>NC_051064.1:129584819-130197311 GCF_004664715.2 Peromyscus leucopus
TGGTGGAAGAGGCGGGCACTGGGGAGCTGCGTAGTCATTTCCTTTGCATGAAATGTTCCTTCTAAGAAGGGGAGAGGCTCACAAGACCCCAAAAGTTAAACAAAACTCCCAAGGCTCAAGAAATGCGGACAGGCACAGGATTCACTAAGCCCCTTCCCAAGGGTATAGAAGCCTTAAAGCGACTGACAAGGAGAGGGGACTCTCAGGCGGGCTGCGCTACCCGAACGCTGTGCAGGGTCCCTAGGGATGCAACTTTCACGAGCTGTCACTCATGCTGGGGTGGGATCCTCAGTGATGCAGCTGCCTTTGAGTCAGCCCCGCTCCTGTAACTAATCCCAATAAACTCACTGGTTCACCATGCCTTAGGTGCCTGTCTGGGGTGAACAAACCCTTGCTCATGTCTCCACAGGAAAAGTCACGCAATGTGCTCTCAATGCTTCCTCTCCACCACCCCCTTTTATCCACCACTAACTTATTAGGTGTCTATATTTTTAATCCCACGGCCTTCTCCTGACCCACAGTCATCAGCGGCCAAACTCGGAGCTGACCTCTGGCAGGCACTCGGACAGCCACCAGCTCCCCGGGGCCTAGCCTTTCCTTCCCCCTGCAAGCCTCAGCTTGCTGCTGAGATCGCCTGTACCACTTGTGCCCAGCGTTGCGTGCATGGGAAAGGGTCCCTGCCTTCACTGTCCTGATGATGTAATGAGCATCCAACACTTCCAGAAACCCAAACCATGACAGGTCATTCCCTGCTTGAAAGCTCAACTTCTTCAGGAAATTCTTTACAAAGACCCCCATGCTTTCTACCTCCCCCAAACCTCTTCTCCATCCCACCCCAACAATACAGAACAGCATGGACATCCCCATGTGCTTCCCTCTCTCTCTGTCTCTCCCTCCCCTTCTCTCTCTCTCTCTCTCTCTCTCTCTCTCTCTCTCTCTCTCTCTCTCTCTCTCTCTCTCACACACACACACACACACACACACAACACACACACACCTGCTTAGAAATCCCTTACCTCCTCTCTATCTGGCACAAAAGACAAGGTCTCCCATTATACTTTTTCCTTCCCTCCTACACCACCTACACACACACACACACACACACACACACACACACACAAATGTAGCAATGCAGAAACATTTGATGGATGGCAAGAACCCTTGAGGCCAGACATTAGCCAGGGTTCTCTCCACAATGTTCTAAGAGCATTCCTAAGAAAGTGAAGAGGAAATAGGACCTGAGGGCTTAGGTGTGTGGCAGCTTTGAACTTAGCCTAAGCCAACATGGCAAGTCTCCAATTTTATACCTACAATCTATGCAAACGTTATGCAGACTACACAGCATCGTCTTGTCTTAACACTCAGTGTTGTTTTCCTCAAATCTCGATCATCCAAAAATTGACCGTCCATTGAGATGGTCCTTACTTGGGCGCTGGCCTCTCACTTTTCTGCATTAGCTCTCCTCTTGGCCCCTGCCGCCAGAACCCTAAGCAAACCTGCCAGCTGTGCAGACCCGGAACAAAACAGCTGGTTTCCCTGTCCCTAGTGGCCAGAAGCACTGTGGGGGCCAGGCAGGATCTGGAGCCTGGAGGCCCCGCCCCTCCCCCGCCCGCCGCGGGGGCGGAGCGGCTTGGGTCCCGCCCGCGGGGGCGGAGAGGGAGCCAGGGCGCCGGGCAGCTCGACTCGGCTGGTTCCGGGTTGAGAGGCTGCGCTGGACCGAAGCGGTGGCCGCTGAGCTGGTGCGGGTAAGGGGCCGCGCGGGGCCGGGATCTGCGGCCAGGGTCGGGCAGCTGAGCGGGCCGGCACCCCTCCTCTGCTCTGCCGGGCAAAGCCGCGGTGCGGCTGGGTCTGGCTGCTCTGTCCCGCAGAATTCCCCATCCCCAGCTCGCCCCGCTCCCAAAGCTGTCCGGGTCCCGGGATTCCAGCCCCACTGTGGCCTCCGCCCCCCTTCGGGATCTCCTTCTCGCAGCATCTATCCTTTGGGACTGTCTGGTCCTCTAGACCCTCCTCGCCTGGAGCCTCTTCCTTGGGACGCCCTCGGCCTCTCTCCTCCAGCGCCCATCGCTGATGGACATCTAGTATCTCGAAACCGAGCTCCAGGGCTCGCATCCCGGGTGGCCCCTACTCGGCACCGAGCCACCGTGTCCCCAGCATCGCAGACAGCGCCCCCCGCGCTCCCCGGCGCCTGTCTCCCGTGCCCCCGTGGGCCTGGCCCCCGGGTGCCGCCCCCGATCGCGCCGCGCCGGCTGCTGGCCTCTCGGGCTCCGCTCCGCACCGCCCCCGGCGCCATGGCGTGCAGCCTCAAGGACGAGCTGCTGTGTTCCATCTGCCTGAGCATCTACCAGGACCCGGTGAGCCTGGGCTGCGAGCACTACTTCTGCCGCCGCTGCATCACCGAACACTGGGTGCGGCAGGAGGCGCAGGGCGCCCGCGACTGCCCGGAGTGCCGGCGCACGTTCGCCGAGCCCGCGCTGGCGCCCAGTCTCAAGCTGGCCAACATCGTGGAGCGCTACAGCGCCTTCCCGCTGGACGCCATCCTCAACGCGCGCCGCGCCGCGCGACCCTGCCAGGCGCATGACAAGGTCAAGCTCTTCTGCCTCACAGACCGCGCGCTGCTCTGCTTCTTCTGTGATGAGCCCGCGCTGCACGAGCAGCACCAGGTCACCGGCATCGACGATGCCTTCGAGGAGTTGCAGGTGCGTGGCAGGCAGGCGGGGAAGTGGGTGGGGTCAGGGTTCCACTAGAGCCAAGGGCCCCAAGCCGACTTAATGCCAGAGGGGCGTGGTTGTGGTGAGGGGCGGAGCAGGGGGCGTGGTCCTTGGGCATCTCTATCGAATGGGCTCGAGACGTATCTGGGGTGGGAATCCGTGCCTCGGAGAGAGTGGGGTGGGGATGATGGGTAGAGAGGGAGTCACAGCTGGACCAGATGCTGGCTGAGGCAGAAAGAGAGACATCAGCTCCTCCGGGCTAGGGCAGGACCACTATCACAGCTAGCGCGGGATGGGGGGGGGGGGGGAGGATGGGGAATATGCTATTCTAAATGCAGCCACAGTGGCAGGTTTGGGGGCATTGTGGGTGCGGCTTGCTGCTCCAGGTGATCATAGAGATCTAGTGTAAGGACTGGGCCTCGGCTGTGCCATGCAGGTGGGAGTTAAGCTTAAGACATGCAGATTGCCCAGAGGGCAGATTTGGGTGCCAAGTCTTAGGCCAAGGTGTGTGAGGGTCTAAGGTTGGGATCAAGTTCAAATATGGCAAGAACCGTTTTGTATTTAAACCAGAGAAGGGGCGGATTGAGAGTGGAACCAGGAAATGAAAATTCAAGATTTGGAGAATTAGACTCAAAGGTGATAGGGGAAGGTGAAGACAGGCCCCTAGGACTCACCAGGGCCTCTTGATGACCCCTGTTGACGTCATCTACATGAAAATCTTTGAGTATTTAATTGAACACAGCCTTTAACTGCAGCTAATCTCCGTTAAACCTCCCTATTGTCACTGACAAGACAGCCAGACCCTTATCAGTGTCTATAAAACTCCCAAGGCTCCACTTACGACATCTTCCCTCCAGAGCTTCCCTCAAGCTCCATGCTTGTATAGAAAGAGAAATGCATATGAAGAGAAATACAGATATATACACATGCTGAGACCTACATTTCCCTTCATGTCCTTTACCAATAAGTATGACATTTTATTTATTTTTAATTATTTTATTTTATGTGTATAAGTGTTTTGCCTTTGTGTATGCACACCATGTACTTGTGTGTACCTAAGAGGCCAGGAGAAGGTGTCAGATCCCCTGAAACTGGAGGTACAGATGATTATGAGTCATCAGGGGGTGCTGGGAACCAAACCCAGGTCCTCTGCAAGAGCAGAAGCTCTTAGCTGCTGAGCCACCCTCCAGCCTCAGGTGTGGTGGGTGCTTTGCAAGGAAGCTTCCCAAGGTCAGGTTATCGGGATCATATTGCATATCTCCCTAGTCTCCCCACTAGAGAATTCTCGGTTTCACATTTGCCTGCTAAAGGCTTGGAGAAATCTTGAGTCTATTTAAGATTAAGTCTATTTAATAAAGTGATTCCCAAGCTTATTTGAATCCTTTTTTCAAGCTAACCTATTTCAACCCAGCAATTCTCCTCCCTGGCTTTGGGATACCAATAGTAGACAGTTCCTCAAGGTTTCAACAGCTTTTCCCTTAGTAAGTTTATTGTCGCCCGCCCCCCCCAATATGGTGGATGAATGAATAAATGAATGAATGACCAAGCTTGGTCTAATCTGGCCCAAACCAGAGGATTTAGAAGCAGAAGATGTTTTTACAAAAAAAAAAAAAAAAAATAGCCAGGCAATGGTAACATATATCTTTAATCTCAGCACTTGGGAGAAAGAGGCAGGCAGATCTCTGAGTTTGAGGCCAGCCTGGTCTACAGAGCAAGTTCCAGGACAGCCAGGGCTACAGAGAAACCCTGTCTCAAAAAAGAAAAAAGAAAAAAAGAAAGAAAAAGAAAACAGAGTCAGCTAACTTTCGAGTAGCAAGTTCTCCATCCCTCAAGAACTTAATCAGGAAATAATTACCTCCCTCCCCGCCTGGACCTTGCTGTGGCTCATCTGGAAAGAACTTATTTGAAGTGTAGAGCCAGGGTAGGAGGAGCAAGCAGCACACATTCCCATCCTTCCTCCTCCTGAGATCTCTCAAGAACTCACACGCTCTCCTGGCTCAACTTGCACCCCACCTCTCTCACCTGAGAAAGAGACTCGCCTTGATGTCCCCTTGGGACTTAGGCAGATGGTGGCAGAGAAACTTGCCTCCCCTAGCCGCCGCCGAGAGGCCCCGCCCCACCCCCATCTGCCTCTCCTGCCTCCTAGGAAAGCAGGCTCAATAACTATCCCAGAACTGAGAACGAACGGGGCAGCCTCCACCCCCAAGCTCTGCTTCCCCCAGCAGCCAGTGGCCCCTGTGCTGGGGCCCCTACCCCAGAGCTGGCAGAGCCTGAGAGAGCACCTGGTGTAGAACTCACTTGCCAGATGGAGAACTGGTGGGGGCGCAGAGGGAAGACTTACCCTAGGTCTTGAAGGCAGAGGAGGCCAGGCTCACACACAGCTGGGGTCTCCAGACCCCCTACCCAGAATTTGGCCTGCAGCGGTTACCTTTATTCTGAATCTTGGAGTGAGAGGATGAATAGCTTTGTCTTTGTCCTCAGGCTGCTCCACCCTGGCCCTGCCACATGCTGCCTGTGTGACCTTAGGAAAATGACTTGCTATCTCTGAGCCTCTGACCCCTTGACCTGCCATATAAAAACTGTTCTGTACCCTGGATTTCAGGGGGTACATCCTGACTGCTGCAGGAGTTCAGTCAGGTCACCTCAGTCGTCTGAGTCTCCAGGTGTCATCGATTACATTCCCAGGGAGGGTGTCGTAAAGGTTAACAGTTCTTGATTCGAAGTGCCTAGAACTGTGGCTGGCACAGCCAGCCAGCATAACTTTTAGACATCTGGACTTATTCTAATGATAATATGTACACAGGAAGTGGGGGCAATATGATATAAAAGGCCAAATATCCCTCATCCTACCTGTGGACAAGCCTGGCTAGAATTACTGTATAGTTGTGTAAAAGTTTCATGCCGGTGTGTGTGTGTGTGTGTGTGTGTGTGTGTGTGTGTGTGTGTGCACGTGCATGCACCCCTCCCCCCACTGCTGATGAGCACCTGGACCACAGAGCAAAGGAGAGGGATGAGCTCATCTCCAAAGAGTTTGGGGTCCATGAGCCAAGGGCTGCCCACAGCTGTCTTATAATGCGTCACGTGGTCTTCACAACACCTGCTGTGGGTACCGTTGTGATTTATTCCTTTTGTAAATGGAGGCAGGCTTGCAAAGCTAAGTGATGGTGAGTGTCAGGGTCAGGACTTGGGGCCAGTCCACCTGGGCCACGTACAGCCTCTCTGCTGCCTCTGAGGGCCATTCCCTGGCCTCCCCATCCATCATTCAGAATTGTCTCCTGCCCACCCCGCCTGTTTTTGTATCAAGAGCACTTAGCACAAGACCAGACTAGGGACACAGTCTGTTGGTGCCGGCTGACACCCCAGGGCAGGTGGCTGGGATGTCACCCTGATCAAGCAGAGCATCCGGCTCCCTAGCCATCTCAGGTTCCTGACCCCCAGAGAGAGGATCCGATTCATCGGAGCGTCCCTTTCCAGGCCTCATGTGATCACTGGAGCTTTTCCTAAGGCGTGCCTCACGCCAACAAAGGCAGCAGGACTGGGCCTTGGATGGGAGCCTGACAAGCTGGGCACAGTGATGAGAGAGAGAGACAAGAAGTCAGCCCAGGAGGGAAGAGCGGGCTGGGGGGGGGGGGCAGGGCTCAAATCTCGGCTCTGACTTTTTTTCTGCAGAGTGGAAGGCATGGACTTCTCTGTCCCCCTTCTGATCTAAGACACGAGAGTCAGAGGAAGACTGTTCACTTTCCATGTAAAGAGAGAGTCACTGCCTCTCCCAAGGGTGACAGCCACGAAAGCGCTTATTTTGTACCCTGGTCAAGGAGACCGATGAGGTTTTCTGTCCTGGGGAAAAGGCCCTCTGCCGTCACATCTCCTGGGAAAGGGCAGGGTTTTGTGCACACAGCAGCCTGTGTGAGTGTGAGGCTGGCGGCGCCCACACTCCTCTCCATGAAGCTGTCTGGGCAGCCAGGAAGCCTAGTCCAGCTGCACAGAGCTCAGGTCACAGGGTAGAGCTGAGAGTTGAAGTTGCCCGCCCCCCACTCCCAGAATGTTCATTTTCTGGAACAAAACTGTCTGGTGACGAGGTTGATAGTGACAAAATACAAGTCTGAAGAGTGGAGTGGATTGGGTGTTTCAGGTGTACCTGGTGCTGTGTGGTGGGCACAGTCCCTTGAGATAGCCCTTCCTGTCCCTACATCCAGAGAGGGTCGAGGCTCAGCAGCATTCTTCAGACACTCCCTGAGGCTGGGAGACTGGGAACGTGCCTGAGTCTTTCCTATAAGCAGGCGGAAGAGGTGGAAGGCACAGCCTCTTTATCAGCCCTCTGACTGTCTCCTCCGGGAGCAACCAAAAGAACATGAGCTTCGGACACCCTCTGGTCCACTCTCCCCACTTTATAGATAAGAAAATAGGTTTGCCAGAGCCCCATATCCAGTCAGTCCAAGGCCACAGTCTGGCTGGACACTCCACCCTGAGCTCTGCTGGACACAGGGTGGGCATGAAAGATTTGGAGGTGCGTAGGTGATGATCAAACTTGGATTCAATGGCGCACGCCTTTAATCCCAGCACTCGGGAGGCAGAGCCAGGCGGATCGCTGTGAGTTCGAGCCAGCCTGGCTACCAAGTGAGCTCAGAAAGCGCAAAGCTACACAGAGAAACCCTGTCTCGAAAAAAAAAAAAAAAAAAAAAAAAAAAAAAAAAACTTGGATTCAAGGTTGACTTTAATGTTTTGTCCTGGACTTAATACCTATATGATTGCTGAGGGTTGGTCCTCTGTTGAACCCAGGACAAAGCTACCTGATCATGGCCCTACCATGGTTCTATGGGTCTGGCCCCCTCCTGAATAGGGAGCTGTTTCCAAGGTCTAGCCAACTCACCGAAGTAATGCAGGCCAGGGAGGGCGTGAGCAGAGGAAAGGAAGACATCTACAGCTATTGCAGAGGACTGGGCGCATACTGAGAAGGAACACACACACACACACACACACACACACACACACACACACACACTTTTTTGTTTGTTTGTTTTGTTTTTCAAAACAAGGTTCCTCTATGTAGCACTGACTGTCCTGGAACTCGCTCTGTAGACCAGGCTGACCTTGAACTGAGATCCGCCTGCCTCTGCCTCCCGAGTGCTGGGATTAAAGGCGTGCGCCATCACGATCACCAGGCTGTTCCCTCTCTCTTTTAATACTCACAACCATTGCCCCATGTTACAAATGGGGAAACTGAGGCACAGACACTGTGCTTAGGTCACACCACCAATGAGTCAATTGGAACTTGAATTTGGGCGGTGAATATGGCCGGGGCATGGATATGTGGGCACACATACAGATGGACAGTTGTTGGGGGAGGGCATAAGGATTGGAAAGAGGCTGGACTTGCTTAGGATGGGCCCTGGATGTGGATGTGGCATGGGGGCAGGAGGGATGCTTCAAAGGTTAGAAGTTGATCCTGAAGATGCTGGGGAACCGGAGGCAGATGTGAGCAGACCGTGTAGCCTGTCAGTTCCACACCTGGAGCGGTGCACGGCCGTCTGTGGGAGGCCAGGGACAGGAGAGCAGCTGTATTGCCAGGGACCGTGAGGCTCCAAGGGGCTCAGGGAGGGCTTGCCCTCAAAAATATTGATGCCAGAGAAGAACTCGTGTCTGTCAGGAAGAGCAGGAGCACCCAGGGGAGGGACTGAGCAAGTTGACTCTGGGTAGGACCACAGGCAAGCAGTGTCAGGATTCTGACTCTGAGCTTGTGTGGCCTCCATGGAGATGAGAAGGATCCCTGAGGCTAGAGTCAAGATGGCTTCTACAGCATCTTTCTCCACCCCCACCCCCGAGTCAGGAAGAGGGACAGCTTCATAGTAGAGGAGTCTGGGCCTTTGAGCCCTGGTTCTGTCCTCTCCGTAATCACTTCCTCTGAACTGATCCTTCCAAATAGACGGAGAGCCCCGGGGCCTTCCAGCTGATGACAGAGCTGTACAGCTGTGTGTTTATGTAGTCCTACACAGTACCCCACCCCCATTCCCTATCCTGTGGTGAACTAGCTCTGATGGACTGAGGACTCCAACTCTCCCCAGATGACATCCAAGGCCTCCACTCCAGCCCAGCTGGCCCTAGCCAGCCTTTCCAGTTTGTGGCTCTACCCACCTGTCACCTGCCTGACTCTGGCGACTTCCTACACACATCAAGTATACCCTGCCTGACCAGTCCTTACCACTTGGAATGGCCAGGGGAGCCCGGTCACCTGCCTTCTCTGCCCTTCCATCAGAAATGAAGGTGGACTCCAGTCTTCTTGTGATCCAAGGTCCTGTTTCTCTCACTCTTAGGCTGACAATTGCGTGACTTTTCCAGGTGTTCTGTCAGACAGAGGGGCAATGGCAAGCCAGAGAAATGCCCGCACCCAGCTTGGTGGACCAATGAGTTTAGGCTCCTTTACTGGAGAATGGGTGAGAGGTTGCTTATAGAAGTGTGGATGGCTCCCAGAGGCACGACATGGAAATAGCGTAGGTGACGAGTCACATAAATGGCTTTGTGGCTTCTCCAGTTAACCTCCTACCTCCTGTTAACCTCCAAAGCCGGGGCAGGGTTAACACAACAGAGGGAGCAGGAGGCGCTGGGTGGCTGGACTCTCACGTGAGAGTCTGATGACTCCCACTTCTGTGAGGGAGCGCAAGCAGACAATCAGCGTCTCTGGTTTCGAGACGACGGTGGCCATGGCGTGCCTGGAGGACAGGGTTCCACAACCATGACAGCCCACCCTGTGTCATGCCAGGAACCGAGCTGTTTAATGGTCCCAGCAACTCTCTGAGGCCGATGCTGTTACAGCCTCACTTTACAGGTTGGAAACCCAAGAAGGCGGAAGGTGCCACCGACCTGGCTAAGTGGTGGCAGCTGTACTGGATCCCAGGCCGACCCCCATGTGAACTCTGCCCTCCCTGACACCTATTCGAGATTTTGCCTCTCCAACTAGCTGCAGACTATTCGATGTCTCTACGGTTAGGGCCTCACATAACCCTGATGCCCAGTGGCTGCTCTGGATTTTGAGGTACTCGGCAACTCTAAAGTGTTGCTGTTGAATAAAGGGAGTAGAGAGCTCAAGGGTCAGTCTTGAATGTGTTTTTGGAGTCACCCAGAACCTTGGCTCTCTCTTAATAGCTTTGTGACCCTAAGCAAGCTGCCTGGCCTCTCTGGTCATCAGTTCCTCTCTCTGTAAGATAGAACCTTCTAGACTGTTGTGAGTACTGGGTCACAATGAAATGCCTGTACAGTTCAAACTCAGACCACACTACTCCCAGCTCCGGTGGTTCCAAGCCTCCCTACGGGCAGCTGTGCTCACCGTGTCCTTCCTCTGTGGCTGCTCTGTCACTTAGGAGTTTATTGACAGTTTCCTGTTTGCTAACTGGCCTCTCAACTAGGAGTGAGTTTTCTGGCTTACTCTCTCCCTGGCAAGCTGTGTGGCCTTGGGCCAGTCAGTCCCTCAGATTTGTTTCCCGTCCTGGCGAAGGCTGGGGTTGGAGCAGATGGTCCCTCCCACCCCTTCCTGCTTTTGCCATCTCAGGAAGCAGGGAGGGGCCGCCTGGACACTGCCTGGGACGAGGACATGAAGCGGTGACAGGGGCCTCGGATGGAACGCAGTGACAGCATCCCAGGCACTCTGTAAATGCCAGGTTATGTGCCCTGGGGGTCTAAATACATCCTCCTGTTACCTCATTTCACTGTCCCCACCCTGGGACCTATGATGTATCACCATCTTGCAGATGAGGGCCTTGGGCCTCAGAGAGGTTAGATTGACAACACCGGGGACACACAGCTGGCAGGTGACTTTCTCACCCACATCTGTCTGATCCAGAGCCGGAGAAGATGCTAGAGTGCCGAGTGGCACAGCTCAGTCTGCCTCCTGAGGCTACCCGTGGGCTCCAGGCCTTGGGCTCCCTGGGTTAGCCGTTTCTGAGGCTGGCCCAGAGCTGCCCGCCCAAGTCCTCCTAAGCCGCTCTCCCTGCCTTTCTGTCTCCCGTCCTGGTCTCTGAACAGGTTCACCTAGCAAAAGTCAGAAGCTAGATGTGTCTGGCCCTGGCCTCGGTACTGAAAGTGAGAACAACTCCAGGGCATGGCCCCTGCCCTCAGGAGCCCAAGATCTAGCAAGGGAGACTGATAGGTTAACCTCACGGTTAGAATACAGTGTGTGGAGCTTGGGAATGTGGTTCCATTAAGAGAGGACTCACCTAGTATGCGTGAATCTCTGGGTTCGATCCCCAGCACCTCATAAGCTGGATGTGGTGTTGCACACCTGCAGGAGGATCAGAAGTTCAGGGTCATCCTCTGCCCCTTAGTGAGTTTCAGGCCAGCCTGGGCTCTGTGAGACCCTCTCTCAAAGGGAGAAGAATCCATTTGCAACAACGGTGTAAGGATGGGCCCTGCACACAGAGAGGAATGCCCCACGACAGGGGAGGGTTTGGGAGATGGGCTCGCAGGACAGATGACCTCTGAGTCACATGAGCATCCTGAACAGAGGCCACACTGAGCAAGGGCTGGGATGCAAACGCTGCACGGTATTTAGGGCTGTCTAATTTAGAACTTTCTGGAACACCGGAGGGTTCTGCATCTGTATTGCTTGATGCACTGGCTGCCAGCCCTCAGTGGCTGTTGAGCCCTTGAGGATGAGCTGAGACCAGCACGGTCAAGAAATTGAATTTTCCACCCCATTTCATCTTCCCCCAGTGTAAGTAGCCGCATGAGGCTGGAGGCTTGTCGTGCCGAGCGGGTGCAGGTACAGACCAAGAGATGGCTAGAGATGGTGGGGTGGATGGAGAGGGCTTTGAATGCTGCACCCCCCGCCCCAGGCCTGTGCCCTCCTTCCCAGACTCTGAAGACATCTTGGGGGTTTGGAGAAACTCTCTTATGTCCACTGAAGCTTCTGTGGGGGGCATCGGGCACAGAACAGAGAGGGGTCCTGAGGTTGGAATTCGGAAAAGGGATGATGAAGGCAAAGCGGGAGCTGTGGGTGTGGCCATCGGACCAGACTCCACAGCAGGCCTGAGGTTTCTGGCCAGGATGGCGTCAGTGAGTACCCTTCATCCCACAGAACCACCTCTCCTCAGTAAGGAAAGGTAGGTGTGACGCCCCCAGCACTGTCCCTGAGTCCACTGTGGTGAGTTTGTCCTGGTCTCTCTCCAGTTCACCCTGTCCCTTGTCTCTCTGTCCCCAGCCCTGACAGTGCCGTAGGTGTCCTAGGAGACCTTGGTGTGTATGTGCAGAGGGGTGAAAGGTCTCCACTGCCCCTGGATGGATGTAGGAAGAAGGGCAAGCCAGTTCCTTGGACCCTGGATTCAAAATCAGTGAGGCGTGTGTCCACGTTCCCAGGATGTTCTGAACAATGTGACAAGTGGGGTTTCTAGAACCTTACAGGACCCGTGGGGACCACCGTAGGGGAGAATGCAGCACTAAGCCATTTACCTAAACATCTGCTTCTTGACAGATTCCCAAGCTAGATTAGTCCCCAAGCTGCCAGGGGGCCAAAGGAGCCACATTCTGCACCACGGTGCAGTAGGCCTGCCATCGAGGACTCGGAGGCCCGGGAGCCTTCCAGCCGGTGACTTTTGGGGTCACCGTTGCCTCATACGGAAACGGCTGCTAGAATTCCAGCCATTGTGTCTGTTGAAGCTCTCTGCTCTCACAAAACATGCCACCCCCATATTTTTTGTTACCCCTATTTTCATGGCTGGCTTTATGCTCATGTACCTTCCTCTGAGTAGACCTCCCCAACCTCAGCGTCTAAATTGGCCTGCCCGGCACACACTCGGCCATCTTCTCTAGAGCATGGGCCATGTTGGTCATGCCCTTGCTCGTTGTTTATCTTTCTGTTTGTTGTCAGTCTTTCTCACTGGACTGGAAGATCCCCGCAGGTGGAAAGTGCATCGGCCTTGTTCTCTGTTGTCTCTCCAGACCTCAGGGGTGCCCTTTCCAACGTAGCTGCTCAATAAACCATTGGTGAATGAGTGAGTGGTAGTAAGCCGAGGAAATTCTGTGTTCTCCGTTCCTCCTTTCCTAAGTCATCCTGGCCATCTCGTGTCGGTGTTTAGTGGACCAGCTGTTTGTCAAGGATCCTCCCTGCTCTGACAAGATGGATAAGTAAGAGGGAGGGGAAAAATAGGAACCAGCTGGGTAGTGGTGGTGCACGCCTTTAATGCCAGTGCTCTGGAGGCCGAAGCAGACAGATCTCTGAGTTCAAGGCCAGCCTGGTCTACAGAACATGTTCCAGGACAGTCAGGGCTACACAGAGAAACTGCCTCAAAAGGAAAAAAAAAATAGGAACCAGTACCTCAGCCTGTCTGGCACTACTTGGCCTAAGCTGACTGGGGTCCCTGGGGTTGCACAGGGTCTGTTTTCATGAAAATTCACTGACATGGCCCCTTCCTGGAGCCCCAACTAGTACCAGATAGCCACTGGATGCAGATCACAGAGGGAGATAAGTAGTCAGGACCTTCATGGAGAACCCAAGGGCTAATAAGGGGAAGGTGGAGGGACAGACAGGAGGACACTTGCTTATGATACAGAGGCTAGAGGCTCAGTAAGTGCAGACAGCTGGACTCCATTGGGGACCACCCACCTCCACCCCGATTTGTTTATTTGACAAATAAACAGACCCTGCCATGTGCTCCTACCACTCTGGGCACTGAGGATACAGGAAGCAATAACAGTGGACAAACTGCACAGGATTCCCACTCGTCAAAGTCCGATTGCAACGAGTGAGGCGAGCAATACACACCCAAGCCGTGGACGGGTCTGGTCCCTTCTGTCAAGGGAAGGTACAGCGCAGCCCCCAAGACTGTGTGAGGGAGCTGCCTCTGCCTGTGGGGAGGTCAGACAAGACTCCAGCCGATAAGTGGACGATATTAAGCCTGAGCAAACAGTGAGTGCAAAGTCCCAAGGCTGGAGGGATGAGAACGTGGTTCCACTGTGGTATGCTCGCCTAGCGGGCCCAAGCTGGGGGTGGGGGGTGCCCATCCCTGCACCGCCGCCGCCACCAAAACAATGTCCCAAGTGTGACTCTGGATGATGGAGGAGAGCCATTTTGGCTGGATGAAGGCGAGAAGGGAGGATGGTGGAGACCGTGGTGGAGGCAAAGGGCAGATTCCAAATACCTCAGGGGTCCACATAAATAACACCCAATACAATATTCTTTTTCAAACAAAATTAAGGCCAGAAAACCTATAATGAACAAACTATCAATGTTTTAAGCAAGGCCATCATAAGTGTCCTGCTGAGCCAAATGGAACTCCTGGCAGAGGAAAAATCACAACACTAAGCCTGTTTTTTGTCGGAGGGGGAGGCATTTGGGGGTGTGCGCGCGTGCGTGCGTGCGTGTGTGTGTGTGTGTGTGTGTGTGTGTGTGTATGTGTGTGTATGTGTATGTGTGTGTATGTGTGTGTGTGCGCGCACACGCACATATGGAGGCCAGAGGTCAGCCTCACCTGTTGAATCTCAGCAGCAGTCCACCTTTAAAAAAAAAAGCTCAATTGTCTTTGTTATTGTTCTTTTCAAGATTTAAATTTTTTATTTTATGTACCTGAGTGTTTGCCTGCATGCATGTCTGTGTACCACATGCCTGTGCGATGGCCACAGAGGCCAGAAGAGGACATCTCATCCCAGAAACGGAAGTGACAGACTGTGGCAAGCCACTTTGTGGGCGCCGGGACTGAACCTGGCGCCTCTGGAAGAGCGGCCAGTGCTCCTCACAGCTGAGCCCTCTCGCCAGCCCTCCACATTTTTTTTTTAAACAGGATCTCTCATTGGGCTTAGGGCTCACCGACTAGGTTGGGCTGGCTAGGCAGTGAGCCCCAAGGATCCCCTTGCCCCATTCCTGGTTCTGGGGTTCCCAGCATGTGCTACCACAGCTAGCTTTGTGCCTCAGGGCTGGAGACCAAACTCGGGGCCTCCGGCAGCATGGCGAGCTCTTTCCTGGCTGCCTGTCTCCCGGCTCCCAGTCCTGTTTTCAGTCCGAGAGTGGTGTCTTGTCTGCCTGGATTTGTTGCGGTGCGTCATCTTAGATTCGTCATTGTAGAAATATGTCACCTGGCTTTTTAAGCTTGCCGGCTCCAGCTCACCGTGCTGGCCCTGACCGGTATGTGCAGGCTGTATGTCTGGGGCCAGGTTCTTGACCTCCTCGTACCCTTTTGCCACTTGAAAATGGGGGTAGCAATAGTGCTGCAGAAAGGCTGCAGTGACTTAGTGCCAGCAGAGACTGAGAGCAGGGTCCAGCCAGGCAAGCAGAGACCGTAGGCGGTGAGCCTGCGGCGGCGGCAGGGGGCTGTGCTGCCGCCATCTGGGTCCCCACCAGGTCACCCAGGTGCCAGCCAGTGGCTAAGGGGCAGGCGAGGGAGGGTATGCAGAGGTTGTTTGGCATCAGGAGGACCAGAGAGCGAGGCCTGGTGACTCATGACTGTAACCCTAGCTACTTGAGAAGGTAAGTCAGAAGGATTGCCGCAACCTGGGCTACATAGTGAGTTCTGAGACAGCTTGGTCTACAGAATAAGACCCGATTTCAAAATAAAGAGAGGTCTAGGATATGGCACCATGACTGAGTGTTCTCTCTTGGATTTAGGAAACAAATCAACATACTCAGCAGAGTATAATGGGTGAGCTATAACGGGAGGTGGCCGTTGGGGTTGGGGGGTCAAGGGCAGGATAGGCCCCAGCTGCCAACAGAGCTGGGCTCTCCATCATCGAAGACTGCCCTGGCTGGGTGTGGCCTGCTCCCCCATGCAGGCCCTGTGTGTGTTTCAGAGGGAGCTGAAGGAGCAGCTTCAAGCCCTTCAGGACAGCGAGCGTGAGCACACCGAGGCGCTACAGCTACTTAAACGACAGCTGGCGGAGACCAAGGTGAGCCTGACCTGTTGTGGGGACGGGGCGGGCAGTGGTGAGGCCGGGCTTTGAAAGATGAATCCTCCTGCCCTCTGAGGAAACCTGGCTTCCGGGTTCGTAAGCGTGGTGGGAGAGAGGCAGGGTGGGCTGGAGTGGAGCTTCTGGGAAAGCGAAGGGGCGTAGGACCCAACCCCAACGCCACAGAGGGCTTTGGTGCCTGAGTGGGGCCGTTGCTCTTCAGCTTCGACAGGCATTGGGGTGGGACCAGGAAGTGCTGACAAGGTCTACTCAGTATCTCTTTGTTCTTCCCTTATTAAATGGGCCCACTGCCCAGGAGCCGACTGTGGCATGTCCCCTCCAAGCCACGGCTCCTGTCATCTCCCCTCAAGCATGCAAGCATAGAGATAAGGACTCTACACCCAGGTGTCGTGAGACACCCCTGTAATCCCAGCACCGAGGAGGCTCAACAGGAGTACGTTGAGTCTCAGGCTAGCCTAGGCTACATGGCAAGACCATGTCTGGAGAGGATGGGGGGGACCTGACTCCAACGCTGACAAGTAAGGCAAAATTCTGTTCTGTGGTCTCCGGCTACAGGGATGGGGTGGAACCTTTTGTCCCTAACCTGAGAAGAGTGCTTGGGTCCAGTCCTAACACTGGCCATGTGACATTGAGCAAATCACATTCCTGGGCTTCCTTATCCAAACATTGGGGACGCTGGCCGGTTCAATCCAGAGCTTCAGGTCTGGGAGGAGAGCTTCACACACGGGGGGACTCTAGGAAACGACTTGGGGCTGACCCTGCTCTACAAGATAAAAGCCACCCCAGCTGGGGCAGAGCCTGGGGGTTACCTGGGCTGGAGAAGCCATTGGTGACCCACATCTGTGTTCTGGCACGGCCACCAACCCGCTGCGTGGTCTTGGGAGGGTCATGACATACATTCCTTCGGAGGACATTCCAGAGGGCCTCTGAGCGGGACCCCTCAGTGGGTGACAGATGAGAAACAGCCACGGGGGTGGCGACCTCAGTGCTCCTCACAGCCTTGGTTTCTCTGTCTCTCTGGAGGCTCCATCCACACTGCTCCCGTGAGGAGAAACAGATGGAAATCTCTCTGGCTGGGCGGGTGTCTGAGGGTCTGTTCTCCCTACAGCTTCACTTCCCCCCCCCCCCCCCGCCACTCCTCCCCTCCACTGACCTCCTGCCCACCTTCCCTGTCCATCTGTGTGCTGCTGGGGGGCCCGCCTCCCCTCCCTTTCCCCAGCCCGGCTTCCTGTCTGGACGGGTGTATTTATATAAGAAATGCTGATGGAAGCTTTGAGGCCATATTTCACCTGGTGCCTGACTGGTTCCTCTGCAGCGCCTGCCTGCCTGCCCTCCGATGGCCCTGCCTGGGGGCCGTCTGCTCTCCCTCCTCCTCCGACGGTGTTTTCCTTGGTAGGCTCTGAGATGGATGACACGTTCTTGGCAGAGTGTTTCTGAAAGGGCCACAGCTGCCCCAGACCCAGTGTGTGTCTGGGAATGTGGTAAGCCGGGCTGCCTTCCCCACCAAGGAGCCAAAATGAAAGGCAGGGCAGCGTCGCTCGGCCCTAGGATTCGATAGAGTGGTCAGGGAGGGTGGTTGAGCACATTCAAGGCGCTTCCTGCCAAGGCTGACAGCGTAAGTTCAATCCCCGGGACCCCGTGGTGAAAGGCGAGTCCTGAGAGCAGGACTCTCCAAACTTGGCCCAGCATCTGATCCGTAGCAGGGAGTTGTGGAAGAAGTGTGTAAACAACAACCATAGTAATAAATCTCGTTTGGTAGTGAGAAAGCGCAATCCCACTCTGATCAGAGAGGAAAGTTCAGCCGGGAGAGACGGGCAGACAGGCCTGAGGCCCCATTGTTTGTTTTAGTGGCAAGATGTATGACTTCGTGAAGAGTTTGGGAAGACCCAACAGGGCTCGGTACAGAACTCCTGGGCTGTCACTCTGATATGCCACTTCCTGGTCCCCTCTCTCTGCCTCATCCTCTTTCTCTATCCATCCCTTCTTGTCCTGGGGACACTGGACAGTCTAGCCTGGAAAGGAAATGGAGTCTGCCTTCAACACTGTGACATAATCTTAAGCAAGTTCACCCGTCTGTCCGTCCATCCATCCATCCCTCTCCCCTCCATCAGCGATGCTCTCTGACCTCCAGCCTGCACCAGGCCTGGGGATGTACACAAGGACAGGGAACGTGCCATTCCTCCCTAGGAAGAGCTCGTGCCCTAGCTGGAGAGACATATTGTGGAGGAGGCAGCAGATAAGAACCCTGGCTACCTAACAGCTGGAAAAGTGAGAGCGCCTCTGGGGGGGGGGGAGCCCTCCCCCACCCCACTAGCCTTGGGGAGGCACAGTCACAGAAACGGAGACAAACCAAGACTATCAGCCGCCACTGGGTGGACAGTGCTGCGGAGCAGCTTAGTGGGAGCCGGGCAGGGGAGCCTGGAGCCGGGAGGCCCTGGAAGATGGCTCTAGAGGACACAGGGAGGTGGACCCCATCCTTTCGGCAGCAGCAGCCTGAACCTCCCTGGGTTGGGACTCCAGGAGGGCCCTGGCAGCCTTTCCCTCCATGCCCAGCCTCTCTTCCTCTCCTTTGTCTTCCCTGGCGGGCGTGTTGGGTGGGCATGCGCGGGGAGGCTGGCCTGCTGCCAGCCGTTCTTCCTGCAGGCCAGCAGCCACCACAGGAGAGAACAGGCCCTAATTGAGCCTTTGTGGAGCCTCCCACGGAGCCCCGGGCACTGAACACAGTGGGGTCTCTGACTCTGTGAACTGCCAGCCAGAGGCCCACAAAGTGAAATTGCAGAGGCAGGCCCCACATGCGGCCACATCCTGTGTCGCCTGACTGTCAGCCTTCCTCAAGCTCCCCCCTCTGCCTACCCCCCCCCACCCCCGCCACCGCCATGCCCAGCCGATGCTCCCCCCCATCCCTGCAGCCCACTCAGAAGCCACCTCTCCGTGTGGACTCCAGGGGCATGCGCGTTAGAGATCCTTCCTTTGCTGTACATCAGCTTTCCCTCTGCGCCTGGGTTTGCACCCCGTTTGATGAACATCTCCACCACACCCCTGCGATGTGGCTTTTGTAACCCCTCTTACAGTTGGGGAAACTGGACTACCCAGAGCTCAGGTAGTTGAGGCCACCACAGCTAGAGACCCAGAGTTGGGACCTTTCTCCAGTCAGTCCTCTGCCTCCTCCTGGGCCGCGGGGAAGGGAGAATCTCTAGGTATGTGCAGACCTCCCATGGCGGTGGCCTTGTTCCTAGAGTGAGCATCAAGATGTGCCCAGTCTCTGCTTGTTTATGAAGGTCTCTGGTCTCCATGATCTCCTTGTCATCATCCTTTGAACCTATAGATGAGGTGTTTAAAATACAGACCCTGGCGCACGCCTTTAATCCCAGCACTCGCGAGGCAGAGCCAGGCGGATCTCTGTGAGTTCGAGGCCAGCCTGGTCTACAGAGTGAGATCCAGGACAGTCTCCAAAGCTACACAGAGAAACCCTGTCTCGGGAAAAAAAAAAAAAAATACAGACCGCTAAATCCTGGCCTGGGCACGTAGGCATCCCTATGTAGCTTTTCCCATCCCTCCTTCACTCGTGCCGGGAATCTGGGCAGTATCGCCCATTCCAGCCTCTCAGCCTCATTGACTCCGCTGTACCACTTCATTCGTCTCCTGATGGACCCCCAAAGAACTGTGAGCCCTTCTGTCCTGGCCAGGTCCCGTCTCATCACCTTGCTTCTCTGTGTGCCGTTCCCAGCCTCTACGCAAGGCCCCCTCCCCCGTTTTTGTGTCAAAGCCGCCCCCCTCTCACTGGCAACTGACCACAGTGAGATGATCCACACTGGGTCCCACCTACGCTTCCCCATAACCCCTGATGGTCATCCCACATACACAGTCCTCCACCAAGAGCCTGCGGACCACCATCGGGGAGGCCTTTGAGCGGCTGCACAGGCTTCTCCGCGAGCGGCAGAAGGCCATGCTGGAGGAGCTGGAGGCTGACACCGCCCGCACGCTGACGGACATAGAGCAGAAGGTCCAGCGCTACAGCCAGCAACTGCGGAAGGTGCAAGAGGGGGCCCAGATCCTGCAGGAGCGGCTGGCCGAGACGGACCGGCACACCTTCCTGGCTGGAGTGGCCTCCCTGTCTGAGAGGTAAGAGCCGCCTGGCTCCAGCCTCCCCCGAGTGCCTCTCCCAACCCAACCGAGGCAGTGAGGGGGTTCATGGGAATGGGGCTGCCAGCAGATAATTCATCCAATCATATTTTCCTCATCGTTTATAGGAATCTGCCATAGATAAGCCAGAGCCCAGGCTCAAGGCCTTCCGTGTCCATACTATTCTGTATATAATATATTCTGTCTAAGCTGGGTGTGCGTGGTGGCTGGCGCTTGTAATCACAACCCTGGGGATATTAAGGCAGGAGGTTTGTGACAAGTTTGGGGCCAGCCTGGGCTACAGAGTGAAATCTTATCTCAGAACAGTACCTATATTGTAACAGCATAAGCAACATTTGTTGGTGTTTATAGTCATTCAACACACTTTTGTGCTGTGTGTCACGTATGTATTTTATGTATTTGGGGAGATGGGGTGTGCATTTCATGAGTGTGAAAGCCAGAGGACACCCTCAACTGTCCTTCTTCAGGTATTGTCCTGTTGGTTTTTTTTGTTTTGTTTTTTTTTTTTTTTTTAGGATTATAGCTATGTGTGTGTCTGTTTAAGTGTATACCACGGATGTATGGGTGCCTGTGGAGACCAAAAGAGGGCAAAGTCAGATCCCCTGGAGCTGGAGTTACAGGCAGTTGTAAGCCACTGGACATGGGTGCAGGGAAACGAACCCAAATCCCCTGAAGAGCAGTAAGCTCTCAACTTCTGATGCGTCTCTGTGACCTCCACCTTGTCTTTTGAGATGAGGTCTCTCACTGACCTTAGCTCTTCAAGCAGGCTGTGACTGGCTGGCCAGCGAGCCCCCAGGGAATCCTCCTGCCTCCACCTCCCCAGCACTGGGTTTTCAAGTGCCCACCTGTTTTTATTTTGACGTGGGTTATAGGGATTGAACTTAGGACTTCATACTTGCAAGGCAGGCGTTTTACCACCTGAGCTATCTCCTCAGCCCCTTACTTACAATAACAATACTATATATCATTCTTTAGAGACATTATATTATTGTAACTTCTGAGCCCCCTGCCAGGAGTTACAATACTCATTTCACAAGTATAGAAACTGAATCTCAGAGAAGTTAAATCAGTTGACTGACTGGTCAAGGCTATTTGGTCTGGTGATAAAGCCAGGGTTTGAACCCAGGCTTCTCAAAGCTCCCCTTCATGGCATCACTTAGTATTGGCCACTGGAGATCGACACTCACCACTGACGTCATGTGCTTGATGTTGGCCATGAGCGAGCCACTGAGCTAAACATTTTCTGTGAATGACTCCGTGAAATCCTCTCAACAAGCCTCGAAAGGCAGGGCTAGCACAGTACCCCGATGCACTTGACTTTGGCCAGGAGCCTGAGAAACAACTGCACAGTACCCATTTTACAGAGGAGCAAACAGAGTTAAGGTAAAGAGAGCTCCGACGTGGCAGAAGCAGGCACGTGCGTCTCAGCCCCACAGACATCCCACTCACGACCTCGCCCTGGAGGTGGGTACCGAACCCCATGAAGCCTTCTCTCCTGCTGTCCTTCCAGGCTCAAGGGGAAGATCCATGAGACCAACCTGACATACGAAGATTTCCCAACCTCCAAGTACACGGGCCCTCTGCAGTACACCATCTGGAAGTCTCTTTTCCAGGACATCCACCCAGGTGAGGCTCCGCCTGTCTTCCCAGGGAGACAGGGGGAAGTGTGGACTGCCAGCTGGGCCAGGTGTGACAGGTGGCCGAGCAGGAAGTGGGCAGAGTGCCTGCTGATGTGCTTCTGCTCTGTCTTTAAGTGCTGTATGTCACCGTGGGGGTACTTACCACAGTCATCGCAGGTCGCACGTGTGAAATTGGAGGCTCAGAGCTAGAGCAATGGGATGGGTCATCTGCTGGTCCCCAGAGCCTATGCTGAGCTCACCGAGTCCCCAGAAAACCCTCTCCAGCAGGTGCCGTTACTGTGCCTGTTCCCCTAGTGGAGGGACAGACGTTCCCTGTCCTGACACGGGAGTCAGACCACCTGGATGGATTCATTAGTCCATTCTACAAACAGTGACTATCCCTCAGTTTGAAGAGTCAAGCCTAGTGGCCAGACCTTGGCAGTCTAGTGGGGCAGGACTCTGACATGGGATTTGCACGTCATGGAAGCCTAGGGGGTGGGGTGGGGTGGGGAGGTGTGTGGGCAGGGTAAGGGAGCAATCAATCAGAAGCTCCACTTGGAGCAGCCCGGGGAAGCCCAGGTTTGCATTGAGTACTGAGGAGCGTGGGTCACCCCAGGATGTCCTCAGTTGAGCCCCATCAGTGATGGAGAGGGCCTGGTACAATTACCGATGCTGGGCCACAGAGCTGGGGCTCCCCTTCAGGTGACAGGCCTCATCTAATATATCATTCCTGCTGTCTTAGACTTGAAGGGGGGCGCTAATTAACAAAAGCAACGATGGTTGTGGGGAGGGAACATTTTCTAGCGAACTCAACTGCCTTCCTGGGGTGTGCTCCCCGCCTCTGAAGGACTTTCACACTGAGCCATATGTGGGTGAAGCCGTGTACCTCAAGGGAGACGAGAGCCCCAGGATCTGTTTTCTCCTCCCCGGGACCCAGGGCAGTCTAGAAGCTGTCTCGAGTGGGTGGCTGTCCACCTCAGCTGCCACCTGCCCCTTCCCTGTCACAGGAGCCTCACCCAGTCAGTCAAAACCCTCCAAGACACCACAGTCAGCTGTACCGAGCCATCTCCAGCCTGGGCGGGAGCCAAATTCTCCCTCTGCACAGTTTGCCTGGAGACCTTGGCACCGTCTTCGGTATTTCACGGCCAAGACTCTCTCCTTTGTAGCTTCGCCTTTAAACACCTCAGCTGAAACGACTTGCTGGGTTTCCTCAGGGAACCTTGGGCTTTTCTGATTGCAATGCCTGATCATAGCCTATGTGCTGGCTCTCTCTCTCTCTCTCTCTCTCTCTCTCTCTCTCTCTCTCTCTCTCTCTCTCAACTCTGAGTTCTAAAGGAGAGGCTGAAGTCTGCTTCTAGAGCAGTTCCTAGTATACCCAGCAGGTACTCAATAAGTGTTAAAGGGACTTGCTGCAGGTCCTTGGATACTCCCTTTCTCCTCTAGCCCAGTTATGTCCTCTGAATGATGGGGACCATAGTATCCCTTTTTTGCCTCCATCACAAGTGAGCAAGTGATTGCTCCAAGCAGAGAGAGAGTCTCCAGCCTCTGCATCACTGACCCACAAGGTCTCACTGGAGGCCCTGTCCTACACACAGGAGACTAGCAGTCTCCTCAGCCTCTACTCACCAGATGCCACTGGCCCTCCCCTCCGTTAGAGCAACCAAAAGTGTCTCCGGCCGTGGTCAGATTTCCTTTGGAAGCAAAATTGTCTCAGTGGAGACCACAGGCCTTGAGAACACTGCCTGCAAGAGGCCTGAGGGGCAGGTGTGTGACCTGAGCACTCTGCCCTGAGCAAAGGCCCCTGGGACTTCAGACAACGGTGACCTGGTTGGCTGGGCCCTCTCTTTGTCTGTGGGACCTATGAAGTCACTCTGGCTCTTCAGGGAGCGCCGGAGCCTTTTCTGTCCAGATGGGAGGGCGGCTTTCCCCCCAGAGACCTAGCTGCGGCTTCTGGTGGCTTCCTGCCTGCCCCTCCTTTACAGCCTGAGCTTCCCATTGGGTCATCTGAGAACCCCATCCAACACCTGTCGCTCCTCTACTCTGGAGCGTCCACACTGCATCTCCGCCAGCCGCCTGCCCACCCCCCACCCCTTCGCCCACCGTCCCTCTGCCAACCCAGCCCTATCACAGGCTCCCAGGTGCAAACCTCCCCGGGGAGCCAGGCAGCCCATTATCCCAAGGACACCAGACACTCCTCCCCTCCTCAGCCTCCCCTGCCTTGTCTGGCCTCTCCCCCATTGCTACTCATCTGGATCTAATCATTTAGAGTCCCAGAATGTTCCCTGCCCCGCTGTGGGACCCAAGGCAACCTGCCTCCCCTCCCCCCACCAAGCACTAACACACACACACACACACACACACACACACACACACACACACCCGTACCTCCCACACCCCCTGAAGCTGAGCCTCAATTTCTTCACCTACACTTTAGAGATGGTCCTGGTTGTTGCCCAGGGTAGATAAGAGAGAGAACTGATTTCTCTGTGAAGATGATCCCATCATTTAGCAAGCATGGTTACTATTTATTATTATGAATCAGACTCTTTGCCCATCTTGCTGGTCAGATTTTCTGGGGCCGAAGAATGGAAGGACACCATGTAAAGAGACCAATTCACCTTCCACCCCTGGGTAGAATCTAAGCAAGCCACTTACCTCGGAGAGCCTCAATTTTCTCTTCCGAAAAATGGCTGCAATCATGGAGACCCTGGGACGACTGTGACTCGGGAGCAGTGCCTATTCTGTGCAGAGACTGTGAAGGAAGCCGAGGGTACTGAGGGCCTGAGGAGGTGTGAGACCTGAAGGGCTAGATTTCCTTTTTTTTAAGGCCTGGCTTGAAGAGGAAAATAAAAAAAAAAAATAGACATAGTTCCTGTCCCATCAGACCCCTACCATACTGGAGAACCCAGAGTCACAGGCCTCCCGCTGCCAAGCCGTGTCCTGGGCTGGGCATTTGGGAGGCCTTTCTCTGCTGCTTGTGATAGTGGAGGAGGAACAGGGAACATTTTCATGGGACTTGGAAGTCTGTGACCCTTCCTGGCTGCCTTTTGATCCAAGGCCTTGGAGACATTTTAGAGACGCAGCACACACCTGGAGAGGAGAGAGGCCTCGGCCCAGCCTTTGTTTATAAATAAGAGTGTCACAGCTAGAGGTGAACTCTGACCTCTAAGGCAATGAGCCTGGAGAAAGGCTTTGGTTTCACTGGGTCTCATCACAATCCTGAGGGTACAGGCTTCTTGGAGTGGAGGAAGGAAGGGAACTGCCACTCCAGAGCCCCTCTCTTTGGACTGAAGATCACTTCTCCTGCCAGCCCCAGGGAGGGTGCTGTGAGACCTGGGAATGGGACCCTCTGTTAAAGACGAGGTGGGAGAGCTTATCGTAGCCTCACATTCTCTGGAGGCGAACGCCAGCCCAGAGTCAGGCCATACCTCTTGCCTAGGGGAAATGCCAGGCTCACAGCCCAGGCCCTGCCCCCCAAGAGCTGGCCCCACCCCCAGGGAATCAGGGTCTGCACGGAGGATGGATGCCCCTTGGGGTCAGGCTTTCCTCTGCCCACAGATTCTTCTTTGTCACGCCCGTCTCAGAACCGCCGGGAGCCCTGCCCACTCAGCAGAGGCTCCGGAAGTGGCCCACAATGCCCTACACAGACTTAGAGTCAGGCAGAGTCTGCATGCTGCCTGCCAGTATCCCCTTAGCTGTTCCTTGAGCCTTGGGGTCTCCCTTTTGCTGGCCTCCCCACAGTATCCCAGGCGTCTGGGATGTGGGAGTCTGGCATTCTCAATTGCTCCCGTTTTCCCTGGGACCCTAACACCCACACATCACTCCACCCCCAGGGTGTCCCACTGCCTGTAGTGTCAGAGACACAACATCTGTATCTAATTAGACACACACACACACACACACACACACACACACACACACTTCCCTCCAGCCTTTCCCCTCACGGTGGGAATTCTTCACACTGCACAACTTTCTTCTTACCCACTACCCAGTGACTGACAGGAATGCAGGCAAACGTTCATGTGTGGGTCCATTAGCCACCCCCCCTTTTATGTCCCTGGACAAGGGACTGTTCCATGGGCCTCTCTATACCCAGGGCTCCTGTTGACACACTGCTCTCTGCATTCTGAAGACAAGAGATAAATGTGAGGTGCAGAAGTGGATTACCGTGACCTAGCTCATGGAAAGACGCTCCATGCAGGTCAGCCTGTTGGGGTTGCATGATGCCGGGACCAGCCGTGGCTGCCTCGTGGCATGGTCACAGGCCATGGAGCGTCTTGTTTCTCTGTGGGTACAGCCTACAGAGGCACAGAGTAGGAAGTAACAGGGGTCCAGTCTAGAGATCATGTCCCTGCTCCAGCTAACAAGGACAGCACCAGCGAGCTGGGCAAAGTCCTTGGCCCCAAGGAACAGTAGCAGTATTCCATGCGATCCCTCCCACTCTTTCTCGCCTCTGTCTTGCTCTGGCCTGCAAATGCTCATCTAGCTGAGAAGTCCCAGGCTTCCTCCACTCCTTGGGGGGGGGTTGTCAGAATGAGCCGGAAGAATAAACAGATGTCTTGACAAGAGTTCAAGAGACCGTCCAATCAGACCTGCTGAGCCAGTATGACCAGTTCAGAGCAGGTGACCCAGCCTACACCACCCTCCCTCCGGACGCTCTTGGGCAGGGGTGAATGCATTCGTGTGACCAGAAGCCTGTCCATGCCAGGCTCCGTGCTGGGCACTGAACTCTCAAGGGAGAGAGAGTTCACTGCAACCCAGGCCTTCCTAGGCCTCTGGGTGCAAAGTGGGTGCGATAGGGCCCAGAAGGCCATGCCCGTGTAGGAGACGAGCACAGAGAGAGCACAGGAGTCCTGGAGGCTAAGGGAGGAACCAGCCGAGTCCTCCAGTGCAAAGGCTTCTAGAGGACCGGCCTTTGAATAGAGTGGGGATGGGGGGGGGGCATGACACATGAGCAGAAGTCTAGGCCTGAATCAAGAGGTAGACTGTGGCCAGGTACCAGGTGGCCTTGAATAGTCAGTCCCAGGTCTGCCACATTTTTTGATCTGCGATTAGTCAGGGCTCCTGAGGGTCTTGATTTTCCTATCTGTCAAATGGAAGAGTCGGCAGGATTACAGATTTCCAACATTTTGGGACATATTGTCTATT
Source organism: Peromyscus leucopus (assembly GCF_004664715.2). Classification (NCBI taxonomy): domain Eukaryota; kingdom Metazoa; phylum Chordata; class Mammalia; order Rodentia; family Cricetidae; genus Peromyscus; species Peromyscus leucopus. The sequence continues at coordinate 129,611,323 of NC_051064.1, forward strand.
TTTTTCATAACAAATAGAATTTTAAATCTCAGATCATACATATGACCTTTTTAATATATATGTATATACAATAATGTACACATGCATGTGTAACAACTGACCATAATATAGAGGGAAAATAGAAGATTATTTGTAGTTAAACGTCTTTGAAGACAGCACTTCCTGCCGCACAGCCTGGCCTCGAATGCACTGTGTAGCGGAAGATGACCTTGCATTTCCGGTCCTCCTGCCTCCACCTCCAGAGTGTCAAAATTCCAGGCACATACCACCATGCCCAGTTTTATGAGGTGCTGGGAATCAAACCCGGGGCTTTGTGCATGTCAGGCAGGGACTTTGCCAACTGAACTATATCCGCAGCCCGTAATTAAATATTTTGAAGGTCAGTATGCAGAAGCTCATTCAGACTGACGTTGGAAAACACAGCCAAGCCACCGTTAGGTGCTCACAGTGTAACTGAAGCACCATTCAGGAGACTGCCTATGTCAACGGCGTCATTCTTGAAGGTGTATTTTCCAAAAGAGCAAATCATTCTTCGTTCTAAACAGCAACAATACAATGTAGACCCCTCGGTTTGGTCGTTGCGTTCCAAAATCCTCTTTGTGGTTTTTTTGTTTTTGTTTTTTTTTTTTGTTTTTTTTTTGAGTCCTCAATGTGTTTTTACATTACGAAAGCGGTCTCACATTTATACATATACATCAGTAGGTTTACTTTCGGATCCTCATATAAAGATTTCTCGACCACGTGGATGTGTGACGGGACATCTGGAGTTCAGTGGTGGGGGTGAACGATCCCTGGATCCCTGATGAGGCCGGCCTGCCCCAGGATCCGACCAGTTTTGGAGACAAGTGGCAAACGTTTCCAGATTGCCCTCTAGGGGGCAGTATCATCTGACTAATCTTGCTCCTTCCCAGCTCTGAAACTCCTGTAATTCTGGACCTCCTCTGGGCTTTGCCCTGGGAGTCATTCCGTGACCCTATCAGCTACCCCTTTGCAGCCAGGTGTAAAGATAGCAGGGTGTTCCATTTTTCAGAGGAGGAAGAAACAGACAAGAGGACAAGTTAATATTCATATATATCATGACACAGTAGGTCAATAGCATCCTGGAGACCAACCAGGACCCTCTCCTCAGGGAGGCACTGGCTAATGGACCCACAGCCTTCTCTCCACTGATCTTTCCACCTCCTCCTCTCTCTCCCACCTAGTGCCAGCTGCCCTGACCCTGGACCCAGGCACCGCCCACCAGCGCCTGATCCTGTCTGATGATTGCACCATCGTGGCCTATGGGAATCTGCACCCACAGCCCCTGCAGGACTCACCAAAGCGCTTTGATGTGGAGGTGTCGGTGCTGGGCTCCGAAGCCTTCAGTAGTGGTGTCCACTACTGGGAGGTGGTGGTGGCCGAGAAGACCCAATGGGTGATTGGGTTGGCCCACGAGGCTGCCAGCCGCAAGGGCAGCATCCAGATCCAGCCTAGTCGTGGCTTCTACTGCATTGTCATGCATGATGGCAACCAGTACAGCGCATGCACAGAGCCCTGGACGCGGCTCAACGTCCGTGACAAGCTTGACAAAGTGGGTGTCTTCCTGGACTACGACCAGGGCCTCCTCATCTTCTACAATGCCGATGACATGTCCTGGCTCTACACCTTCCGAGAGAAATTCCCTGGCAAGCTCTGCTCCTACTTCAGCCCTGGCCAGAGCCATGCCAATGGCAAGAATGTCCAGCCACTAAGGATCAACACTGTCCGAATCTAATCCGGGCCAAGGGAGACCAAAGCCTACTGGGTCTGTGACCACCAGCAAGAGCCTTGCCCAGCAGACGGGAGCCTGGATTACTCAGACCCACCGTGGCCACCCTGAGACCTCAGGCCAGTTGTTTATCCCCCAGCCTCTTCTGCCCTGCCTGTGAGCTGGAGATTGTGGTCCATGGGTAATATCCTGTGGCTCTGATCATAATGGGATGTGACGTGGCTTCTCCCCAGGGCTGCCCTTGCCCAACCCATCATCCCTATTCTCCCAGGGACAAGAAATCTCCCTCCTTCTGCCCAGGTGACCTAGCCTCGTGACAGATCAGATGAGATCACTAGCTAGCAGCCCAAAAGATATACAGAATCCTCTTATGCTTGTGGCCTAGGACGTGACTCGGCCCTGACCAAGAGAGTAATGGGCCATTTTACTCTTGACCCAAGTCCACAGGAGACCCGGGTGGGAGCTGATCCTAGGGTTGTCTGAGGTCACCCTCTCCTGCCACCCCTGCACCAAGCCGAGAGCTGTGGGTTTCCTCCTCTCCCACTAATCTTCAAGTCAGAGACGATGCTGTGGCATTTGACAGGCAGCCCACACAGTACAGTCACGCCACTACCTTCCAGTCCATGGACTCTGGGGCAGGGTGAGGCGTAAAGGCCCCAGAAACCAACACAGAATACTGTCAGGGCAAAGCACCAATGGACGATCCATGTCCCAGCCAGCCCTCATCAGCCAGGCTTCTGTGACCTGCTATGGGGACAGAGAGGGCACTGGTTCTTTGTATCAGGACCTGCCTGAACCCCAGGAGGGCTGTTGGTGGGGACCACCTTGGACTTGGCATCTGACTCCCACAGGATCCTGATGCACAAACAAAAACCACTTTAGTTGGCTTCATCAGACAAGAATTCGAAATTAGCTCCCTGGTGGCTTGCAAGATCACTGGAAGGGCTGGAGGAGGAGAGCCTTGGGGTTTCCAGAAACAACTCCAAGTAGCTAACGGGATCGTGTCTCGAGTAACCAGGAAAGCTGTTTCCACTTGCAGGGAGCCCCTGCCTCACAAGCTGCTCGCTGCCACTGTCCATACCAGCAAGTGATTGTCCGAGCCTGCCTCTCTCTCTCTCTCTCAACTCAGGTTCCAAATCAACATCTTTCAGAGGGATCCCTTTGGGGAAACCTGAGTCAGAGCCCAGACTTTGACAGCAAAGAAGTCTGGGAAATGTAGTTTTTCCAGCCTCAGCCATACAGAAAGTTAACGTGGAGGTGGAACCGGCCCATCTACGGTTTCCTTGCCACAGCATCCAACTGTGCAGAACTCAGGAGAATCCATGAATCCACCTCAAGGCCTTGACTTTGAAGCAGAGCTGCTAGAGATGTCCTGCTCCATGGCTCTGTCCCTGCCTGTCCCTGCCCAGAGGCAACAACCTCAGGAGTAGGTAGTAGTAGTAGTAAGAAGTGCAACCAAAATGGCCCCCCAGCCTCGCTGTAGTCCTGGGACTTCAATCCTGTATTTGGGATTCGGTGAGCATGCCCATCTCCAAGGAGCCAGAATGGACGAACTTGAGGGGCTCCCACTTACAGCTGCCATGCACTGGGGCCTCCCTGAGCAAGAGGAATCCTGCGCCCTATTCACACCCTCAACTCCCAGACTCCAGGCTACTCCTGACAGTATTTTTATTTAAAACATTGCCCTTTTTTGTGCATTATGATCAATTTGTATTAAATTAAAGTTACAGGGCACAGGTGTCTGTTCCATTCATTCTGATGAACACAAAGCCCCACCCCGGAGAGGCGACACTCATTAGCATAGCCAGTCCGTTCCCAAGGCAGCCCTGCTGGACACAGATCAGGAGCACAGTGAGGTCCAAAGACAGGATGTGAGTCTGAGAAGCCCACAGCCTACACTGGACAGTAAGAACCGAGTTCTAGGCCAGCACCCACACCACAGCCCTGTGAGGACAGCCCCAGGCAGGGCAGACCTCTCTGCCTCGAGAAGAATGGGGCAGCCTTGAAAGCAGGAAGGGAAGCCTACAGGGCAGCAAGAGTCTTGTCTCTTAAACTATATAGGCCTGGGCTCTGGATCAGGCTTTACTTTAGGAAAAACAGCTTAACCTCCCAGGGCCTAAGTTGCTCCCCTCAGAGAATAGGGATAATAGCATGGACTTAGCATGATTTATTGGGAAGCTATAAACTGAACAGTCAACGGGGCCTGTCTCTCCTCCTGCAGTCTGTGCCTGAAACTACATTGATTTTCTAAACTTCCACGCCCGCTTGGCCCCTGAGAAGTCCATCTTCCTCCTGCACCCCGTGAGGAGTGTGGAACAAGGTAAACAGGGAAGTCCTTAGGTTGCTATGGAGACAGAAGTCCATCCTGCCTCCAACTTACGGAGAAGCAGCCTAGGCAAAGTCTGCCAGGCCCTGCCTGTGCGCACACAGGCTGTGCCCACAGAGAAGGAGAAGGTTGCCTGGTCCTCCACAGCTCTGTAATGCAAGAACAGGAAATGTGGGGTCTAGTCCTGGCTTTTCATTGGTTTGCGTTGCCTTGAAGTGTCCTTGCTTCCTTTCCTCACCTGCAGGGTGAGGAGGTAGATCATCTAAGGCACTAAATGTGTCTTTAGAGCCTAGAGGTGGGATGGGGGAGAAGGACACATGCCAGGCGCTGGATTGCTTGAGTTCCTCAACTTTGAAACCTAGCAAAGTGCTAGTACATTTTACACTTTAACCACAAAGAGGAGCCCATGAGGATAGTGTCATTACCTCAGTGTCAGGGCCACGAGGCAGCGCTGCCCAGGGGATCCACAGCTGTTCCTTGGCAGAGCTGGAAGTACTGAGGCCACACTCCATTGGACCTCTCTGGAGGGACCGTTCTCAATTCTGAGGACCATTCAGTGAGGGGGCAGCCACCCGAACTAGGATCCGGGGCTTTGAAGAGGGACCTTACACCACGGGTCCTATGGCTTAAGATGGGCTGAGGGGGGGGGGGCATGTTTTCAGCTCGGGGGAGAGGGGATCTGTGAGTTCGAGGCAGCCTGGGCTACCAGTGGTCCAGGAAGGCGCAGCTACACAGAGAAACTGTTCGAAACAGATGGGCTCTGAAGCCCCCTGTGTGACTTTGAGCAGGTTCCTTGTCCTTGATGGCCTCAGATTCTCCATGTCTACTGGGGAGAGCTTAGAGGTCTACTTGATTACCAGGGTAAGTGTAATGTTGGGTCCCACAGCTTGGGCCACCCGATCCCCAATAAATTAGGCTATTATCTCTGTCCCTCTCTCTGGGGTGGTGGCAGAGACAGAAAACAACAAAGATAAAAAGTCTCTTAGCAGTAAATAGCTCACCTCGGAGACTCTGGGGACGGGCCCTTCCCCCCACTGCCAGGGAGGCCATCCCAAGAGGCTGACTGCTCACACCTGGACAGATTCCTCTCCTCCTGCCTGGGTCTCGACTCTGTTCCACATCCCCAAGCTCACCACCAGCTCAGCTCAGAACCAGGACCACCACACCAGAAGGTCAGTTGCAAAGGCCTGAGTCACAGGCTTAAATGCTGGGTGCCACATGAAGGCCCCGGGGAGGGGAGGGGCGCTGGCCAAGGTGCTGAATCGGATCCTGGCTGTCCACCAGGTTCTTCTTCTGCAAATCCTGGACCACCTGAAGGAGGAGGGATGGTGGAGAGCAGAGCAGAAATGGGGTGCACAGAAACATAAAAAAAAAAAAAGCAATGCCTTTCTTTTTAAATGTCTTCACTTTCCTGTCTTCATCTTCTATCTTTATACAAGTGGGTTTGTTTTTGTTTTGTTTTGTTTTGTTTTGTTTTACCCTAAATATGGAACAGTCTTCCAGGGGTTGGAGAGATGGTTCAGTGGACAAAGCAGTTGTTGTGCAAGCATGAAGAAGCAAATTTGCATCTGCCTCACACACATCAAAGCTGAGTGTATCCACAAACTTCAGCAGGCCTGGCACTAGGGGGAGAAGCGGGTGAAGACGGACAGATCTGGGTTTGGTAGGACCCTATCTCAAAACTAAGGTGGCGCACAACAGAGGAATACACCCAGTCCTGGCATCTGATGCCCACACTGTACTCATGGGCAAACACACATGCACATGCACGCATGCGACATACACAGCGTTTTTATCTGCTTTCGAGTTTTTGACAGTTCTGTGGTTTCTCTTATCATTGTAAAGTGCTGCCCCCTTACCCTAGGAATCAGGTGAAACGAGGAAAGCATTGACAATTTGGGCCAGATGCCTGGGGGAGTCCTCCTCTGACGTCACAACAAGTACAGCCTGTTAGGAGGGCGGACGTTAAAGGCACAAAGGGCCGGCTCTCAATGCAGCTCCCCCAAAACAATGGTCCTAGGTGTGACTGAGTCTGAATCCTGATGGAGCCTGAGTGATCCTCTGACCCAACCTGAATCCCAGAGAGGGTTAGCTTATAGCTCAAGATTCACAGCCTGGGGCAGAGCTAAGACCAGAATCTCTGTGCCCTGATTCCCAGGAGGCTCACAAAGCCAGCTAAGAGGGCCCCAGCTCGGAGAAGCAGGGGAGAAGCAGGGGTGAGCTCAACATGGTAGGTGGAGGCCTGCCTGTCAGAGTCTGGATGCAGCACCCGAAAGATGGAGAAGGACATGGGGGTGACAGGAAGTCCTCTGGGTGGAGACTGACCATGGATGGGCTCTCGGGACAACTGGTATACAGCTTGAGAGGTATCCATCTCCAACCCATTCGTATTTATAATAGAGACACCTCCCAGAAGATTGACGACAGCTGGTGATGGGATCTCAGGTACTGTGGTAAGCACCGTGGGATAAAGATGACATCGGGGTTGCATATGAAACTGTGCTGGTACTGGCAGCTTCCACTCTGCTGTCCCAGACAGACTGGAAATATCAGAGCTTTTGTCAACCAAGCCAGCCCGGCCCTCAGCCCTTACTCCTCCTACCAGCATCCCTGGTCACACATCATGGCCCAGCAGTTCCCAGGGGCCTTCCTCCTGAGGGGGAAGATGCTGTGCATACAGTGGCAATCCCAGCACTTGGGCCATTGAGGTCCCTAATACAATGGACAGTGTACTTTCATTCTTCACATCTCTGCTTGGGGAAGACTCTCCCCCTGCCTAGAACACCCACCCTTTTTTCCTTCCTCTTGAAACCTGGCTAACTGGCCATGTCTGGGTCATCCAAGGCCAGCAGAGTCCATTGCCCTGGAACTAGAGTGCTTTTGGTCTCCCATTGTGGTACATCTTACGATGGAGAACACTTCTGCCAACTGCAGACAAAGGGGGAGCTCAGAAAACAGGCATTGGCTGGGGTCATGTAACCGCCATGTCTCCGAGTTGCAAGAAATCTTAGGGACCAGAAACAGAACTCCACCCTGGAAGCTGGGCTCCCAGGAAGCACCTCGCTGGTCACTCCAGCCAGACTCAGCTCAAGGAGAACCAGGGGGAAGTGGAAGAGACTCAGCGAGTGGTTTGTCTGCATTTGCAGCAAATTATAAAGTCACTCACATTCATTTTCAAACAATCAGGGGCTGGTGAGGTGACTCAGAGGGTAAGAGCACCAGCTGCTCTCCCAGAGGACCCAGGTTTAGTGCCCAGCACCCACATGGCAGCTCACAACTGTCTGTGACTCCAGTCCCAGGGGATCCAACACCTTCCCCTCACACAGACATACTTGCAGGCAGAACACTAGTGCACGTAAAATAAAGAATAAATAACAATAAATATCAGACAAAGAGAAGAACAGAATTTCCTTCATCTTGCATTTAGAAATCATCAGCTACTAATAGTCCGTTGCATTCTTCCCGGCATTTTTGCCTGTACATTAACAAAAAAAATAATCATTTTTTTCTGAAAAAGTATGATCATTCTTTACACTACTCCTCTTTCTCCATATTTTTTTTAATTAAAGAGGGCACCAGATCTCATTACAGATGGTTGTGAGCCACCATGTGGTTGCTGGGAATTGAACTCAGGACCTCCAGAAGGACAGCCAGTGCTCTTAACCTCTGAGCTACCTCTCCAGCCCCAGTTTCTCCATATTCTGTAGTAGATTCCTTCTAATGGAGCTGTGGGTCAAGAGGTTTGCCCATTTCTTTTCTAAGTAAATATTTTTCTTATATGCATTATGGAAAATACAGTCAAGATGCCCAAGGTGAAACTCACCCGTTATTGGCTACTGTTCAAGCACTGATATAACAATTTTGGCAAAAAGGTTTAGTCTTTTCCCCAAGGGATTATATTTTACAAAAATCAGGGTGCTGGGAAGATGATTCAGTCAGTAAGGTGGTACTGCTCACACATGAGGACCTGAGTTCTGATCCTCAGTATCCATGTAAAAAGCCCAGTGTGATGGAGCTACCCCCAGAGCTGGGAGGAGAGACAGGTGGGTCCCTGGAGTTCATTGTCTAGCCAGCCTAAACAACCAATGAGACACTGTCTCAAAGGTTAAGGTGGAGGAGCCAGTGAGATAGCTCAATGGATAGGGACACTTGCTGTCAACCCTGATGACCTGGATCTAGTCACTGAAACCCATGCATTGGAAGGAAAGGACCAGTTCTATAGCATCCATTTAATATGGTGTTTGAGCTGCATCTGCTTGTCCCGTCCCGTTCTGAGCAGGGAGTGTGCTGCCACAAGAGGCTAAAGCCTGTCCGTCAGGGTGACCACTTCCTGCCCGCTCCCTCACAGGAATGAAATACTCTCAAAGATCCTGAGCACCTGCCATATCCGGCCCTCCTGGGCAGAAGTGCCACCATCCTCCTGATGGGCACGGTGTCCTCCTACAACTTCTCCTCCACTGCTGCCCACCTGTGCAGTAAGTAAATGCCAGCCCTTGCCCCTGCCACTTCCTGGACTCCGGGGTCCTCAAGCTTTGCTGCCAACCCAAGACTCAGCATGGGAAGAGGAGCTGATGTTGAGGCAGGAGGGTCTCTGGACTCAAGCTAGGTAGGGGAAGTGCTTTGGTACCTTGACCAGCTTTCTCTCAGCCTGGTGGACTGAGGGAAAGACAAGTGACTAGCAGGTATGGGACAGAGGAAGCGATGATCCAAACGGTGTTGGACTGAGTGTGATTTGGAGCAGGCAACTCTTCTCTGCCCCGGCGACTTCCACCTCCCCATAGTTATATAATGGGAACCATGGGCCATGCGGTTCCTAGGGCACATCCCCCACTCAAGAATACAAGGCTCAATTCAAACCCATGTTTTCTTTCTTCTCCAAATCCCAGCATATCTTGTAATTGGTTTGATCCAGTCACGCACCAGATCTTGAGACATTTTTAACACGGTAATTATTAGCTGTCACCCCATTCAGCTCTCACAATAAGCCTAAAACAGGAGGTGCCATTTTTATACTCTTCATTACAGAAGAAAACAGCAAGTTCAAATTTTGCAACTCGACAGAAGAGTCCAGATCCTAACCCAGAGCTGTGCAGGGCCCAGACACACGCTCCTGGGTAGCTGCTGATGGAGAGAATTCTTTCCTGCAGCTGATGGAACAGAGGCCAGAAAGGAGAGATGACCTCCTCCAGAGCACACAGCAAGGCCATGGCAGAGCTGGGAGAATCCAGGCTCTGTGCCCTCCCCACCCCAGCTCACCCTCACCTCTTGCCCAGAACTAAGTGTTCAAGAAGGGATGATGGGAACCAGAGGAAGCCTCGGACTAGAGTCATGTGGCCAGGGTTGCAGGAGTGGGCGCTGTCAGCTGAGAAAGTTGTTTGTTCAGCCCAAGATCACTTCAGAGAAGTGTTGACTTTGGCCGAGTCCCCAGATCACTGTGGGGCAGGCAAGGGCTAGGCCAGGAAGCTTCTTTCTTCTCTCTCTTTCTCTGACAGCCCACAATGGCCTCCCCCTTTTCAGTCACCCACCGCCCAGATCCCTATCTCACACCTACTGTGTGCTAATCACTGAGATGTGCAACCACAGATGGGAGCCTGGGTTCTGTCAAGGAGTACGCAGTGACCAGACCATCCCAGCGCATATGCCGAGGGCTATGGGAAGGTGGGCTTACTGGAACCAGACAAGAGGTGCCCCCTGGAAGCTGAGGCCCGGAGGATGAGGGGGAGCTAGGCAGAGTGTTTCTGGAAGATGGCAGCCTCTCCAGGGATGGGAAGTGGGCAGGAGGTCAATGCTAAGGACTGAATGTGAGGGCGTTCTCCTCTGCTTTTGTGTTGCCGTGATAAGCACTCTGACGGAAAACAACTGAGGAAAAAGGGTGTAGACAGACTTTTCTTTGGGGGCCGCCAGCTCACAAAAAATGACACGGAGACTTATTATTAATTATGAAAGCTCAGCCTTAGCTTAGGCTTGTTTCTAACTAGTTCTCATAACTTAAATTAACCCATATATTTTAATCTATGTTCTTCCACACGCTCCTTACCTCATCTCCATTTTGCCCATCCTGGTTATTCCAGATCTGGCTGGCGACTCTGCCTGTCTTCTTCCCAGAGCTCTCTCTGTCCAGAAGTCCTACCTGTACCTCCTGCCTAGCTATTGGCCATTTGGCTTTTTATTAAACCAGTCACAGAGACACATCTTCACACAGTGTAAAAGGATATTCCACAACCAAAGGGTCTAGGTGGCTTACACTTCCAGGCCACAATCCATCACTGAGGGAAGCCAGGACAGGAATGGAAGCAAAAACTACAGAGGAATGATGCCTACTGGCTTGGTCTCTAGCTCATGCTTAGCCAGCTTCTTATACAGCCCGGGTTGGCCAAGCATGATGTCACTCACAGTGGGCTGGACCGTCCCACATCAATCACCAATCAAGACCACCTCTCACAGATAAGGCCATGAGCCAGTTTGATCTGGACAAGTCCTCCGTTGAGGTTCTCTTGTCCCAGGTGACCCTAGGTTGTATCAAATTGACCACAGGCATAACCAGTTCAGAGAGCAAAGGAAGAGCAACAGGGCCCAAGGGGAACTCGGGCATGGGTTGTGCCAGGCCGTGGGCCACCCCGGGGACAACAGGGAGCCAGGACAGGGTTTTAAGCAGAGAGAGTGTGGAGTCCTAGTGTGCAGGATGCAGCAAAGTTGGAGACAGCGAGACCTGAACGAAGACAGCAGTGCTTGGGAGGTTGAAGCCTGGGGTGATGAGGGATGAAGTAGGCGGCCAGGGATGTGTTGGGACTGTTTTAAAGTCAGATTGCTCATCCTCGATCCCCTGTTTCCCAGACCTACCAGGTACAGTACCTGCCCCTGCCCCCCAGCAGAGCCCCCCACATATGTTCCTGACCCCACAGAGCTCTTTGGATACTTGTGATCTCAGGCCCCCACACCACAGTGTCCCTGGGTAAGCGTGTGTGACGATGGAGCTCACAACCATGGCCCACGACTGCTGTGTCCACCGGCCCTGGCCCTGTCCTCTGAGCCCCAGACCGGCTTGACCTCTTTTCCATGAAAGAAGGCTTGCAGGGCCCTCTGGTAGTTCCCTAGACTCCCTGTGGCTGTTCTGCGGAGTAATCCGAGGCAGAGCAGACCTGGAAAAGGTGGAGCCAGCCTATGTTTGAACCTGACCTTGCCACTTTGCAACTGGGTGACCTTGAGTAAGACACTTCATATTCCCAGCCTTAGGTTTTCCATCTACCCTTGGTACCCACAAGAGATCTCAGCAGGTAAAGGCACTTGCTGCCAAGCCTGATGGCCAGAGTTCAATTCCAGGTGGCCCAGTGGTGGATAAGCTCCTAGAAGTTGTCTACACACACACACACACACACACACACACACACACACACACACACACACACACCATGGTATGCATATGCCACCAAAAAAATTCTTTTAACTTGTTTTGTTTTTGAGACAGGGTCTCTCTGTGTAGCCTTGGCTGTCCTGGAACTCACTCTCTTTCTAGACCAGGCTGGCCTCAAACTCACAGAGATCTGCCTCAGCCTCCGTAGTGCTGAGATTAAAGGTGTGCACGCTCACACCTGGCCAATAATATGTTTAATGTCTACTTTTGTTGGTTTCTGTGCAGACTGAGCCCATCTTCATAACAATAACACTTAGTGATAGCAGAAGTTTTTGAGGGACTCTCAGGAGCCAGTGAATCCTTCCTGGTCTGGGCTACATGCCTGGTTCGTGGTCAGTGTTCAGAATATGCTTGGGAGGAAGCACATGAAGAACACGAAGGCATAGAAACTTGAGGATCTGGGTTGGGGTCCCTCCTCTGCCCTGCAGCTTCCCTGGCTGGTAAATAGTGCTAATGGAGGTGGCTTGCTGGGTTGGAAAGCGTGGGGTGTTACTGTCACACCTCCTCGTTTAAGTCAAAACCTCTACCAAGCACCTGCCAGGTGCCTAAACATTCACCCCAGGTCCCACAATCTTTGCCTCCAATCTTTGCCTATGTTGTCCTGTACCATGCCCCCTCCATGACATGGAAGTCTAATGTTATGTAGGACATGGCTGCAGAGGTCAGGGGCACAGCCTGCCTTGGGAGAGAAATCCACCTGATGCCCCATCCCTTTGTCCAGACAAGGGCAGCCTCCAGGCTGCGATAATCATCATCCCAGCACTGAATTCCTTGTCCACGCTGCTGGTAGTCAGCTGCATCTTATGGAAGACATGCCGACGGCGGTCCCGACTCACCTATCCCAGCCCTCCATCTCCATGAAGGATCCAGGTAAGCCACTCCAGGACCATGACGGCCATGGTGATGCATGCAGATAATCCCAGAGAATCTCACAGAGGTCACAGCTAGGGTACCTGCCTCTTGGATTCCACTGCCCTGCCAAGGCTCTGCTGGGCATTCCTCAACAACCCCTTAGGTCCAGAGGCATTCATACAGTCACCCTAGCTACTGTGGCCTTGATGACTGTGAGCCATGTGCTACCACCCTGAAGTCCCTTGAGTGTGTGTGTGTGTGTGTGTGTGTGTGTGTGAGAGAGAGAGAGAGAGAGAGAGAGACAGACAGACAGACAGACAGAGAGACAGACAGAAAGAAAGAAAGACAGAGACAGAGACAGAGACAGAGAGAGAAGGGGAGGAAGGGGAAGAAGATGTGCGTGTGGACCCACATTACATGGCACACACATGGAGGAAAACTTTGTGGAGTTGATTCTCTGACCTGGACCAGCAGGTCCTTCCTCAGTGACAGGTCCCTGAAAGGAAGGACCAACCATAAAGTCAGAAAATAAAGAAGATAGGAAAGCAAGGGTCAGGAGGTCGTATACAAGCTGTCTTATGCCAAGCAAGTTTATTAAGAAGTGCAGCCTCGCTGGGCAGTGGTAGCACAGGCCTTTAATCCCAGCACTCAGAAGGCAGAGGCAGGTGGATCTCTGTGAGTTTGAGGCTAACCTGGTCTACAGAGTGAGTTCTAGGACAGCCAAGGCTACAGAGAAATGCTGTCTCGAAAAAGAAGAAAAGTGCAGCATTTTATGTACAGTTTTCAGGGGAATGGGACAGAGTCAGTGGGAAGCTAATCAAGCAGTGTGCACAAAGGGACCAGAAAATATCTCAGAAGTGTCACAGGAGCACACAGCTGCCTTGGGACTGAGCACCGGAGCTTAAGAGTGGATGACTGAGGTCTCAGGATGAAGTCACAACTCTCCCAAGGCCCTGGCCCCAGGCCATCACTGGTTCCAGGCTTTTGACAAGTAGCTATGTTCCTTCTCCATACACCAGAGCCTCAGGAAAAAGCTCCCCTAAGACTCTGACCCCAGGATATTACTGGTTCCACCAAGTGTGTTTCTATCTTTAGACAAGGAACTATACTCTTTCTCCATCCATCAGGGCCTTGGGGAAAGCCTTGGATCATCTGGCTCCGAACAGCTCGCTCCCTCACCACCTTTCTGTGGGTTCTGTGCACTGAGCTCAAGTCATCAGGCTTGTGCGGCAAGCGTTGCCCCGGCTCAGCCATCTCATTGGCTCTAGTTTCTGTGCTTTCAATGAAAAATGAGCATGTGCGTGCAAAACACACACACACACACACACACACACACACACACACACACTGGTACTAGGGATACAACTTTAGGCTTTGACATGCTAGGCAAGCACTGTACCACTGATATATAGATATAGATATAGATATAGATATAGATATAGATATAGATATAGATAAGATATAGATATAGATATTCCCAGCCTTTTTTATTCCTGAGACCAAACTGTCCAGGCTGGCCTTGAACTCATGCAATAGCTTTTGCAGTTTATGGTCCTCCTGCCTCAACTGCCTAAGCATCTAGGACTACAGGTCTATGTCATCCAGGTCAAGCTGGGGGGAAAAAACTTTTATTAGTTAAAATTAATTAAAGAAGAGAAATGAAACTGGTGAGCACAGCTTTAGTCAGCATAGCACAATATACATATAAGACATATATAATATATAATTTTAGACTTTCTAACTGCTACATTAAAAAGTTTTGTAAGTAAAATTATTTTAGCAATATATTTAACCAAATATATACCTATGATTCTATTTGTGTGTAATTGATACTTTAAAATATTAGATATTTTTGCAGTCTCCTTTGAAACTGTTTCTTTGAAATTGTTATGTATTTTACACTTGCACACCTCTCACCTCAGACTGAACACTTTCCAAGTGCTCCTCTGCCACAGACATGTGACTGACGCCGTGGATGACATAGATTTTGACCCTCAGGACTGGGTGGAACTGGCTTAAGTCTTTCTCTCTGAAGCAATGGTATCCCTTAAGGAGATTCAAACAAGGAATTCACATGGTCAGATCTGACTTCTACTTACAGGCCAGACTGGAGAAGAGCGAGCTTGGGAGACAGGTCACAAGGCAGCTGAAAACTAACTCCAACTGAGGCGATGCTGTCTGGGACTTGGAAGTGGGGAGATAATGTCTAAAACTGACTGGGGGAGCTGAGGCAGCAGACCTCGTTGTGATCACCGCCGTCACATACTAAAGCTGGCTTCCACCTGTCTGCCTTTATACACCCCTCCTCTGCCCCATCCTAACTATCTTCCTTTATCCTCTCTGGAAATGAAAATGGCGACTCCTTCCCAATCCCCTCGGTAGATATGCACATAAAGTGGTTCACAACAGGAGATAACAAATGCTTCTTTACTTCCTCAGACTTCTCAGTGCCATCCCACACTTCATCCCTAATCCAGAAATGTAAGAACCTGGAACAATTCTGGTGCCCCCCCCAGAAAAATATCTAGGATGGGGCAGAAGGTCTGAAGTAAGAAGTCCTTTCAGTTGCATGGATGTATTTAACTGGGTTGTGGTTCGGCTAAGACAGTCCAACAAATGAAAGAGAGGTGAGGGAGTTGAGGGTTAATGCAACAGAGTGATTACAAAGTCTACCCGTGGAATTGAAGCTGGTATAAGAACCTTCCCATGCTCTTCATAACTGGTCCGGCTCTCCCACCTCATCTCTTTACCCTACTTCTAAACATTGAGTAGAAAACAGTTTTCTGACCACTTTAAGTTGATTGTGGCCATGTGCCTGATTTGGGTCAGTTTGTTGGTGATAAGTCCTAGATGGAGCAATTGCCAACAAGACACTCCCAGGTTCACTAATTCTGACATCGTGGCCAGCATTATTTGAAGTGTTGGCTTCTTCCATCACAAGAGTCCCTAAAAGGCTGTTAGTAGAGCTCTCAGAAGTCCCATAGTGCTTAAGTAGTAAAAACAAGAAATAAAAGCCCCCTTTTAAAATCTTAAAGTCTAAACCACTGAAATGTAGGGACTCTTTGTTACTGCAGCACCACTTAGCCTATCCTGACTAAGAGAACTGGAAGAGAAAGTATTCACATGGTGAGACTTAACACAAAATGTAGGATGATTGCAGTGCCTAGTGTTGATGAGTTGGAGTCAGATTACAAGAAAGAATAACTGGAAACACAGCAAATGCTGCTCGGAGAATTGGATTTATGACACTGTCTAACGAATGGTGTTGTAGTGAGTGGCAGAGACGGAGAGGGCAGGATCTTTGAAAGAGGTCTACAAACAGGACGACAGCATTGGAAGGCTCATCTGTGCGCATACCAAAGTCCTCAAAGTTTAAACCTGTTACACAGCCTGGGAGTGGCACCCGCAAATTAAAAGTTTTGTTTCTACCTGAGACCAAGTGATGAATGCAACAAGGGCAAGGATTTTTGTGTCCCCAGTACCTGAAACAGTGCCTGTTACAGAGGACACATGGTCAATACATGCTGAATATGTGATCCGATGAAGCAGTGTGCACTACCCCACACACTTGGGTAAGGAGATCTCACCAGGAAAAGAGTTCTCACTTACCGTCTCTGTTCTATTTTTCTGCACTCTATCGTCTCCGGATCACCGTGGCTGTTTTCTCTTTGCTCACCCCTGAATCTTCACTGTTGATTTATCTTGTTGTAACAGGAGAACTCGAGGAGCTCCTTTTAAAACTCATCCCAGTGACCTGTGTGCTGAAAATGCTTCGGATCCCATCCCGTGTGCTACTAAACACGGATGCCATTCCCTCCTGTCTTCCCTTTTGTTTCCATCTGATCCCACTGACAAGTGTCTTCCGTCCTTTTTCCAAATATACCTCAGTGTCATCTCCTGCTTTTTACCCTCACAGCCATTGCCTAGTCCAAGTTTTATCATCTCTGCTCTGGTCCTAACCTTCTTGCATACTCTGTGCATCTGATCTCTGTAGAAGTATCTATTGTGTGAAATTTTTACCTTGAAACTAGGCAAAACTTACCACCCCTGTTTCTGTGAGTCAGGAGCCTACAGATGGCTTAGCCAGGTGCCACTGCCATGGGGCCTCTCACGTGGCTCAGTCAGCTGTTAGTGCTGCCATGATCCCAAACCCAGCCTGGTGGCAATTCCACTTCCATACTCACTCATATGACTGTTAGAAGACTTCGATCTGGCCACTGGTCAAATTCATCCCTTCCTGGACATACACACCTGCCCACAGCAGAGCTCATAACATGGCTGATGTCTTCCCCCAGCAAGAGTAGGCACCTAAGATGAAATCTAGTCTTGGTCATGATGTCATCGCTTCTTTTTTTTTAAAAAAATAACTTATTTCTCTTTATTTTTATGTGCATTGGTGTGAAGGTGTCAGATCACCCAGAACTGGAGTTACAGACAGTTGTAAGATGCCATGGGGGTGCTGGGAATTGAACCTGGGTCCTCTGGATGAACAGTCAGTGCTCTTAACCACTGAGCCATCTCTCCAGTCCCGATGTCATCACTTCTAACATACTCTGTTCTTTAAGATGCGATCTATAAGCTCTGCCCCTACTCCAGGAGACAGAATTGAACCAGGGTGTGGATACAGGGGTGCGGGATCGTTGATGACAATCTTAGAGACTGCCTGCCACACTTTTCAGGCCTCCTACCCCATCATCTAAAGTGTAAAGATGACATCTTCTCTCCCCGCTCAGAAATTCTGATGACTCACTCGAACACTCAGATCATGCTCTTTCATAATATGCCCTCCAACCTCCAGCCCATTCACACCTTCCCTTCTGCACTTGAACTCCGAAGACCTGGAATTAGCAGGCTACTCTTCCTGTCACACGCTATTCCCTTGAAATGTCACTGCTTTTTAGCAAGTCAGCTCTGGGCTGAGCAGGCAGATACGTCTATCTCCAGCTAGACATCCTTTGGAGGTCTTGCTTTTCTCTAAAACAACCCTTAGCACACCAAATTACAGCTCTCTCCACTTGAATATGCCATGGGATCACAACCTTAACATGTTCAGGAGCCCTTTTATTTCTCCCCTGGGATTTAGCCGGTGATTCACCTTTAGCCACCTCTTCCCATTTCTCACAGAAAGCTGGCCCCTGGTCTGTTTATACAAGACCTTCACCAACTCCACTGGTGTTCAAATGTCTAGAGAACATTTATTTGTGATAGGGTGCTAATAAGTCAGTACACATGCTACTAATAAAGGCAATTATGCTCATCAGCAGCTGCCTACACACACAGGAAGAAACTGGGTGAGTACAGTTTCTCTCTAGGGTTAGGCAAAGATGCTTCCTAACCTGCCTCTCCAGTTACTGTCTATTCTTAGACAAATTACTTCATATTTAAGCTTCTGTTTCCTCATTTGTAAATGTAAACAACTTAGGTAATCACTAGTGGTTACCATATACCAAGAACTGTTCTGTATGTTTTAAATATGTTAATCAAGCAACACATAAATCAGGTACTATAATCCCATTTCACAGACACAGAAATCGTGGCACAGAGTAACTTAGAGCGCAAGACGCTGCTAATAAATGGTGAAACTAAGATTATGATACAGGCAGTGAGGGCGAGAATCTTTGTCGTAAAATTCCCTTCACAGGGTTGTAGATAAAATGAAATAATGTGAATTAAGGCAAGGGCGAGGCAAGGCAGGGCTGACAACAGGTATTCTTTTAAATGCCAAATATCTTGGCCTGGAAACGAAGAATTCGTTCAAAGCCTCCGGCTTTCTGCAGGAACTCAGCAGAGACATCCGCACTGCTTTAAGGTTCTCGACTATGGAAGGCTCCTCCTTAGTTGGAAGCAATGGTAGCAGGTGGACTAGAAGGCAGGGCCTGGGTTCCAGGCATCTCTGAGCTGGCAAAGACCAGGTCGACCCTGCCCCACGCCGCTCCAGTCCCGGGTTGACAGGTTTCCCGTGGGAGCTCCGCCCTCGGCGAAGGCTCGGGTTTCCACTAGTGGAAATTGGGGGGCAAAGCCGCATTCCTGGCTCTCAACCTATGGATCCCGCAGTTTTTCAGACCGGTAAAGTCGATTCCTCCTCCCGGCAGGCAGAGGGCGCAAGAGCACATGGCTCGAACCGAGGCGTTTGTTGGGTACAGAAGTGACGTCACGAAAACGGAACTCTGCGGAGCTTGAGAGCGATGTTGAAAGGTTTCCCGAAGCTGGCCTCCCTCGCACTTTTGGTTCCGCGGAGTGGTACTTAAGTGTGTCTTCCAGCTCTGACAATCCGGTTTATATTTTCAGATGAGAAAAGTCAGTGTCCTAGATAAAGGGACCTCTCCTATTCACTCCGCTTCCCCCGCTGCCCCTCCGAGAGGAAGGAGAACCCCGAGAAGAGGGTGGTGCTCGACCTAAGGAGGCCCAGGCCGGGTGTCTCAATGACTATCCAGACTCATGGAGGAAGGGACTTCAGTGTCGAAGGAGTGGTTTGCTAGGTTAGGGTTGCTCGAGTTAGCAAATAAAACGCAGGACGCCCTGTTAAACCTGAATTGCAGATAAAGAAGTAATGTCTTGGCCTAAAAATGCCTCAAATATTGCACAGATGGACACACACAAAAATTATTTATGTGCATTTAAACTTACCTGGGTGTTCTGTATTTATCGGCACTCCTACCCCTAAGGCCACCTAGGAAGCTGAACTAAGACTTTCTACATGCCTACAAGTCTCTCATAGTGTTTATAGTTCAGTTCTGCCCAATGTAACCCTGAGGTTATTTGTAGGGCTCCCGGTCTATCCCATTGGTGACTGCACACTCTAAGGCTACTCGGGAGCTCAGAGATCAAACTTCCAAAGACAGTAGGGAACTGAAATGTGACCATGGCCTGAGACGAGGTGGAGAGCTCAACACAGAAAGGGTAATATATCTTTTATTGGCATCTCAGTGGGAACCAGCTGAAGGATTTTCAGCAGAACTGGGAAATCACCCGAAGGGAAATTGGGATTTTTATTTCATTTCCCTAATAGCCAGGATGTCATAGCTGGTGATTTTACACAGAAAGGGGGGGGGGGTGCTTAATGCCTCAAAGGGGTGAGAGTTTCCCTATACTATTGCCCCCCCTGTGGTCTCTTTACTACAGGAAGTAGGCTAACTTGGGCAGGTGGGCTTGCTGGGATTGGGGTTGGACTCTCAGGACAGCATATCTCCCTGTGACTTCATGAAGCTCCCTGGCTGGGCCTGCTTCTCCCGGGCTGGAGGAAGACGAAAGTGAGGAAAGGCTCCTACTGGTCTCCTCCCACTGTTCTTTTTAAACGCCATCTTCCCAAGGTCTCGTCACATATGTGTTTTAGAACTATGTAGGACTCCATACTCTGTCATTCCCTATTGCCACTGTATGTTACTAGAGGACATACAGGGACTGATCTCGGCATAGCCAGTCTCCACCACGGGTCGCAGGCACATTAAGTGTTGAATGAATGCTGAAGGAATCACCTTCAATGTAAATGCTAAGCCTTGGGCTGGGGACTTGATAGCCATTTACTTCCTGGGAACGATCCTCTGAGAGGAAGATACTCAGTGGTCATTGTTTTACAAGCGAATTAATAGATTCAGACAGGTGAGGGGCCATCTGTTCAGCTGCCATAAAATACTTCCAAGCACTTGCTCTGATCTGGGGGTGAGAACACAGTGGACAATGGAGTTCCTGCTGCCCGGGAGCTCACCTTCGAGGCAGCCTGAGAGATGATGTCCAGACAAGCATGCTGCCCTGTCCAGTGCACTGACAGATACCAGCTGCTCTGAAGAAAAGGAAAACCAGCGAAGTGGAAGGACGTCCTGGAAAGTGCTGTTTTTCAGAGGTGGGTCTTAGAAGTCTTCACCCAAAGAGAACATTCTAGAAGATCCTGAATGAATTGAGTGAGCTGCAGGGAGATTGTTCTGGGGAGAGGAGTCAATAGATACTGACTCAGCTGTGGGTGTTTGCCCTGGAGAGGAGGCTGGTGTGGCTGGGACTAGTGAGGGGGTACAGTACAGGAGTCAGAGGTAGTTGGGTGTCATGCTTGGGGAAATGAAGCCACAAGAGTGACAGGATCTGGCTTCTGAGTGAGTGAGAGAGGGAAGAAACCAGCCTTTAGATGGAGAGCTTGGGTGTCTGCTTTGGGCAGTAGCAGGTCTTCTGACTTCCCGGGAGCAAACGAACGTGAGAAGGCAGGGCTGGGAGTGGAGAGTCTTAGAAGGAAGATGTCCCTCAGTAAGGTCCTAGGACAGAAGGCGTCCGTGAGGGCCACTGGCAGTGCACCACTCGGGACAGTACTCCAAGGGGACAGATGCCTGTGTGGCCAAGACTCGGGAATTCCATGTCTATGATCAGTTTCCTCAACACTGACCCAAAGTCCCTTACCACTCTTTATGTTTAATGCTTTTTTCTTTCTCTTTGGAAAAGGAGGTAAGAAACAATGGAAGAGAAATGATTCCTGGGATTGGAGAGATGGCTCAGTGGTTAAGAGCACTTGCTGTTCTTGCAGAAGACCAAGGTTCAGTTCTCAGTACCCACAGGGCAGCTCACAACCCCTGTTTCAAGGGATCTGACATCCTCTTTAGGTCCCCATGGGCACTATATGCATGTGGTGTGTATACATGCATTCAAGCAAAACATTCACACATACAACATAAAAATAACAACTCTGTTTTTCAAGAAAAGAAAAAAACGACTATTGGTTAGTATTATCAAGTAAGTCATATCAAGGCCTGCCCTCAGAAAAGGAAATAGGACATAAACACGCAAAAGGTGCCAGTGAAAGAGAAAGCTGTTCAAGCTCCATACCAAGCTGGAAGTCACTTCAAAAGCCACCAAGACCCTCCAGTGAGTCAACAGTTAGCCCTGAGCTGCAGCCCAGACAGCCATGGCTCCACAGGGACCCTCCACCTTTGGGAGCAGATGCTTGTTCCAGAAGGAAAATGGCCTGTGTGTCCCCCAGGTGCCCTCAAAAATGAAGCATGAGTGGGTTCAGATCTGCTCAGACAGCAGGTGGAGTCATCTCAGAAATGGCCGCCCAGATGCTAAGCCAGCCTGGGAGTCCCTGTAAAGCCTGGCTCTGGGTGGCTGAGGGATCAAGGGAGCAGCTGCCAGTAATGTTCTGAGTCCGTGTCCTAAGCTTTCAACCTGTCGTCAAAATACAAACACTAGAGAGGGAGACTCCCCTGATTTTGGCGGACACACGCACCCTGACTCATTAGATGACCTCAAAGCCATGTCCAAGCCCCAGACTGACTGAAACTCTGAAGCCAAGTAGCCAGGCTTATCCCAAGAAATATTCCAAACAGGCAAACACTGTCATACTGCAATGTCCCAGATGGGCAAGGCACAAAGGTGGCGAGAGTAACGTTGCCAGAGTGGGGTGGGGTGGGGGGTGGGCTCAATGCTAGGAGCACACTGAGGAGTGTTCACCCTCACTTTTTGTTTGTTTTCGAGAAACAGGGTTTCTCTGTGTAGTTTTGGTGCCTGTCCTGGATCTCACTCTGTAGATGAGGCTGGCCTCGAACTCACAGGGATCCACCTGGCTCTGCCTCCATTTAAAAGGGTCAGTGGACTTGGCCCAGTGACATGGCTCAGCAGCTAAACCTGCTGCCAAGCTGACGACCTGAGTTCAATCCTCAGGACCCACATGGTGGAAGAAAAGAACTCCCAAAAGTTGTCCTCTGACCAACACATGCATGTGCGCGCGCACACACACACACACACACACACACACACACACACACACCGAGGCACATGTGTGCCTGTACACATCACACAATAAATAACAAGTTTTCAAAAAAAAATAAAAGTAAATTTATAGCATTTGTCTCTGTCCCCATTTCCCTTAACTCAGGAAGAGGCTTTAGGAACCCTACAGGAGCTGGGGGAAGTCTAAATTTGAATAACTTTGCTCAGCACACACACTACAGCTTAAGACCATGAAAGTATGCAGGAGCCTGTGTCCCGGGTAAGAACTGTCCGTCTGAGGAGACATCGGGACCCGTGGTACTGGACACCACAATGCTCTGCGGCAGCCTTGTTCTAACAGTTGCCGCCTGAGCACGCCACACGTGAGGGTTACTCTGCCTTACCAGCTTACAAGGAGGGTAAGGGTGCACAGTCCACTCAAAACCTCCTAGGGGCAGGGAAAGGGAGCCAGAGGTGTAGCTCAGTCGCTGAGCACCGGCCTGGCATGCACAAGGCCCTGGGTTCGAGACCCCCATTCCTTTGCTCTCTCTCTGAGGCGTCTCTGGGCCAGGCACCTCAGGGTGCATCACACAGAGGCCACAGCCAGTCGTGAGTTTAGGAAAGGTCACAGCTCTGACCCCCGCCTCAACTGGGCAACTCACCCTGCCTCGTGACCCCAGGCGTGGAGGCCTGCGAGGAAGACGGGGGTGAGTCAGAGAAGCGAATGCCAGAGGGTGACGCCCCCCGGGCTCAGGAGCAGGGACGGGGCTGAGGAGAGGGACCGGTTTCTACATGCCAGGTGGGCCAGTCTCTCCCCCAGCCTTGCCCAGGCTGCTTTGTGAATGATTCCACTGAAGAAATTTTTTTTTAAAAAAAAAACCTAAATATCTATTTGCTTCGTATTTACAAGGGTGGAGAGGAGACTGAGAGAGACCCCCAGCACACCCCCCACGCCTGGCTGGCCAGGCCCCTCACGCTGCAGAGGCAGGACACGACCGGAAGGGACAGGATTTATGTTGCATACTTGAACTACAACGAGTGTAAGACCGGTCCTAATTTACAGGGCAGAAACACTACAGGTGGAGCGTGGGCGTGGCAGAGCGAGCACCAGAGCCCTGGCCAGAGGCCAGGCCCACCTCTCCCGAGGCATCTCCTTGGCCCCGCTGGGGTTCTCCGGGAAAACAGGCCCGCTCACATGATGCTTGCCGGGGTGAAGACAGGGCCCACACACAAGGTGTCCGTGATCTCCCAGCCGCAGGACAGAGGTTTGCACACATCCTCAGCATCCTGGTCTTCTGCAGGCACCAGCTGCCCTCGAAGCGCTTCCCTGAGAGCAAGGGACAAATGGTGAAGACAGCCGGCATGGGGACAGAGGCCCAGAGCTTCCTGTGGCCCCTGCTCCCATAGTCCGGCCTCATTACACACAGGATTCTCACCTGAGCCCCAAGCCCGGACAAGGGCAAGAACAAGGGAGGCCCTGTGGCCCTTGTCCCCACTCTTCCTCCCCTGTGGTTCACACCACCCAATAGAGGAAAGGTGCTCGTGTTTATTGAGATTTTCCGTGCATCAGACATTGTGCTCCGCTTTACACCCCCTACCCATTACCTAAGTTCTTTCTCCCAAAGCACAGTAGGAAACCAAACCACCTACTTTCCCACAGAGGAAACTGAGACTCAGAAAGAAGCAGCCTGCTCAAGACACCTCCCTAACCGGTGGGGAGACTGGGACTGAGCCCAGCTCTTATCTCCACACCCCAGGTGTACAGCTTAAAAAATAGCCCATTGCCTGCCCCACCCCAGTCCCACCAACTGGTCCCTATCCTCTGTCCCCATGTGGATGAGCAGTCCCGCCATCTGACCAGCTGCTCCAGCCCACACCCAGCCCAGCTCTGCCAAGCCCAGCTCCCAGATGACCCCCTCATTCATCTCTGTCTCCTGCCGGGACCCACCACCATCCCTTCCCTGATCCCGCCCCTCCGGACAGACACAGCACAGATAAGCCCATCTTTCCAAAAGGCAAACTCTCCTCTCGCACCTCCAGCACCTCCTGCCACGCTCGTATTCCACGAGACTGGCCCGATGCATCCCCAGGGTTCCCTGTCTCACACATCCCTTCCCAGTGCCATGCTGGCCCACGTGTGTTATCCACCCTCACTAACTAATTCCTCCTCAGCATCCAGGTTGGGAACCCTACAGACACTGTGGACACCTCTCCTTGATATCCAGGGTTCACTGTCTACACTGACATCCCTTCACTGACAGAGGGCAAGGGATATGGCTGAATCCCTCATGCTGCAGGAGGCTGGTACCCAACAGTCACTTGCTGGGCAGACGGGTAGACGCTGAGAGGACCCTGGGTGAGGAAACAGTACAAGGACCGTGCCAGCTTACCCTTTACCTCTGGGCTCTACCCTCCCCCTTCCACCCAGCCCCCCCCATTCATTTTCCACACTTCCAGCACATTCCAGTCCCCCATAGGTGGGAAGGCCTGACTGCTTCATACAACAGCAAATCAGAGGTGGAAGGAGGCTCTGTACCTTCGCCTCCTTCTCTGTAAAGACGGGTTGGCCCAGTTTCTTAAAACCCTTCGATGGCCCCCTTCAAGGCCAAGTCCAGGCTAGGCCTCCAGGGTTCTCAACTCAGTCTTCCCTACATGCCACTGCTTGACGATGAACAGAACTACTGGAAGTCTGTGACAGAAGGATCCTCTCAGGCCTCCTCACTCTTCAGCCACCCTCTTGGCTGTCCCGGGCACCTGGGCTTCCAAGGCCTAGTTGGCTTCTGAGATGCTTCCAACCATACCCCTTCTCAACCCACAGCTCTCCCTCCCCAGGGTCCTTCCCACTCCGAGCCAGGGTCTTTGGGTACAGATCTGCACCTTGGCTCACGTGACATGAGACACTCCTGTACCCTTGGAGCCTGACACAGAATAGGCCTCAAAGCAGACCACGACTTTCTGACGTGCCCACTTCTCTACGTCAGTATTTTTGTTCCCGGTAAGGAAGGCAGGGGACTCTCTGCCACCTCATCCACCTGTAGTTGCTGGTGACAGTCGGGGACTCACAAGAAGCCTGCATGTTGTTTTTAGTTTGGGGTTGGTTTTTGTTGTTGTTGTTTTATTTTTTTTGTTTTTTGTTTGTTTGTTTGTTTTGGCTTTATCAAAATACACCCCAATAGCAAAATGACTGTATGGACCTGCCCTGTACCCCACTCAGTGGAGAAACAAGTGTGTGGAATGGATGAATGAAATGTGACTCTCCTGTGCCCTGTCAGACCTGGCATTTGGTGATGCTCCTGGGGGTTCTCGAGATTTGGGCCCCACTTAGTCTGGGGGGCTGCATAGAAGCCCCTCCCAGCTGCCCTGCCCTCTGAGCCCTACCATAGCCTGACATCCGCTGTGTGACCTCTCTGGAAATGACACCAGCCCTCACAGAGTTTTGTGGGGTAAACGGAAAGAATGTGAAGTGCCCAGCACAAGGGCTGACATGGGGCCGCACGGCGTTGGCAATTTCCACCTCCCACACCCCTCACCATGTAGGAGATAGGCAGCATTGGCATTACTGCCCCCTTCCTAGATAGAGAGACCGAGGTATTAACCCAGCAGGTCTTTCCCAGGTCACAGAACTGCCACGTCCACCCCACATCTGCTCAACGTCCTCCTTCCTGCACCCACAGTTAGAACGGTCTTTAGAAAATGCTGACTGGACCAGACCAGACCACGCTTCAAGCCTGTCCTTGCTCTCTGCATCCTTCACTCTGCCTCCAGAGCCTCCCCAGGTCTGGCCCTGCCTCCACAATATAGTCACAAGCAACCTTCATTGAGGAATACACCCCATTCCTTCCCCCGCCTGCCTGCTGCCCCTCACCTCCCGACAGGGCTCCTCACCTCCCGACAGGGCCCCTCTGCAGCACAGCACCAGCCATGGGACTGTGTGCCCCCTACAGGGCTCAGCTCCGCCTGTGACCATAGCCAGGCGCCCAGCACAGGCCTTACCTAGGCGCCCGGGAGCTCCTAATTATTAAAATAGATTCCAAAACAGCAGCTTCTCAGCTCTGCCTCCCTGCTGCCTCTGCCCAACTTGTCTCCCTCACCCCACTTCTCCGCAGGACCCCCTTACCAGGCTAGCCGGGACATGGCATAAGTGATTCTGTAGGCCTGGGTCCCCCCGAGGAGGGACTTTGTGTCCATGGTATAGGCACCCATGTTGTCAAAGACCAGCCAATCCCCTACGTGTAGTTGCGGCAGCCACAGGCCCTCAGCCACGGGGTCACAGCCATCAACTGCTGGCCCCCACAGGCTGCTGCTGTACAGCGGCTGATCCGCGGATGGTTTCTGTAAGAGAGAAGGAGGATGCCTCAGCCCCGGCACACATATCAAACCCTCAAACTCTGCCATCGCCCCCAAAGCCACCAGGATGGGCTGGGTGGTATTCAGGGGCTCTCCAACTTCTCTGCCCTGGGGCTGTTTACACTCTCATCCAGATCCCAACACTAGCTGTGTGACTTCGGGCAAGAGCATCAATCTCTCTGTGCCTGTGCTTATTTGTAAAACAGGAATAACGTGCCAGTTTTACAGGACCACTAACAGGGTGAAGGAGTCGGTGCCCATGGTAGAACGTGGATGAGCAGCTGGCAGAGGGCACCAGTCCGTGGAGTTCGCACTGAGACCCCCATTGCTGCTGCTGATGTCCCCAGGCCTGTGCTCCCGGCTGCACTGGCCACTTTCGGGCCTCGGCTGCATCCACACCTCTGCAGCCCCTCCCACTCACTCATCCCCAGCCTCTCTTCTAGCCCAGTCCTGAAGAGTCCTCCTCTAGGATGCTTGGCCTGGAGACAGAGGCCAGAAGTCTTGTCTAGAGAGTAAGACTTGTCCTGACTCAGGTCCCAATCCAACAGGCCATCACCGGTGGCCTGGCAAAGACCACAGAGAGCCCATGGGTCAAAGACGTTGATTCCCACTTCAGTGAACTGAGGCTAAGGATTTGCTCTAAGATATGCTTCTTTGGTTCTTTTTTCTTTCAATACAGGATTTCTCTGTGTAACAGCTCTGGCTGTCCCAGAACTCGATTTGTAGACCACACTGGCCTCGAACTCACAGAGATGCCCTGCCTCTGGGATTAAAGGCTTGTTCCACCACTACCTAGCAAAGGCAAGCTTTCGTCCTTTTTTGTTTGTTTGCTTGTTTGTTTGTTTGTTTGTTTTCAAGATAGGGTTTCTCTGTGTAGTTTTGGATCTCGCTCTGTAGACCAGGCTGGCCTCGAACTCACAGAGATCCACCTGGCACAACCTCCCAAGTGCTGGGATTAAAGGCGTGCGCCACCACCGCCACCTGGCCTGCTTCTTTCTTAAATGACTTCCAAGTGGAAAAGAAATCTGTGGGAGTCCATCTCTGGACAACCAAAGAGAGCAATTCTGCCACAATTTAGGGCTCCTGCTGGGCAGGTCCTAGAAGAGGGGTCACAGCCAAAGGAGAAACATGGGTGGGTCTTCGGGGTGGCCTCCCCGACCCCTTGCTCGGCCTACTGTAGCCCCATGCCCGCCACTTCTGCTCCTCGGTCCCTCTTCAGGAAAGCCTGCCACCCCTCCCCCACACCCCGCTTTCACCCCAGATCTTCCCTCCAAGTCTGCCATGTTCCGTCTAGACAAGGCATCCTTAGCCCCTGAAGCTCCGCACCCCCAAAGCCCACCTTCACAGCTTTTGCTCTGGTAGCGAAATCCTCCCGACGTGCCTGGGCCAGTCTTCCCCAGAGTGAATTCTGTAAGCTGAGGGACAGTGTCCAGTGTCCTGCCATCCCTCGTGCACAGCCTGGCCCTGGCAGGTGCTACTTTCAGTATTTGTAAACTCACGAATGCCTGTGAGTGGGTGGCATTTATGGGGTAGAGAGAAGCAGGTGAAGGGAACAGAAGTCATCCAAACGGCCTGGGAGGAGGCAGTGAGCGCCCACAGAAGGAGAAAGGCCTCAGCCAGTGGCAGGAGTGAGTGGATACTGAGAAGGAGGAAACACCGTTTCCATACGCAGAAATGAGGTTCACACGCCTGACGAAAACTGACAACTGATCAGTCCTAGCATAAAGAAAAGCATGCATACTTTGTCAAGGTCCAGAGTGAGAGCTAGCCTGCGTTTGTGAGTTCCCGCACTCACTGAGCACTTACTGAGCGCCTACTGTATGCCAGGCTCTGATCTAGCAGATATGAATAGAAATCAACAGGAATGAGCACAAAAAATTAAAATTAAAGGAGGGGATTAATGTATCCTTGCCTGTTTAGTTTTTTCCATATTCTTTGGGGGGTGATTTGAGATGGTTTGGTTTGGTTTGGTTTTTTGAGACAGGGTTTCTCTGTGTAACACTTCTGGCTGTCCTGGAACTCAATTTGTAGACTAGACTGGTCTTGAATTCAGAAATCTGCCTGCCTCTGCCTCCCAAGTGCTAGGATGAAAGGCATGCGCCACCACTGCCCAACTTAGCTTCATATTCTTATTACAAGCATTTGTACATGATTTCTTATTTCTTGATTGCTCTGAACTCTTTCCAATCTAGAAAACATTAAGTTGATGGTCTGAAGTCCTGAGGACAGTGCTCTGTAAACACATCCACAGGACCTCTGTGAAAACACTTTTTAAAGGCTCCTCCACAACAAAGAGAAAAGACACATTTGGATAACAGGTTAGCATCCTCTTGCTTGTTAGTGGGACAAGTTTGAAAACAGGGAAGGAAACAGCTTTGATGTGTGTCCTGTGTGATGCCGTGATGCTGGGGTCGAAGGCAGGGCTTTGTGCATGCTAGGCACAAACTCAACCACGGAGCCACACATCCAGCCCTTTATTCTTTATTTTGAGAGAGGCACCTTATGACTGTTTTCCGTCTCTCATTCATTCATTCATTCATTCATTCATTCATTCATTCATTCATTCATTTTTTGTAGGACTAAGCACTGAATCTAAGCCTGGCACGTGCTCTACCAGTGCTCTACCACGAACTGTATCCGCCGCTCTCTTCGTTCTGTATGTTTGAGATGGGGTCTCCCTCAGTTATCCAAGCTGTCCTTGAACTCACTCTGTAGCCCACATGGGCCTTGAACTTGATGTTGGAGCAAGACTATCTCAAAAATAAAAATAAAGATGGTAGGGGAGGGGTGGGCATGTGGCACACGAGGACCTGAAAGCTGGGCATGCCAGTACATGCTGGGAAGGCAGAGATGGAGGATCTATGGCCAGCTACTCCTGCTGAATCAGTGAGCTTCCGGCTCAGGGAGGTACTCGGAAAGGTGGGGTACATGGCCTTGATGGGGGCCTTGTGACTTTTTTAAGTAAATAATTCCTACACCATATAGAATATTCAAAAAATATTTACAATGGAAAAACCAAGTTGGCAGGGCAGCACACAAGGGCAGAGCAGACACCAGAACCAAGACCTGCGATCAGAGTCCTACCTGTGGACGCACAGGCAGAGGCCCGACAAGAAATCCCAGCTCATCCAGTCCGTCCTTACAGCCAAAGAACCAAGCAGCCTTCAGTAACCAGAATTTACCCGAAAGGGAAGGAGGGCAAGATGCACAACGTTCACCTCTGTCTTTATCATCACACAGAAAGTGCAGGTCTACAACTCAAACTCAGTGTCCAGGACAGGTCAAGCTGGCATTCAGCGGCCTATTGCAGATTCTAGCTGCTCCATGAGGAGAGTCTGTTTTAGCCAATGCGCTAACCCTAACTATACGGAGATATGCTAGAATAGCCTCACTTGGTACCAGAAGTGACTTCAGGAGTCAAAGGTCGGCCTCCTCACTTTCCAAAGAGAGAAACCAGAGTGGCAGGCTTCCGAGTTATTAACCTGCCTAGGACTACTCCGCTGCTATGTGGCAGAGCCAGGTCTCAAACCTGTGTTTTCTGACTCTGAGTCCAAGGCTTTCGGTCATCATTACTATTTTATGCATCATGAGAAATGCTGGCAACAGCTAGAGAGGGAGTGTATATACAAATGAAGAACTAAAGCACTGCCTTACAGACCGTCCTACCCACCTAGAAATAACATCATGTGGAGCTGACAAGCTGAGCACCAGGTAAAGGCGCGTGCTGCCGGGTGAAGGTGAGAAGCAACTCCCACAAGCTGTCCTCTGACCTGCACACCCACATGCTCACACACACACACACACACACACACGCTCACACACACACATGCTCACATGCACATGCACACACACGCTCACACACACACATGCTCACATGCACACACACACATGCACATGCACACACACATGCTCACACACACATGCACACACATCACACACACATGCACACACACATGCTCACACACACATGCACACACACGCTCACACACACATGCTCACATGCACACACACATGCACACACACATGCTCACACACACACATGCTCACATGTCTCACACACACATGCTCACACACACACACACACACACACACAGTAAATAAAGAAACTCGAAGCTGGGGAGATGGCTTGAAGAAATCAGTAAGTCTTAGCATGCAAGTCGGTGTCTCTGCTCAAAGAAAAAGGAAGTTTCCATTCACAGAAGGAATGGAAGCATCAGGTTATAAAATGATTGGATTCATTTGGGTCACACTAATACTTAATCAAGGATTAATTAGGTAATAAGAACCTAATGGAGAAACAAAATACCTGAGCTGTACCTCTCCTAACTACAAAATTTTAATAAAGCTTCTCAAAGAGTATCTATAAGATAATGACACTGTGGTTAGTTAATTCACACAAAGCTACCTTATATCACGTATAAAATATAAAGATATCGGTGTGCTTGCCTGCCCCCTAAAGAAATGCAGTTTCAGGCCAAGGGCTGGCTCATGTCATGATCTCAGAACTCCAGAGGCTGAGGCAAGAGGGTCACGTGATAGAGACCGGCCTGGCTGCCATTCTGTGAGACCTGTCAAAGGCTCTGTCAGAGAACAATTATTAAAACAAAGTCAAAAGGGAAAGAATGTAAACTTTCCAGTCTCTTCGAAACTCCCCGAGTGGCTAAGCACACCCTTCCTTCCCTTTCTAGAGTGACCACCATTGCGTTCCCCATTCTCTTGCTTTAAAAAAAAAACCATGAATGTACCCGATGTTAAATGATAGGACTCATTCTGCATGCTTTTGACAGTTACATAATGGAAATTATGGAGCATGGAATCTCCGAGACGCGCTTTCTTGTTGAAATTTTCTACTCCCAAGACGCATCCCATCGACATCTGTGACCACAGTTCACAAACGCGCTGCACAGAGTTCTCTGTGTGGAACACGCTGATTTATTCACCCGTTACCCTGCTGACAAACGCTAGGTTCCTCCGGTGTTTTATGCTGTACAGACTGCTGCTGGGAGTGTCCGACACATCTCCTCAAACACGGGACAGAGTGTCCACACGCGGCTTTACCTGATACTGTCAGCATGGTTCCCAACAGACACTGCTCACCTGGTGTCCAGGACACCCGGCCATCGCACACCCTGCCTTCCATTCACACTAGTGTCAGGATACAGGGAGTGACGTGGCTGCAGTGAGCAGCTTTCATGCTCAGTTTGACTCTCCTCTCCCATGAACTGTCAGACAAAATGGTTTTAATACGTTCTTCATCTTAACATAGACAAACACCAGTCTTTTTTTTTTTTTTTTTTTTTTTTTTCGAGATTTTTTGTAGTTTGCTTTCTGAATCCTTGAGACATGTGAATCACAGAGATGCTGTCTGCTCCGAGTGCTGGATTAAAGGCGTGCCACCCAGCCGCGACAAACACATCTTACGCAGACAGTAGTGACACTTGTGATGAAGGCAGAGGCAGGAGGATTGCTGCAAGTTCAAAGCCAGCCTGATCTACGTAGTGAATTCCAGGCCTGCTGGTGCTACATAGTGATAGACTGTTGCAACACACACACACACACACACACACACACACACACACACACACGTGCGCACGCGCACGTACAAAGCTTTAAAGTCTTTTTCTATGTGTTTGTACTTTCCTCATTTTCAGGTGTTGCCACAGGTATCCTGTGACATCACAGCTGCTCAAGTTTCAGGTCACTCAGTAGAGAAGAGCCATCCTTCAGTCCTAAGTTCCTTCCTCATGTACTTCCCGTCATGACCAGAGGTGGCAGTGTTTACCACACTTAGCAATTAGCTGGTGTGTGTGGGTGTGTGTGTGTGTGTGTGTGTGTGTGTGTGTGTGTGAGAGAGAGAGAGAGAGAGAGAGAGAGAGAGAGAGAGAGAGGAAATTTGTGTGTGAGACAGAGAGAGAGACAGAGAGAGGACAGTGTGTGTGTGTGTGTGAGAGAGAGAGAGAGAGAGAGAGAGAGACACTGTGTGTGTGTGTGCGTGTGTGTGTGTGTGTGTGTGTGAGAGAGAGAGAGAGAGAGAGAGAGAGAGAGAGAGAGAGAGGACAATTTGTGTGTGAAAGAGACAGAGATAGAGACAGAGAGAGGACAGAGTGTGTGTGCTGTGTGTGTGAGAGAGAGAGAAAGAGAGAGAATGTGTGTGTGCAGGAGAGAGAGAGAGAACATAATTTGTGTGAGTGTGTGTGTGTGTGTGTGTGTGTGTGCACACGCACACACATGGAGGCCAGAAGTCAACCTCTGGTGTCATCCACCTCAGGAGCCATCTACCCTGGATTTTAAGACACAGTCTCTGTGGTGGTTTTGAATGAGACATGTCTCCATGGGCTCCTATATTTGAATGCTTGGTCCTCAGTAGAACTGTTTGGGAAGGATTAGGAGGTGTGGCCTTATTGAAGGAAGTATGTCCCTATTGGAGGAGGTGTGTCACTGGGAGTGGGCTTTGAGGTTTCAAAAACCCATGGCAGACCCAGTCTCCTCTCCTCTCTCTCTCTCTCTCTCCTCTCTCTCTCTCTCCTCTCTCCTCTCTCCCCTCTTCCTCTCCTCTCTCCTCTCTCCCTCTCTCCTCCTCTCTCTCTCTCTCTCTCTCTCTCTCTCTCTCTCTCCCCTCTCTCTCTCTCCTCTCTCTCCTCTCTTTCTCTCTCTCTCTCTCTGCCTGGGGACCAGGATGTAAAGCCCTCAGCTACTGCTCCAGTTTCATGTCTGCTTCTCACCAAGACGATCATGTGCTAACCCTCTGAAACCGATAAGCCAGTCCCCAGTTAAACGTCTTCTTTTATACGAGTTGCCTTGGTCATGGTGTCTCTTCACCACAGTAGAACAGTGACTGAGACAGCATCTCACTGAGACTTAGGGCTTGGTGATTAGACGAAGTTTTACCGGCTAGTAATCCCCAGGGCTCCACTTTCTGCTGTCTCCCCAATGCTGGGATTTCGAGTGTGCACCACCACACTGTCTTGTTTTGTTTTTTCTCTTGACATGGGTGTTGGGGCCTAGACTCAGGTTCCCATCATGTGTAACAAGCACTTTGCCAACTAAGCTATTCCCACGGTACCTAGATGTGCTTGTTATATATAAACATCTTAAATATTCACTGATTGTCTAAAATGGCATCTATTCTAGTACTTCATAAACAGAAGGACAATTGAGTGGGAGGAAGGAGTACATGAGGATTTTATGAGAATCTTGAGGTGAGATTCTGTTTTGTTTAAGAAGCTCTGACAGAACTGGAGAGAGGGCTCAAGGCTAAGAGCACTGGCTGCTCTTCCAGAGGACTCGGGTTGGATTCCAACCACCCACATGACAGCTCACACCTGTCTGTAACTCCAGATCCTAGGAATGCAATGCCCTCTTCTGGCCTCTGCGGGCGCTGCATGCATATGCACCCATGCAGGAAAGCACTCATACACAGAAAATAAAAATAAATAGATCTTTGTAATAAATAGATCTTTGTGCATCGAAGGAGGTAAAACAACAAACACAATCAAAATATTTGTGAGAGCCATCGTCAAGTAAGTCATCTCGGATGAAAAGGCCCCAGTGCTTGCTGTGAAGGGGGCCCACATGGTGACAGCATGTGAGGTGGTGGGGAAGTAACCTGGAAATGTGCAAACAAGGGGCCTAAAGAGGCTCCTGTCTTCTAACCTGGTAAGATTTTAGGGCCTCTGTGGTGATACTTTGTGCTGAAATGTGGTGAAATTTTATTTGTGTGTTAATAAATAAAGCTTGCAGGGGCTGGAGAGATGGCTCAGAGGTTAAGAGCACTGGCTGTTCTTCCAGAGGTCCTGAGTTCAATTCCCAGCAACCACATGGTGGCTCATAACCATCTTTAATGAGATCTGGTGCCCTCTTCTGGCCTGCAGGCGTACATGCTGTATACATAATAAATAAATAAATCTTTAAAACTTAAATAAATAAATAAAGCTTGCCTGGAGATCAGGGGGAAAAGGCCAGCCATTTCAAGTAAACAAAGTCAGGCAGCACATGCCCTTAATCCCTTAGCAGGCAGGATCTCTGTGTGTTCAAGGCCACACTAGGGAACAGAGCCAAGTGTGGTGACACTACGCATTTAACTCCCAGTACCAACCATAGGGACCTGGAGGTCTGTACAGACAGACAGTGACAGAGCTGCGTAGGAAGAGGAAGTGAGGTAGCTGGGCTAAGAGCCAATGAGAGGGCAGAAAATCAAGGCATATAAGCCTGGGTAGACAGGAAGTCATGCATTTTGGAAGCTGCAGAGTTAGTGAGGTGAGGTAAGCTCGTGGCTTTCCAAATTTCCCTGGTCTCTCTAAGGCTTTAACTCAAATTTCTGGCTCCATGTTTTTTATTTAATAAGACCACTTAGAAATTCATCTACAGGACTCATCATTAGAATATCATTCTTAAAAGTGCTTCTGTTTTAACAATGTCAAATGGACCAGTCATGTGGGGATCATTCTGAGGAGAGGATATGCAAGGAGGTATGAATAAGAATAACCAAAACTCCAAGGTGCTTGAGTGGCAGGCTATGCAGTGATTGTGAAGGGAGATTTTTCTCTCCGACATGAGGCACATGAATAAAACATGACCGCTACCCACAAGGGCTCAGTCTGCAGAGAATAAGCATTCCATCTTATGACACTTCACCCCTTCAAGGCCAGTTTTCCCATTGTAAAATGAGATCAATAACACGAACCTTAAAGGATTCTTACAAAAATTAAGTCAACCCAGACAGAACCCACTGCTGTAAGCACGTGATATCAACTGTCGCCGCCAATACACAAGCAACACTAGCAGTAGGAGGAACGCAGGAGGAGCCCGGATGACGGGCAGAGGTCGTTAGAGCAGAGAGGCTCCCCCCCACACACACACCCCCCCCCCCGCCCTCCGGAAACTTCCACTCGACTTGAAGTTGCCTACTACACATGTTTCCAAAGGTTGTTTGATTCCAGCAGTATACACAGCCTGTGGCAGTCCTGACTGTTGAGGAGGCTAAGGCAGGAGGCCACCCTGGGCAACACGGCAAGACCCTATCTTTTAAAAAGGAGGGAGGGAGGGAGGAAAGGAGGGAGGGAGGGAGGGAGGGGAGGGAGGGAGGGAGAGAGGGAGGGGGAGGAGGGAGAGGAAGGTGGGAGGTACAAGGAATGAGTTTGCAAAGTGGCCAATGAATGGTAGCAGGCCGGAGGAGGGGCCGCACTGATAGTCACATCAGGGGCTCAGTCACGTGGTGGCCTGCATGATGGTAACAGCAGGAAAGATGAACTCAGAACCGATTTGGGATCTAGACTCAAGAGCTGCAGGCGTCCTCCACTCGGGAAGCCAGGGAAGGCAGGAACCCACCATGTCCAGTCAGTCCTCCAGCCTCACTGGCTGGAGATGAAGAGTTCAGATCTGAGCAAGTTTAACCTGAGGTGCATGTGAGGCACCAGAAGAAACGGGAAGTGGGCGAGGAAAGCTGGGGAGCGGGCTCAGCAGACAAATCACTTGTACAAGGGTGTACCCTACTATGCAGGGTACTATGACTGGAGTCAGCAAGAGACACCCAGTGAGGACCAACAGCCAAGGTTGCCCTGTAACTCCCACACTAGGGCACACACACACACCAAAAAAAGAAAAGAAAAAGAAACAAAGAAAGAAAAGTTCAACAGCACCAAAGGGAAAGAGAAGAAGTTTACACTTCAGAAAACTCCAAGATGTAGTATGCGTTACTGTATCAGTAACTGTTCCAGCTTTGACCTGGAAGTACTACCCCCAGTGAGGATTCGGGCAACTGTCATGCCTACCTATGGCCTGCCCCTGAGGCGGGGCAGAGACAGGAGCCCTTAAGACCCGGAATCCAGATGTGCTGGGTCTCTTAGTTCCTGGTGATCCTGGATGCTGGATGTAGCCCGAGCAGAGTTCTCCAGAGAACAGCGCTGGACTGCACCTCACCTCTCCCTGTAACCAGCCCCTTTACTGGCTGTAAGTTACCCCCAAAATAAACCTCCTTTTTAACTACGTGGAGTTGCCTTAATAAACCCCCACAATACGCTACAAGTGAAAAAATAAAAACAGTTTTATCAGCAAGTTAACAAGAATTTTTTTTAAGAGGGTATTGGGAAATCACTACATTAAAGGACACGGCAACCAAAGGTCCCATGAAGGCCTTCTTCAGCTTCTGAGTTCAGCAGATCAACTATAAAAACCATCTGGGAGGCAAGTGGGAATATCTGACCACCAATGGTGGATGATAGGAGATACTCAGAATTTTTAAATTTTGATGACTGTGATCTGCCTCTTTATCTTTTACAAACACATACCAATATAATTTTTGGAAAAAAAAAACACTGCATATTTGTTTATATTTTCCTCATGACATTACTGTAGCCTGTGTACTAATTCACACACATTTATACACCATGCACTCGCTCACACGCGCACACACCTCCATCCAACAAGATCATATTTAAAAATACAATTTTTACCTACTCTTGACAATAGACCTCAGCACAGCGCATATTGAAGGATTTGAATATTTTAATTTTGTTTATGTGTGTGTGCATCTACATGTATATGTCTGGATAAGTATGTGCACACATGTGCAGGTGACTTCAGAGGCCGGAAGATGACATCACATCCCTTGGAACCAGAATTACAGGTGGCTGTGGGCCTCCTGATGTGGGTGCTGGGATCCAAACTTGGGTCTTCTGAAAGTGCAGTAAGTGTTTCTAACTACCAAGCCACCCCCTCAAATATTTTAATTTTGTAAAAGAAAAACAAGCTGGGTATGTATGGTGGCGCACACCTTTAATCCCAGCATTGGGGGGCAGAGGTAGGCAGATCTCTGTGAGTTCGAGGCCAGCCTGGTCTAGAGATATGCAGAGAGACCCTGTCTCAAAATGAACAAATATGAGCTACATATGGTCTGATAATAAGAAGCAGGACTTGTACCAAAGAGTCTACTACGACAACTGTTTATACCTTAGGTCTAAAGGTCCTCGGGAAGAAAGACTGTGACCACAAAGCAGTCACAACCACTGGTGCAGACAGGACTCTGGACACACTCCAGACACAGACAGAGGTAACTCCTGCATAACCTCTGACCGGAGGCTGTGTGAGCCCCCAGCTGGCTCTGCTCACAGCCAGTCTCAGTTAAGGGTCACAGCCTCTGAAGGGGTAAACTGAGGCATCGTCAGAGAAAGAACAGACCATAAAGAAAGTTTACAGGAAGATCCTGGCACCAGAAACAGCGGCTGGACGGGGTGGCAGTGGGCGTGAGGCTGGGGGTGTGTGAGGCTGGGGGGGGCGTGAGACTAGGGGTGGCGTGAGGCTGGAGGAGGCTGGAGGGAGCGTGAGGCTGGGGGGCATGAGGCTGGGGGGGCGTGAGGCTGGGGGGCGTGGGCGGGGGTGGCGTGTGGCTGTGGGGGGCGTGAGGCCCTGGGGCGGCGGTGGGTGAGAACCTTGTTCCCACTCTGTTGAGAAGCTGAGGAAGGGAACAGAGGGCAGGCCAGGAGGACAAGCAGCTGTGAAAATCACCTGTGAACTGAGTGTGGAGCCACAGTTAGAGGCTAGCTTGGGTGTCACAGGAAAATCCTGTGGCAAAAACAAAAAAAATCCTTTAAAAGGCCTGGTCCGCAGAAGGGTCTTCACGCCATGCCTGGTACTGTAAACCTGATCAAAGGCTCATGGTTCAGCAGGCCAGAGACTCCTGGGCACCAACTCCTCCTGGGTTTCTAAAAGGACACCTCGCCAAACTGCAAGGGCTATACCAGTGGTTCTCAATCTTCCTAATGCTGCACCTCTTTAACACGGTTCTTTTTATCGAGGTGACCCCCAACCATATAATTATTTTGTTGCTACTTCATAACTGTAATTTTGCTACCGTTATGAATCATAATATAAAAATATCTGGTTACAGGATCTCTGATATGCGACCCCGGTGAAAGGGTGCTTCGACCCCCAGGGGTCGTGACCCATAGGTTGAGGACCACTGGTCTATATCATAGATTACTGCTGCTCTCAACTTCAGCCAGAGAAGCTTCTCTCTGCAGTGAGCCGCAATTTAGAGATTCATAACTGGCTGTTGCACTCATTACAAGATCTGCCACCAGCATCCATCCCTACCGGAGGGGGCGGCACTGACTGGACTCAGCAGGTTATAGGGGGCAGCATTTGAGAGCAGGAGTAGGATGTGGGGTGTGGGGAGAGTTAAGAGGAGGGGAATGGGAATAGACGTGATCAAGACATGTGATTTACATGTATGAAATTGTCAAAGAACAAATACAACATTTTTAAAGTAGGAAATGGGAACTGGATTTGGCCAGCCTGGTCCCTAGATCTGTTATACTAGGAAGTTAGCTGCCACAGAATACAGAATGTAAAAACCTGAATTCTTCTCCGCGTCAGGGAGGCTTCCTCAGACATGCAGATGTAACTGGAAACCATATTTAACTTTGGAACAAGACCTCACAAGGCTATTGCGCAAATGTGGAGGCCCCTGAATGAGGCAGAGATGGGCTCCCCCTGCCTACCATGGGATGAGGAGAAAGAAGGGTCCTGGGGAGGTGGGTGTCTGGTTTTCTTTCCACACTCAACCACGCCCACTAAAGCTGCTGGGGGCCTGGGTGTGCTCTGTTGCTCTTGTTCCCGTTTATATGAAAACCCATTACAGACAAACCTTACTCCTAGGGACTAACTCCAGAGTGGGGACCACAGATGTCTGTCAAGACACTCCATGCTGGAAACAGAGTCAAGCAGCTAGGCCTGCATTGGTTGAAGTACTTTGAAGCCACACAAAAAAAAAAACCACAGCAATAGCTACACCCCATATAAATGAAAAGATTATAAAACAACATGATCCCAGTGTTATAAAAATGAGCACTGTGAGCTGGGTGATGGTGGCGTACACCTTTAATCCCAGCACACCAGAGGCAGAGGCAGGCGGATCTCTGTGAGTGGGAGGCCAGCCTGGTCTACAGAGCAAGATCCAGGACAGGCACCAAAACTACACAGAGAAACCCTGTCTCGAAAAAAAAAAAAAAAAAAAGCGCACTTTGCGTTTTCTAAAATAATGAGAAGAAATACAACATTCTGCACAGTGAGCAACATCATCTTCACCTTCACCCTTGCTTTCTTTCTTTTCTTTTTCTTTTTTGAACAGGTTTTCTCTATGTAGCCTAGGCTGGTCTTAAAATCATGATCCTTTTGCCTCAGCACCCCGAGGACTGAGATTCCAAGTACACACCATGCCTAAATCTTTAGTCTATTTTTTTCCAAAGCCATTTTTAGTGTGTGTTGAACCCAGGGCCTCCTGCATATTAGGCAAATTCTCCACCACTGAGCTACACGACCCGAGATCATAGTTCGGTGATAGAGCCCGGCTCAGGTGTCTGAGGCCTTAAATTTGAGCCCTGGTACCACAAGGACTAAAATAAGAAGAGTTAGGTAAACACAGGCACAGAATGAAGAAGGCACATTCACAAGGCTCACCTTCTGCAGGGTGGGGGCGGGGCAGATGTTGTCAAACAGGACTGAGTTGAAGATCCCATAAACGCCCTCATCAAGGTGGTACACGATGGTCTTAGGGGCCGAACTGGTTTCCTCTGTGAGGAAGGGAGAGAACAGGGGCCACACAAGCAGAACGTGAGGAGCCTGGGAATCAGAAGCTGGCACAAAGCTGTGGGGCAAAGGGTTGCCCCTTCTTCAGGTATGGGGTAAACCCTGCAACAGAAGCTACTGAAAGTCGTGTTTCTGTTGACATGGAGACTCCCCCTTGCAGCTGAGTCACGGTGCCAGAACACATTTCCCTGCTTGTATCCGAGCCCCTAAAGGCCCCAGAAAAAGCAGAAAAGCAGCGCACCCAAACTCAGAGCCACTTGCTCAGAGGCACATGACAGGGAGGAGGTACATCAGAGTAAGAAACCAGGGGGACCGGACACACTAGCGAGAATATCTCCCAAGTCTGTAAGAGGCCAGGAGAGTGCATAAATGCACATACATGCACACACACATGAATGCACATACATGCACACAAACATGAATGCACATACATGCACACAAACATGAATGCACATACATGCACACAAACATGAATGCACATACATGCAAACATGAATGCACATACATGCACACAAACATGAATGCACATACATGCAAACATGAATGCACATACATGCACACAAACATGAATGCCCATACATGCACACAAACTGACCACACTACTGAGCCCCACGCTGCCAACAAACTCTCTCTGAGGAGGAGCACACTACTGTGACACTCTCCAGTGTGAGGGTTCTGGAGCAGAGGGCAAAGCTCAAAATCAGATTCACTGGCACCTGTCACTCATGGGGTCTGAGAGATCCCTATGGGAAGCTCGATCTATCCAGAAGGGCAAAGAAGAGCACTGATGTTGGTGGTGTGGGCACAGGAGCTCCGAGTCATCCTGAGCTGAACTTGAAACCCAGCACTGCCCTCTATCACCCCGTGACCCTGAACTGATGATGATGTCCTCTCTATGTTCTGTCCTCTGTAAAGGAGATGTGAACAAATCCGCTGTCATCAAGTTATAAGAAGGATGAACAAGAGCCTGTACTTTGAAGAGGAGGTACACACGGGGCCAAATGCAAGCTCAAACCTAGCTAACTACTAAACAATTCACTGACATTCTCTTTAACTCCATTTCTCATCCATAAAATGGGGCCAATTAAATACCTATTCACCCTAAGGCTGTTTTGCGCTCCATCTGCATAAAACACAAACACGCTAAGGAATAAAGCTGTAGTTCTCAAACCCCGGGGTCTAAACGACCTTTTCACAGGGGTCACCTAAGACCATAAGAAATATCAGATATTTACATTACAATTCATAACAGTAGCAAAATTATAGGTATGAAGTAGCAATGAAAACAATTTATGGTTGGGGGTCACCCAACATAAGGAACTGTATTAAGGGTCAAAGCGTTAGGAAGGTTGAGAACCCCTGGAATAAAGGAATGAAACTGTCCTTGGGGTGAGGGGAATTGACTGCAGCTTTCCCTACAGCGAAACGCCCACTCTCCAGAAGGCCGCACCCCTGCTTAGCCCGCCACCGTCAGCAGCTTCAGGGAAGAACTGGGCTCTGCTGCCCACCTGGCACCTACCCTCCTTGCTGGGCTGGTCCAGAAGAACCTCCTTCTTGGCGACGATGCTGACGGCCACAGTGAAGGCAGAAGTCACATAGTAGCGTCCCAGCTCAGCAAGGATGTCCACACCACAGCCCTCAGGGAAGTACAGGTCCAAGGCTGAGTTGATCACAGAGGCAATCTGGTAGAGAGGTACGGGCAGGACCACGTGATTTCAGGAAGAACTTGGCAGTTGCTAAGGTCCCAGCTGGTAACTGGGCACAGTTAGCCAGGAAGGCACATGGTGGGGGGGGCGGTGAGGGACACTGGAGTGAAGACCTGGCAGTTGCACAGCCACTTGCCCAGATAATCCCACCTAGAAAGGGGTATTCCCTCCTATAATGCTCAGTGCTCAGATTCCAGATTCTCTGCCAGGGATCCTTCCTCGATAAATGAACAGTTTAACAGTA
Organism: Peromyscus leucopus; assembly: GCF_004664715.2. Taxonomy (NCBI): domain Eukaryota; kingdom Metazoa; phylum Chordata; class Mammalia; order Rodentia; family Cricetidae; genus Peromyscus; species Peromyscus leucopus. Next base: position 129,653,227 of record NC_051064.1, read on the forward strand.
GGTAAGGTTTCAGAAAAACCAAACACGCAGAGCCGCTCTGTCACCCACATGGGTGACCCTGACCACTGTGAACTTTTAGAGTAGTTCCTTTCATTCCTAAGCACACACTATTTTTAATTACATCTACAGTCAGGTTATGGGGATTGGGAGTTTGTTATTGTTGTTGTGTCTTTATGGGAGAAGGGTTGGTTATTTGAGCCAGGGCCTCATGTAGCCCAGGCTGGCCTTGAACGTCTGATCTCCCAACATTCACCTTCCAGGTGCTGGGATTATAGACATGCAATACCATCTCCATCACATGTATGTTCTTATAACCTGCCACACTCAATGGACTCTGAAATGTCCTCCAATGGGATGAATGTTTTCATCATACTCCAGGCAGTCTGAGCACTGGGAAGTCCACTAGACTTCTGCTATGTACAAGGCTGCAATTCAATATTGAGGCTAATTCCTGGGGCGTCTGGAGCCTTCTCAGGGTCACTTCCTGTAGAGAGAGACTACAGAAGTATTGTACTACTGAAGAGATGTGCCCCAGCCAGACTTTTAATTCCAGCACTCAGGAGGTAGAGGCGGGCAGATCTCTGTGAGTTCCAGGGCTCTCAAAAAACCAGAGGGAGGGGGTGCCCCTAGGGGTCTGAGTGGGAATCACTGTGACTCATTTGTGCTGCCCTTGGCTCACAAGTGAGGAGGACTCCTACAATGGGAACATTCCTTCCCCGCCCTTCCCCCCAGGCTTCTCATCAGCCTATTGGAGGGTGAATAAGGGCATGTACTCAGACCATCAAAGAGCTCACACGTGTAAATATGACTTGACTGAGCCTCTCATGAGCTAGCTAAGCGTGAGTCAAGCCAAGTGAGGCGTGCGGCCAGCTCTGCTGTGGACTCCGGAAGGGAGTCTACAAGGCCCGCTGAGCCACAACACAGGGTTAAGAAGCAGCAATAAAATCCAGGAGAGCACTAAGCCCAGGGTGACACACAGGCCAGATGTCCTGTACAGTGGGCTGTGCTTGCTGTGCCCCTCCCCCATCACAAAAGGGCATCCAAGCTACCCTCGATCACAGTTACCTCTTCAAATCTCACTTTGGCTCCCTCTAAGCCAGGAAAGCCACCACCAAGGTCCAGAATGTTCATCGTGTGGCCCAGCTCGGCCCCCATTTGAAACACGAGCCGAGCATCCGCGATGGACTGGGCGTAGGCCTGAGGGTCAGGACAGCCACTGCCAATGTGAAAACTGAGAAGGGAAGAAGAGCCTCGGCTCACATACAAGGTCCAGGTGCACCCATGCTACAGATGCAATGACTGAGGACTGGGACATCAAATGGGCTACCAAGGGTCCCGTGGTCACCTAGGAGTGGACAGGAGGCACTTCCTCTCCCTTCCCTTCAGGCTTCCCTGGAGAGGAATCTTCTGGGATGAGGGCTGAGGTCCCAAAGTATCCAGGTCAGGATACACCTGTCAGTGAGGACGTGGCCAGGGCGAGTTACTAGGCTTGCCTTGTTAAATCTTGACATCTACAGACTGGGGAGGAGAGTCCTTACTGCACAAGGGTGTGGACTAAAGCCTGGGGTACTCGGCATGGAACATGAAGTACCGGATAGGCAGAGCTGGAGAACTGGCCATAACTACACCCCATCTCTGCATGGAAAGAAACAGCCCTGGCTTATAGACATTTTCTCTCAAAGCCGTGTCGGTGGGAGGAACCTCCCGGGGTAAGACATTCTGGGGACTGTGGTAGGGTTGCTGATAAACCTTCCTTCCAAAGAGAGGACCCTGTCCAGAGGCCCAGGCTAGGGGCAAGCCCTGATAGAGGCCCAGGATGTCCATGATTAGTTCCTGGGAAAAGGTAGCGGGTCTGGCGTGGGCAGCGTGGCTGGCTCCCGGTGCACACCTCACACCCACCACCTCCACATGGCTCTTCTTGGCGTTTTCAAGCAGATGTCTGCAGGATTTCAGCGACGCTCCGAACCTCAGGCTCAGGTGACTCAGGGAGTGAGAGTCCTGGGTAGCAATGCACAGAACCATCCTGTGGAGAAATGCAGCATTGCTGCTGAGTGAGCCCCGCCCCCACTGCCACGCCCCCACTGCCCCGCCCAGCGGCTCCTCTTTGGACTAATGAGCTGAGAACCACAGAGCTTGAAAGGCCACTGAGATCACAGCCTTCCTAGGTCACTCTGCACTGCCAATTGACCTCTAAGTCACCTGCTGGGTCCAGGTCGCATCAACCCTCACCCAGGCAGCTCAGGTCTTCCCAATCAACTCCATAGCCAGACATATTGCATAAGAGGGAACTGTGTGTCAAACAAATTCCTAGGCAGAGCCCTGAAACATGAGGGGTGCTGTGCTTTGGGTGAACCAGAATGGCTCCTGGACACCCTACTATTCCCTCAGCCCCCACTCTGGATCCCACAGAGTGTCAAGGATTATTAACTGTCACAGCCAGAGAAAAACATCCATCCCTGCTACCTCCCAGAAATCCTTTGCACTGGGCCACTGCTCCATGACCAATATTACTGTGTCCTTTACCCATTGTACAAGGTATATTCAAGCAACACCACACCTCTGTACATCCCTCAGATGGTCCACGCTGTTCCCAACACGGACATACTTGCTTGCCTTGGCTGTTTCTGCCTCCCCAAATTTCACTCATCCCTCGGGGCTTCATCTTTCCTGAAGCTGTGACCTCCCTAATACCTTGGGCCTTTTCTACCGAGGGCTGTAACATTTCTGCCCTGGATCTGGGTCCTGTCGAGGAGTACCCCATCCTCCTGTAAGTGTGGTGGGATCCAAGGAGCATCCAGGCTGGGGACCTCTCCCCGGCTCCCCACTCCTTCCTCCTCCAGCCTCCCCCAGCAGCCCGGCCTCCCTGCAGAAGCGGTCCTCGGCTTACTTGGCACTGGGGTGACTCCTGACCACCTTGGCCAGCTCCACTTCATTGTCGAAGCTCAGCAGGCTCACCCCATGCTTGGCAGCATACTTGATCTGTGCGCTTTGCTTACAGGGGTTGGCACAGATGATCTTACTGGCAGGGACACCGATATGCTGGACCAACTCCATCTCTGCCTGTGAAGTTCCAAAGGTCGTGGTGAGGAGGCCCCAGGGCCTGCTGGCCTGTGGAGCCCAGGCATGAGGAGCAAACTCATAACTAGACACCGGGTGTCCACTAAGTGGGCCCTCTCTTTCTCTCTCTCTTTGGTTTTTCTCTTTCCCCAAGACAGGGTTTCTCTATGGCTGTCCTGGAACTCACTCTGTAGACCAGCTGGCCTTGAACTCAGGGATCCACCTGCCTCTGCCTCTCAAGTGCTGTGATTTAAAGTGTGCAGCACCACAGCCTGGCTAGTGGGCCAGCTCTTTAAGACAGCAGATACACGATCGCTTCACACTGATGGCAGGGATGCCAGGTACAGACACATGGGAGGCACACTGTGCAATCCTGGGGACGGGGAGGTCCCATTCATGGCGAGGACAGCATATTTGCATATTTATTCTAACTTCCTGTCAGCAAGAAAATCTCTCATTCTAAAGTAATCAGTATATTTATTCCAAAACTTCAGTGCCTTTAAGGGGAGGCGCGCTGGGCTGGAGAGCCGGCTCAGTGGTTAAGCGCACTTGCTGCTTTTGTAGAGGACCTGGGTTCAGTTCCCAGCACCCACAGAGCAGCTCACCACCACCCGTAACTCTAGTTCCAGAGGACCCTCAGCAGGCACAGCAGGCACGTGGTGCACACACAGCTATGTGGGCAAAACATCCATAGCACAACAATAAACAAACCACTCTTTCCAAAAGGCAGGGGCACGCATTTTCTAACTCACAGAAAAGGCTCTGTGCAGACCCACAGGCTTTGGACAGACTGAGGTGTTTAATGACTGTTGCTTGGAAAACAGTATGAAGAGTCCTCAAATAACAAACAAACAAACAAAAAAACACAGCAACTGTGATTACCTGCACAGGACCTACAAACTGAGGCTCTGAACATAGCCTGGGGAGCTTAGGAGGCCCCATCCTCAGCCTGAGGCCAACAGGTCTCTGTGTTTGAGGCCAGCATGGTCTCAGTGAGTTCTAGGCCAGTGAGGGCTACAGAGTGAGACCCTCCCCTCACCAAAGAAAAGTTGACAGTAGAGGAGGGACTAGTTAGAAAGAGAAGGAGGACCTGTGGAAGTGAGAGAGGGTGACAGGATGAACGTGAACCAAACACTTCATAGCCGTGTATGAAATGTCATAGTGAAACCTCACTATGTGATACCAAAATCCCATATAGGTAACACCCAGAGGACTTGAAGTCAAAGAGAGAAGCCATGGTCCTCTGTTCAGGGCAGCATCAATCACAATAAACACAGCACAAAATAAGCCTGAACATCTGTTTCTAGATGAGTGGATAAAGAGAACATGGTAGACTACAATTCATTCTCTTAAGAGCAGGAAATCCTACTGTTTGTAAAGTAAATGAACATGGGGGGATATTGTGGCAAGTAAAATGAACCAGGCACAAGAAGAAAAATACATGAACTCGCTTCATGTAGGGTATATGAGTGGTGTGTGTGTGTGTGTGTGTGTGTGTGTGTGTGTGTGTGTGTGTGTGCAGGTGCACATGTGTGCACATGTATGTGGAGGCCACAGGTCTACAGGTCAAGTATCTTCCTCAGTCACTTTCCATTTTTTGAGCCAGAGTCCCTCACAGAACCTGGAAGCTTGCTGATTGAGCTAGACTGTCTAGGGAGCAAGTCCCGGATGTCTCTTGGTCTTCCGTCTTCCTAGTACTGAAATCACAAGCATAGGCTCTTCACCTGGCATTTTACAAAGCCGGGTCCTCATGCGTGCATGGCAGACACTTCATGTCTGCATGGCAAACACTGTATCAAATGAGCCATCGCCCCAGACCCCGCATTAACTACGTGGATCTACAGGTGCCAACGGCAGGAAAGCAGAGAGTAGGAAAGCTAAGGAGCTGAGGAGATGGGAGGCAGGGAGGTGTTGGCAGAGGGTGGTGTTCCAGTTAAACGGTGATTGACAGACATCAGGGCGACTCCATGAATAACAGCGTGTGTGTGCTTCGACGCTGCCAAGACATAGGATCGCAGGTATTCTTATCACAGAAAAAAAATGAGTTAAAGCATGTGTTAGCTTGGTTTTGGCATTCCACTGTGTGTGTGTGTGTGTGTGTGTGTGTGTGTGTGTGTGTGTGTGTGTGTGTGAAGTGTGCTACACATACATCTATTATCTGACACATGAGAAAGGTCTTCAAGGCCCTGGGTCTTTCTGACACAGATCACCCAGCCCAAAGGCCTGAGCTGCACTGGTGTGCCAATGAATGCATCCTCTCTCCCAGATTACTTTTTGGTTATTGTCATTTTTTTTAACTTACACTTGCTTATTTGGAGGGAATGTGTGTGGAGACCAGAGGACAATTTTCAGGAGCTGGAGCTCTCCTTCCACCCTGTGGGCCCCGGGCTGGATTTACTAACAAGGGCCTTACCAGCTGAGCCACCTTGTCAAGCCTTATTTGAGACAGGGTATGAGGTAGCCCAAGCTGGCCTTGAAATGAACTTTAAAATTTTTTAAATTACTTTTTATTATTGTGTATGCACAGGATACACAGATGCATGTGGGTGGGTGTGCCATGGTGCACATGTGGAGGTCAGAGGACAGCTCTGAGGGGTCGGATTCTCCTTCCACTACGTGGGTTGAACTAGAACTTCTTACGTAGCTGAGGATCAAACTCAGGGCTTCTGTGCATGCTGGGAAAGCACTCGACAACCGTGCAATATCCTTAGCCATTTCAGGTGTTTTGCAACATGGAGTCTCACCCCCAGCTCTTTCTCACCTTTACTGACCATGGCTCACATGCCTGCTCCATCAATGTATAGATGGTAACGTGTAGTGTTAAGTACCCATGTTCACTGAATCCCAAATGAGATGCTATGGGATCCTGTACACTGTGAATATGTGTTGTTCGCATTGTTAATAATAAAAAAGCTGATTGGCCAATGGCTGGGCAGGAAGAGACTGAGCGAGAGCTAGACGAGGAGAATTCTGGGAAGAAGAAAGGCAGAGTTGGCAGAGACACGATCCAGCCGCCCAAGGAACAAGATGTCAGATAGCAGCTAAGCCACAGGCACATGGCGATGCATAGATTAATAGAAGTGAGTTAATTTAAATGTAAGAGCTAGCTAGTAATAAGCCTGAGCCACTGACCAACATCTATAATTAATATAAGCCTTTGAGTGATTATTTGGAAGCAGCTTCAGAACAGGGAGAGACAGAGAAAAGCCTCCGTTTACAATGAGATGCTTTCCATCAGGTGCTAGAAAACGTTTTCTGTAGAGCCACTGTGTTCAGTTTCTTGAGCCATTCAGTCTGTCTCGACTACCTAACCGCCACTGTGGCACCACTGACAATTCGTAGCTGAGCCAGCATGGTGGTGACATCATTTTCTGACCCGCCTCGGAGGCGCTGCTTCGTTCATTCCTCACAGCCCAGGCAGAGGGGATAAGAAGTTGTGCAAGGCCAGTGATGTCTCAGCACACGAGTCCACACACATACCCATACATACACATGCACATAAAATAAGTAAAATGTTATCAAAAAACGAAAAAGCTATGTAGCCAATAACAAAGCCAGCGTCCAGAGTCAGGCATGCCTCTCCGTGAGTAAGGAACATTCATGGTAGGAGAAATGAGAGCTGTTCTTAGCCATGGTGCATCTAAATATGATCCAGCAGCTTTCAGCCCTGGTTCTTTACGTGCATTAATTCCTGGAAGACCCATAACCATCAAATACTACTATTCACTCTCCATATTTCACAGAGGGGCAAGGTAAGTTCAGAGAGGTCCGCCCACCAATGGTGACAGTCAGTAAATGGCTTTGAGAGACACAAAGATCCAACTCCAGAGCTGGACTTGTGGCTGTCACAGCTCCCATTGCAGACACAGATCTGTCACCATGCCAAGTCGGGGTGAATATAAAAATGCTCGCTCCCTCCCTCCCTCTCTCCCTCCTTCCCTCCCTCCCTCCCTCCACAAGGTGAAAAGAGGCAATGGTAGCCCTGTGAGGACCTGTGATTTAAATAATTGTGGTTATAAATATTTAAATAATAAGTGTCGTTCAGGGAAGGCTTGCTCTATGTCAGACCCTGCAGTTCAGTCTTCTATTCATTCTCATCTAATCTTCATAACCACCTTATGAGGCAGAAATGAGGTTTGGAAGGTTATGTCATTAATTCAGAGTCACGTAGCTCAACTGTCAGAGCTCATCTGCCCTGACAGGCACGTCTTGAGCATCTGTTAATCTGCCCAGCTGCGACAGGTGTTGAAGAAAACTCGTGTGAATAAAGTAGACAAGGTCTCACTCTCTACGGAGCTTTCCGGCTGGTGGGGTGGAGGCACAGACGAATGCATGCTGGAGGGTGGCAGAATGGCCAGCGGGTTCAAGGCACGATGACAGAAAAAGGTACAGCATGCCAGAGAACGAGGAGCCCCGGGTGTGAAGGACGAAGGACAGCGTGGGAAGTCAGAAAGGAGAGCCAAGCCCCCACTGGAGCCTTGGATGAGCCAGGGATGACAGTTTCCAGGAGAGGGAGCAGACCACCAAGGCTGAGGATGCTGGAATGGCCTGCGTAGGGTTCAGCGCTGTGGGGAAGATAAGGGCTGAGTGGGGCACACAGAGCCAGCTGCCAAGGAACCAGGAAGCAGTGTGTGGGTTTACAGGTTATCCTGTGTGGTGCAAACAACAGCTTCAAGATGCCAAGGAGAGCCATCCAGCCAGATGTGCCCATGCACACCTGCAATACAATACCAGCGCTGCGAAAGTTGAGACAGGATTCGGAGTTCGAGGCCAGTATGGACTTTTTGTTTGTTTGTTTTTGTTTGTTTGTTTTTCCAGACAGGGTTTCTCTGTGTAGTTTTGGTGCCTGTCCTGGATCTCACTCTGTAGACGAGGCTGGCCTCGAACTCACAGAGATCCGCCTGGCTCTGCCTGCCGAGTGCTGGGATTAAAGGCATGCGCCACCGCTGCCCGGCCAGTATGCACTATTACAGACCATGTGAAAGAGGGGGAGGGACAGAGAGGGAGAGGGAGGAAAGAGGGAATGAGTCAGTCTTGTATTTTAAGTGAAAGGTCTAAGTGTTTATTCTGGCCACCTGAGGAAAGACTTCATGGCATTCTGGGGAGACTGGCCCATGCCTGTCACAACCACCCTGAGAGAAAAGCCACTCTAGAAAGGACAGAAGATGTGCTCTGGCGGCAGGATGGAAAGTGAGATGATGGATGTGGGGATGAGGGGTGAGGATGGTAGACAGGTGTGAGGTGGCCACTCAAGCCAGGGAGGGAGGCAACAGTGAATGGATGGTGTTTAAAGTGGTGGAGAGTTTAAGACCAAACCCAGAGGGCTGCACCACTCCCAGAAGCAGGTACCAGAGGACCCAGCACCTAGGACCTTGGGGGGGGGGGTGATACACATAGGGTAGACCATCAAGTGTTTCCGGGGGTGAAGGCCAGCCCAGAGCAGCATTCCCTCTCTCTCTCTCTCTCTCCTTGCACTTTTGAAGTCTTTCAAACTGGGAATGTACACTACTGTTGGCTCTTTTTTACAAGAATACTTGCTGGGTTGAATACTGTTAAGAGATGATAAGAAAGGCGTTCCCCAGACCAGATCCAAACGCATTCACGCAGAAAGCTTTCCAAAGCCCGCCGTGCTAAAGCAACTGAAGCAATCTGCACCACGGGTGTTCTCCCTCTATCACAAGATGCTTAACGTGCTTCCAGTCAACTGTTTGCATGTTTCTAAATGATGTACATCCACAAACCCCAGAACGCAGATCCTCTACCAAGGCGTAAAATCAGCATCCTCATCTTCTCTTTGAATGAGTGAATCAATGTACCACTTGAACAGTCACAAGTACCAGGGCGTGGGGTTGTTATTGTTTGCAATTATTTTTGTCGCTTTGAGATAGGTTCTTGATATATAGCTCAGGCCAGTCTCATAGTCACATTAATCCTCCTGCCTTAGCCTTCTGAGTGCTGGAATTACAAGCATGTGCCACCATGCTGGACTTATATGATCATGTTTAAAGCAAGGTGGTCACCAGAATCTAGGTGTGGTGTCCATGCCCGTAATCTTAGCACTGGGAAGGCTGAGGAACGGAGAGTGCCACGATTTGAAGCCAACTGGGCTACATAGTAGGACCACAGGTAGATAGATAGATAGATAGATAGATAGATAGATAGATAGATAGATAGATGATAGATAGATAGATAAACAAATAAATAAACAGTATACGACTGGAATCCCAGCACTCAGAGAGCAAAGTAATAGGATCAGGAGCTCTGGGCCAGACTCAGTTGCATAAGATCCTGTCGAAATAAAAAGTAAACTGGTCACTGCATCCTTGCTGATCCCTGGAGGGTATCTTGTTGGAGGAAATTCTTAGGCAGGCGTTATCCAAACTAAACAACCCTGCTGAGTTCAACCACAAGGGAGAGCAAGGGAGAGGGCTGGAGGATGTGTTAATGGGGAAAGAGGCTAGGAGGCAGGATCAAAGACACATGTCCCTTGGGAAAGGAGGAGCAGAGCACCTAGGGAGGTGTGGCCTGTGCCTCTGGCCTGGCTGTCTATCCATCCAGCCCTTGCCCCCGCCACGCCTTTGGTCTAAGTCCAGTAAGGTATGGTACCATCAAGCATGGTCACCCACTGTGACCCACCAGGAGAGGGCAGCCTCCACCCTTAAAACACCTAGAAGGGGTGGCTAGTGATGTGGAACTGTGGTAAAGCGCTTGCCTAGCACATGGTAAGCCTGGGTTGGGTTCTAAGTGCCAGCAGCCACCATTTGAGGAAATGCCTCAAGCAGTCTGTATGACCCTAACGCGGGAGAGGACATTTTCACCAGCCACACGCCCACACAGCCAACCCTCTCCAAGGATCTGGGAAAAGGTAACACCAGTAGGGGCTGAGATCACGCGGCCAGACTCAAGCTGGCGTCTCCCAGTGCGTGATCCTGGCATGATCCTGGGCAGGTGGCTCAGCTGCTATGACTCACCTCCTTGTATGTTAAATGTGTATTCCGCGGACCGTCATCAAAACTTCGGTAAAAGAATGACCTCACAGCCCGTTTTGAGAATAAAATGAGATCATGTACAGAAAACGCCTGGCAGAGAGCCTGGCCCAACAGAAGCACTCAGTAAATGGTAGGTCCGTGCCTTTCTCCTAACGTTTTTCTAAGCCTCTGTACCCCCACAGCTCTGTCCTTTGGAAGCCACACCCTGAAGCTAGAGGACCAGCACCTCATCTGTGTTTCTGGAAGCAGTGGGACCTAGTCAATGGGCTTTCACCCTGTTTTTTCAACCCTAGCTCAAGGGACCCAAAGGATCCTTCCGTTTCTACAGGGAGAGCCACCACACTTTGGGAGGCTGCAGGGAGAGCAAAGCCTTCTGCCTCGCTGGGCTTCATGTCAGAAAGAGACAGAACAAGGCGTGCAAAGAACAAGAGGCGACTCCTCAACCACAGAGAGTGAACAACAGTTAACCTTCAAGTTAACTGCTCCACCTCCCACCCCGGTGCACACATTTTCCCTTCTAGAATCACTCTAGCCCATAATCTTGGACAAGCTAGCTCTCTTTTCTCTTCCAAGGATTCTTTCCAGGACTCTACAGTCACACTGCTGACCAGGACTTAATAGGAATTCTCCTCACAACAGCCATTACTAACACCAAGAAACTGATGGTGTTGACATCACAAGAGATGTCCAGCGGGATTGCCTCCACCTCGGGGCTTGGCATTGGCTCTAACCTCTGCCTAGAATGTTCTTCCACCTGGCTCGATCCCCTGCCTCATTCAAATGTGAATTCAGATCTCAGAGAAACCTCCCTTGGGCAACTAACTAAGAGCAATCCAGCCAGGTATGGTGACATGAATCTTCCTGGAATCCCAGCTTTTAGATTCCAGCTTTTAAAGGGGTGAATCAGGAAGATGGAGAGTTCAAAGCCAGGCTGTGGCAATAGCAAGTTCTAGACTAGCCTACAGTACATAGGGACTGACGATTCAAAGCAAACCAAGTACAATACTCTTACCCTCTCCCCTGCTTCCCGCCTACAACAGCACAGCTCATTTTTCAGAAACCATCATAACAGAGGGCCTTCGTATAGTTTCATTCAGTTAAACTCCCACCTAGAATAGTATTTTGCTGAGTGAATGAATGAGATGGACTTAAGCAAGAAGGTTTTTAATCGAGTCAAGACCATGAACCTCGGAAAATAAGCAGCGTCTGTCTTGCTCAGTGCCACACTGTGAGCCCCGCCCACACAGCCACTACCCCACCATGGCTCATGACTAAGGACGGCTAAGCAAAGCCAATCCAGAGCCACCAGGAGGGAATGAAAAGAGAAGAAATCAAATTAGGAAGAGGGCCTGCGGCGGCAGCAGCAAAACTCTGAGAGGATTAGTCTGGAAAACACAGTCACACAGTACGCTTCTAAAGGAAAAAATTAAAATCTAACAGCAAAAGAGCGGTTTGGTTTGGTTTTAATTACAGGATTAGTAACTACTGCTCGAAGCCAAGACACTGTAAAACTGCGATTAACCTTAAAAACTTTCTCCTAAATAGAAAAATTAAAATACAGGTATTTTTTTTAAAAAGAAGAAAAAAAGAAATAACCCAGTATCGTGATATATCCCAGCACTTAGGAGGGTGGAAGTCAGCAGAATCAGGAGTCTGAGGCCAGCCTCGGCTATAAAGTGAGTTTGAGGCCAGCCTGGACTACATGAATCCCTATCTTAAAGGAAAGATTTATAAATAAATAATGAAACAGAAAGAAATACAAAACCATTTAAAAGGTGACCCACAGGCCCAGAGACATCTCAGGTTCCTATTTGGAACTTCAGAGCTGACAAGTTCCATGCTCATCTCTTCCTCCCTCCTCCCGGAGCCTCCTCTTCTCTTAAGTAGGCAACCTTCCCAGAAGGCATGGTCAACCACAGGTCACTCCTGTCCCCTGGAGTTCCCAAGGGCACGATTGGCGAGCACCCAGGTTAAGGACCCGGTAGCGGCAGAGGGCTCACCTTGTTGGCACAGCTGAAGCCCAGCCCCAGCTCAGCCAGGACCTTCAGCACGCCCAGGCTGTTGTTGCACTTGACAGAGTAAAAGGGCCGGACTCGAGGCAGGTACTTCAGAAAGCAGAAGTGCTTCCTCACTACAGCACCCAGGTCGGCCACGAAGAAGGCAGCCACCTTGCCCTGCACAGCAAGAGGCGAATGGATATGAGGCCCGGCTCCCTCCCTCTACGTGCTGCCCACAGTCCTTCCAAAGATGGGCCACCAACCTGCCTGATGTAGCTTTCCAGGGCTCCCACATCCTCCAGGATGGAAGGCCCCCTCAGGCTGACACTCAAGGCTGTGTGACCAGCTCCAGTCCTTCCCCTCAGCCCGGCTCAAGTCAACTACAGACACTCTCTCCCACCTCCAAGCCTGTGTTCCCACCACGCCCTCTGTTGGGTTTGGCAAATTCCCAATCTACCACCATTCGGCCTAAAGACTACCCACACACCCCGTGTGTGTGTGTGTGTGTGTGTGTGTGTGTGTGTGTGTGTGTGTGTGTAATTTTAATCCATAACATTTAACGCTCTGGCTGCATTCTGCGTGTCCTTTCCAAGCAGCAGAATTGTACATCCGGCTGTCTGCTCCACAAAAGGCAGACGATGGCTTGCAGCCCGCGACCATTGACACATAGGTTCTCATCCCACTGCAAGTCATGCCTGCAGGTGACCTGGTCCTCCCTCACAGACATGGATGAGTGTGCGGTCCCTCCCTGGGACTCCTTTTCCTTTTCATGCTACTTCTTTGTTGAAAACGGGTACCCACTCGGTGTCCAACATAATAACTAAGGGACAGAGAAAGTCAAAGACCTTGAGAGAGAGGGCCTGGCTCTGGAAGAGAAACAACTGAAGTAATTACAAGTCCCTTCAATAAAAGCTGGATGGGATGTTCTGCAAAATAGGTTAGTGGCCATGGAGATAGAAAATACAAACCCTACCAGAAGGGAATTAGGAAAAAGGCAACCGTGATGGGAGGGGACACTAGAGATGAGGAGAGGGGAGAAAGATGCCCCCCAGGGCAAAGCCCAGCAAAGGTGGAGCCAGACAGCACGACATATATACAGTGACTCCACCCTGATGGAGCACCGCACAAGACTGGGATATAAAGCCGGAAGTGGGGCTGTGGAGGCAGACGATCCTCCGGTGGTGAAGAACTGCTGCTGTCGGATTCTGCTTTGGAGGAGAGTTGCAGGCGGTGAGAAAAACGGGAGAAGGTCATGCGGGCTTTGGAGAGATGGGACTAACTACAAATGTTCTCCCACGAAGTTCCTACAGCCTTAAGAAGGCGAACTTCATGGAGCTGTCCAGATGTAAGAGGGAGGGAGCCTGGGGTTGGAACTCCTAGGTTCCCAAGTGGAGGGCTGGGGAGACCATGCATGTGGTGATGGTGTTTTTTCTCAAGGCAGGGGACACGGGGAGGGCAGATGTTGGGACAAGGACCAAGAATTGGGATGATAGGAGCCATGTCTCCTATATATCAAGTACCCGATACCAGATGAGAGGATGGAGACCTCATACTAGAGGAGAGGACAGGGAACCAACCCACGCCCCGTTCCCATCCCCTCACCGTGGTGGCCTGTGAGGCCCCCAGAGTGAGTTCCTCCAGCAGATCCCGGGTGCTGAAGCCTTCCTCCACCATCACAAAGTCCGATTCACTCAGGTAGCCAGCCATGCTGAGCCGGAGGAGCCCAGAGACTGGATGGAACCGCTGCCTTTGGAGCGCCGCTGGCTGCCTTGGCCACCGCCTTAGAAAGTATGCAACACACTGCGGGGAGAGGGAGATGGAGGGGACCACTGGGGCACCGGCTCTGCTGCATCCCTCACCTCCCCAAGCCTGGATTCCCTGTCCAGTCACGCTCTGCTCCCCAGCACAAGCCTTCCCATCTGTTAAATGGGATTGCTTTGGAGTTCTTTTCCAGTGCTGAAATTTGGGATTGGAAGGAAAATCAAATCTCAGAGTGGGAACAGAGCTGAGAAACCTAGGTGGGGAAGTCACGAGGACACCTCCAGTCCCGAACACGCCTTCCTAAAGGGCCAAAAACAGGAGCTTGAGTTCGAGTCTGCTCACTGCTGCATGACCTTGGGTCAGTTTCCCCATTTATAAGTGGTTGGTTCTGACACGCTACGAATGCTCTAAGTGCCACCGGTGGGTTCTGTCCGCGGGACCCCTCTCTCGAGTGCAGGGCGAGGGTCCCGCACCCCAGCCCCAGGCCTCCTTACCAAGCCCCGTCCTCCTTCGCGGGGGCCAGAGCCAGGCGCGCTGCTAGGGGGGGTCGCCGGTGACCTCGAAACTTGTGCAACACCCCGAGGAGGAGTGGCAGTTGCGGAGCCGAGGCCCCTGCTGAGAGGAGGCAAGGGGGTCCGGGGAGCAGGTCAGCGGCCAAAGGCCGAGGGCGCCGGCTCCCCGAGGCTCCCCCCAGCCATCCCCTGCACTCGCCTTAAAACGCATTTACACGGCTTCGGCCCATAGGTCTCCCCAGCGAGTGAATCGGATCCTCGGCGCCTCCGCTCGCTCGCTCCCCCCGGCTCCGGCCCCGCGGCCTGCGCCCCGCGCGCCCAGCAGCCACCGACCCCACGCCCCGCCTTGCGCCCGCCGCTCGCTTATATAAGCCCCGCCCGAGCCCCGCCCCCAAGTGCCCTGGCCACGCCCCTTCCCGCTCCGTAGCCCAGGCAACCGGGTGCCGCCAGCCCATTGGTCGATTCGGACATAAAGCATTCAACTCTGCGGGGCTGCTCCGCAAAGCTGCGCAGCTAGGCAGCTGTCTGACTGGTGTCCGGGCAGGTCAACGCGTAGTCGGAGCTTCAGGTCCTGCGTCCTGGGTCCTAGAGAGTGGCTCTGGGAAACTTTTCTGTCCCTGCCTGAAGCCGTTGGCTCCCGGTTCCTCGCCTGGTGAAGTTCTAGCTCCTCCCATGGAGCCCAAGTCAAATATCCTCTCCCTGTCTTATTTTGTAATACGACCCTTTTTACTTAATCGCCTTTTCCGGGCATCTTAGGCTCCCAACTCAAATGCCAGCTCAAATGTGTTCCGAGAGGCTTTTTGTGGCTTCGCAAGTACAGGGCGATGCTTCCCTGTACTCTGGAATCCACCAGACTCCGGTGAAATGTGGCTTTCAACTCAAAGCGCATCTCCTCTTCTATAGGTAAATTCCTGTTCATCCATCAGAATCCAGTGTAATGTCTTCCTCGGCCGAGCCATCCCTCGTCTGGAATGCAGTCCTTGTCTTAGACTCCTCCCTCCTTTGACCTTTAGTACCGGTTGCTGAGATTCCTGCCCCCACTTTCCACTTCTTTGTCTGGTGAAATCTTAGCTGATTTGTGAACTCAAGGACAGGGACTGAGAGCAGGGCTCCTCGGAGTGTTGAGCGTGCACAGAAGCTAATTGAAGAGTTCATCGGGGAGAACTCAGAATGTTGGTTGTCTCTGATCATGTGGTTACTGATTGGGAAGGAACATAATGGGATCTTTTTGGGTGCTTGGTGATGATTACAGAAGAGTGTGCATGTGTTTCTCTGAGTTATACACATAAGATTAGTGCCCTGTGTATGCTTTATGTACATTACATTAAGAATTTACAAGTTTTAAGCCAGGCATGGTGGCACATGCCCTTAGTGATCTCTGAGTTGGAGGCCAGCCTGGTCTAACTGAGCAAGTTCCAAGTCAGCCAGACTGTTACACAGAAAAACCCTGTTTCAAAAAGCAAACAACAGCAAAAAGAATTTACAAATTTTAAGAAAACCCTTGGTAAGGCTGAAGAGATGGCTCAACAGTTAAGAGCACTTGATCTCACAGAGGACCCGGTTCAATTCCCAGTACCCACATGGTGGTTCACATAACTCCAGTTCTAGGATATTTGACACCCTCTTCTGACTTCCCTGGTCACCAGTCACACGTGGTGCACATGTGCATGCGAGCAAAACATTCATACACATAAAATCTTTTAAAAAAAAAGAAAAGAAAACCCTTGGCCCATATTAAGTGCCTCATAAATGCTACTGACTTGCCAAGAATGTCCCAAGTTTTATTTGGTAGAAATCTGTAGCTAGTTTCAATAATAAACTGCCTTTTAGTTATTATTTAAAGAGTATGTGGGGGCTGGTCCAAAGGTAGTGAGTAATCTCAATTGACTGTTCACAGTCAAAGTGTATCTGGGGCCAGAGCTGTGGCTCAGTTGATAGAGTGCATTCTAGCATGCCCCACATAAACAGGGTATGTTGACACGTGCCTATAATCCCAGCACTTAGGAGTGAGACTGGAGGATGGAGGATGGGAAGTTTAAGGTCATCCTCAGCTACATGGGGAGTTCAGGGCCAGCCTGGGCTCCAGGAGATCTTGTCTTAACAAAGAAAGCAAAACAAAATCACCAGCCCATCTTGTTCAAGAACAGCCAAGATGTTCTGGGAAAAGAACAAGCAGCTGGTGTACAGCTTATGGCAAAGCCCGTGCTTAACATGTATGGGGCCCCTTTACACCCCCATCACCAAAAAGGGAGGGAAAAGGACTTCCTCCTCCAGATATCACAAAACATTTTCTTTGCTTATAATTATAGTTTTCCTTAGTTATGATAAAAGGCAAATTAAATATAAAACTTTAGACTCACAAATACAGGATAGATGATAGAATCTTTAATTTTACCAAATACAAATAGACTAGATATTGTAACTGTAATTCTTGCTTGATAACTGTTTTGTTATATATAATTTTACTATGTTAAAGTTAAAAACCTTCCTTTCTGATTAGACAGAAAAGGGGAAGTGCTGTGGGATGTCTTTCGGTCTGCTGTGAATATGTGTTGCTCTCATTGGTTGATAAATAAAGCTGTTTGGCCAATGGCAAGGCAGAATAAGGATAGGCGGTACATTCCAACTGAAGAAGGGTGGAATGAGGAGAGACGCCAGCCCGCCGCCCAAGGAGCAACAAGATGCCAGCAGACCGGTAATGCCATGGCCACGTGGCAACATATAGATTAATAGAATAATAGAAATGGGTTCATTTAAGATGAAAGAGCTAGCTAGCAAGAAGCCTGAGCCATAGACCAAACAGTTTGTAATTAATACAAGCCTCTGCGTGTTTACTTGGGACCGAGCAGCTGCAGGACTGGGTAGGACACAGGAAAACTTCCGTAGCCCTACAATGAAAGATTTCAAAATGGTGGAGCTAAGAGCTTGATCTGTCATGAACATCCATGCACCTATCTTGGGGGGGGGGGAGAAAGAAATGCATGACCCTTAATTATGTGTGTATTTGTGTGTGTGTGTGTGTGTGTGTGTGTGTGTGTGTGTGTGTGTGTTGATATGTATGCAGATACACTGTGTGTAGATATATGAGCACATGGGTACATGTACTGTGAAGCCCAGAGGAGTGCCCCAGGTGTCATCTTATTTTTTTGAGACAGGGTCTCTCCCTGGTCTGTACCCCCACCAAGCTGGCTAGTCTGGCTGGCCAGCAAACACCAGGGATCTACCTGTCCCCTCCTCCCCAGCACTGGGATTAGAAGCCCACACTATGCCTGACTCTGCACATGGGTTCTGCTGTAGCATGTCTTTCTGTATGCTGTGAATATGTGTGGCTCCCACTGGATAATAAATAACACTGGTTTGGCCTATGGCAAGAAAGCTTACAGCCAGGTGGGAAATCCAAGCAAAGATACAGGGAGGAGAAGGGAGGAGTCAAGAGAGATGCCAGCTGCTGCCCAAGGAGCAACAAGATGCCAGCAGACCGGTAATGCCATGGCCACGTGGCAACATATAGATTAATAGGAATGGGTTAATTTAAGATGAAAGCTAGCTAGCAAGAAGCTGAAGCCATAGGCCATACAAATTGTAATTAATATAAGCCTCTGAGTGATTATTTTGTAAGCAGCTGTGGTGGGGGGACCAAGAAACTTCCGACTACAGAGTTCTGGGGTTCTTATTTGGGTCCTGGTTCTGCAAGGCCAGCACTTTATTGACTGAGACTTCTCCACAGCCTCTCACCCTTAAGTTTTAACTATTATGTTTGAATGCCAAGCGGTGACTGGGAATTCTGGCCTGGTCATCCTGATGGCATCCAGCCCGAGGGCTCCTCTCTGCCTGCCTCTCCTTCCTGTGTCATATGACCATCCTGATGGCTCCACAGAGAACCCTTGAGAGCTAGAGAGCCAGCAAAATGTTTATTTATTCGGGCTTCCCAAAATGGTGCCTGCTTTCTAGGGCTGTCGGAACAAAGCACCAGCAGCTGGTGCTCTGGAACAACAGAAATGTGTCAGTGCCCATTTCTGGTGGGCTGGGCTCCCTCTGACAGCTCTAGAAGAGAATCGTCCCTTGCTTCTCAGCCTCTGGTGTTTGCCGCCATCCTCGGCGTACCTTAGCTTGTGGGTGCATCACTCCAGTACAGCGGTTCACAACCTGTGGAACCACTGCTCCAGCACATTGCTGTCTTCTCTCTTTGAGACTTTACGTCACTGGCTCTACGTCCAAATGCTCCGTTAGGACATGCCTCACGTTGGATCAGGATTTACCGTAATGAATTCCGTTCAACTTGCTGACCTCTGTCAAGTGCTTATTTGCAAGCAAGAGCACAGTACGGAAAGTTAGAACTTTAACATACTTTTGTGTGTGTGCACATGTTCATGCACATTTGTGGGGAGGGTGAGTGTGGAGGCCGGAGGTCAAGGCCCGGCGTCTGCCTCGATGACGTTCCATCTTGTTTTTAAGATTGGAACTCTCACTAAACCTAATGTTATCCACCAAGACTAGGCTGGCTGGCTGGCGGGAAAGCCCCAGGGACCCTCCTCTCTGCTTTGCCAGCGTTGGGATCACAGACACACTCCCCCATTCCCAGCTTTTATGTGGGTGCTAAGGATTGAACTCACACAGCAAACACCTTGCAAAGTGAGACGTCTATCTCCCCAGCTCAAGAAGTTAACATACCTCAGGGGTAGGGCACGCCGTCCAACCCACCCTGGCTTTAAACACCTCCTGCCACTGCCCAAGATGCACAGGTGCGTGGCGCGCCCTTTTAGGTGAGAAAAGTGTTTAGCTGGGTACATTCCTTCCTCCCACACCCCGAAATGTTAAAATCGTAAGAGAGAAAGGAAGATTCTCTAATACTTGGCGAGTGGCAAAGCAGATTATTTGCCCCATTTATCTTTTCACATTTATTTATTTGTGTACATGTGCGCATGCGCATGCCCCAGCACATACAGAGGTCAGAGGTCAGGAGCTGATTCTCTCCTTCTACCCCATGGATCCCAGGGATCAAACTCAGGAGGTCAGGCGTGGCAAAAATACCTTTCGTTTGCTGCGCCATCTTGCCAACTGTGTTCCTGCCATTTAAACATCAGTGTGTTCTGTTCACAGTGAGTCGCTCCAGGGGGAGAGGAAAACAGAGAAGCAGATAAACTCTGAGCACTCAGAGAATGCTTACAAGCCTGCAGATACATGCCATCTGCAGACAGCCCTACAAGAAAAGCATGTTATTAGCCCCATTTTAGAGATGGGAAAATTCAGATTTGAACGTTCTCTAAGGTGACCTCACAGGAACTTAACCCTGAACTGCCTGATTTCATGCCAGAGAGATGTGCCCTGGGAAGAAGGCATGGAGTAAGGGAGGAAGAATCCATCTGGGCTCACGGTGTGAGAGGGTAGAGGAGATCATGGAAGGGAAAGCCTGGCAGAATTAATGGCGGTGTGTGACTGGTGCTCCTCACCTCCCCATGAACCAGAAAATAGAGAAAAGAGAAGTCAACCTTTGGCTGGTTTCCTTTTCTCCTCATACTCAGTGCAGGCCCCCGGCCCTCAGGAGGGTGCCGCTAACATTCAGGGTGGCTCTTTTTCCTCTATTAGAACTAACCTCTCTGGAAATGTCTGCATAGCCGGCCCGGAGGTGCATCTCCCAGGTGACTCCAAATCCAGGCAAACTGATAACAAAGATGAGCCAGCACCAGATGTAAAGCCAAAACAGAGAGTCTCCATGCCAGACCAAGGACAAACAGCAGGAGATGGGAACCGGCAGAGGACACAAGCTCTGGTGAGTGGTTCGGAAACCTTGAGAAGCCGACAATGGAAGAGCAGCCTGAGGACTCTTTGAGGTCAGAGCTATTCACAAGTTCAGGATGGAAACCCAAAATAGCAAGAGGCACTGTTCATTGAGCATTTACTATATATATCCCAGGCTCTGTGCCATGCACTTCATAATAGCCAACATTCCTGAGGTGCTCGCTATCATGCAACAGTGATTTACATGTAAGTCTGACGGTGATGCATAGAGATCTTAGATTCTTTAACCCTGCCGCAGACTTACAAGCCACCTACACTATCAGCAGCTCCCAGTTACAAGGCAGGAAAGAAGCCCAGAGAGGTGAACTCCTTCAAGGTCACACAACTAGAAAGTGGCGCTGCTACATGCCATACGTTTCCTTCCCTCTTCATAACAGGCCCACGAGATGGGAATTGCTACTCTCATCCAACAAGGTGGAGACTGGAGCCAGAGAAGCCAAGTAACATGCCCGAGATCACACAGCAGGTACATGGCAGAGCCTACATTCAAATCAGGCTGTGTGCTAATCAAGTATTTCAAGAGATGTGCTGAAGCAGAGCCAGAGCCCAAGCCCAGAGAACCCTGAATTGTAGTTATTAGTGGGGTGCCTGTGTGCCCTAACATCCAGGCAGATGCACAGAGGGTCCATCTCTGCCAGCATCAAGAAGGCCAAGTTCAAGCATGTGAACTGAACAGGGGATCATATCCCCAGCCCTCCGCTAGACGAGATGCTCAGGTACCAGCATGTACGCTTTTGGATTTCTCCGTGTTTATTTTTGTTCTGCTAGGCTAAACTCAAATGTGGAAAAAAAAATAATAATAGAGTGTGATGATTAAGGAATTCACACACTTTCCCTCATGCCAGACCTTCTAACAAATGTGATGAGAAAACAGACGCCACCACATACAAAAAGCCCACTCAGCCAAAAGCACTCACTTCCTGCCAGCAGCGAGTGCGGTGAGGAAGGCTGTGGCCAAGGCTCTCTCCTGCCTTCTCCAGTGGCTCTCAGTCTCAGGCAGGCATCAGGGACAACTAGGGGACTTGTGAAGCCACAGAGTGCGGGGCCCCATGCCAGAAATTCCCGCTCAGTATTCGTGGGGGCCGGAGTGTACAGTTCTAGGCAGTTCCCTGGTTTGGTTGGTGCTTTGGGGCTGGAAGTGAAGGTTTTAAAGGCCCAGACTCAAAGGGACTTGAAGCACTCCTGGTAGACAGGGCTGGGCACTTTGAAGGCACCAGGCTCTGGCCTCCGAACTCCTCTATGGCAGCAAGGGCAAACACTGGACTGGACTAGATGGCTACACTGTCTCAGTAAGAGTGAGCACACGTGCGTGCACGTACACACACACACACACACACACACACACACACACACACTTTAATCCATCTCCTAGGGCAACCCTTACCGGCTGCAAACCTTGGCAAAGTGACTCATCTTCTGACAACTTCACTTTGGCCATCTGTAAAACAGGCCAATTAAGAGTGCTGACTTGCCAGGATTGGTTTAAAGGACCTCTCAGCATAGAAAAACCTCCTTCCTGCCCGGTGTCGGCAAAGGCATTAGCAAATGCATTCCATGCCGTAGCAATCACCACTAGTGCCCTGAGCCAGGGTACAAGAGTCAGAAGAGAAAATTCCAGAACTGTGTCAGAGGAACGCAGCTGGGGTCATAGGAGAGGCAGGCCAACAGGAAGGTGGTGTGAGGAGCTAGAAACCAATGTCTAGCCCTGTCTTAGGGTTTCTACTGCTGTTAAAAGACACCATGACCATGACAGCTCTTAGAAAGGAAAACATTTAATTTGGGTAGCTTACAGTTTCAGAAGTTTAGTCCATTACCATCATGGCAGGACATGGCAGCCTGCAGGCAGACAGGGTGCTGGAGAAGGAGCTAAGGAAGGGTTCTACATCTTGATCCGCAGACAACAGGAAGTGAACTAAGACGCTGGACATAGTTTGAGCACAAGAGACCTCAAAGCCCACCTCCACAGTGACACACTTCCTCCAACAAAGCCAGGGCTACTCCAACAAGGCCAGACCTCCTAATGGCGCCCCTCCCTTTGGGGGCCATTTTCTTTCAAAGTAACACAGACCCCCCCCACATATAGCGAAGCAACCACAAAACAAAGCGCCATTCCACCAAAGTCCGATTTGGGGAACCAGTGAGTTTACAGGGCTTGCTTACAGAGCATGGGTGGGGTGACTTACAGGGGTGTTAGTAACCCACAAGCAGCTGCACCACCAAAAAGCCTCACCCCAGCATAGACACGACTTCCCCACAGCCTCGTGGATAGAGTTCCCCACTTCCGTCAGTCTTCCACACACTGTATACGTTGTCACCTCCCGAGACCATGAGGCCATGCACAGCTCGGGAAGAATTACACCAGCGGTCACTGCTGCTCTGATGCTCAGACGATAGCCCTTTGCAAGGAGGTGTGGAGACCTGAGCTGAAGAAGACTGGGCAGGAGGCGGAGGCTCAGCAAGTGGGTCAGTGCGGCACAAGGGGGCGCTGAGGAGCAAAGAAACAATTCCGCAGGCGTTCACAGGCGAGCGGTTTGATGGGTTAAACCAGAGCTTTGCCCAAGTGGGTTCTGGGCTCACTGGAAGAAAAAGTAGGCCCGGGCAGCCATTTTTGCAGCTCCAGGTTCTCTCCTTCTCTCATCCATTGCTGACTGACCCACACGTGGCCCCTCATCCGTAGACCTCCAGTTAACTGATTGGTCAGCACCTTAGAGATGGGGGTCTGGTGACAGACACTGGGCAGCCATTCCTATTAAGGGAACTTCTGTCTTAAGCTTGCAACTGTGTCCCTGAGATACCTTGGGTCCTTTGGACCAGCACAAGTCACAGAAGCAGCGTGAGTCCTCAGTCACATGGGCCTCGCCCTGCTGTTTATCTGAGGCTTATTTTCCTCATGGTAGAGTGAAGATAGACTATTTACTCTGTGGGGTTGGTGTAGTGAGGACAGGGGTAACCATGTGATATGGCTGGAATCCTGGTACCTCCCCTCCCCAGTTCACATTAGGACCCAATACCTGCTGTGACGGTGGGAAGTGACCCCTTCATGAATGACTAAGCACCTTTGTGAAAGAGACCCTTACCTTTTCTGCCACACAAGGACACAGCAAGAAGGTACGGTCATTCTTCCCTTTTAAAAAATGTGTATGTGGTGCTGGGATTGAACCCAGGGCCTAATATACATTAGGCCAATGCCCTGCCGGTGGCCTACCCTCTAGCTCTTTCCATTTCCACAACAGGATAGGTAGCTTGGCCAATTAGCAGAACGGCATGGCCCACCACAGGGATGCTAGATACTATAAAGGGTTTTTAAAGTATATTAAATCTCTTTCCCATTTCAATGTCAATAGAAAGAGATTGATTTTTATATTTTTTCTCCTTTTTGATATCAGATACATTGAATACATTTTCTGAAATTTTTCCCCCAGACATAAAAATTTCAATTTTGGGCTATTCGGTTTCTAAGTACAGTGTCAACCTGGGAAATTAAACAAAATTCTAATAGAAAATCAGAAAAGACCCGTCAGGGATTCAGGAGGTGGTGATTGTAACTGAATAATGCTCTCTCCTAGGATTCTCGGCAAAGGTTTCTTCCTACTTCCCGTGTTTTGAGAATTCTAAAATGTATGCAAATTTCATCTGCTTTGGTCTCCTTTCTTGTCAACAAATAAGGAATTATAGGCTTTCTTTTCCAATGCATCGTTTGTTACAAAGAAAACCTTTTTAGCCTGGTGTGGTGGCACAGGCCTGTAATCCCACCACTTGGGAGGTGGAGGCAGGTGGATCAGAAGTTCAAGGTTGGAGCTGGAGAGATGGTTCAGTAGTTCAGAGCACTGACTGCTCCTTCAGAGGACCCTGGTTCAATTCCCAGCATCTACCTGGTAGTTCACAACTATTATTTCAGTCCTAAGGAATCCAACACCTTTTTCTAGCCCCTGAGGATACCAGGCATACACGTTACACAGACTACATGCAGGTGAAACACCCATACATGTAAAAAGTAAAATATTTTTAAAAGTTCAGAGTCATCTTTAGTCACATGGGGTCTGAGACCAGTTTGGGTGATATGAGACCCTGTCAAGGAGGAGGAAAAGGAAAAAATGTTTACCCCTAAAATATCAGTTTGTTACTACTAAATGAGAAATAACTCAGAATATGAAGTTGTTACCAGCAGCCAGAAATCTGACCTTGCGAACTGTGTATGCAGAGACTTCCTCCCTCCCAAAGGTTCAGACTATGGTGCGACCTGATTCACCAGGTCTTTTTTTTTTTTTTTTTTTTTCTGAGACAGGGTTTCTCTGTGTAGCTTTGTGTCTTTCCTGGAACTCACTGGCTAGCCCAGGCTGGCCTCGAACTCACAGAGATCCACCTGCCTCTGCCTCCTGAGTGTTGGGATTAAAGGCGTGCGCCACCACCGCCGGCGATTCACCAGATCTTAATGCCCACCACAAAAAAGGAATCAGGAAAACTCAGAGTGAAATGGACCTCGAGAGTCTATTGATCAAATAGCTGAGATGCACTTAGAGCGGACGCCAGTGTTGGGAGCAGACCTAAGCCGGCAGACAGCAGTAGCCAGCTCTGGGGGGTGGGGGTTGCTTGGAGGCTGCTTAATCTACAACTAAGTTAGGAACTAGGTACAGTCTGTGCTAGAATACTTACTTTTCTTATCGTTCTGTCTGTGAAGAGGACAGACTTGGCACGCTGCAGGTTCATAGGTGGAGAAGGGAAAGGGCTAGTGGAGATAAAGCATTGACCAGAGGGATCCACGGGACCCAAGGAGGGGGGACTTAAGACATAACTCATTAGCAGGGTTAAGAGTCTTGTTTATGCGGGCATGAGAGTGCATGTCTTTGATTCCAGCGCTCAGGTAGATCTCTGAGTTCGAGATCAGCCTGGTCTACATAGTGAACTCCAGGGCAGCCAGGGCTACATAGTGGACCCTGTCTAAAAAAAAAAAGTCTTGTTTATGATACTCCTCAGGAGAATACAGTTCCCTTACAGGAGGCAATCTGACTACAGTGAAATTCTTGGGCTGTCTCCCAGCAAAGGGAAATCAGGGCCAGAGGGATTTGGAGAAGCCTTCCTTTCTTATGCCCTCTCTATTTCCCAACTTGATATCCCAAACCAAAATTACCTCTTTTCCCCTCTGTTTCTTGGGATCTTCAGAGACATGATTTTTTTCCAGTGAAGTTTGCTTCAAGGGCCTTCCTGTCCATTTCTTCTGCACATATACATCCACAAGCAGTATTTATGGGATTTTGTTGGTTGGGGTTTTTTTTTTTTTTTTTTTTTTTTGAGACAGGATCTTGTTACAGAACCCTGGCTAGTCTTATTAACAGAACTCTTCCTGCCTCTGCCTCCCAAGTGCTAAGTACAGTCGTGTTTCATCAAACCCAGCAAGCACCGTGGTTTGTGATGCCTAAAACCTCGTAAAGGGCAGGGGACTGACTGCATCTCCAACTTCTACTGCTTCAGCACCAAACATCACCAAGAGCCACGAAGAACAGTTGTCTCAAAACTGAGGTCATGATTCGGTATCTCTGGGTGGTTGACGGTTTCAAAGAAATGACATCTGACCCTTCTTGATGCTCTGGGCACTGAGGATGAGAGAGTCCATGTGATACTACCTTCCAGGTAGCAGCCATTATAAAAATGGCCAGGTACAGGCCGGGCGGTGGTGGCGCACGCCTTTAATCCCAACACTCGGAAGGCAGAGCCAGGCGGATCGCTGTGAGTCGAGGTCAGCCTGGCTAACAAGTGAGCTCCAGGAAAGGCACAAAACTACCCAGAGAAACCCTGTCTCGAAAAACCAAAAAAAAAAAAAGAAAAAAAAATGGCCAGGTACCATCTCTGAAGCAAGATTAGCCTCCACCAGACTTCATATCTATTGCTACCTTGACCTTGACACCCAAGCTCCTAGAACCATGAACAATAAATTGCTGTTATAAGTTATCTAGTCTGAAGTATTCATTATACTTCCAGACTGATGAAGATGCTATGTAAAATGATCAAGGTGGTAGGCGCAGGCTTTACACCCAGAGGTACCGTTACTGTCATCTATCTGCATTGGCTTGACTGGACTTTTGTTTCTAATGGTCTGTCCTTGTTGACTTGAGCACTAAACAGGGAGTCTTGTTATTAATTATGAAATTATGAAGGCTTGGCCTTGGCTTAGGTTTGTCTCATTAATTTTTTTTTGTTTCATTTTGTTTTGTTTTGTTTGTTTTTTTGAGACAGGGTTTCTCTGTGTAGTTGTCCTGGATCTTGCTCTATAGACCAGGCTGGCCTCGAACTCACAGAGATCCACCTGCTTCTGCCTCCGAGTGCTGGGATTAAAGCCATGCACCACCACCGTCCGGCCCCATTAACTCTTACAACTTATATTAACCCATATCTTTTAATCTATGTTCTTCTACATGGCTCAGTTACCTTTACTCTGTATTGCTCATCCTGCTTCCTCAACATCTGTCTGGAGACTCTGCCTTTCTTCTTCCCAGAGCTCTCTGTCCCTAAGTCCTGCCTAACCTCTTCCTGCCTAGCTAATGGCCATCCAGTTCTTTATTAAACCAATCACAGTGACACACCCTTCTCTCTGGCACTAACTGTCTCAGAGACTCTCAAAACTCTGGTTATTCCTTGCTAGTCTCTCTCCACATCGCCTCAGGGCAGTGGTTCTCAACCTGTGGGCTGTGACTCCATTGGTCAGTTTGTGACAATAAAAATACATTCTGCATATCAGGTGTTTACATTACATACCTGTAATTCATAACAGTAGCGAAATTACAGTTAGTGAATAGTAATTGTATGGTCAGGAGTCACCACAACATGAGGAATTGTATTAAAGGGCCGCAGCATTAGGAGGGTTGAGAACCACTGCCTTAGGGGCTCTGGAGGGAGCCTGTGGTTTTTCTCTGACAACAGAGTGTCCCTGCTGTGATGCTATGAAAGGAGTCACAGAAGTGGGGTGAGGAGAGTGTTCTCGGGGTTGCAGTTATTGCTTCCCTCCTTCTCAATTTGAGAGCCACGTGAATGAATGCCACACCCTAGAAACTTTACACGACCTGGCAATTTGCTTCAGCTTTCCGAGTTTCCACTTTCTCCACTATAAAATAGGTCTTCAGAGGGGTGTTGAGAAGAATGTCCTAGAACAACCAAGGGCTAGCACATGAGAAGCCAGTGCTGTAAGACGAAAAAAAGAAGCAGACATGAAAATACACAAGTACAATGAGACACAGAAGCCCTGGAAAGCAGCAAGACAAGTTATTAACAAGGTCAAAAAGAAGGTGTTTATGTTAGTCGAATGATTCACCTAGCTGGCATGTCCTTAGATCATCTCAAGCTAACATCCAAGAGTCAGACACATCCCTGGAGCCAGGGTTGGGTTGTAAAGTCCCTCATACCACTTCAATGGTTTTGCCTATTTTTCCTTTCCTGGAAAACTATGCAAGTAAAACCAGCTAGGGCTAGCCTGGGGTAATCGTGGTAGTTATGACTTAAGATGGTTACAGTCATGTGAAGCTGAACCCATGCAAAGAGTAAGTAAAAAGATGGATGCACAGCACTTTGCCTGTTGCCCACTACATAAAACATGTTCCAATCATATCAGATGTTACTAACTTTGAGCCCTGGGTGGATGCCTGCTGCAGCTGAGGATCCATGGGCTGAATCCATTCTGGAGTCCTCTATGCCGAGCAGGTGTTCATCTGAGTCTGTGTGCAGCTGTTCAGTAGGCATGATCTGGAGCTACTTTGGAGACATTAGTTACTAGTGTCCAGGCAGAAATCCCGGCAGCCTATCTCTCTACCTCAGAGGCTGATCCAGAAGTCTAAATCACAGAAAGTACTCCAGAGTCCCTGTGGAAACTCTCAAATATCTTTCCCCACACGTGTGATCTATTGAAATTATTACATTGTCACTTATCACATCAGTCGGGGCCTGGGATGGAACTGAAGGATCTGCATCTAGGCTGACTTCTATCCATAGCTCAACATACAGCTTCCTCCAGAATAAGTGAGGGATAGGAAGGGAGGGAGGGAGGGAGGGAGGGAGGAGAGAGAGAGAGAGAGAGAGAGAGAGAGAGAGAGAGAGAGAGAGAGACCCCTATTACATAATCACTTATCCTACATCTTAAGGGCCAGACAGAGCAGTCTGACATAGTGTGGGTGGGGATTTCACACCGGGAGGCAGAAGTCATCAGGGGCCATTTTGAATGCTGCTCACCATGGGAACAATTTACATCTGATGTAGTTCACAGGTGATGGGTGTATGGTTTGCTTGATTAGCTTTAACAACTGAATGTTCTAATGTAACAGAGAGAGGCAGAGGGGAAAAGAGAGAGGAAGGAAGAAAAGGAAGGGAGGGAGGGAAGAAAGGAAGGAGGGAGGGAGGGAGGAAAGAAGGATGGGAGGAGGGATCCACATTTAGGTCCCAGTTTTGAGACTGAGGGTCTAGATCAGGCAGTCCTTGTACTTGGCCTTGGTGAGGAGCTCATGGCCAAGACCACCACAATTGCACCACAATCACAGAATGCTGGGAGAAGAGATCACACAGGAAACCAGGAAGTTGGAGGGATTCAGGGCTGGGTCTACTCTCCTTACAGTTCCTTCTCAGGAGAACCCCCTCCATAAGAGCATCATGAGTCCCTTCTGAGGGTGAGGCCCTACGACATAACTGCTTTGTCTAAGCCTTACCACATAAAGATTCTACCTCCTCAACATCCACAAAGGGGACCCCCGCTTCCAGCACACAAGCCTCTGGGGGACACACTGAAGCCATAGCCAACCCACGGCACATACCGTTACCTCTCCCATATTCCACTAGCCACACTGGCCATACAACGGGGATGTAACTTCCCAAGGGAGAGGATGTCAGGAGGCACGGGTCACTGGGAGCTACCTTGAAGGCCTGCAGGCAGAGACCAGGAATCTCGCCTCTGCTTCCCTCAGTGAGCTCCAGCAGCTTGATAAAATAGTGGTTGTATTGTGTGACGAAGTTTCCAGGGGTCTGTTACCCAGCTCTAGATTGCTGGAAGGAAGCCAATTGTATTATCCATCTGGTTCGAGGTGCCTGCCACCAGAGGGCATCTCACTTCACCTTGACCATGTCTGTTGAGTGACTGGCTTCACTTACCCACAGCGCTGGTGCTACTGAGATAGGGAAAGACATAGCACAGGAAGGTCAGGGGTGTGACCAGCTGGCAAGGGCACGGGGAGGTAGAACGCTGGATTTTGCCCAGGGTTGGGACTGCAGAGTAGAAGTGATGGAAGCAGCTGGTCCACTGGGAGTGAAGTGAAGAGAGAACCAGAGAGAGGCCATCGGCAAAGGGGGTTGTTTACGACCCAGCCCTGATCAGCTGGGCCTTTGAGGTGGTTTCACTCCCACCTCCTCTATACACACACACACACACACACACACACACACCTCACTAGTTGGGCCACTCAACAACACAGAGGTAGGGATATGACTCAGCTGGTGGATGGTTTACCTAGCATTCACAAAGCCCTAGGTTTGATTCTCAGCAGGAAATGGAGGCAAGAGGATCAGAAGTTCAAGATTATCCTTGTCTACATAGTTTGAGGCCAGCCTGGGTTACCTGTAACCTGTCTCATAAACAAAACAAGCAATAGAAGAATGGAGGATAGCAACAGGGACATCTGGCCAGCTGTGAAGGAGAAGGACGAGCAGGTGTGTGTGGGGGGGGTCATCTATGGAAGCCAACCCTTTCTTTCTTACCCACCAGAGGGCGGGGTCATTGTCGGAGCAGACCACGCCCACTTCTCCCTCTGCTTCCTGGACTTTGAATCCAACTGGAGACCGACCTTTGGAAATGTAAAGCCCACGATTAATCCATTCAGCAAGGAACTGCACGTGCAGCTAGAAGCCACTGGTAAGTTTAGAACCATCTGGAAGTCTTGAGGGGACCGAATGCCCATCAACAAAGGGGAGATGACAGATTATTGTTATTGAAAATATTTTCAAGGAAATAACGTTTGAGAGCCAGTGAGGTGGCTGAGCTGGTAAAGGAGAACCCGCCTCAAAGTCCGATAGCCTGAGTTTGATCCCAGAGCCCACATGGTTGAAAGGCAGAACCAACTCCTGCAAGCTGTCCTCGACGTGCACACCAGGTACATGCCTGTACACACACAAATGCACACGCACAAATAAATAAATGTAAATAAAAAATGTTAAAGTAATAATAATAGAGGGTGCTGGAGAGATGGTTCAGCAGTTAAGAGCACGTGCTGTTCTTCCAGAGGACCTGGTTCAGTTCCCAGCACCCATATAGGGCGGGTCACAGCCACCTGTAACTCCTGCTCTGAAGGATTCAACACCCTCTTCTGGCTTCTGGGGGTACTTACACTCGAGTGCCATACAATTACAGGCATACACATAAATAAAAATAAACCTTTTAAAACAGTTTAAGAAAGAAAAGAAGCTGCATGAGCTGGAAGCGATGGTGCACTTCTGTAATCCCAGCACTCAGTTGTTGAGGGGGACACTGCAAGTCTGAAATTTGCTTAGTGAGTTCTAGGCCAACCTGAGCTACATACTGAGACCCTGTGTCAAAAACTAATAAACGCCAATAAAATAATCAGCCATCAAACAAGTGAATAAATGAAGTGAATGAACTGGAACTTTGTCAATTACAAGATCTAAGCACCCTCTGCTCAGTCGCTTGACTTCACCTTCAAATGAATCCCCTGCTTCAGGAACCAGGGCATTCTGACCTGTCAGTCAGAGTTCTTCCCAACCCCTGTGCTCAGCTCTGCCTTGTCATCTTCTGGTAGAACTTCTGGTGCATCCCACAGGGATTTCCTCACAGGCTGTGTTTTAGGAGTAGAATCTCCTCCCCCCACCACACACATACACACTCTGAGTGTGTCGGTTGTAACAGGATCCTTTGCCTGGCTCAGCTGTAGTCAAGTTTCTGTAACTTCTGCTAGGTTCGACTGTGAACTTCCCTGGAAAATCCAGTTTCAGCCAAGACCCCAAGTCAGTCAGGACTTCCTCATCCCGGAGGTCTGATTGTCCTTGATCAGTTCCTCTTCCTCCACCACCCCCATGTCTGATCCTCCTGGCCTGTTTTTCCAGCAAGAATCCTGTTAGGTCAGTTAGAAAGGAGTCCCTCTTACCCCGAGGTTTCCTCTTGGTAATTTTCCACCCAGCACCCCTGGTATACACTCTCACTTACTTCTCTGCCCTGTGGGGAGTTGAGCCTCATCTCTTCTCCACCCCCACCCCAAAACACACACCTGCAACATTCCATCACACTGGTCCCTTTACCGATCACAGTGGTCCCGGACCAAGTTTGCTTTGCCAAACGTCATTGAATAATCTTTTGTTGCTGCCATTACTATAAGGGTGTTTTCATTTTATTTTGGTTATGTGTGTGTGCATGCATGTAGGGCTGTGTGTGTGTGTGTGTGTGTGTGTGTGTGAAGGCTGGCAGCTTTTAAAGAACTCCAAGTTTGGCCACAATGACCTCAAAACTGTAGTGAATGGCTCAAATTGCTCAGGTGGCCTCAGCTTAGTCAGTTCTTGAGAAAACCACATCTCATTGCTGTGGTCTGGGTGACAGAGACAGGAAGTATCCTGCACAAATTGGAAAGACCCACCAGGTCAGATGGGCACAAAAGGAAGCATGCTCTCTGCCAGGTGAGAGCAAGTTGGTCTGTGGTAGCAACTGGAGTCCCAAGTCTATAAATCTCTGGGAACCCTGTGTCTATACTCCTGTGAGCAAAGAAAGTAGATCTTGGCCACTGGGGCGAGAGCATCCTGTCAGCCTGTTTATTCCAACCCCAGTAAGAGAGAGATCAGTTAGGACAGACTGTTTTGCTATAGTCACGGACAGAGGGACTAGGTGTGATGGTACACACCAGTGATCCCAACATTCGGGAGATGGAGACAGGAAGGTCAGGATTTCAAGGTCATCCTTAGCCACAGCAAGTTCTGGGCCAGAGTGGGCTACACAGGACCTTGTGTCAACAGCAACAAAAGCTACTGGAAAAATCTCAGTAGCCTAAAACAACAAAATAAAATCCCTGCTCATACTTTATCGACATGTTCTTTGACAGGAGGCTCTGCTCACCGCGGTCTTTCGGGGACTTTGGCTCATGGAGTTTCCATGACTGCGGAGGGAGGGGAAAGAAAGCACAGGAATCCTTCCCTGGGGTTTCTAATCTGAAGTCACACTTCATTTCTGCTGGTGTCCCATTGGCCAAGGGAAGTCATGTGCCCTCACCAAGGTTCAACAGAAAGGGGATGCATGAGTGCCATCAAGCCAGACAGCAAACATCCGTGAAAAATGGAATCGGCTACCACCAAAAACCAGAGACGTGGCTACAGGTTTCACTAGCTATGTTGATTCTTAAACAAGCCACTTACCACACTGAGCCTCAGTTTCCCAGGGCATACAAGAGTAACTAGCTGTGAAGGTTAGTTCCCTAGTCACGTGACACAGTCTCACCTGGAGAATCTCGGTGAGGGCCTGTCTGTGGGGAATTGTCTTCATTACATTCATGGATGTGGGAGGCTCCGACCCCTGAGGGTGGGCGCCATTTCCCCGGGGGTTGGGTCCTGACCTATGTCAGAGTGGAAAGAGTCGGCATACATGCAGTCCTGTTCTCTCTGCTCTTGACTGTGACGTGTCTGGGTGCTTTGAGTTCCTGTAGCCTTAACTTCCCTGCTGGGATGGACTGTAACCCGGAAGTGTGAGCCGGAATAAGCCTGATCCCTCCTCTCTTGCTCTTGTCAGGGTATTTTACCACAGCAACAGGGGACGGACCCAGGACACTAGCACTGGTGATACAGATGACTCGGTGACATGAGGTGCGGTGGCCTGAGCTTGGTACAAACACTCCGTAAAGACTAACTTTGTAAAATTCAGCTGTGCTGAACTTGGCTGTAGGAAAGCCCTGACAACTTCTTTTTTTTTTTTTTTTTTTTTTTTTGTTTTTCGAGACAGGTTTCTCTGTGTGGCTTTGTGCCTTTCCTGGAACTCACTTGGTAGACCAGGCTGGCCTCGAACTCACTGAGATCCTCCTGGCTCTGCTTCCCGAGTGCTGGATAAAGCGTGCGCACCACGCGGCTAGAAAGCCTGACAACTTCTTAAACTGACACCGGTCCATTGTTAAAGGTCACCGGCTTCACATTCCAAGGGGGCTTTCTCAGTCCTCACCTCTGACCCCTGGGAAGGCACACTGTAGCTCGTTCCTGAGTGCTCGCTGCTGCTCCCGTGGAGTCCCCCTCAGTGGGAAAAAACACCCCCTCAGCCCCACTGACGGGAGCTTGGCGGTAAGGCCTGCTTTGACTAGTCAACTGTGAGAGCATGTGACCTGTGCCATGGCCAGTCAAAACTTTGAGGACCAACATAAAACCTCATCTTTGTCCTTTTCCAGTGTGGTGCTGGGAACTATTCAATACCCAGCTCTTCCACAGGGAAGTATTCCACAACGTTCAGAACACAGATACTCGGCATGGCTCATTTCAAGCTGCCAGGAGGCATCGTGGAGCAGCAATCAGAAATGAAAGCCAACTTCTTCAAGTCGTGGACCTTTCCCTTTCCCCTGAGATCGGCACTGTTCTAGAACCTGTTCCCTCAGTCCAAATCCCTGACAGAACCGTAACTAACCCACAGTGGACACTTAACTGTTTCCGATCTTAAGGGGTGGTCACTGCAGCTGAAGCTGACATGTGTACCCTCTGGGCCACTCCTTGAGCTGTCTCTCTCTCTGGTTTCACTAACACTCCATCATTGCAGTCCAGACTGACATCTGACTGGAGTGTCTGGCATCAAGTGATAGACTGTACTATTGATTTCGATCAGAATTAACTAATCAGTTAGGGGCAGAAGGTCTGGTCTGTGTGTTCAGGAGGTTACTTACAGTCTGAGGTAGCAACCACCTAAGAACAGAAAGGCACACAATAAGCCACCACGAATTCGAGAGAAGGGTGGGCTTTGGGAGTCGGAGCATCAGGACAACTAACTTGGAACACAAGGCTGTGGGTCAAGAGCCTGGGAAAGCCTCAGAGAAAAGTCAAAAACCAGACTTCGAACTAAACTTAGTGGTGCCAGCCTATCATCCCAGTACACAGAAAGCAGAAGTGGGAGACTGCTGCAAGTTTGAGATCAGTCTGGTCTACCAGGAGTTCCAGTGAGGCCCTGCCTAAAAACAAACAAAACATACAATCTACGACGTCTGTATGTACATGGCCAGGGAGATAGCTCTGTGGGTAAAAATGTTTGCCACACAAGTGTGAGAACCTGAGTTTGAACCCGAAAAACCCATGCAAAGCCAGACACAGTGTGTACACCTGCAATACCCAGCAGTCCCTATGGAAGACGGGAATTCCTGGAAGCTTACAGGGTCACCCTGGTTGGTGTAGGAAGCTGGAACAAACAAGAGACCCTGTTAGTAAGGACCAACACACAGGGTGTCCCCTGAGCTCCACAGGCATGCCATGGCATAAACACACACACACATACGCACGCACGCACGCACGGCACGCACGCACATACATACACTCTCACATACACTCACACTCACATACATAAAGAGCTTTTTTTTAAAAAGTAACTAACAAAGCAATCAAGCAAGCTTTAAATGATGAGTAGAAATTTTCTAGATGGAAAAGGGAGCAGAGGTGGAGTAAAATGCCAGGCCTCCCTCTATAACCACTCCCTGAGCCCTTTGCTCAGACATCAATTTTCTCTCCAGTTAGCTCCCCAAAATTTAATTTTCATTCCCCTCTTTTCTCTACCTTCATCAACAAATTCATCAACTCCACAGATTGTGTTCGCCTGGTTAGTTTGGTTGGTTTTTGTTTGTTTGTTTGGCTGGGTTTTTTTTATTTTCACTTGATTTTTTAAAAAGATTTCTTTTTTATTTATGTGTATGAATGTTTTGCCTGCCTGTGTGTATGTGTACACCACAAGTGTGCTTGGTGCCCAAGAAGTCAAGAAGAGGGTGTCAGATCCCCGGGGACTGGAGTTACAAGTGGGTATGAGTTGTCACATGGGTTTGCAAGAACATCAAGCACTCTTAACCTGGGAGACATCGCTCCGGCCCCAGTTTTCCTTAATTTTTAAGCATTGCTTAATCGCTAAACTTTGTTATAAACTACCTCCTTTGAGAAATCCAATTTAAAGTCACAGAATCATATATAGAGACATTATAAAGAAATCATGACATGTGTATACAAGTATATAATGTATCTTTATTATAGCCACCTATCCACCTTGGTTTGTTGTTTTAAGTCTAGTCCAGGTTGGCCTTGAATTCAAAACAGTCCTCCTGCCTCAGCCTCCCAAATGCTGGGATTACAGGCATGTGTTACCATACCTAGCTTTATCTGTTCTAGTTAGTTAGTAAGTTGGTTACTGGGAATTGAACCTAGGACCTCACACATGCATGACAACACTCTACCATTGAACTATGTCCTCAGTCCTCTTTCTACTTTTGCTTTAAAAAATCTTGAGCTGGGCGTGTTGCACCACCACACCCTTAGTCCCAGCACTCAGGAGGTAGAGGCACAGGTGGATCTCTGTGAGTTCAAGGTCAGCCTGGTCTACAGGGGGAGTTCCAGGACAGCCCTGGCTACACAGAGAAACACTGTCTCAAAAATGAATGAATGAATGAATGAATACTCTTTTATGTGTTTATTCATTTGCTCTTGCTTTAATATAAGACTTTACTATGTAACTCAGGCTGGCCAGCAATTTACTATGGAGTTCAAGCTGGCCTGGAATTCATGATTCTCCTGCCTCAGCCTCCCAAGTGCCAGCTTTGGTCAAGGTAACATAGATACTATTTACTGCATGCTGAGTATAAGAAGAGTACTACTCTATGTGTACTTTTTTTTGTGTTTTTTTTTTTTTAAATTCAGCGGTTCTTGTATCAACCCCATTCTGCAAAAAGAAACAGATCCAGAAAGATGAGATACCTTACAGAGTTGCTGTGCTGGCTGGTTTTATATCAACTTGACCCAAGCTAAAGTAATCTGAGAGGAGGAACCTCAATTAAGAAAATGCCTCCATAAGATCTGGTCGTAGGCAGGCCTGTAAGGCATTTTCTTAATTAGTGATTGATGGGGAGGGCCCAGCCCATTGTGGGTGATTCCATCCTAGGGCTGGTGGTCCTGGGTTCTATAAGAAAGCAGGCTGAGCAAGCCATAGGGAGCAAGCCAGTAGACAGCACTCCTCCATGGCCTGTGCATCAGTTCCTGCCTCCAGGTTCCTGCTCCTCTTGAATTCCTGTCCCGATGTCCTTTGCTGATGAACTGTGATGTAGAAGTGTAAGCCGAATAAACCCTTTCCTCTCCAACTTGCTTTTTGCTCATGGTGTTCGATCGCAGCAATAGAAGCCCTAACTGAGACAGTTGCCCAAGGTGCTTCTAAGCCACAGGCTCCTAAATACAAAAATAAAGGTTGCTTGAGTGTTAGGGTTTATCTTCCATGACAAGAAGTCCAGATGAAGGGGATACTGGGTTGTTTAATTTAGCAGGCCTCTCTCGGGGCAGCTTCTCTTTCAGTCCCTTGATTCTTCCTCGTGGTCCCAAGGCAGCTGTGGAACTTCAGCTTTACACACACACACACACACACACACACACACACACACACACACACACACCACCCAGAGACAGTTTCTCCTCAACAGCTCTCTTTCTTTACTATAAAGCAAAGCCTTTCCCCAGTACCCTCAGGAGAAATTCCCAAAGGACCCAGCCTATCACATTTTTCTTTCCTTACCCTCTCAGGATGTAACTCTCTAGCCAGACTGATTTCTTGGCTTTGCACCAGTCAGGGTGCTTGGTGACCAACCTAAACACTAGCAATATTTCTTCAACAATGTGGGCTTCTCACGAATTACAGGCCCAAGAAGGAACTGAAAGAAAAAAAAAATGCAGCCAAAGTGCTGGTGTAGGCCACTGGCTGCTGCTGAACTTTCACCTCCTCCACGTAGGCACCACCCCTATATGGCTCTCTTTCAAGGGTCAAAGTCATGGGCAGAAACTCCTGGTGGCCACCGGGGCATGTGCTCGCTCTCCTGTTGCAAAATTCTGCCTTATCCACTTGTTCTGTTTTCTGATTTGCATGTAGCCCTGACTGACCTCAAACTCACTGCCGTCCCCCAGCCTCAGCCCTGCCCCTGGAAGTGCTAGGATTACAAGTGTGCTCCGCCACACCTAACGACTGCCCTTTCCACTTCAGTAAAGGGAAAGTCACTCTCTTTTCTACCAAGTCCCTAGCAATGGAGGATTCCCACCTCTCCTGGGGACCACGTTTCCTCTTAACTTTCCACAGTCTCTTTTGTCCTGTGTTATTATTATTATTTACATGAGCACGCACGTGCATGTGTGGTGCTCAAAGGACGAAGGACTTGGTGGAGCTGATTCTCTTCTTCCACCTTTATGTGGGTTCTGGGAACCAAACACAACTTCAAGCTTTGCCCAGCATGCACGTTTGCCCATCTCGCTGGCCCGTTGTTTATTATTTTTATGGGGCACGTGCCATGGTGCACGTGTGGAGCTGGATCTCTCCTGCTACCTTTATACGGGCTCTCGGAATTGAACTCAGACTGTCAGGCCTGTGCAGAGCACTTTCCAGCCAGCATCTCTCTGGCTTTAGAACTTTGAACACTGTTTGCTTTGGAATGAGCTTCTTTCTCTATGCAAATCTTCCTTAGCTTCATGGCATGTAGATGAAATTTCACCTCAAATCCCGGTTGGCAGCCCCTCCACTGTATTCTCTTCAAAGCCTGCACTTCACCCAGCACAGCTTCATTCCTAGTCTTTTTTGTTGTTTCGTTTTGAGTCAGAATCTTAGGATGCCCAGGCTGGCTTTTAACTCCTTAAGTAGCTAAGGATGACTTTGCACTCCTGCTTTGTCTGTCTCTGCTTTTGATGTCCTAAGATTAGGGGTATGCACTAACATGCCCAGCTTTTTAAACCTTTTAGTCATTAACGTAAAACTTCTTGTTTAAAAATAAAATCGCACACATTTCTGTAGGGTCATTTGTACTTCCATAATTTTATTTTGAGACAGGGTCTCACTAGCAGCCAGGTTGGCCTAAAAGTGAACTCACACAGCTATACATGCCCCTGCCTCCCAAGAGTTGGGATCAAAGCTCTGTACCATCATGCCTAGCTAATTTTTATTTTATTTTATTTTATATTTTATTTTATTTTATTTTCCCAGAGCTGAGGACCGAACTCAGGGCCTTGTGCTTGCTAGGCAAGCGCTCTCCCACTGAGCTAAATCCCCAACCCCTAATTTTTATTTATTTATTTTTGGTTTTTCGAGACAGGGTTTCTCTGTGTAGCTTTGCGCCTTTCCTGGAACTCGCTTTGGAGACCAGGCTGGCCTCGAACTCACAGAGATCCGCCTGCCTCTGCCTCCCAAGTGCTGGGACTAAAGGCGTGCGCCACCACGCCCGCTTTAATTTTTTTTTTTTTTTTTTTTTTTTTTTTTCGGCTCTCTGTGTAGTATTGCGCCTTTCCTGGTACTCGCTTTGTAGACCAGGCTTGGCCTG
This sequence comes from Peromyscus leucopus, assembly GCF_004664715.2. Taxonomy (NCBI): domain Eukaryota; kingdom Metazoa; phylum Chordata; class Mammalia; order Rodentia; family Cricetidae; genus Peromyscus; species Peromyscus leucopus. The sequence goes on from NC_051064.1 coordinate 129,691,866, forward strand.
GAACTCACAGAGATCCACTTGCCCCTGCCTCACAAGTGCTGGGATTAAAGGCATGCGCCACCACTGCCCAGCTTTAATTTTTATTTTTTATTAATTAATTAATTTGGTTTTCAAGACAGGGTTTCTCTGGCTGTCCCAGAACTCACTTGGTAAAGCAGGCTGGCCTAGAAATCAGAGATCCACTTGCCTCTGTCTCTCAAGTGCTAGGACTAAAGGTGTGCACCACCAGTGCCTGGTCATTTTTATTTTTAAAGGTTTTATTTTAGGCTGGAGAGATGGCTTCGTGGTTAAGAGCACTGGCTGCTTTTCCAGAGGACCCGGGTTCAATTCCCAGCACCCACATGGCAGCTCACAACTCCAGTTCCAGGGGATTAGACACACTCACATAAACGCACATGCAGGCAAAATACCAATGCACATAAAATAAAAATAAATAAATTTTTAAATTTTATTTTAGCCAGGCGGTGGTGGCGCACACCTTTAATCCCAGCACTCAGGAGGCAGAGCCAGGCAGATCTCTATGAGTTCGAGGCCAGCCTGGTCTACAGAGTGAGATCCAGGACAAGCCCCAAAACTAAACAGAGAAACCCTGTCTCGAAAAAAAAAAAAATAAATAAATAAATAAATAAATAAATAAATAAATAAATAAATAATAAAAAAAGATTGTTTTGTATTTTAGTGGGAGGGGGCACTTTTGTGCCACTGTGGGTTCCAGGGATCCAACTCAGAGGCAACATTTTTACTTTCTGGCCCACCTCACCAGTCCTAAACATGACAGTGTTAGAATAGTGGTTGCCAACATTGGATTGGTTATTGTTACCTTAATAACCATTACAGTATGTTGTTTAAAAATGTCAGAGAGAGAGAGAGAGAGAGAGAGAGAGAGAGGACTGAGGATGTAGCTCAGATGGTAGAAATCTGGTTAGCATGCAGGGAGCTCTGGCTTCAGATCCCAGCACTGGCATCTATTGCTCTAAGTAGCTTAGAATAACTTTGAAAGTCTGATGCGCCTCCTGCCCTCCTCCGCCACGCTGAGACTATGGCACGAGTCACTCTGCCCGTTTGTGTGGTGCTAGAGACCAAATCCGGTGCCTCCTGTGTATTGAGCAATGCCTTCTACCAACTAAGCCATATTGACAGCCCACTGTTCAACGTATTTTAAATATTTTAAATGATTCAGTGGTGGCTGGAGGTATGTCTCAGTCGTTAAGAGCACTTTTTGCTTTTGCAGAGGACCCGGGTTCAGTTTCCAGCACCTACACGGTTCAAAACCATCTGCAACTCCAGTTTCACGGGATCTAACAGCCTCTTCTGACTTTTTCTTTCTTTCTTTCTTTTTTTTTTTTTTTTAGACAGGGTTTCTCTGTGTAGCTTTAGGGCCTGCCCTGGAACTCACTCTGTAGCCTAGGCTGACCTGGAACTCACAGAGATCCGCCTGCCTCTGCCTCCCGAGTGCTGGGATTAAAGGAGTGCGCCACCACTGCCCAGCCTCTTCTGACTTCTGTGGGCACCACGCAAAGCACTCATACACACAAAATAAATAAATAAATCTAAAATAATATTTTAAACTAATTGGTTTGAAAACATTTTTTTTTAATGAATCAATCAATGGCTGGAAGTGATGACCATTTTTTCCATGCTGGAGATTGAATCAAGGACCTTACACACATTATGCAAATTATCTATCATTAAGCTATATACCAACAATATTAATATGAATATTAATGGCACTACCCAAGTTGCTGTACCCCAATATTAAGTCTTTACCTCAGCCAGGCATGGTGGCACATGCCTTTAATTCAAGCACTAGGGAGGCAGAAGCAGGTGAATGTCTGTGAGTTCCAGGCCAGCCTGGTCTACAAAGAGAGTTCAGGGACAGCCAGGGCTGTTAAAGACTTACCCTCATCTGATCTAGAGTCCAATCCCATTAATTCTACCTCCACAGTATTGACCCTCATTATCTTTTTCCCAGACTTCATAATTCCCTGCCAGGACATCTGTTATGTGTGTCTGCCTGATACCTCTGTCCTCTTATTTGGGACACTACCACATACACTTTTGAGAACCCACTTTTTCTATCCCCTGCAGTCTCGAGGAAACTGTAAATCAAAACCTTTTCTTTCTTTCTTTCTTTCTTTCTTTCTTTCTTTCTTTCTTTTTTTTTTTTTTTTTTTTTTTTTGGTTTTTCAAGACAGGATTTCTCTGTATAGCTTTGCGCCTTTCCTGGAACTCACTTGGTAGTTCAGGCTGGCCTCGAACTCACAGAGATCCACCTGCCTCTGCCTCCCAAGAGTGCTGGGATTAAAGGCGTGCGCCACCACCGCCCGGCTAAAAGCTTTTCTATTTTCACCATGACGAAAATGAGACTCAAGCCAAGACAGAAATTTTCAATGACAGAAAATATGGAATGAGACATAAAAAATTGTTGGATGTGGGGTGTCCTCATCCAGGTTTGTAAGTAAGTGATGAACAGCCACGAAGTAAGGGGGCTCAGAGTATTGTTTTTATACACGAAAAAACTGAGAAGCATCTTTGCTGGTGGACAAGTGGAATGACTAATACTCGATACCAAAACTGTACTTCTCCACGCAGACCCAGAGAATGCTGAAAAAATTATACTTTTAGCCAGGTTCTATGTCCCAACCAGTTACTCAGGAGGTTGAAGCAGGGGGATTACTTGAGCCTTGACATTTCAAGGCCAGCCTGAGCAACATAACAAGACCTCATCTCTTACAAAGAAAGAGGCTTTAGGCTCAGTGGGTGGGTCCACACCTACTATCCTGGGGTCCGGCTGATTCTCTGTAAATTCACTAGTCAGACATTATAGGTCATTCCTCCTCTTCCAGGAGGAACAGGAAGACAAGGAAGATGGAAGAGTGTCACTGTAAAGGAGATCCCTCCCTGTGGAGAAAGCTGGGGGCAGAGAGTCAAAGTTCCTCTCGGCACTGTTCACTCATTCTTCCTATCTGGGTTAATCTGGCTCCTGTCATTACTGAGCCCTGTGGTTGTACAATTGTATCTTTTCAGTGAATTCCTTTTTTTTTTTTTTTTTTTTTTTTTTTGCAAAATGTGGCCAGAATCTGTTTCTGCTACTCGTACTCACAAAAGTTGTATGCTTTTCCTATTGTTGCTCTAACAATTGTCATGAACAGAGTGGCATTTTTTATTTATTTATTTATTTATTTTTATTTATTTATTTATAACACAGATTTATTATGTTAAAGGCTCCCTCTCTGTGTGCGTGCATTAGTGAGTGCGTGTGTACGCACGCGTGTGCATGCGTGCGTGCGTGCGTGCTTGCTTGCTTGCTTGCTTACATGCATGGTTCTTTGCTTTGCTTTGGTTTTCTTTTTTCTATCTCCCCAGTTGATGTGGTCCTGGGGGTACAGCCCAGCTCCCTGTGTTACAGTTTTGAAGGTCAGAAGTCCAAAGGGTATTATGAAGCAAAAATCAAGCATGACTCGGGGTGCTGGGGACTGGGGTGTGGACTGCTTTGAGAAGCTGTTCTCCTTTGCTTCTTTGATGTTGTGATAACAATACTGACGGAAAGCAAGTTGAGGAGGAAAGGGTTTGCGTCATCTTACAGCTTGCAGTCCTTCACTGAGGGAGGCAGGAACCTGAGGCAGGAGCTGAATCAGAGACTGCAGAGGCTTGGAGGCTGCTTGCTGACTTGTTCTTCTGGGCTTGCTCAGCTTCCTTTATTATGCACCCCACGCCCACCTGCTCAAGGTAGCACCCCCCCCCCCACAGCGGGTTAGGTCCTTCTTTATCAATTAGCAATTAAGAAAACGCTCCCATAGACATGCCCACAAGCTAACCAGATGGAAGCAATTCCTCAATTGAGACTTTTCTCTTCCTGAAATGTTGTGGGGTACCCACAACAGAAGACTGCTGGGACATGGGTTTAAGCAATAAAAAGTCTTTATTAGCCGGCTGGTGAGTACACTCTGTGCTCAGGATCCCAGTGTAGCCCTGAGCCTTTCTCAGGGTGAGCTTTTGAGCACACAAACCATGTCCTGGGTTGACATACTTCAGTTAACAAGAACACTTAGCCAGACACACAGCTACAGAAACCAGAAAGCAAGGTTTGTACATTCCCAGAACTATGGACTTTGATGGATTAGGTCTTTGCTTTCATTTTGACTGATGGTGCTGAGTTTTATGGCCTGAATGGTACTGCCATCATGGAGTCAGTTGTGCTAGGGGCTGGGGCCTGCTACAAGATGACTCTAGTTTGTGTTACATTGACAAAAACTAATCAGCATTAAGGCTATTGTTTCTGCCTAAGCTCTCTCCACTCTAGTCTGACCTGTAAGCAATCTTTAACAGGAACCTGACCATTGCTACCCTAAGAAAGCCCAGTTCTCTCAAACTCACTGAATAAAAGTCTCTCTTTCCTGCTCCTGAGGCTTTCCTCCCAACCTTCTCTCAGTTTGAAATGTCTCCTGCCCCAAAGCCAAGTCTTCTCCCTTCTTCAAGGTCCTTCTGTTTCACAAAGACCTCCATTATCACTCTAGCTGGAACCAGCTGGACTGTGAGCGCCACGTCTGTTTCCTGGCACCAGACAGACAGACCTTAGCTCAACTCTCTGATCAGCCCCAGGTTAGTCACGTGACCTTGGGCAAGGTACAGTACTTAGTCTGTTCCATCTAAAATATGCTGGTAACAAAGTAGCTACTGCGCCCATAGGGCTGTGAATGAATGAGATGATACATGCAAATTGCTTGGCCTACTGATTGGCCCATAGTAATAGGATTATGTTAAAAACTAATAGCTGGGTAATTGCATGAATAAAACACTGTTTTCTTCTCTTGGGCTTTTTCCTTTTTCTTTCTTTCTTTCTTTTTTTTTTTTTTTTTTTTTTTTTTGTTTTGTTTTGTTTTTTTTTTTTCGAGACAGGGTTTCTCTGTGTAGTGCTTTTCCTGGAACTCACTTTGTAGACCAGGATGGCCTAGAACTCACAGAGATTCACCTGGCTCTGCCTCCCAAGTGCTGGGATTAAAGGCGTAGCCGCGCCCGCCGCCGCCACCACCCGGCATCTTGGGCTCTTTCTTACGGTTCTTATTAGGCCCCAAAGCCTAGAATATATTATAATAGAGCTGGAGATGTCAAATTGATATCATGCTTGCTTAGCATGCCTGAAACCCTGGGTTCATTCCCAGCACTGTACAAAACCAGCCATGGCAGTACAAGCTAGTAGCCCTAGCATTCTAGAGGTAAAGACAGGACGATCAGGAGTTCAAGGTCAACCTCGGCTATATAGACAGTTAAAAGCCAGCCTGGGATACTTAAGACCCTGTCTCAAAATAAATAAAATAAACAAACAAAGCCAGGGATGGTGGCACCTGTCCTTAATGCCAGCACTCGGGAGGCAAAGGCAGGTAGATCTCTGAGTCCAAGGCGAGTGTTGTCTACAAAATGAGTTCCCAGGACAGCCAGGGCTACACAGAAAAACCCTGTCTCAAAAAACCTAAGCAAACAAACAAATCTTCCATTTTGCATTATTTATATGTAGTCTTAGTTGCTTTCCCTACTGGGGCTAGGGGAGTCCATGCCTGGTCAGAATTATGAGGGGTTCGTCATCACCAGTGAAAGGGAATGATGAAAAGAAATTTTGGCTGCACCGAAGTTTCCTCCAAAGAAAATGTGCTTGCTCCCACAAGCCCTGTGCCTCCTGGCCACCACCTGGTTAGGGTCACCACCTGGTTAGGGTCATCACCCGGTTACCCCCAGTCTTTTGTTTGCTTGCTTGCTTGTTCTGTTGTTGATTTTTTTGTTTTTCTTTTTTTATTGTTGTTGTTCTTTGGTTTTTGTTTGTTTTTTCAAGACAGGGTTTCTCTGTGTGTTTCTCTTGGTGCCTGTCCTGGATCTTGCTCTGTAGACCAGGCTAGCCTCGAACTCACGGAGATCCACGTGGCTCTGCCTCCCAGTGCTGGAATAAAGGTGTGTGCCACCACTGCCCGGCCACTCTCAGCTGTTGTTGTTTTGAGACCAGGATCTCATGTAACCCAGGCTGGCTTTGAACTTGCTGAACTTGAACTTGATGTGGATCAAAATGGCTTTGAGTTTCTGCCTCCACTTCACAAATACTAGAATCACAGGTCTGCATCACCACACCTGGCTTCCAGTCTCTCTCGCCCCCTGACCGTGTGTGTGTGTGTGTGTGTGTGTGTGTGTGTGTGTGTGTGTAGTGTGCCTGTGTGTGTATGTTTGTGTGTGTGTGTGTAGGTGTGCATGTGTATGCACATTGGTGGGGAGACCAGAGGTTGACATCAGCTGTCTTCCTCTATTTCCCTCCACCTTTTGGTTTTAGATTTATTTATTTTACTCTATCAGTGTGAGCCTTTCATCTGTATGTGTGTATGTGTGTGTGTATGTCTGTATGTATGCGTGTGTGTATGTATGTATGTGCACTATGTGTGTGCCTGGTGCCTTCGGAAGTCAGAAAAGAGGATCAGATCCTTAGAACTGGAGGTGCAGATGGTTGTGAGTTACTATGTGGGTGTTGGGAGCCAAACCAGGTCCTCTGCAAAGGCAACAAATGTTCTTAACCCCTGAGTCATCTCCCCAGCCCCTCCACATTATCTTTTGAGACAAGGTCTTCCACTGAATCTGGAGCTCTCTGATTAGGCTAGGCTTTTGGGTCAGTGCGCTCTAAGAATCTGCCTGTTTCTACCTCCTCCTCCTCCGAGACAGTGCCTGAGTGGTAGACATTGACTGAGCTACGGCCTCACCCCCTATTTCACAGACTCACTTGTAATCCTGCGACTACGTAACTTTGAGCTGACATTGAAGGGACCGAGCAGACGCCATAGCAGGATGCTCAGTCTTCTCTCGGAGATCAGGCCTCAATTTCAGTTTCCTGAGACTTGAGCAAGCAGTTTCTGGGAGGGCCATGAACAAAAGACAGTCCTTGCAGTAGCTCCCTCTCTGCCCGTACTCTGACTGCTCAAGGTTCAGCCAGTTGTTTACTCTCTGGGACCCCTCACCAACTTAGAGTTACATGCATGGGTCAGTGTGAACGTGCGAGGCCTGCCAGTCTCCATGGCAGCTCAAGGACAGAGCCTGGGCCACTGAGTCAGCCCCCACAGTCAGTATGGGCTAGGTCAGCCAGCCTCCATGACAACTCAGGGACAGAATTTGGGACTTGTCCAGGCCTGCCCAAAAATGATAACTGTAACCCCAACTGGTAAATTCAAAGGATACACACCCTCACCCAATCATATGATGCCAAGGCTTGTACCACCCTGTTTGCGGTTTCTCCCTTTAAAACCCCTCACCCTGAGAGCTCAGGGCCGTTCTCCTCTATCCGCTGTGTCAGGGGTTGGGCATGGATCAAGCCCAGGCTTGCTTGTTATCAATAAACCCCTGTGTGTTTTGCATCGGTATCGGCTCTGTGGTGGTCTTACTGGGGGGCAGGGGTGTCTCACAACACGGGCACAACCACACTATGTGTCTCTAGACTTCTCCCTTTCTTAAACATTATTCAATATCTGCTGCTTCCCTCAAGGTCACTTAGAGAATCCAACAAGAGCAAGCAGGCTTCCATGAAAGCCCAGGACAAGCAAGAAGAATGAATGTCAGCTTCTCTTTTTCCTTTTTTTTTTTTTTTTTTTTTTTGTGGGGGTGGTTATGTTTTGAGACAGGGTTTCTCTGTGTAGCCCTGGCTGTCCTGGAACTGGCTTTGTAGACCAGGCTGGCCTCGAACTCACAGAGATCCACCTGCCTCTGCCTCCTGAGTGTTGGGCCTGACACCACCACAGCCCAGCTTCTTTTTTTTCCTTTAGATGTATTAATTTACTATATTTTGTGCATATGTGTGCATGTGAAAGGGAAAAATCAGTAACCATCTTGAGAGATGGTATTTGCTGACTAGCAGTTTTAGAACTGACCAGAAGTTGAACTCATAGGAAGATAAGGCTGAAACAATAAATCTATATATCCTGGACTTGGTAAAAACAGGATATGGGGAGTAATGGACTCAACTGACCAGAAATTGAACTTACTAGAACAATAAATCTGAATGTATCTATCCTGGGTTCAGCAAAAGCAGGACATAGGGAGTAAAAAAAAAAAGTATGTCTCTGTAGAGACCCTGAATCCTGTTAGCCATCAGTAACCTCACGCTTATAGTTCAGCCTGTAACTTCAAAGAACTGCCTCACCCCTAGCCCCCTAGTCCAATCCCAAGTTGCATGAAAACCTTTCCTATATAAACCCTTCAAGTGAGTGCTGGGGCATTCTCCTCCACCCGCTGTGTCCGATGTTGGATGCAGACCAAGTCCCAGCTATCAATAAACCCCTGTGTGTTTTGCATCAGATATTGGCTCTGTGGTGGTCTTGAGATGCGTGCATGACACATGCATGTGCATGAAGACTTACGTGTGCCACAGCACACGTGTGGAGGTCAATGGACATCCTATGGGAGTTGGTTCTCTCCTTTCATTTTTCAGGTCTCTGGACTCAAATGCTGCTCCTGAGGCTCTGGTGGCAAATGTCTTTACTAGCTGAGCTCTCTAGGCAGCCTGTTGCCATCCATGAATTAACGTGGCTGATGGGGCAGCAAATTCACCACTAGGATGTGGGAAAGGCTGCTGTGTGCCTGTGGGGAAATGATTTCCTAATCCCGTTTGCACTAAAGGTTGAGAAAGGGTCCTTTGGGGACAGGATGAAACTTTGACACACCAAAAAGCTGGAGACATCATTTCCTTGTCCAAAACAGACTCATCTCTCTGGATAAAAACTCTTTTTCCTGACTTAAAAGTCGGGGAGGTTGTGTATGCACATATATACATATACATATATATATACATATATATATATATACACACATATGTGTGTGTGTGTGTGTGTGTATGTTGTGTATTGTGAATGTGTGTGTTTTATTTTGTTTGCTGTCCTGGGGGTTGAGCCCAGGAACCCCTCTCTCTGTACTATAGCCCCAACCCTCTTCCTTTTCATTTTAAAGCAAGGTCTCGTCAAATGGCCCAGGTTGGCCTTGAATTCACCATGTAGCCTAGACAAGCTTTAAGTGTGATTCTCCCAAATAGCTAAAGTCTACACACCAAGTTACTATACTATAGAACATTGTACCACTTTTTATAGGGACAACTTTTAGGGGAGACAGTCCCCTAACCACATTCCAGAGGTCTGTACCTGAAAGCGTTAAGCGAAACTGGACTTTCTTGTAGCTGCTGCAGTTTTATATGGGTGGGCATTTGCCCTTATGATTAAATAGTGTTGATTAATTGGGGGGGGGGGTGTCCCAGGATACAAATTTGTTGGAATTTATTTAACCAATTGTATTGTTGGACATTTGAGCTATTTACTCTTCAGTGTTGAGCTATTTACTCTTCAGTGTTAGTGTTTTAATAAGACGATCAACATCTTTGTTAGAAAATGGTTACAAACTCCTTGGTTAGGTCCTTTGAATTCCTGGAAGTGGAATTACTGGCCCAAAGGGTATGAGATGCGTTATACTGCCAATTTGTTTTCTAAGAGTGGTTTTACCCAGTTACACTCCCACAGGCAATTTCACAGGGCTCAAACCGAGCCTCTGGAGTCATTAACTGTCAAATGCCAAACTACAACTTCCCTCCCGCTCTGGGCTTCCTTCTCGTTTTTTTTTTCCCGCCCACTCCACACACCAGCCGCAAGCCGCACGCGCTCTCGGCCACACTATTCCCAGGCTGGCCCGCCTCTTCCTCGCTCGCTCAATATTCTGCCCAATCAGAAACAGGGCCCCTCAGCCTCGTCTTACGATTGGTACAAGTGAGCATCCGTCAGGCTCGGGGGCGGGCGTAGAGGGCTGACGGACGCGGCGAGCGGCCAGTACGAGCCCGGAGTAGTTGCGCTCTGGCCTGGAAGCGCCGGACCCACCGGTGAGGTGTGTTGGCGGCTGGCAGAGTGAGGCTTTGGCAGACATGGCACCCAGCGCGCTGGCTCCCGAACCGGAGAGTCAGAAGGGCATCCGGGCCGTGTTGCTGGGGCCGCCCGGGGCTGGCAAGGGGACCCAGGTGAGTGTCCGTTCCACACTCGGCGGCGGATCCGGCGGAGCTGCAAGGTCAGGGCGGTCGGAGAGCCGGAAGCTCCTTTCCCTGCTCCGGAGCAGGGCGCTGAGCCCCTGGCCTGCAGAGACCCTCGCGGAGTCTCTGGCTGTGGAGCGCCGTCTAGGGGAGGGTCCCGGTCGGAGGTAGAGGTGGCTGAGGTTGGGGTTCTTGGGGGGAACCCAGGCTAAGGGCTCGTGTTAGGGGACCCAGGGGCTGTTAGCTGGGAATCATGAATGGTGGAGTGATCCCCCCGGACTGAAGTTCCGACCACAGGCCAGAGTGGGAGAAGGCTTTGTGGCCAAGACGCCCTCCGAGTTGGGAGTGGATTGTCCTGAGTCAGGGGTGACTTCCATACACAAGGGGGTAGAAGTTCTTATTTGTAATGATTAATTACTAGGGGTAAGGAAGGCTCTCCAACACGTGGGGCAGAGTGGGAGCTGGCGTGTGTTGGCGCTGATTGATGGAGGCGTACTGCCAGAGTGGGGCTTGACCTGTATGAGGCACCAGCGTTGGGGGGATGGGAGAAAACGCTTCATTTCGCCCGAAAGCGGGAGGTGGATGTGCTGATCTGGTATATAAACCGCGGGAGCTATGCGGCTTGTGAGTGGCACAAGGAGTGATCCAGGGACACTAACATCCGGGGCCGCCAACAGGTAGGAAAGCAGGCCCAGAGATCCAGTGGCTTTCCAGAGTCAGTGAAATCGGTCTCATGAAGCCTTGTGCCTCCAGAGGATTGGAGTCGCCTTCTGCCCCACTGCAGGGCCTCACTTGACTTCTGGGCCATAGGTCAGGGTTGGGATTTATGATCTCACTTAAGATTTGGAAGCTCATATGTTGGGTTATTGATGTCACTTTCTTGCTCAGTGTTTGACATCACCCACACACTTCTCACCCCTACCTCCCTGCCAGACCCCAGGCCTTTGACCTTGCTGATCATTAACTGATAGAGAATTCTCTCAAGGCAGGGTTGTCAGGCAGATGGGCACTGCTCTGTCCTCAGGTCTTGCTAGCACTACTGAGTTTATTGTTATTTTTTAAAGATAACCATGCATGCCATGGTGCACATGTGGGGGACCAAGGACAACTGGCTGGAGTCGTTTTCTCTTTCCACCAAGTGGAGCCGCTCAGCCATGTCACCTGTCCTGTTTGCCAAGTTCTAAAAGTTTTGGCCAGCAGATCATCATCTTACTCATTGTTGGGACCCCTGGAACACCCAACACATCACCTCACACTTGATGGAGTTGCTGGAGATGGATGAGGTGCACAGATTAATGGGGGTGACAAGGAGAAAGGAGGTCTGGAAGGCTTAGTTCCTTTCCTCTGACTTTACCTCACTTCTGGGCTGTAGGCCACAAAGGACCACTGTACCTCCTCTCTCTGTAAACTTGCGGGTTCTTTTTTTGAGGTTCCATCACTACCTTGTCCTCTGTGATGTGACATCTCTTCACGCTGGTTGCTGTCCCTCTCAGTTATCAGGTAGTCTGCAGTCTAAGTGTGTTTCATCTTGGATGTGGATAGCTTCTACTGTGAGTTACTGAGAATGGACGGGATCGCTCATATGTGACTTTTTTTTTTTTTTTTTTTTTTGTTTATATTGAAGTTTTGTGTAATTGCTTTCAGTTAGTGAAATGGCCACGAACTCAGTCCCTATTGCCAAGTTCCATGGGACGCTTGGTTGATTTTTCATAGTACTCATAGCAAGCAATAGCTGCGCTGTGTAACTTCTTGGTTCCAGTGTTCTCACCTGGAGAATGAAAAGCTTACAAGGATATTAGAAGCTTATAGTCTGTGTGTTGGGAGCTGGTATGGTGCAAACACATAGACAGTGAACGGTGACTCCTCGGTAGCATATCTTTCTGCACCCAACTCTGATGTATTTCGGGTTTGGGAGGACATTACACCAATACGCTCCTTGGAGTAGGTACAAGGATGGTGTGAGTTGGCCCAAGAAGGCTTTGTGAAGTGATTTAATGTTTGGCTTGAAAGCTGAGAGTGGTCATGGCGCTCGCCTTTAATCCCAGCACTCGGGAGGCAGAGCCAGATGGGTCTCTGTGGCTTCGAGGCCAGCCTGGTCTACAGAGTGAGTTCCAGGACAGCCAGGACTACACAGAGAAACCCTGTCTTGAAAAATGGAAAAAAGAAAGAAAGAAAAACAGAAAGACACTTGAGTGGCAGCGGATACCTGTCTATACTCCCAGAGACTAAGGCAGGAGGCTGAATAGGAGGTAAGTAGACTTAGGCCAAGTCTGAAGACAGCCTGGCTACAGAGTGAGACCTTGTGTCCAAAAACAAGGAACTGGGACTTCAGAAAATACACAACAGTCACTTAACCTCCATCCGCCTCCCTTTCCATAGTGGGAGCCATAAAAATATTGGTGGTTGTAGCTTTATAGTGTTGAACAAAAGTTCACACAAAGACTGCAGAGTGGCGGCCAGGAGGAGCATTCAGCCTGCAGACACACCCCACACACCCAAACTTTTTATTTAACTTTTAAATATACATAAGGGTGCAGGTGAAAGCCTGTAATTTCAGCTACTGAGAGGCTGAAACAGGAGGTTCACAAGTTCAGGTCCTGACTGTGCTAAGAATGAGATCATCAGCCTAGGTATCTTCCTAAGACCTTGCCTGGGAATAACAGGGCTGGGAATGGGTTTGCTGGTAGTTCATTTACCTAGCTTTTGTAAGGTCTGCGTTCACTCCTCAGTACTACAAGGAGCAAGAGTGGTTGGTGCAATGAGCCCCAGTAACAACCACCAGCTGATGGGGGCCGTTGCCTCCCCATCCACTCTCCCTGCAGGTTAAGATAAAGCAGCTCTAGGCACCATGACATCTTTGTATTTTAGTATCTGTAAAACAAATTTTAAAAAATACTTAAGTACAGTATCCCCTAAAAATTGAACAGATTTCAATAGTTAATGTTCAAATTTCTATTAGTCTCATACATATAATTTTAAGTCGTTCTGGGTTTTTTTTTTTTTTTTTCAGTCTTTAAGAAAAGATGATTCAGCATGTGTGTGAGGGTGTATACATGCATGAGTGCCCATCTGGAGGTCAGAGGACAGCTTTCAGAGTCGTTTCTCTCCTCCCACCTTGTGGGTCCCTGGATTGAACTCAAGTCACCAGGCTTGGCGGCCTTTCCTGCTGGGCCATCTTGCTTGTCCTGTTCCTCTCTTTTATGCCATAGCTTTGTGGAAGAATTAGCTTGTCCCAAGAGCATTGTCCCTTTTCTAGGAGTTTTCAATTAATATTCCTTTGGTGTGTTTCACATCATCCTCTCTTCCATTTCCTGCAGACATTTAGTTTGCTACATCCCTTTTATCAGATTCTGTTTCTTGGCCCGGCTACCCAGGTGCTGCCTTGTTCTGTCCTTCATTCGGACACATCGGATATTGTTGGTCTCTGGGGGGTTTGGAGCAGTTGTTATTGGTTGCCTAAGTCTAGTAATTAATTATGAGTGCTAAAACAGTAGCGTTCTGATACTCCTTTCTCGTCCCTTAGCTGAAATATTCTTCTCTTCTCCCTGGACCCCCTCCCTCTTGTTTTTTTGAGACAGGGTCTCAGCAGGTAGCCCAGGCTGGCCTGAAACTCAACAGCGCTCCTGCCTCAGCCTCCTAAGCGTGAGATTCCAAGTGAGCACCACAGCTGGTGCTTAACTTGTATGTCTGTAGAGAAAACTTTCCATCCCGTCTTTCTTACCCAGTGATGTGGTTTATAAAGCCCATTTAAATGCTTGGTTTGTTCCTTTTTTTTTTTTTTTTTTTTTTTTTTGTGTGTGTGTGTCAGCTTTCTAAGTAATAGGTTGGCTATGGAATGTTTTCATTTGTGAAATTTAAAACACAAGAAATTACAGCTCATTTTTCTGGTGAAAATCAGAAGATCTGGCAGCAGTCGGCCTCCGTCCCAGTATGGCAGGAGTGTATTTTGCTCCAGATGATCCCTTCATGGGCACTCCTGCTCCTCCACCCCAATTCCCTTCACAGCATAGACTGCCTGGTCCCTATGAGCAGCCGACTGCACTCCTGACCTGGTCATGCCTAGGGCGTGCTCAGTGATGTGTTTTCTTCCCACCACTTCCTCTTGTACCTGTATACTTCCATATTACATGATTTATGTTGGTATCGCTAAGTAAATTTCCTGTAACAATTTCTGGGCTGGGGGATGAGTCAGTGGGCACCCCTTTTTTTTTTTTTGGCAGGATCTCTCACTGGCCTGGTACTCATCACGTAGGTTAGACTAGCTAGCCAGTGAGTACACCTAGCTTTTTTTAAACATGGTTTCTGGAGATAGAGCTTGGTTTATTGTGCTTACAGAGCAAGTACTTTTCCAGCAGGGGAGTGCCTTAGACAGGACTTGAGCCTGTCCATATTCTTCACAGTCTACGGGGTCTCCCCCAGGACCAGCAGGGAGCGAAGGCGTACTGGTGTGTGTTCTTCCTGCAGCTGTAGAGTCCCCTGGGAAGGAGTGTGAGCGCCCGCCATTGCGGGGTAACAGTTGAACACTTGAGTTCTTGGCACAGCACTTGGGTGTTTTGACCCTGGCTTCTAGATTTGTCCGCTCGTTAGCTTTAATAAACAGGGGTAGATTGGTAGAAAGCTCTGTTCCTGGGGGTGTGTCCACAGTGTGGCTGGCTTTCCCTTGTCATCGATCACTGACGTTGGTTTTTCCTTCTCACTGGGTTCCATTTCCCTGTGAAGTGATTTCTTCACCTTAGTGGAATCAGTCTGTGAATCACAAACCAGAATTTCCTGCATCGAGCCCCATCAATTCTTGTTTTGTGCCCAAGAGAACACCCAATGAACTAGTTTAAACAGGGATCCCAGCTACTTATCTTCTAAAAGAACTCAACAGAAAGCTGAGCACCTGACAATTTGAACCAATATTGGAGTTTCCAGACCTTTTTCCATTTAAAGTCCACCAGACTCTGAGCGTGCGCGTTTGTTTGATGTCACTGTGGGAAAAGCTAAACGTGTGTGGTGATAGGGGACCTTGTGTGTGCCCTACCACTGAGCTGTGTCTATTCCAGCAGTCGGTGAGCTTTGGGATCTATGTCTCCTATTCCTCGGTTTCCTTGGCTCCAGGGTTCATGGAAGAGGCACAAGCGAATATTTCCTTTCCGTCTGAATAAACAGAACTAGGGCAGAGGTTGCTGTAACAGCTACTGCTCACTGAGGATCTGTCTGCTGCACTTTGTATATGCCAGCCTGTTCTGTGTAGAATCCTTAATGGGCTCAGTGATACAGTATTACTACCCTCCATTTACTGAGAGATTTCAAACCTAGAGAGGAGAAGTAACTCCTCAAGCCATATAGGTAGGGATTGAGGTACTGGGGGATTTGACTTGAGCTCACACTCTTAGCCAAAAGACCATATTGAGCCAGCAGGAGCAGACACCTGTCTGTAATCCCAGCCCTTCAGAATGCAGGGGATCAGGATCATGAGGCCAGCCTGAGCTACGTAGTAAAACCCTGTTACAAAACAAACCAGAACACCTCCCAGAACTGATCTGCAGGTGATTACTATAGAAATGCTCTGCCTGCATATCTCCTCACAGCCACTTCTGAGTGGATCGTGTTCTTCATGGTAAACTGATGTGGAAACTGCTCTGGGTCTGTGAGGTGACCGATTTAGCCAACATACTGCAGCGAGTCAGCCTTGCCTGTCCCAGCTGCCAGGCCTAGTAGTCACAGCATACCACAGCACACCACAACATACCACAGCACACCACAGCATACCACAACATACCACAACATACCACATTCACCCTGTGGTAGAGACTCCGCACATTGTGTGCCGGGCCTTGGTCGGTCTGTCTTTATAAAAATGAGCTCGTCGGGGGCTGGAGAGATGGCTCAGAGGTTAAGAACACTGACTGCTTTTCCAGAGGTCCTGAGTTCAATTCCCAGCAACCACATGGTGGCTCATAACCATCTGAAATGAGATCTGGTGCCCTCTACTGGCCTGCAGGCATACATGCAAGCAGAACACTATATATAATAAATAAATAAATCTTTTAAAAAATCTTTTTAAAAAATGAGCTCATCTAAGTGTCACAGCAGCTATGTGAAGTATTGCATGGCTGCCATATTTCTTCTCAGTTATAACAGGGATCGTGAGCTTGTGTTTTGGTGATGTAGTTAGTTGGAATAGCTAGTATTTATTTATTTTATTTATTTTATTTTTTGGTTTTTCGAGACAGGGTTTCTCTGTGTAGCTTTGCGCCTTTCCTGGAACTCACTTGGTAGCCCAGGCTGGCCTCGAACTCACAGAGATCCGCCTGGCTCTTCCTGCCGAGTGCTGGAATTAAAGGCATGCGCCACCACCGCCCGGCCAGATTTTTTTTGGGTAGGGGGGAGATAGCTAGTATTTATGATAGCTTCCTGAGTGCTAAGTGTATTCCAAGTACTTTACATGCAATATCATGTAATCATAGAATTCTTACAGCAACCCTATAATTGCTTTACATTAGAATATAAGGTAAGATGCTTTTATTCCTGTTACAAAACAAGGAAGTGGGCATTTGACTAAGTTCACACATCCAGTAAGTGCCAGGGCCAGGGCCATACCAGGGCCTACAGTGTTAACTCTTTGTGGTTTCTGTCTTTGGCTCCACAGGCACCCAAATTGGCTGAAAACTACTGTGTCTGCCATTTGGCCACTGGGGACATGCTGAGAGCCATGGTGGCTTCGGGTTCAGAGCTGGGGAAGAAGCTGAAGGCGACGATGGACGCTGGAAAACTGGTAGGTTTGCTCTTGCCTGTGAGTGCCGCTCTTCTGAGTCCAGAATGGTGGCCCCAGGCGAATGTGGCTGCGTGGTTTTGACTTCATTAAGCATTTGCTTCCTTATTCATCGTAGACACTCTTGAAATCTTCACCAGCCAGTGCAGACACAGAACATTTCCCCATCATAGTCTTCTGAGATAGTCCTGTGTGGAGATATTTCTAATGGACTGGCAGGTAATAGGAGCTTTGAGCAGAGCACATTATTTGGGTTACTTTGGATTTATTATTAATTGTTCACAATTTATTTATATAATTTTATTTTGTGTGCATGGACAAGTACTTTTCTCATAAAACCATCTTGCCAGCCCTGTTCATGGTATTATTTTTTCTTTAAATTAAAATAGAACTGGAGAGATGGCTCAGTAGTTAAGAGCACTTACTGCTCTTTCAAGGGACCTAGGTTCGATTGCCAGCACCCACATGGCAACTTACAACTGTTTGTAAATCCAGTTCCCTGAGATCTAGCACCCTCTTCTGGCCTCAGCAGGCACCAGGCATGCACATGGTGCACAGACATACATGAAGACAAAACATGCATAAACATGAATTAATACATTTTTTAAATTTAAAGGTGTGTGTGTGTCTGTGTATGTGTGTGTCTACCAGCCAGATACACATACCTTTAATTCCATCACTGAGAAGCAAGCAAGTGGGTCTCTGAATTTTAGTTTCAGGTCAGCCAGGGCTATACAGTGAGACTTCTCAAAACAAAGAAAGAAACAATATATGTGTGTGTGTGTGTATATATATATATATTATCTCTCCCCCCCATTCCCTTTTCTTCCTCCAGCTCCCCCCCCCATGTATTCACAGAATTCTTGAAGATACTTTGTAATATTTTTTGTAATTCACCTAAACTAAATATAACAAAATGAAAGTGCTATTCCTGGGACAAGACTCTAAGATGTATGCAAAAGAAGATTTAGGAGACCACAGAAATGTTTTTAAAGCTCTTTTGTGGCTCACTGCTCTGTATTTCTTATATTTTTGGTTGTGAACCTAGCTTTTATGGCTGAGCTGTCTCCCAGCCCAGGGCTCTGTATTTCTAACAAGGGAGTCACTTGGTCGTTGTGGAAAAGTAATCCTATGTAATAAGGCAGTTGGTTTGATCTGACAGGCACAGTGAATTAACTAAGCCTCTGCTTAGGGCCAGATTTTGCTTCTGCCACTTATTCTAGACCCTGACTTCGGTAATACTTTGAAAAGTCATTTTCTTCTTGAACACAGTAGGCAAGTGAGCCACATTGCAGTTTCTCTGATCCTTTGTTTTGTTCTTGTTTTTAATTTCTAAATTCTACTTTTAACAGTGTGTGCATTCGCCCAGTGCAGCATTCCTGTGGAGGTCAGGGGACAACTTTTGGAAATCAGCTCTCTTCCACCTTGTGGGGCCTGTGTTCAGGCTCAGGTTGTCAGGCTTTGGTGGCAAGCGCTGCTACCCACTGAGCCATCTAATCACCCCTGGTTTTGTTTTTGAAGCAAGATTTGGCATGTTTGCCTGGTTGGCCTGGCACTCCCGTGTGTCCCAGGCTGGCCTCTCGGGCGTTGAGATTGTAGGCGTGGGCCACCACACCTGGTTTCTCTGGTCCCTTCTGTCTCTGTTTGTTGCTTGGCTGAAATCTGAACTTTGTTTTTATCCCCAAGTCTCCTCAGGTTAGGCCTGGAGATACTAAAGCAGTATTGAGTGGTACCACAACCTGTCTGCCCACACGTTGCTTTCTGGCTTTCCCTTTATGTCGGTGAGGTCATGAATCAAGCCGGAAAGATAGATGTTTTGGACTTTGGGTTTGGGCAGAAAATTCTCTGTGAGATCAAATTGGAATGTGGCAATGCGATTGCTTATCTCCAAGCCTTCGATCAGTTGCAGAGTTTATACTTTGTCTCTAAGTTCATAGCTGGCTCTGAAGATGAAAGCTTTGGCTGCCAACATTGGCAGCTTAGACTGTAATACAGGTGGGAATTTTTCTCTTTAAAGGCCCTAGGGAAAAGATAGTTTAATGCTATGAGAGATTTTTGGTGGGATTTTTCTGGAGAGGCCTGGACTACATTGTATTGGCTTTTCAGTTCCTTGTTTCTGATACAATATTGCCAATTCAGTGCAATTCTTTTTCATGTCTTAGACAGCCCAGATAAATAATCAAGTCAACATATCAGTCATGATATTGTTAGTCTATGAACTTGTGAATCAGGGATAGTTGTACATCCCTACATTCTAGTCAAACTACTATTCTCTCCTGGTTCCCGGGTAATGTCTCTGCCATGTACCTCATCATCTTGAAGACAGCTTGTTGCTGATAAGCTGTTATGTGATAGTTAACCAGCTCCTGGCAGAAGATGCCCCCATAGGACCTAAGACATGGAGCTGTCCTGCTGGAGCAACAGGCTATGGGTTCCTCTTTCCTTGCCCAGTTTATTGAAACACATTAGAGTTTCAAGGGGAGGGAGGGACACATCTGGCCACTAGAGAATTATGGAAGTGAGTGTTGCAGATGGAGTCTGTACTGGTCAGCTTTGCATCACTGTGATAAATACCTAAGAGAAACCAGCTATAAAGAAGGAGATACGGTTTTAGCTCCGTTGCAGTCCAAGGTTGCTGGGTGCTGGTATTTCTGAGCCTGTATTGAACTCTTGTGGTAGGTGTGTGTTAGAGCAAAGCTCCGCACCTGATAGAGGTGGAGAGAGAATGAACAGGAGTGCATGCTCACTCAGGCAAAGTGGCTAAGCAGGTAAAAGAAAGTGTCTGCTCGTGTCTGGTTACCGACGCAGTGTGAGCCCAAGTAATGGTAGCTGAGGAGTGGTGGCTCCGAGTCACATGGTGCATGTGCCCTCCTCCTCCCCAGCATATGTACATAGTAAAATACAGTTTAAAAACACAGTGTTGGAGGTCAGGCCTTCAGTACATGAGCTTCAAGGGGGTACGTTTAAGATCCAGACCATCATGGAGGCACTCCACGTTTACTCTGCTTTTGCTACTGTAGAGTCAAGCTGACTGGCTGTTTAGAAACCAAGTCATATACAATACATACATACATACGCATATACATACATACACACACACACACACACACACACACACACACACACACACACACTGAGCTTGTGTTTGGGGTGTATCACCTAGTTGACAGACTTGAACCCAGGCTCTCTTCTTGCAGGTGAGTGATGAAATGGTTGTGGAGCTCATTGAGAAGAATTTGGAGAGTCCTTCCTGCAAAAATGGCTTTCTTCTAGATGGCTTCCCTCGGACTGTGAGACAGGCTGAAATGGTGGGTACTGTGTGTGTGTGGCTGTCGCTCGAAGACGATGCTGGCCTTTTACATTAGTTACTCTGAAGGAGATGGGGCTGATCGAGCTTAGGTGGGTCCCACGCTCTTTTGCAGCTTGATGACCTCATGGAGAAGAGGAAAGAGAAGCTTGATTCAGTGATTGAGTTCAGCAT
The DNA here is from genome assembly GCF_004664715.2 of Peromyscus leucopus. Lineage (NCBI taxonomy): Eukaryota > Metazoa > Chordata > Mammalia > Rodentia > Cricetidae > Peromyscus > Peromyscus leucopus. The sequence continues at coordinate 129,712,131 of NC_051064.1, forward strand.
TCCAGACTCCCTGCTGATCCGGAGGATCACTGGAAGGTACGCATCCCCAAAGATCCCTTCATGCTTCCTCAGAGCTCTGTGGAGCAGAAGCTTGGTGTCGTTTCAGGATGTTTCCATCTTGTAGATCAGTGTCCGCTGATGTGGTGACGTGAGTGGGGGCAGAGAGATAAGAGTGAGGGACTCAGACGACATCCCTGTCTAGGCATGTGGCTTTTTGGTCTTATTATTGTTTAATGTTATGTTTTTAATGAACACTTTGTGAATTTCATACAATACATTTTGATCATATATAATCTCATTCCTCCCAGATCCACCGTCTATCTTAGAAACCTTTTCCCCCTTTTAATAATGAGATAAACACCATGTACAATTTGTGTTGCTTGTGTATTTATGGATATGCGGCCATCCGCTGGAGAGGGGCTCAGCCTACCAGGGGCCATACCCTTAAGAAAGCTGACTTTCATAGCTCTCAGTTAGAGTGGGGGTTTCGTGCGCCCCTCCTGCTCCATGCTAGAATGTTGACTGGTTGATCTTGTGTGGCTCTTGTGCTGTGAGTTCAGGAGTACAGTGCCCAGAAAATACTGTTTTGTTCTGTCTTCTCCGACCTGTAGGTTTACAGATGGTTGTGAGCTACCATGTGGATGCTGGGAATTGAACTCTTGGTCCTCTTGAAGAGCGATCAGTGATCTTAACCACTGAGCCATCTCTCCAGCCCTCCTCTTCCCTTTTCTTTGTGTTTTGGTTTTTTGGGGGTCCTTTGGAAGAGCATCCTGTGCTCTTGACTGCTGGGCCATCTCTTCACCACCACCACCCTTTTTTTTTTTTTTTTTTTTTTTTAATGAAAGAAATTTTGGTTCATAGTACAGCTTGTTTTTCTTATTTATTTCTCTGAAATAGTGTCAAACATAGAAATGCTTCTGAGCAAGTTTGTTGAGAAATTCTCACTGCTTCAGGCCATGGTTTCTCTCTATTCCATTCATTTGGATTAAATTTAGTAAAGGCCCACTTTGAGATATACATTTTTGGTGGCCAGGGAACTTGAACTTGGTCCTGTTCAGGGTCTCAGTCCTATGGTCCTTATTCTGCGGCCAAGCACAGATGTTCTTGATGACCTGACCAATGTGAACCCTGGGGCTTTTCAAAGCCCACCCCACATACCTGTTCAGAGCCTAGACTGGGGACCTCATGAGGACAAATTGTAAAAGCTCCTTGAGGGAACCCATTAATAGCAGGCTGAGTGCACCAGTGAAGGCCGGTAAAGGAACCTGGTGTACTGAATTGCCTGTAAGGAATGCAGCTTTTCATGTCTTGGTCATTTTAATGACCCTCTGGAAGGTAGTCAGCCCACTGTCTTGGACATTCGTGATCACAGTTTGGATTGTTGTGTGGTACTTCACAGTGTTCCATAAATCACTCTTTGTTAGTCCCTTCTTGGCATACAACTGTTTCTTCTAGTTAATGCTGCCACTGTTAAAGGGGTGTGTAAATTTTATATTTAATTAGGAAGAAAATGTCTTGTTTTATTAAAGTATTACTTAGATTTCCTAATGAGGTTGAACATTTTTTTTGTGTTTCTATAATCATACCTTTAAGGAGAAAGCAGATATGAATAGATAACAGTGTGAAACGTGTTATCCTGTAAGGGGTAAATTCAAATCCACTTTACATTAATTTTCTGTGGGAGCCCATTTTTAGGTTCCTCATGACTTTAACCAGCAGGTCCGCATAGAGGATGATTAGGACCACAGGCCTGAGTGCAGGTGTTTGAGATGGTCTGCACTTGGCTATGCTGGAAGGAGGTGGGGCGGTCTTTTGCTCCACTCCTTGGCGTTTCTATAAATACCCTGGGGCAGAGCCAGTCTGGGGTTCCTTGGAATAGGTTCCAGGCCCTCTCGAGGTTATCCTCTATTTTCTATCTGTTTATGTCCACAATCTAAATCCTTCTATCTACTATTTCCTGCTGCTCGCACTCAAGAAAACTCTGGGGAGCTGTGGGGTTGGTGGGTAAACGCCCTGCAATTTTCCTTTGAAATTTACGTGGTTTTTTTTTTTTTTTAATGTTTCCATCTATTTCATAGGCTTCTCCACAACAGAGGCTTGTGTTTCTTTATAGTCCCTTTGGATATGAAGTAGACAAAATTGACGTAGACCAAGCAGCAGTGGGGTTGACAGTAAGGGACATCCCTAGGCTTGGCATCCTTGAGGTGCAGAGTAGGCAGTAACAGAGCCAGTGACACTGGAGGTCTTTAGGTTGATGAGGTCAGCATCCTGGGTACCTGCTTCTACATCAAACCATACCCCAGGGCTGAAGACCATGGCAAGCTCTGGAAGAATAGCACAGTGACGTACGCTTCTGCTCTCAAAAGAGTCGTGTCTGAAACTTGGGTGGTTCTGCCATTTGGTGCTGTAGAAAAAAAAGAACCTGGGAGGTATGCCAACAGCGTGGAGTTGACTGAGGATAATGTCAGCGGCGCTTTCCCAGAAGGGAGTAGAAGCAGGAAGGAGCATTGGTTGAGGAAGGGCTCAGGCTGGTGCCTGTGGTAGACTAGCTGACCCACGCTAGGAGCCATGCTTTGGAAGCTGCAGGGGCAAAATGAGTGAAGTTGGGAAGAAAGGATGGATTCCAGTGGAGATCTGCAGCGCCAAGAAGCGTGGGCTTGACAGTTTAGGAGTCATCGCAGGAGCTGGCGCCACTGGGTATTGGTGGAAAAGCCGCATTCTAAAAACATTACCTTGGTGCTGACTGTAAATTGGTGGTGTGTGTGGGGGGGGGGGGATAAGGACCCTATCTGGGAGCCTGCTCATATTCACATGAATGATAGAGACTTCTGACCAGCTAGGGAGCAGGGTGAGACTCTAAGAACAAGCTGCAGGATGACTGTGGAGGGAGGACTGGAGACCTGATCCCTTAGTTCAGCAATGATGTGGTTAGTGTGGCTCCTCCTTAGACCCGTGCCTCATGGATATGCCAGACGAGGGAGGAGGTTGTCCAAGTTTACTCAGCAGGTGTGGGTAGGACTAGTACCTCAAGTGTGCTTTCTGCCTCCTACTCTGCCTTGCTGATGGGTGGAAGAGCATAAGGCAGGAACTGGAGACTTAAGGATCTTACCATAACAGTCTGTTGTTGTTGTTTTTCAAGACAGGGTTTCTCTGTGTAGCTTTGCACCTGTCCTGGATCTCACTCCGTAGCCCAGGCTGGCCTCAAACTCACTGAGATCCGCCTGGCTCTGCCTCCCGAGTGCTGGGATTAAAGGCGGCGTGCACTGCTGCTGCCCAGCACCATAACAGTCTTGAACTAGCTATGACCTCAGTTCTATTGACTGTCACTTATTTTGTTTCTTGAGGATTTGCTCGTGATGGTTCGAGTTCTCATTTGTCGCGTTTGCTGTTGGCACTCGGGTGTAGTAGTTATCTTACCAGTTGGCTTCAGTAACACTGCCCCAAGGCCGGTAGCAACTCCCTTTTGTGGATGAAGAAACAAGGGTCTAAAGCTGTGGGTCTCAACCCTTTGAGGGTCAAACAACCCTTTCACAGGGATGGGTCACCACCTAAGACCATCAGAAAACACAGATATTTACAGTACGATTCCTAACAGTAGCAAAATTAAAATTATGAAGTAGCAACAAATAATTTCATGGCTGGGGTCACCACAACACGAGGAACTGTATTAAAGGGTCGCAGCATTAGGAAGGCTGAGAACCCCTGCTCTGAAGTGTCGTGCTACGGGTTCCACCTGTCCTGAGAACTTGGAGACTGGGCTTTCTTTCATTTGCCTTTGATTTTCTTCAGGGGTTTATGCCTTGTGTTCTTAAAAAGAATGTTTCTGGATGGTGAAAGAGTAGCATATTGTGTGTGATTAGAGAGCTGAGGGGATCTGGGTGCTTTGGAGTGGCAGCCTGGGACATGGAGAGGGGAGAGAGAGGTGTTATTTGTTGCCGCCTGGCTGTTAGCTGCCCCCGCCCCCCCCATTCTCCAGAAGTAAAAGAAATGCCGATGTCATTGGTTTGTACTTAGTCCTTTCCAGGGATACTGAGGCTGAGCCAGTGGCCAGTGCTCTCCCTCTCCACGGGCCTCCTACTGGATACTGTTTGTGTTTTCAGGGCTCAAATAATGCAGGAGACGACTTCACCATAAGTAGGTGCTGTCACAGCCTACTCACCCTCCACTGTGACTGGTTTTCTGTGCTGCGACCTTGGCCTTGCTGTTAGTTAGCACTTGACCACCTTGGACAGTGGAAATGAGTCTTCTTGTCTTCCCCCAAATACACTGTGATTAAAATGCAGTATCACAGCTTGTGGATAGCACTTCTACCAATAGTATAAATAGAATCTCTCATATGACAGGCAAAATAGGATTTCCCCAACCCTGAGCCACTGGAAAGGCCTAGAAGAGCCCTTGCTCCCACAGAAAGGACAGCACACCAAAAGCCAGGGGGTGTTGGAAGCTCTGATTGGACAGACTTTCAGGGGAGACAAGTTACCAGTTCAACAGAGGGGAAAATTAAAGTACGGTTGCCAGGTGTGGTGGTGGTGCCTGCCTTTAATCCCTGCTCTCAGGGCAAATGAAAGAAACCCTGAGTTTGAGGCCAGCCTGGTCTACATTAACAAGTTATAGGACAGCCAGGGCTACATAGAGAGGCCTTGTCTCAAAAACCAGACAAACAAAAAACATCCACCCAGTAGTAACAAAAAAGGAAGCACACAACTCAAGCCAGCACTGGCCTCTGTGCCGAGTGTGGCCTGCCCCTCTTGTTGAATTTCCAGGTTCCTCTTTGTGTAGCCATCCATCCCCACTCCGGAACACAGGCTTGTTGTCTAGTAGGGGTCGGCACAGCTGCAGCCACCAGCCATGTTCACAGTGCCTGCTCTTGAGCTCACTGTTTGTTTGTTTTGTGCACCACCACTGCCCAGCTGTTTAATTCTTTTTTTCTTAAGATTTTTTTTTTTCATTTTTAATAATGTGTCTGTGTGTGGGTATGTGCACATAAGTGCAGGTGGCCACAGGTGAGATGTCTTGATTCCAGGAGCTGGAGAGTCACAGGTAGTTGTGAGCTGCTGTGTGTGGGGTGTTCTTTAAACTCGGGTCCTAACTGCTGACCCATCTCTCCTGCCTCGTGTACACTGTGTTTATTTACGGTGTGTGTTGGGTTATGTACATGTGTGCTACAGCTCACAGGCAGAGACCACAAGAGTCAGTTCTCGGCCGGGCGGTGGTTTCTCTTTGTAGCTTTGCGACTTTCCTGGAACTTGATTTGGAGACCAGGCTGGCCTCGAACTCACAGAGATCCGCCTGCCTCTGCCTCCTGAGTGCTGGGATTAAAGGCGTATGCCACCACCGCCCGGCGGTTTTTGTTTTTTGGAGACAGGATCTTAACTATGTAGCCCAGGCTAGCCTTGAACTATGGGAGTCAATCCTCCCACCTCAGCTTCCCCGAGTCCTAGGATCACACGTATGAGCCACCACACCCAACTTCTTTGTTTGAGATGGAGCCTGACTATGTTGCCTAAACTGTTCTCAAAATCCTGAGCCAAAGTAACCGGTTCCTCCACCTTAGCTTCCCTGGTAGCTGAGACACAGGCATGCACTACAGTGTCCATCTTCATGACTGGCTTAATATGTCCTTTCTCTTAATGGCTTGGGCATGGCCTAGCCTGCTTACGCTGTCATTTATCTGTGTGGTCACAGAGGTGTGCATCATCGTCTGCATATCCATAACATGCTTTTATTGTTTGTTTTATAACCAAATTAGGTTAGGAAACAGCAGAGGCAGGCACATGCTTGTGATCTAAGACATTTGGGGGTTGGTGCGGAAGTAGCTTAAGCTCTAGTCCAGTGTAGGCCGCACACCAAGACCTGTCTTTAAAAACACAAAAAGCAGAAAAGACAGACCAGGGTTCATTTCTGTCTTCTGTTCCCCAACACTCTGGACAAACCTTGTGAGCACTGTCATGTCGGAGCTCTTGCTTTCTGCTGAGTGCTGCTTGTAGCAGAGGTCGTGACCCCTCACTTGGTAAGATCTGGTTTTAACTAAGGACTTCTTTAGGAAATAGGTATGACTAGAATGGATGGCTGTGTGTGCTGACCATCGGGGTCCTCCTTAGGCCGGACTAGGTAGTTCTGCCTGCAGCTCTCCTTATGCGTGCCTGTTACCATAGATAGGCAGGGGGGTAATGGCCTTAGTTATTTTCCTAAACAAGAGGTAGCAATGGCTGGTCCTCTGCTAGAGAGCCGGTTATTTTCCGAGGTGTGAGGTGCTTGCTGGGTTCTCTGCTGATTAAAGTCTTCCATTTCTGCTTGTCATTCCAAAGTCCCCTGAGTGCAGAGGTATTTCCAGGCAGCCTGACTCACAGTCATTTGCTGTCTTGCAGGCTGATTCACCCCAAGAGTGGCCGGTCCTACCACGAGGAGTTCAACCCTCCAAAGGAGCCCATGAAAGATGATGTATGTAAACTCAGGACAAGAAGGGTTTTGTTTGGGGTTTTGTTTGTTCCCTCCTTCCATCGCTTAACCAGAAAAATACATCACTGTCTTGTAAATGAGATGGCTGGTAACAGATCTGGACAGTGTCTCCAGGTGGCTTCATGCTTGTCCTCTGTCACAGCAGCCCCTTCTTGGCACTAGGCTATCTAAGCAGTTGTCCAGGTGGGAGAACGTTGCCAGGAGGTGGCACTGAACAGAACTTTGCTGACTGCTGTGCTCCAGAATGCTCTGCTCTTGGGATACCCAGTGACTGCTGCCCTGGGGTCTCATCCGTGGTCCCAGTTTTCACGGTCTGCTGTAGAACACATAGACAACAGTGGAAAATTTCCTGGGCTTCCCCTTGTCATAGGAGACAAGTGCAGGCCATCCAGGGTCTGTAAATAACAGCTGCGGTTCAGAAAGTTGACAGTTGTACCAGAATCCTTCCTCACTTCACTTGCCGCTTTTACGGTCTTAGTGGGTGATGCTCACTAACTAGTTATGCTAAATACTTAAGCAGCTAAGACTGCAGTTCTTTTTTTTTTTTTAAAGATTTATTCATTTATTATGTATACAGTGTTCTGTGTGCGTGTATCCCTGCAGACCATAAAAGGGCGTCAGATCTCACTACAGATGGTTGTGAGCCACCATGTGGTTGCTGGGAATTGAACTCGGGACCTTTGGAAGAACAGCCAGCGCTCTTAACTGCTGAGCCATCTCTCCAGCCCCCTAAGACTGCAGTTCTAATGCAGCTGATTGGGATGTACTCTCCTGGTCCCTGGGCCTCCCTCTCCTTCCAGCTCCAGAAGGGCTTGTGTTAGAAGTTGAACAGCCTGAGCACAGAACAGCTAGCAAAAAGCATTGCTATTTCTGGAGTCTCCTGCCTTGAACAGGTTGTGGGATCAGCCAGCATCCTGGCAGAGTGGACGCTTCTCGTGACAGTCCGACCTTTCATACCTTTCCATTCTCAGATCACTGGAGAGCCCCTGATCCGCAGGTCAGATGACAATGAGAAGGCCTTGAAGATCCGCCTAGAGGCCTACCACACTCAGACCACCCCGCTCGTGGAGTACTACAGGAAACGGGGCATTCACTGTGCCATCGACGCGTGCCAGACCCCTGATGTCGTGTTTGCCAGCATCCTGGCAGCCTTCTCCAAAGCCACATGTAAAGACTTGGTTATGTTTATTTGATGTTGGGCTCTCAACGGAATTTCCTTCTTCTTTTTGTCTTGTTAAAGGGTGGGTGGGCGTGGCGAGGGAGGCAGGGACACTTCCTCCTTCAGGCAGCAGGGGATCTGATGTACTGATTAAAAAGCACTTACTTGGTGTATCTCATGTATGTGCAGCGCTCGTCTGTGTGTGTTTGGTATGAGTGTGTGCTTACTCCTACATTCTGTATCTCTTTTGGGCTCTGTTGTTTTAGCAACTGTTTACTTTTCTTACCCATACTTTTTATCATTTCTAAAAACTAGCACACAAGGTATTAGATATCATTATGGCCTTTTTTTTTTTTTTTCTCCCTTTTGAGATGGTCTCTGTATCTCCAGCTGTCCTGGAACTCACTATATTGGCCAAGCTGGCAAAAAACTCAGAGATCTGCCTGTCTCTGCCTCCTGAGTGCTGGGATTAAAGGCATACACCACTGTGCCCAGCTTCATTATAACATTTTTTAACAAAATGTGTTTTAGTAGATTTTGTTCCCCCTCTTGCCCTATAACCCCCTTCCTGTGCTGTAAACCACTACCACCCCACCCCACCCATGCACACACAAAATCTCCCTTAGCCACACTCTTAATTCTGTTTTTTTTTTTTTTTTTTTTTTTTTTTTGGCCAAAATGAACTGTTGAGTATTTATCTCCCAGGCATCCCAGGTATAAAGCCTCGTAAGTACTTACCCGTAACAAGCAGCTGGTTCCAAGTCTAAAGTCACATGAAGTCAGTCAGTGTCACAGCTCCTGATAACACAGTCTCAACAGGAAACAAAAGCCATGAGTCAGTGGATACACAGGGATCAGTAATCTTTTCCTCCTTAGATGGAATTTTGAAGACAAACTGTGGATTCCAGCAATTAATAGGATAGGACATCCACACGGAAGAGCAGGCAAATTCTTGTGACCCGCATCACAGAGCTATAAAGTTGAGACCTCCTGGGACTTCAGTTAAACAATGAGTTGTTGTCAAAGAATTAAGGTTGGTAGCGGGTCCTTTGGGATTCAGATGTCTTTGAAAGTTAGGACCAGGTACCTGAGAGAGGCCCAATCTAGTTCCCCAGAGACAGACCCAGTGAAGAAGGTTTGTTTTTGTTTGCATGCTTCCAGGGATGAACCAATGATTGAGGATAGTCTCTTTTTGGATTCATTCTCATCAAAAATTTATTCAAACACAATATATAAAGCCCAAATCAGATGTGTCCCTTCTAAATGTAACCCTATATGTACTCCATATTCCATGATGTGTAACCAAGGCTCCCCAAGAAAAGATTGCTCAAAAACAAGACCATGCGTGACCCAAACCAGCTTTTATCTGTAACCTTCGCTCCCACTATTATGAATGTCCTATGGTCTGTGCTGTGCCTTTGGTCTGGGGATGATTTGTAACATAAAATAGGAGGCTGCTGTGACGAGACCTCAAAGCCTTCGGACTCTGGAACAGCCATTAGAAATACTTACATGACCAGTAAATATTGGCGCCTGCCTCGGCATAACCTGATGGCTCCAGGGTCCTCAGTCCACATGGGAACTCCATGGTATGTGGCCATCTTGCTTCCCTTTTGGCCTCCAAGCGTCTGCTGCTGCTGCTGCTGCTGCCCTGCCTTGTTTCCTTGGCTTTAAATTCTGTCTGCTCTTAACAGAAACCCAGTCTGGCTTTGTGTGTTTCTGGAAAGCACATGACTGCTGGGAATGGGTGAAGGAGAGGAGTGAAACCAAAACCACCAGCTGGGCCTGCAGGAGGATGAGATCTTTCTCAGAGTGAGGGTGGCTCATGCGTCTGACAGTTGACTTTCCCTGACTGGGAGTAGCTGAAGGCACTTGCTTCTAAATACAGGCCCCTGAGAGGTTGCTAATTGAGTGTGAGTGATCTGTGCACAGACATCTGCCTCCTGCCCATACACACACACACACACACACACACACACACACACACACACACTCGGATTCATGTGTGCACATACACAAATGGCTGTTAACATTTGGGCTTCAGGTAAGAGCTGGAAACCATAAGGATACAGATGCTCATTGGTGGTGGCTGGGATTGTATTTTTGCTTTGTTTAATTGCAGAGTTATAACCTCATCGGGCATGTGAGCTTTCACCTGGCAGAGAAGTGTCCAGTGTTTAATGCGATTGGTTGCATGCCAGCCTTCCCTGATATTTACTTGGTTTTTTTAAAATCCATTTTGTTCTTTCTTGTTTCCTCTCTGTTTCAGCCTAGTAAAAGAAGGCCAGGCGAGACTACACCCTGCTCATCTCCCCGCCGCGTGATCCCTGCTCTTAGGTGCTGGGCAGAAGGGAAAGGGGTGGTCACAGGAAGGAAGGATGGTGAGGGAGGTGGTGAGGGGCTCAAGACGAGCATTTGGAACGTGGCAGTGTTGTAATTAGAAAGATTTTTCTTAAACGCATAGGTGGGAATTTGTAAAGTATAAGCAAAGGAAAAGATTAATTTTTTTAAAAGCTGTGATTGGAGGGCATCGGTGCAAATGAGGAGCTAAGGTATTATTTTTTAAGCAATCAAGCTTTCATTTACTCTGGACCACAAAGCTAATGCTCTTAAGAGACCTCAGCTTCTATGTAAGAAGCTCGTGGATCGATCACCAAGCCAAGAATCCAGCCATCAGACTGGGCCTGTGTGTCCTGTGCGCAGGAGGAGCTGAGGGCTGCTGCCAGTGGTTTCCCTTTCTGGAAAGTTAGACTCATCTGCACGTATGGAGGAGATGGGGATGTGATCTCATGGGGGTGGTTCAGCGAATCGTTTTTACTGGAATTGTGGGGAGCAAGGGGAGATAGAGCCCACACTTCTTAACCTCTTACAGTCACCTGCTCCAGCAGTAAAGCCTTCAGCGGCCACTCAGTACACAACGTTGCCTTTGTTCATCCACGGGACCCTTTTCAGTTAGTGAACGAGGGCTAGGAACGTAGTCCAGTGGCACGTGGGCCTAGCGTTACAGGGCCCTGGGTTCAGTCCTCAACAGTGAAGGGGAAACAAAAGTTAAAATGTCTTAAGCTAAATCATCCAAAGATTGTCCTTCTCATCCTCAAATCCTGTGACTGGGATCACCCGACAACACTGTGATGTATTTTCCAATGAGGTGCCTTCATAACTGACCAAATGCTGCCGTGTTTGGCCCCTGAGTCAATAAAGTATGTTGAAAATTTGTATTCCTGTTGTGGCGTTTTTTGAAGAAGTCTGAACTACAATACAAAAAATGATGTCAAATTCTGGACCTGTCTTTAAAGCCTGCCCCATTCGTGGTGGTGTCATGGGGAAGTGTCATGGATTCTCCCAAGAGGAGCTGCATCCTTGTAGGCATCAGCTCCTGCGCAGGCCTTTCTTAAGCCAGACAAAGCAGCTTCATCTGGTGGTGGGTAACAGACCCCAGTGGTGAGCCACATACTTCCTCCTGTCCACCTGGAAGTCTGGTGCTGTCTTCTAGGACTTAAAGTTTATAAGAAACCAGTCCTTGGCTTGGTGCCCACCACATAGCAGGCATCGGATTAATGTTAGGTCAGAGCATACACAGACCAATAGCTGCCTCCTGCTGGGCTGGATAATTAGGAATGGACAGTTGTCCACTGCCTGGCAAACCAGTGCTTCTGTTACCCAAGCCACGTCTCTGGCTACCTTCCAGCTACCACTGTTAGCACTCTCAGTAGCCACTCTGCGTCCTGTTTGAAATCCGTCTACTTCCCAGCAAAGTGATCTTAAGCCATTGGTGCTGATCGAAGTTCTCACTCTTGGAAAGCTGCCTTTGCTGCTGAGGTTTCTGAGAAATTGCTGCTCTTCCCGAAACCAGCGTGAACTGGGCTGGAAGCGCCACTGTCCTTCGGGCATCTTGTGGCTTGCTGGAATACGACATTCTGTGCTCCCTGGGTCAGCCCCCTCCACCCCTCCGGGCCCCATCTCTGGCGTTGCCTCGAGGTGTCAAATCTTTGCATTCTCTGGGCTGTTTGGATGTCTGAAATTTTTTTGGCTTTTCTTGGTTGTCATGTACAATTTGGAAAAAGTGTCTTGTCAGACTGAACTGGAAAATGGCACAGTATGGCCAAGAAGGATAAACGGAGCGAAGTCAGAATGAACTGTGTGCTGCTTTGGACCTTGGTCCCTTCACCAGGCATCAGGAGTGATGAACAAAGAATCAGCTCTACTCCGAGGACTGACATGGTACCAAACATTGTGCCCAGGCCTCATGCCCTGCACCCCTCTCATGCCACCCTCACTAAGACGCACAGTGAAGCCAGCCTCCCGTTTTACAGGTGAGGACCTCGGTGACCGAGGAAACAGGCCTCTGTCTCACAAACAGGCACAGCTGGAACGCTCCAGCATGGGTTTGTCCTGTGACATTGCTGAAGTGATCCAGTGACTCGTGCAGCTGTGTAGGCAAGAAAGGTCCTCCTTAGCAAGAGCTCTTACCGCAGCCACAGCCAGCTCTGAGGACCAGGGTGTGTCGCCTCTTAGGATCTTGTGTACAGAGTATCACCAATAGCTAAGTGGGACAAGGAGCAGCCTCAGAAGATGGCTTGGTGCGTCATTTGCCACAAGACACTGCACAGCCTTACTTGCCCAGGTGGAGAGTGGAATGGTCCTTGTCTTCTCATGTGCTCACTGCTCATAATGAAGGATGCTCCCATGGGTCAGCGTGGCTAGCAAGGGACAAGGGAGTTCCGAGAGAAAATGTAGGCATCTGGGAAGACTGTTATCTTCCTGGGCATCAGGAGCCAGGCTGAGAATTGTTCACCTGGAAGTGAACCGCTGTGGTTGTATGCAGAATTCTCTCTTGTATTTTCATAACCGGTAGCTTAATGTATAGAATGTGTACTGTGTGTGTGTGTGTGTGAGGGTGTGTGGTTTGTCCTCAGGCCTGAAAAGGTAGGTTCTGTTACCATCTCCATGGCGCCTTTGTACACTTGGACATCCGTACATCTGGGGAGGGTAAAGCCAGAGCCAGCCAGTCTGGCGCTCTGTCCTGCCACCGTGCTGACAGCTTTGACGCTTTGCTGAGGATGGAGAAGAGTTTCTCAGGCACTCCTGGTTCAGAAACAGCTCCAAGCTGTGAATGAATGGAAAGAGGAGTCCATGCACATGTCACAGTGAAGGACTTGGGAGTCATGTCACCACAGGAAAGGCCTGTTCTGTGTATGTCACGGTTCTCTGGGGATCTCTGGCTTCTTTGCTGTTGGCCCAGAGCTCCAAAGACCACCCGGACTCCAGCAGGGCCAGAGTGGGTGAGAGGAGCTGGTTTCCCTGCCTCTGGTTTGGGAAGACGCGGCACAGGAGGTGTGTGCTGGCTCCACCTCTCGAGTCTGGTGGCGCTGTGTTCATTACTCCAGAGGAAGCACTCCCTGCTGGCGGCTCAGGCTGCCCTAGCATTGTGTGGTGATGAACTTCCTTGTGGAGGATCACTGACGTGTGCCTACTCCTGGTGGAAGTGCCCTGGCAGGGAGGAGGTGGGAATGGAGGCCGAGACCAGGCGTAGATGCTGGGCAGATAACCCCCAGGCCTGCGGGCGGGTGAGCAGAGCTGCTCTTAAAGTTGCTCTGGAGCGGGGAAGCCCTCCCTCCGTACAGTCCTTAGAGCAGGGCTGCACGGCGTCTCTCCCTGCAGCTCCTTCCCGCAGGACTAACGCTCCAGCTGTAGGACGTCAGTAGACGCTGAAACAGTCTGGGCTGCACCACATCTGTCATCACTGCACTTGGGAAGGAGAGGCAGGGAGGATCAGGAATTTTTGTTTGGGGTTTTTTTTTTTTGGGGGGGGGGAGGTTAGGGGGGGTTGAGACAGCGTATCTCTGTGTAACCCAGGCTGTCCTAGAATCCACTTTGTAGCCCAGACTGACCTTGAACTCACAGAGATCCACCTGCCTCTGCCTCCTGAAGGTGTGCACCACCATCACCTGGCCTAGGATGAGGAATTTAAAGTTATCCTCAGCTATTGAGTTTGAGGCCAGCCTGAGCTACGTGAGTTCTAACCTAAAAATAAATAAATAAAGGCTCAAAGGAAAGTTGGACATTTACTGATAATCATAAATGTTTTAAAACTAGTTCTTTGGATTGAAGAGCTAGCTTAGCCAGTAAAATGCCTGTGTGAAAGCTATGAGGCCCTGAGTTCCACGCCCAGCACCCAGATGAAAACCTGGGCGTGGTGGTATGCCATTGTGACCCAGTGCTGGGAAGGTGGAAACAGGCAGAGCTCGGGCTCATTAGCTACCCTGCCTTGCTTAGTAGGTGAGCCCCAGGTTCCAGTAAGAGACACTGTCTCACCACAGGGGAGGGGAGCTGGGAGATGGCACTTTTGGCTGTTAGTTCTTGCTGCTCTTACAGGGGAGGCAACTTTAGTTTCTAGCACCCAGAACTGCCTGTGACTCCAGCTCCAAAGTCTCCAACACCCTCATGTATCTACCACACAGACACAGCACACATACTTTAAAATGACTTTTAAAAAGGTGTTCCTGGGAAGAAGCACCTGCAACTGACCTTTAACCTCCACAAGCATGTGCATACACGTGTACACGACACAAACAAGTAAAAATCCTGTTATGTTATTTAACATTTATCAGAAGTAAGTTTGTATGCTGCTGATAGATGTGCTTTTCTTATGCTAAGAAATCTTGGCTAGCCAGGTGGTGGTGGCGCAGGCCTTTAATCCCAGCACTCAGGAGACAGAGGCAGGCGGATCTCTGTGAGTTCGAGGCCAGCCTGGTCTACAGAGTGAGTCCCAAGACAGCCAGGGCTACATAGTGAGACCCTATCAGAAAACAGAGAGAAACCATGGCTGACTGATGCTGCGGGTTCTAGAGTTTTCCCAGCATTTCAGCGTCAGTGTTTGCATGTTCATAGTTGACGAGGCAGAGGCGTCCAGGCCACTTTGAATAATGTATGTGGCAATGTGGCAGAAATGTGGTTAGGACCATTTCGGCAAGTACTGGAAAATCTCTGGCATGGGGCTGTCAAAATGCCTCGGGGAGTAGAGACCGGCATCCCTGACGACCTGAGTGAATGAACCACGGATCCCACAGGATGGCGGGAGAGAACCAACTCTCACGTGTCCTCTGACCTCCACACACTGACCTGCTCTCACACAAGAGAAGATGTTTAATGAAAACATCCAGCACAATTTAATCCTAAGATAAACTAATTTGATGCTTACATGCCAAGGACCAAGGAACAGCAGGAAAACATTTGTCTTTGTTTTCTGTAATTAAACCATTATGTTAATGTAAGGGCAGAAAAACTACATCCAGTCAAAACTCAGCAGTTTGTCACATACCATAGTCTGGGATCTGAGCTGAGGTGTCTAGGGGTGAGTCACTTGGCTTGGGGGGTTGTGCCAGCTAGGAGCACACGTTCAGAAACAGGCTGCAGTGACAGGTGGTGTAACACAGGTGCGAGCTGCTGAAAACACCTGAGTCATTAACCTTGCAGTCATTCAGAAACTTCATCCTCACCACAATTTAAGATGCTGTACCTTTTTTTTTTTTTTTTTTTTTTTTTTTTTTTTTTTTTTTTTTTTTTTGGTTTTTCGAGACAGGGTTTCTCTGTAGCTTTGCACCTTTCCTGGAACTCGCTTTGGAGACCAGGCTGGCCTTGAACTCACAGAGATCCGCCTGGCTCTGTAGTGCTGGGATTAAAGGCATGCACCACCACCGCCCGGCAAGATACTGTACCTTTAAAGACTTAGGCTTAGAGCTCGGAAGTCCTCGTGTTCCTTGGCTCTGGTTCCCACTTTTCTAAGTAAGAAATGCTTTGTTTTCCATTTCCCTTTTTGCCCTGCTTACGAAGAAACTCAGGATGAAGTCTCTTATCCAGCTGCCATGGGTTACTCTGCCAGGGTCACTCAACTACCATCTCAGTGTGCTCCTGTGGGGGCAGGGCAGGGGAATCTGCCTCCAGTCCATTTTATTTATTTATTTATTTATTTTTTATTATTTATTATTATTTTATTATTATTATCATTATTTTGGTTTTTCAAGACAGGGTTTCTCTGTGTAGCTTTGTGCCTTTCCTGGAACTCACTCTGTAGACCAGGCTGGCCTCGAACTCACAGAGATCCACCTGCCTCTGCCTCCCCGAGTGCTGGGATTAAAGGCGTGCGCCGCCGCCGCTGCTGCCACCACCACCACCCAGCGTCCAGTCCATTTAGAAGGCCAGCCAAACACAAAAAAGGAAAGGCTAATGGTGAGGTGTGGGGTGTAAGAGGCTCTGTGTAGAAGAGCGGGAGATTGCAGCAGAGGGCACTGTGGAGAAAGTACAGGGTGCTCTGAGTGTGTCAAAGCCTAGAGTCTGTGGGGAATCTGCACCTCATTGGAAATGGGGTTTTTTCAAAGAAAATACAAGGAAACAGAAGAGAGGTTTTTCACCTCATGAGTAATGGGGAAGAGCAGAAGACACAGTTGATGGCCCCTGAGTTCTGTCCATGGGCCTTTCTAACTCCCGCAGGGTTACACAGTCTTTGCTATGGGACTGAAGAGCAGGGGGCAAGGGTCGCTCAGTTTTGTCAACTCTGTTCCATACCCAAAAGGTCTCTGGGAATGACAAAGATGACCTGTGGGTAGATCTTGCCACTGACAGCTCGCTCTGTCTCAGGGAAGACAGGCTCTAAAGCCCAGTGAACTCGGTGTGAAGTGGGAATCATAGCATCCATGTAAAATGAAAATAGAGTTCATATAAGTTCAAAAGTGGTAGCTACCAGGAAGTGGTCCCTTCTACTACCTGGGGGCGTTCACCAAGACCAGCAGGTGTTTCAGAATGGCTGGCTTCACCATTTCTATGCCCTACTGCATTCTGCATCTTCTATGGAAAGCCACCAAACTTCTGGATTCTCCCGAGCTGTCAGATGTACCCCTGGGTGGATGGGAACCCATTCCATTCCTAGGGGTGCTGACTTGAGTCTAGTGGTGGGAAGAATGTGGACCTGACATGGCAGCCAGCCAGATAGGGGTTGCCTGATACAAGAGAGCCAGACATGCATTAGTTGATGAGAGAACCAGAGCCGTTGCTAAGAGCACCACTCAGGCCGGCTGAACCTGCTCAAATATCACAGCCCCACTGCTGCGGCTGCCTGTAGGAACTGAGCTGAAACATAACCCTAGAGAGGGGCTGCGCTGGGCAGGAAGAGTCCCTTGTGAGGATTGGCTGCCTCCTATCTTAGAATCTTTGAAAATTGCCCTGTGCTAAGGGAGGTGATTGAGGGTTCCAGCTCCTGTGTGCTGAGGAAATGAGTAAGTGTGTGCCGAAAGCTTGTCTAGCAGGATAGGGATTGGAAACAACCTAAGTTTCCAACAGCAGGGGAGATCGGCTGATTCATTGTGGGACAGGATGGTATCCCAGCTATGAAGTACGCCTTTCAGAACAGAAAAATCTCATGATAAGCTATTGAACACGTAAACAAGTTCTAAAACAATGCAGAATGGGATTTGGGGTGCCCCCGTTTGATTTTTAGTCAGTTGCTCATGTAGTCCAAGCTGTCCTTGAACCCCATACAAAGCTGAAAATGACCTTGAATTCCTGATCCTCCTGGCTCCACCTTTTAAATGCTGAAATCATATTTGTGCCTCACCACGCCCATCATGGGGTTATTTTTAAAACTGAACTTTCTGGGCTATGTCTTACGTTTACAGAAAAGCTCCAAAGATAGTGTGGACGTTTCTGTCTATGATGTTTCTCCTGACGTCAGTGTTACAACTATGGCACCTTGTCACCCGGTTTTCCACTGATGACATTTTTGCTATCCTGACATCCAACTCTTTTCCCACATTACATTTGACTTTTTAGTGAATGATGTCCACATTGTTAAAAAGTGTGTGTGTGAGTGTGTGTGTGTGTGTGTGTGTGTGTGTGTGTGTGTGTGTGTTTCTCCTTCTACTGTTGGTTCCAGAGATCAACTCAAAGTTGTCAGGCTTGCATGGCAGAAGTGCTTTTAAAGACTGAGCCATTTCAAGTTTGTGTAGCAGGCTGGAGATGCACCTAAGCTGACGTTAAGTCCTCGATCGGATCCCAAGCCCCGTATAAACTGGTGTGTTGTACACCCATAATCCAAGCACTAAGGAAAGAGAGACAGGGAGATCAGAAGACCAAGGTCATCCTCTACTGCGGTGGGGTGGAGGCCAGCCTGAGCTATGTGAGACCCTGTCTCAAAAGAAAAAAAAAGTTTGCATAGAAAAGCATTTGGAATGGCTGAAGATAACTATGTGATCAGAGCTGCATAATGGGACTAACGATGTTTATTTTTTAAATTTGTAGTGTGTTCTAATTTTTCTGTTTATCATGTCACACAATTTTCAAACACTGGAGAGAAAAAAAATGTCTTCAAACTGGTTGGTGCCCCGAGTGTCTCTTGTGTGGCTGTGCCGTGATCATGTGTTCACTTGCCCTTAAGACAGAGCTCCAGAAGAGGGAGCGTGTCTGGTTCATCCCTGTCTGGATCACCCACCACAGGACCAGACACCAGAGGAAGCACTCGGTGTTGGCACTCTTCTTCAGCAGGAGGAAACTCCAGGCTGTGTTTCCTGTCCAGTGACCCAAGAAGAAGACGGGAGTCTGTAGTCTCACGACTAACTCCTGTCTGTCACTGAAGGGGTGACAGTGACAGTGGCGGGAAAAGTGAGTTGTGCTAGGTGGCTAGGATGATTGACTGGACCTTTAGGTCATTTCCCCAAGAGAAGTCAGGGTCCTGCCATCCAGAGGAGGGGAGCAGATGCTAAGCAGGTCAAACTCGGCATCAGAGGCTGTTCCTGAGGTCAGCATTTTACTCTCCAATTCTTTCCACCTGTGTGAGTTTCCTGATGTTGGTCCCTAGCCTCAGCATAGAACCTGGCATGTAGCAGGGACCCAGTTATATAAGCATATAAATGCATGGGCTAGTAAGTGAGACCAAGTCCTTTATCCAGGGGGTATGAATCAGGATGCTTCGCACTGCAAATAACAGGAAAGTTGCTGAACACAAAAGCATGTGTGTTGGTTCAGGGCTAGTGGAGCCTGGGAGTCAGACACGATTTGATCAGCATTCTATCTCTGCAGCCTTCATGGCACCACAAAAGTTCCAAGCATCGCATCTACATCTCACACCATCTAAAATCTGAAAGAGAGTAGACCAGAATCCTAGAATCCCCAGCAAAAGCCCCAAGATGCAGTGAGGACTGGATAAGGCCACATGTTCTCCTTCAGTCTGCTGGTAGAGGCAGGGGTTTGTTGGATTCACCTAGTTCCTGTGTCTCATCCTTAGACCTGGGGGATGTGAGGGGAGAATAATCTTATCTTGAACTGTGTGGACCCCTGTACGGGACTCTGGATCTGAGGGAGGGAGAAGGCAGTCTGTGGCCGGGAGAGTGACCCACAGGAATCTGGCCCAATTGAAAACACAATTGTGTGGTGTAGACATGGGCTGCAGGATGGAGAACAGTGTTGAGGTGGCAGCAGCCATAGGGAAGCTGCAGGGAGGAGGAGAGACTGCTAAAATCTCTGAGGAGGTGTGGGCAGCAGAGTCGGAGGGGAGTGGGAAGCAGGGAAGAGCGTCGCTCCATGAGGGGTGTGCCAGCAGCTCGTAGAACTCTGTGAATTACCCCAGTTGATGCTTACACCTGCAAGGTGTGTGCCACCATCCTCCTGCTCTACAGAAACAACCCAGAGGCTTGTCTAGCCCTGAAACGTGCATCAAGCCAGGGTATAGTGGGTAAGGTGTGTGGTTATGTGTGCGCACTAGAGAAGTGAGTGCCTCGGGTAGAGGTGGTGAAGAATGTAGATGAAATGATTTCGTTCTCTCCAGGAGACGAGCGTCACTCCCATCTTACAACGGAGGCACACACAAGTAACCTGCAGACCTAGTGCGCAGCGGCAAGGGACGCTCTGCCCCCACGTAGCCTGCGGCCATCCCTGCTGTGCCGTGAGATCTGTCATCTCAGCAGTCGCTGGGTACGTCTTCCATCCTGGGCTTTTTCATGTGCACTTGAGACTGTTGCCTGAGCTTAATCAGGTCCTAATCACGTTACTCAGAAGGACTCTGCGTGGGAGTCCAGCCCCTCAGTCCAGAGATGCTGTTCCAGGTCCTGTGTCTGAGCTGCCCCATGGGGAAGTGGCCTGGCTGCCTCCCCAGAATGCTGACAGCACAACCTTTGGCAGGGTCAGGCAGAGCCCCATGCTGCTGTTGGCTGAGCGCCCAGCCAGAGGGACTGAGCCAGCATGGAGTGAGCAGCTGCAGGGCCTGGGCCCCCGGGGGCTCCCAGGCACCCTTCCTCAATGCCTGGATGCTGTTCACTGCTATCACAGCCAAGGCCGTGGATCAAACATCGGGACCCTTGGGTTCCAGGCTTGGCTTGGTAACGGAGGTACTGTATGATCTGGGGTAGTCTGTGTGTCTTTCAGTGGGCATTAGTTTCCTAGAAGCTACATGAATATCCACATAATCAGCTGGCCACACAAGGCTCCGCAGAACAGTTGCCTCTCCTAGAAACCCAGACTCCAGTCTGTTTAGAATCTCTTCTGGTGCCAGGTACTGCTGGGCATTGGAGAAGCCGAGCTGATTTCTGCTTTCATGTAGTCCCCACTGTAGGTGAGAGGAACAGTCAGTCAGGATGGTCAGGTTTGGTACTGCATGAAGGATGTTCTAAGCTGCAAGACTCAGGGAGGGAACAGCTGACCTCCTGCAACAGCCTGGAGGACACCTCAGCTGGAGAACGTGCAGCTGGTTATAGGTTGCATTTTCCAGGTCCGGAAAGGATGCATGTGCATTCTTGTTTGTAAAGGCCCAAGGACAGAAAAGACCAAGTCTAAAGGAAAGGGTGGGCACCGTGCATCAGACGGCAAGGAGAAGAGATACACCTGTATGAGGAAGCAAGGCTCGGGGCAGGTAGGAGGCAGCAGGGCATGAGGTGAACCATAACTGAATCCTCCAGGCCTGGAAAGACCAGGGAACAGGACTCTGGAGTCGCAGCTCAGCCCACACATATCTTCCTCCCTTCCCTGGAGGCCAAAGGCTGAGCTCTGCCTTCTTAGTCAGGACACTCCACCTCTAATCTCACAGGACGCTCTTCACAGAGCAGCCTGTTCATCCTAACTCTCACTTACCATCTTCTGGGTTTCCCGGGCACTTAGGAAGGAAGGCAGCTGAGATACAGAGAGCCCATCTGGTGGAAGAGAAACAGTAAATGTGTGTTGGCCTCTGAGTCATGAGTGCTGCTGGGAGCCTGAGTCTGGCTGACAGACAAAGGCTAACAAATGACCATGCCAGTAATATTTACTTTTTTGTTTTGTTTTGTTTTGTTTTGTTTTGTTTTGTTTTTCGAGACAGGATTTCTCTGTGTAGTTTTGGTGCCTATCCTGGATCTTGCTCTGTAGATGAGGCTGGCCTGGAACTCACAGATCTGCCTCCTGAGTGCTAGGATTAAAGGCATGCGCCACCACCACCCAGCTACATTGTTTTTTTGATCACAGACAAATAGAGGTAGCCAGAGAACTTTATAATAGAGTGGTGATGGGCTTCTCTTGCCAGCCACGGAAGGTGTCCCCGAATAATGCTGCAGTTTGAGGGTGTGGCTTTTCAAAGCAGCAGGGCTGGGGTGTCATCAAGTGCAAGTTAAGTTCCCTGAGGTCATCTGGCCTGCAAAGGAAACCTGGGGCCAATACTCTGGCTTTTCCTGCCTTTACCTCAGGCCGGCTGCCTCCCAGGGCCCTACCATCAGGATTCTCCCATCATTCAAATTCAAAACTCAAGTATTCCCCTTGGGTCTATGCACCTCAGAGAGGTGGGGCCCACTCCCTGTTCCCAGGTCAGCTGAAACCTGGCAAACACGAGTGATGTGTCATGTACAGAGTCAAAACCGAGACAAGAACCTGTGTCTCGTAGCCTGCTGAGGTCATGGAAGAGAATTACTCTTCCCAGTTTTGCCTGGGCCATGACACATACGCAAAGAGCTTTCCTAGAAACAGTCTTCCCAGGGAGATATGCAAACTGAAAGAAGTGCTTGGGGACAGACTATCCCATCCTGAGCCTGAGTGCCCAGACATGCCATGATGTTGTGTTCTCTGCCTTGCTGAAGCCCAAGCAGACACCCAGATCCTGGTTCTTGCCCTGACTAACATGGAGCAGTGTCATGGACCTGTCTCTCCATGGATCGCCCTGGGGGGAGGTGGATGCCATCTCCAGAGAGCCCCGAAGCAGTGGGCGACTTCAAGTCCTAGCCCCTGGACTCTCGTGCCCTGAAGTGGGAGGTGTTGTGTTTGTGCCCTGAGGGTTTCTGTCCTATTTAGGGATGAGACATTTGGGAAGAAGGGCCTGAGGAGGGTCTGGCAAGAGGCTTAGGGATAGATACTTCGGACCCGAGGGAGGAGCTTCCAACAATAGCATCACCTGTCAGCAGGACAGCCATTAAAGCCCTTGAGTGTCTCTGGGGACATAGTTTGGCTGCGTCCACGTAGTTTCCTCGGCCCCTTTCATTCTCAGATCGCTAATCCCTCAATTATCTCACGTGTCCCGCACTGATCCCAGGGCCACACTGAGAGGGACACATCGGGAGCCCTATCTGTCCCCTTGTGCCTGCCCCAGACCCGACCCTTCCCTGCACCTTCAGTATGCCCTTGCCCCTGTGCCAAGCCAGAGGTCCCAACCTCTGCCAGCTCCTGCGGAACCAGCAGAGTACGTTACCTGAATATGGCTTTCTGAAAGAGACGGTCCAGGCAGGTGGAGTGAACTGAAGGCTTTTTATCCTGCCCCTGCTTCCTTCAAGAGGCTGAATTTGAAACTCTGGACCTCAAAGTGCTACTTTAAAAAAAAAAATTTTTTTTTGAGCGGTAGTGGTATATGCCCTTGATTCCAGCACTTGGGAAGCAGAAGCAGGTGGATCTCTGTGAGTTTGAGGCCAGCCTGGTCTACACAGTGAGTTCCAGGGCTACACAGAGAAACCCTATCTTGAAAAATTTTTTTTGAGATTTATTTTTATTTTATGCGTATGAGTGTTTTGCCTGTGTGTGTACGTCAGTACGGAATGTGCAGTACCTGTAGAAGCCATAAGAGGGTGTCAGATTCCATTGGAACTGGAGTTATATGTGGTTATGACCACCATATGGGTGTTGGGAATCAAACCCGGGTCCTCTGGAAGAGTAGTTGGTGCTCTTAACCACTGAGCCATCTTTCCAGTCCTGAAAGTGCTGCTTTTTAAGGTTTATTTTTATTAATTTTTTAAGATAGTTTCTTGCACAAAGCTACACAGAGAAACCCTGTCTCGAAAAACCAAAAAAGGAAAAAAAAAAAAGGTGGAAAAAAAAAAGACAGAGTTTCTCTGTATAGCTCTAGCTGCCCTAGAACTTGCTCTGTAGACCAGGCTAGCCTCAAACTCAGAGATCCACCTCCTCTGCCTCCCAAGTTCTGGGATTACATGCATGTGCCACCATGCCCAGCTCTTTTTTTTTTTAATTTTTAATTGTGTGTATGTCTGACACATGTGTTCAGGTACCTTGGACCTCATAACACCTTGGATCTAGAATTACAGGGGTTTATAGGTCTCTTGATATAGGTGCTGGGAACTGAACTTGTCTTCTACAAAATCGGTACACATTCTTAAATACTAAGCCATCTCTCTAGCTCCTAAATGCTTCTTAAGCTGAAAGAAAAAAAAAATGTACCCACCAGCAGAAGGCAGGTACCACTCAGCTGGTACGTTCAGCATCGGTGACTGGGAGCCAGGACTTTGAAGGGCTTATAGGTTTGGGGGAGGTGAACACACAGTCCCATAAGTTCAATGTGGAATAAATAACGCAACAGCCAGTAGGTGCATCAGACATTTTGAGGGACAGACAGCTCCCCGAGGAGAAGTCCTATGAGGAACATATGATAGAGACTGGCCCTGAGGGATGCAGAGGTCCAGAAGGGAACAGGTGCATTTCAAGAGAGGAAACTAAAAAACAAAACAAGTCCCATGCCTTTAATCCCAGCACTTGGGAGGCAGAGGCAGGTGTATTCCATAAGTTTAAGGCCAGCCTGGTCTACAGAGTTCCAGGACAGCCAGGGCTGTTATATAGGGAAATCCTGTCTCGAAAAACAAAAACAAAAACAAAACAAGCATATACCACTATACCTTGCTTTTAAGTGTTTGTTTTTGAAACAGTCTCACTATGGATCCCTGGCTGGCCTGGAACTCACTGTATAAATCAGGCTAGTCTCAAACTGACAGAAATCCTCCTGTCTCTGCCTCCTGAGTGTTGGGACTAAATGCATATACCACTATGCCTGGCTACATTCAGCTTTAAAAAAAAATGTGTGTTATATTTGATTTTGTAGAGAAGGGGCGTGCATGTGCCACAGAATGTGCGGAGGCAGAGGACAGCTTGTAGGAGTTGGTTCTCTCCTTCTACCGTGTTGGGAACTGAACTCAAGTTTCATGGCAAGGGCCTTTACTCAGGAAGCCATCTCTCTGGCCCAGGTACGGTTTATACTGAGGGAGTGGTGTGATGGGGCAATGAGTCTTGACAAAGCAGACTAGCAGGGCAGAGAAGAACCACGAGATGCTTGCAACATCATTTGGGGGCAGGCAGGCTGACTCAGCAGGCTAAGGTACCTGTAGACAAGCCTGATGGCCTGAGTTCCATCCTTGGGACCCACATGGTCAAAGGAACTCACTGACTTCTGCAAGTCATGCTCTGCCTCCCACATGAGTGCATGTGCACAGGCATGCGCAACAGATAAATTAAAATATACCTTAGAATATTTTCTATGATCTGGAGTTTACTGAATAACAGGAATCGTAAAGCAGAAAAGTGGCACTTATACCAGTACTTATTTCCATTTTAACCAGGTTCAGAACAGAGGCTGAGGGTGGAGCCCATTCATAGAGTATCTGCCTTGCATGCACAAGGCACTAAGTTCAATCCTCAGCACCACCGAAAAAACAGAACAGAGGCTCAGATGGGCAAGCTAATTGTCCCAAGTCTCCACAGGTGTCAGGGAGACAGAACCAATAGCATCCACCTGTAATCACAGGACATGGAGGACAGCAAGGCCTAAGACCAGCAAAGTAAGCGGGGAAGCTGGAGAGCCCCAGGAAGGGCCATGGTTCAGCGGCAGTTGAAGTCTGCAGTTACCTGGGCACCCAGTGGTTGACACACGACACTGTCAAGTGCCTGAAACTAACCCTCACGGTCTACATCTGCAAAGCAGCCGAGCTGGAAGTTATACCCAGGTCTCGAGAGCCTTTTGCTGCTGCGGCCTGGGGCAGGAATCCAAAGCTCTCCTTTCCATCCCTGACTCCAGGACTGAGCCAGTGTGGGCTGTGGGCCAGTCAGATGGGCTCCATTCCGCTGTAGGCAAGACTCCACAAAAGACTTTGCACCCTCACAGGAGAGGTGAGAACAAGGAGACAGGGTCCCGTGTCCCAGCGGCCCAGGGCTCACACATCAGTCAGGAATCCTCTGCGACTCTGTCTTCCTTCCCCATTGCTTCCCAATCGAGAACGCCAGGAGTTTTAAGATGTTGGAACTGCAAAAGCCTCTAATTGTCCTGTTTTCAATTCCACCACCACACAGGAGGCAAACAGAGGTCCAGAGAGGTAGAGGGCCTGCCTACCCACAGCCACTCACCTGGTCCAGTTCTCCTCTGGCCTCATTACTAGTCCTTATAGGAAAGTCCTTCTCTTTAACATCTCCATGGAGGGAAAAGGCTAGCTGCCCTGGTTTCCTTCCTGTTGCTAGGAAGGGACATGGACCAACAGCATCCAGGAGGATGGAGTTTGTCTTACAGGTTATAGCCCATCATCAAGGGGAGCCAGGGCAGGAACTTGCAGGCAGGAACTGAAGCAGAGACCATAGAGGAGTGCCATTCACTGGCTTGCTCAGCCTGCTTTCTCCCACAACCCAGCACAGGAATGGCACTACCCACAGTGGGCTCCATACTCCCACCTCAACTATTAGTCAAGAAAACGCTCCACAGATTTGCCTACAGGTCTGTCTGATTGAGGCATTTCAATTAAGATTTCCTCTTTCGCTGGGCAGTGGTGGCACATGCCTGTAATCCCAGCACTTGGGAAGCAGAGGCAGGGGGATCTCTGAGTTTGAGGCCAGCCTGGTCTACAAAGTGAGTTCCAGGACAGCAAGGACTAAACAAAGAAACTCTGTTTTGAAAAACCAAAAAAAAAAAAAAAATCTTTCTTGTTTGTTCCTAGAATGTCATGGTAATGTCACAATATAAAACATAACTTTAAAAGTCCAATAGTATTTAAAATTGTGAACCCTTTAAAAGTTTAATATCGCCCTGGGCAGTGGTGGCGCATGCCATTAATCTCAGCACTCAGGAGGTAGAGCCAGGCGGATCTCTGTGAGTTCAAGGCCTGCCTGGTCTACAGAGCGAGATCCAGGACAGGCACCAAAACTACACAGAGAAACCCTGTCTTGAAAAACCAAAAAAAAAAAAAAAAAAGTTTAATATCGCTTTGAAAGTGCTATATGTGTGTGTGTGCCTGTGTGTATGTGTGTGTGTTTCCCGAGACAGAGTTTCATCTCATTATGTAACCCTTGCACTGGCTTTGTAGACCAGGCTGGCCTCTAACTCACAGAGATCTGCCTGCCTCTACTTCCTGAGTACTGGGACTAAAGGTGTACTCCACCACACCTGGCTAAATCCAAAGTCTCTAAACTGTGAGCTCCTGTAAAAATCCAAAATAAGTTATATTCTTGTTTATTTCCAAAGGGAAGAGCCAGGGCACAGTTATAATCATAGCTGATTATAACTATAATAGCTGATTATAACTATATCAGGGCATAGTTATAATCAGAGCAAAACCAAGATTCAACACTGTAAGAAGCACAGTGTCTGATGTCTTGGACTCACTCATAATCTTCTGGACTCCAGAACAGCTTGCTCACCCAGTTCTCCACCTCTGCTACCCACAACACAGCTGAGGATTGTGGTAGCATTTGGAATCTTGAGCTGGAAAAGCCCCTGAGTGCTCAGAGATCTCACACCTGCTGCTGCCCGTAGTGGTCACTCCACGGTCTTCGTAGCTCCAGTATGCTGTGGTCTCTCTCCACCACAGCAGGAGCCGAACCTTCACCAATGGCCTCTCCTGGACCCTCACAGGGTCCAGTCTCAGCTGTTCTCCAGGACCCTCCAGCCCTACAGCTTCTCTGCTGCCAAAACTAGCGCCACGTTGTAGTTTTGCTCTCTACCAAGTTCAGCTATCGGCATGAGACGCAGCCTTGGGCCCCTCTGGACCAGATCTGCTGGATGCTGACCCTAAGGAAATAATCCCTAGAAGATTTTTACCTCGACGATGCTGGTCTTTTGCTAATCCCAGCTGCTTCTTCAGCCCCAGCTGATCCGCATCAATTGCCCCAGCAAAGCAAAGGTTTCACTTCACTAGTGCTGGTCTCCTGTTAATCACAGCTTGTGCTCAGCCCCAGCTGACCAGAAACCACAGATTCTTCATTCAAAACATCACATGAATAGCTGGTCCGAGTGTTTAAGGGACCCTGGGACCTCACAAGCCAGACCTCCATCATGTGCATTTCTTTCTTTTTTCCTGTTCAAGCCCCCACTGGACAACAGCCCATTAATCTCTGAGCACTCAGTGGCTTTTCCAGCTCAAGATTCCAAATGCCACCACAACCCTTCCTAAAATACAGTCAGGTCTGTCACAGCAGTACCACACGATCTTGTTCCCAATTTTTGTTCCAGCTTGCTTTCTATTGCTGTGATAAACACCATGATCAAAAGAAACTTGGGGAAAGAAAGGGTTCACTTAGCTTACAGGTCACAGCCCATCCCCGAGGGTAGCCCAAGACAGGAACTGAAGCAGAAGCCACGGAGGAATGCTGCTTTCTGGCTTGCTCCCCAGGGATCACTCAGCTGGCTTTTTTAATGCAACACCTGCCCGGGGTGGCACTGTCCTGCTGGCCCTCCCACTGCCATCGTTAATCAAGAAGATTGTTCCACAGCCTTGCCTACAGGCCAGTCTGATGAAGGCATTTTCTGGATCAAAGTTTCTCTTCCCAGATGACTCTAGCTTGTGCCAAGTTGACCAAAATAAATAAATAAATAACCTAACCAGTACACAGGTTCAGATCTGTGGTTCTCTCACCCCTTCCCCACCAGCCTGAGGCCCCTAAGGACAAAGATGTCCACTTGGGTGTCTCCAGTGTCAGCACAAGGCTGAGCCCATAGAAGGTATGTGACCAGACAATAATGTCCCAAAGTTTTTCTCACAGTCTGAGGTACATGGAGGGACACAAAGGGCTTCTCAGAGAACAGAATCTTCACGACTTGGGGCTTGTGTACATGCAGGTAGAGAGAGAAGTTGCTGAGGACAGTCTACACCAAGTGATACTCTGGTTCCTAGGTATGTGGAAGTGGCCTCTGATTTGGAGAACAGCAGAGGAGGAACGCATGGGACCAGAAGACAAGCGCAGTTGGGACCTGCACTCGTGAATGACAGTCTGGAGACAAGAGCGGGAGTGTGTGTGAGGAAGGCTCTTGGTCGTCCTAGCTGGAGGAGCTGCATTTACGTGGTAAAGAGTTCTGAAAGGAAGCTGGAGCTGGGCTTGGTCCTTTGAAGGTGTCATCACAGGTTTTCCGGGAGAGGACTCCAAAGGCGGCTTCCGGAGCAGCATCTTGGGACCGTCCATCCCTGATGAACTGGTGTGTGGGGAGACATGGGGTTAGCCCATGCTTTAGTGTCCACTTTATTTCTTCACACACACACACACACACACACACACACACACACAAACGTGTATATATATAGTGTTTATGTTGTAGTCCAGGTTAGACTCTACCTTGCCATCCTTCTGCCTCAGCCTCCCAAGTGCTGAGATTTCAGGCCTGGGTCCTCGAATCTGGTTGTGCCCACTTTCCTGTTCAAAATATTTTTTTGTTTGTTTGTTTGTTTTTCAAGGCAGAGTTTCTCCGTGTAGTTTTTGGTGCCTGTCCTGGATCTCACTCTGTACACCAGGCTGGCCTCGAACTCACAGAGATTCACCTGGCTCTGCTTCCCGAGTGCTGGAATTAAAAGCGAGTGCCACTGCCCCCGGGCTCAAAATACTTTTATGCTTATCACCCATTTAAATTTAATAACCCCAAGAGTAGGAAAGGGTGAGGCACCTATTGGACAAACAGAGGCACTAAGACCAGAGAGATGAAGTGGCTTGCCATGGTCACACGGTCACATCTCAAACCGCAGACCAGCGGGCCTGAGGTCCTTGAAGTACACGCTGTTCCACAGAGGTGGGGTTAGGGGCCCAGAGGGGAGTGGCCCTGCTTAGCTGATGAGGAAGTACATACAGAAGGTCCTCTAGGCCTCAGTGAGCAGCCACTGGGCCCTCCAACTGTCCTCAGGGCTGTTTCATCTCTAGACGGGACTGTCCAACAGCCCAGCCTTTACAAACTAGCTTGCCTTAGCCACGGTATCTTGGGCTCAGGACCGTGCCACTTCTGAGCACCCGTCACCCCCCAGAAAGGGAAAGGACCTGCCATGACACCCAGCAAACCAGGAGCTAACTGCATCATACCGTGGAGCAGCCGAGCAGAGGCTTGTCTGATGCCACTGGTCTCTTGAATGAGAAACGGCTCTGGGAGGGGCAGGTTCTGTGGCCAAGGATGGCAAGTGGCTGGTGTGAGACTTCACCAGGTCAGCTGTGTCATGGCTGAGACCCAGGGTGAACACCAGGTACTTTCTTGTGGGGGTGGGGGTGGGGCGGCGGCGGCGGCAGTGCCTGCCCCCACATCCCACTATGAGAACCCAGCAGAAGCAGGGGTTTTCCACCCAGATCCCAGCAGAGGTTGCTCCATTATTCTGTCTGACCACAACCACTTCCTCCTCTTAAAAACTCCCTCCGGCAGGCAGGCCCTGACACCAGCCAGGCTCTCAGCCGAAGAGAAGCTTGTGCTGGCTTGTTAGCAGGGGCCCAGCCAGGCTCAGGAATGTCCCAGAAGGCCCTCCCATCTGGTGGAGGAGAGGGCTGGGTCTGAGGCCACTAGCCTCTGCGAGGATGAGAAATCCTCGCTCCTGTGGGGCAATGCAGCTCCTAAGCAGAGGCCTGAGTCCCCAGGGGCTGGGAGCACTTGTCATCCCTGGCCATTTTATAGGTAAGGAAGCTGAAGACAGACGAAGCCCAATTTAGGGGAGCCCCGTTTTCCTCACTGAGCTCCCAGTTTCTCTGAAGAGCCTGTCTCAGTGAGCTTAAAATAGTCCTGAGCGTCCAGTTGTTTGTTTTGCTTTTGCTTTTGGAGATTTTTGGAGGTTGCCTGGGAGAAAGCGAAGATGCTGTCGAAGCAGTCAGAAAGAGGAAGAGACACCCCCTCCACCCCTGAGGGTTTCCAGGTCCAGAAACAGAAAAGACCACACAGCGAGCGAGCCGGCCGTCTGGGTCAGAGCCGGCAGAAAGCGCCTGTCAGGCTTGGACCCACCCAGACTCCTGCCTCCCGGCCCCAAGGCCTCAGGTTTTAGACCAGCTGAACTTGGGTCCTACCAGAGATCGCTCCAGACATGGGGGCTGCAGACCAGGAGAACTGCCCTCCAAAGTGGCAGGCTTGGGGCAGATGGGGGGGTGTGTGGAGGGGGGGGGCACGACTCCCGTAACTCCGGCTGTTTCCGCTCTTCCAGCCCCATCTTGCCCCACCTGGTCCCTATGCTCTCTTCTTCCCAGACTTTGGGACACCGAGTCTCCAGGCACCCTGGCCAGGAAGAGCTAGGCCTACCCATCCCAAGTTATCGGAGAGCCTGGGCTGCGTACTTGACAAAGCTGTCCTGGGAGGTGGGGCCCTTTCTCCTACTCCTAGGAGGAGTTGGATCTAGTAAGTGAAATCTGCTGGGCCTGACCCAGCCAGCCAGCCATTCCTTCCCACATCCAGGCTCCCAAACTTTATTCCTTTCTTCAACAACTCCTTATCTAACGCTCACTCCGCATCCTCACAGTAGGTCACACGCTCCTTGTCAGACACTGGGAGCATATAAATGAACAAGGTGGGATGTGGTCCCTGTCCCGAATGAGCTTAAAGTAACCAGGCACAGAGTGGTCAGCAACCGATGCTATTTAGCACACAGACAGACATTGGGAAGCTGCAAGACAGAAGGAAAAGAACCAGGGCAGTGAGATCCAGAACACGACCAAAGAGGTGACCTCTGACCTGATTAGAAAAAGAGCAGCATTTGGCCAGAGGACAAGTTCTTAACAAAATCAGCCCCACAATGAGCTCCTACAAACCTTTACTGGAATTAATTAAGCCGAAAGCTTAATTTCCATCTTTACCACAGTCCTGGAAAATAGCGATTATCACACCCATTATACAGATGACCAAACCGAGGCTCCAAGACACTAAACGGATTGTGTTGTAACCAGTAAGTACGGAAGCTGGAACTAAAGCCAAGTCTGCAGAAGGCGGAGGGGAGGGATGGGTTTCCGTTGCTGTACTGATGTACATTTGAATTATATCCACAGACATTTGAAATTATCCTTATATTACATTGGTTTTATTTTCTGCCCCCCCCCCGACACACACACACACAAATAGATTTTCAAAGCTTGTTTTTGTTTGAGGAGTTTTTGCTTTGAAATCAGAAAAAAAAAATTTAGTGTCCATTACTAGCTAAATTTTCCTAACTTACTATAGCAAACAGGTTTTTGTTTTGTTTTGGTGGTGGTGGTTGGTTTGGGTTTGGGTATTTTTGAGACGAGGCCCAGGCTGACCTCAAACCCAAGCCCCTCCTGCCTCAGTTCCTGCATACTGAGGCTCCAGGTACACCTCACCACACCTAGTAGCCCAGATGGGTTTTATCATTCAAAAGTGGTGTTGTTTGTAAGAGCTGAGTCCTCCACGTCAAAGAAGGACGGGGTGACCCAACCCCCAGAGCATCTGCAGTTCCTGAGAAAGAGGCCCGGGGTTTTTGGTTGACCAGAGTGAGTCAGCAGGCCGAAATGCTGCCAAAATCACCAGGCAAACAGAAATGTGCTTCCTGCACCTTGGGACTGGCCAGACTTCTCTTGAAGTTTAGGGTGCAGGAAAACGGCCTCAGGGCTGGAGCAGGACTCAGTACAGCTGAGCAGCTTGGAGAGGAGGCCCCAGGAGGGTCTGTACAGGGCATGCACGGTTGGTATGCAGTTATGGCCAGAGCTTTACCTGGAATTTAACCTACCCGGATAAATGATGAGGTCCCTGTTGCTAGGAAAACGCAAGGAGAGGCTGGGAGATTGGCTCGGTCGAGGGCAGCTGTGTGGGCAACTGGTCCTATTGGCAATTGAAGTATCAGAGTATTTGTAAGACACATAGAGGGAGGGACACGCTGAATGCAGTCAGCTTCACAGAAAGTGTACTGAACTACGGCAGCAATCAACAGTGGTCACCTAGTGATTGTGTACCAGGCTTCTGTGCTCAGCACAGTGCCAGAGTTCTCTGGAAGGTATGTGGTAACAGGGATTGCAGAGCTGCATGCCCAGCCTCTGATTCAGGGCGTCGGGGTGGGGCTAATTCCCAGATGATGTTAATGCTGTGGTTCTGGACCGAGCTTGGAAAAGCACCATCTCCTATATCTTTGCATTTATCACACCACGTTATGACAGGCTCTGCTAGCATCCCCGCTTCACAGACGAGCAAACAGAACACAGCCATCCGCCGGGGCCCCTCGTAGAGGGCAAATTACTGGTACAGCTACTGAGTTGGTATCCGGATTTTTCTGACTCTGAAGTTAAAGCTTTTAATAAAAACAATCAGCCCCTCCCCCATTTGTTGGCAAATAGAAATTAAAAAATTATAATTGTTTAGTAACAATAAGCCTTGCAAGTTTCCTCTTCAAAATAGAAAATAAAAATAAACAGTGTGATACTTGGAAAAGGTTGAGAAGGAATTGCCAGCACAATGACAGGGAATCAGGAAGACCATGAGGTGGGGGTGGGGGAAGCAGGTGCTTGGTTAGCCAGCCCAGTCTCTCCTGCTTGGAGGGACTTTGGGTTAGCCTCTGATAAGCGGGAGATTTCACCATTCTATGGCTCCAAGGTTCTCAGGTGTTGGGCTGTCTGCTGGATGGACGTTTCCCCGTTATGATGCAATTTAACAAACATGTACAAAATGTCTTGGTCATAGAGCAAGCTAGGATGAGCTACAAATAGGCTAAATAAGAGCACTATCAAGGTACTAGGTCATAATCCCCAGTGCCTGGGAAGGCTGCCTTAGCCCTCACAGGGGGTTCTGCAGACACAAGGAAGAACCTTAAAACGAGGTAACCATCTTGAATCATTATCTGAGCAAGCCTGAAGTATCCATCTACGTCCTTTGAGAAGAGCTTAGAGGATGTTGTTGCTGGCTTTGAAGATGGACAAGGGGACCCACAAGCCAAAGAATGCATCTCTGCATGCTGGAAAAGTCCAAGAAAGGGACTCTCCCTGGAGACTGCAGGGGATGCCTTTGATTTTAAACATGTGCCCCCCCCCGCCCCCAACCCATTTCACCTTCCAGAACTGTAAAATAATAAATGGCTTCTGGTTCTCCACACAGTGTGGGAGCAAATAAGTGTGCCCTCACTCACATTCCTACTCCATTGCTGCTGGCCTTGTGCGTGCGGAGAAGCAGGTGCACAGGGGAGCACATGAGGTGTCCCATCCTGAGAACGAGCACTGCGCTGGGCACAATGGTGCTGCCCCTTAACCTCAGCACTCGGGAGGCAGAGGCGGGCGGATCTCTGAGTTCCAGGCCAGCCTGGTCTACAGAGCGAGTTCCAGGACAGCCAGAACCACATAGAGACCCTGTCTCAAAACAAACAAACAAATAAAAACAAAAACAAAAAAACCAAACTGGCACCTGTAGCTACTTAGACCTCCCCAGACCATTTCTGGTGTTCTTTTCCACAGTTAAGTACTGAAGAGTTACATTCCTTCAAACAAACAAAAACATAAACATCATGAGCCTGGCATGGAGCTGAATGTTGAGTGCAAAGATTTGAGTCAGATGGTCTGTGGGTGGGGGGAGGGACAATGAGGTAGGGACTGTGGGGTGGGTGAAAGGAAAAGAATGGGCCCAGGATCCCCAAGACCAAGTTCTCAGCACAGAAGAGATTTATTTGCCCTGGAGGAACAGAGGACGGGGGAGACAGAGGATGAGGGAGAAGGGAGGGGAACAGGGAGAGGGGAAGGAGTATTTGTCCCAGAGGGGGACAAAGGACGGCCTCTGGATGGAGACAGACAGGGCACATAGGCAAATGGCAGTTTATAAAGGTACAAGGAGACCCCCGTGTTAGGATGAGCTGTTTAATTTTATTTTTAATTTAATTGGACATGTTAATTAGGTGAACCAAAGGGGGCTTTTGATTGCTGGACTTCAATACTTTGATAGCTGAACCTCGGTAGTCAGCCTCGGGAGGAGGAAGTGGCCAAATAAGGGAATGGACCTTGGTGGCCAGCTTTAGAAATGTAGTCTCAGGGTTTTTAGCAAGGCAGAGGGAATGGGGGAGAAGGGCAGGGCCTGCCAGAGCCACATGCTCGAGTGGGCTCGTGTCCCTTCAGTGGGGGTAGGGACGGGAAGTGGGCAGTAAGTCAGACTTGGTCCTGTGTGGTTCTGGTGAGGTGTCCCTGAGGGACAGAGCAGTGAGGTGAAAAGACCATTGTCACTCAAGGTGACAGTAAAGACCTTCGGTGGGGTTTGCTGGGGGTGTGGCTCAGAGGGACAGCACTTATGGCATTCACAAGGCCCTGATCCCCAGTATCCACCCACCACACCCCCAAAAGAAAGGAAAGATGCTGTTATGCACTGCACTTTGTTTTGCTGTTGTTTTGGTTTTTCAAGACAGACCTGGATGTCCTAGAACTCACTCTGTAGACCAGGCTGGCCTCGAACTCCCAGAGATCCCCCTACCCCTGCCTCCTGAGTGCTGGGATTAAAGGCGCATGCCTAGCTCTGTTTTGTTTTTGACATGCTCAGATCTGAGAATCTACGATGGGGTTGAAAGACATAACCTAAAAGAAAGGCTGTACATGCTGCCCGAACACTGAATCTCTCTGCCTTCAAAAAAGGGACGCCACTCCAGAGGGTAAGAGCACTGGCTGCTCTTCTAGAGGACTGGGGTTCAATTCCCAGCACCCACATGGCGGCTCACAACTGTCTGTAACTCCAGTTCCAGGAAATCTGACACCTTCACACAGACATACATGCAGGCAAAACACCAAGGCACATAAAATAAAAATAAAGTAAGTCATTAAAGAGGGGGTGTACTCTCTAGGTTGGGGAGAGAATTCAGGACCATGCTGGAGTCTGCAGGACTGACTCCAGTCTGTTTTAGTCGGGTTTTGCTTGTTCTGTTTTTTTTCTCAGGTTGTGTTTGTGGATGTTTATTCATCCTGTATGCCTTTTGCTGGGGAGACATCCATAGAGAAGTCTATTGGTGCCAGATAGGGCACCAGTGACCAACCAAAGCAATTGCTCTCAACTTCCCAATACTTGTGACCCTTTAATACAGTTCCTCATGTTGTGGTGACCCCCGAACCATAACCTTACTGAGTTGCTACTTTATAACTGTATTTTTGCTACTGTTCTGAGTCATAATGTACATGTCTGATATGTGGGATATTTGATATGCAACCCCCAAAGGGGTTGTGACCCACAGGCTGAGAACCACTGGACCAAAGACTTATCTCATCCAAACCTTGTCTAGTGAATCAGTGAGTTTATTGGGGTTACATCTGCGGGGAGCTCAGTCCTCCATGGGTGACAGCTCACAGAGTACTGAAGCCCTGGAACTCCCTCCCTGCTTCCGGCCCAGCTGCACCAATGGGAGAATCGCTTCCGCCCAGCAATTGCTTACTGCCAGTTTGTTTGTTTGGGTTTTTTTTCTTTTTTTCTTTTTTGACAGGGTCCTGTGTATCTCAAGCAAGCCTGAAGCTAGCTATGTAGAGGATGACCTTGAATCCCTGATCTTCCTGCCTCCACCTCCCAAGTGCTGAGATCACAGGTGTGCACAAGCACACTTGGTCTCTGTGGTTCTGGGAATGGAACCCAGGCACCACATGCGCTTGGCAAGCACTCTATCAACAGCCGCAGCCCTGCTTTTCTAGTCTTGAGGAGGGAGTGTGTGAGTCCTGTAGGCTTCAGGAGCTTCCCAAACCATGTAAAGTTTACTTCCTAAGTCTTGAGTCTCCTTCCTCAACTCCAGGAGGGAAAGCTTAGATCTGAAGGAGAGAGCCACACAACAGTTTCTTTGTTTTGTTTTGGTTAGGTTTCTTTTTTTTTTTTTTTTTGGTTTTTTCGAGACAGGGTTTCTCTGTGTAGCTTTGCTCCTGGAACTCACTTGTAGCCCAGCTGGACTCGAACTCCAGATATCGCCTGGCTCTGCTCCTGATGCTGGATTAAAGCGTGCCCACCGCCCGGCTTTCGTTAGGTTTCTTGAGACAGCCCAGGCTGTCCTGGAACTTTGTAGACCAGGCTGGCCTCAAACTCGCAGAGATCCGCCTGCCTCTGCCTCCTGAGTGCTGGGATAAAAGGCATGCACCACCACCGCCCAGTTTATTCGTTTGTTTTAAGACAGAATCTTAATTTGTTTGTTTTAAGGTAGATGTGTAGCATAGGCTGGCCTGTATTTCGTGATCCGCCTGCCTCAGCCTTTCAAGTGTTGGTGTGACAGGCATGCAGCACCATTCCTGGCCTCCAATCTGCTTCTAAATAAAGCATCCATCATTTTAACGAACATGCAAAGATTGGTTGGTTCTCTGAGGCTAATATGAAATTCTGGAATGCTGTCCTTGGAGGTCAGCGGTGTCAAGATAAGGTCTAACACTCCCACTATGTGGCCCCTGATGTGAATTCACAGGCCAGGCTGGGCCCATGTGTGACAGACAAGAAAGAGTTGGAGCCACAAGAATCTTTGGAGGGGAAACCTGGATGCTCACAGAGGCCTTCCCAGAGGAAGTGGTACAGAACTTCCATGGGGACAGGTGGCCATAGCCAGTCAAGACAACTGAAGGAGAAAACGTTCTAGACGTACATGTCACCCCAGCCCAGTAGCTGGGGGAAAGTCCAATAGAGTGACCCCAGCCTCCTCGCTGCCTAGAGGAATACTGGGACTCTGTCCTAACCCTGAGAACCTCTGGGAGACGACTGTGCATTCTTTACACTGTCTGATTTCCTAAGGATTTCTCAGGATGAGATTTCCTGTTCATACACCACCTGGGACACCTTCTGTTTCCTGGAACGGTGTGAGGAGACTGTGGAGAGGGGTCCTAGAATTTTTCTAGAATTGGTTTGCTGTGTGACAGTGGACCAGTCACCTCTCTCTGGGCTTTGATTTGTCCATCTGAAAAGTAACAACCGAGGACAAGTTGAGTCCTTCCAGGATCTCTGGTGTCACCTTGGGGAGGCAGCACCCTGTAGTGATTAAACCCCTGGCTTAGAGTTCAAGTCCTACCCCCAGCATTTACAGGATCATGGGCCCATCATTTCTCTTCTCTCAGGCTCTCTTTCCTCATCGGTGGCTTCTGGCTCGTATGGAGATTAAGTGAGATCATAGACATAAAGCATTTGGTGCTGTGCCAGACCCAGCAAATGGCGCTGCTGTCATTATATTCTGTAATGGACGTGAAATGGAATGTGCCAGCGCCGCTGATGGCCGTGAAACACGCCTTCACCCTCAGGGTTTGCCGTGAGTGCAAGCTCTGCAAACAGCAACAGAAGGTCCCGATGTGCGTCCAGGGGAACACCCAGGGCTGGGTGGCTCTGCTTTGGCAGAAGCTGAGGGAACTCCCTGCCGAGCCTCCTTGGTGGATGGCAGCCATGGGTATGAAGCCAATTCCCGGATTCTGTCCCACAAAAGTGGGCCCAGGGTGGCTGGAATCAGCTCAGGGTGGCAAAAGAAATATCCTTTGCCCTCAGCTGGTAGAGTCAGGATGTCGGGGCAGAATAGAAAGGAGAACATCGTCTTCCTTCTCTTGTGACCTGCCCGGGGAGTGTCTGGCTGTTCCCATATCAGTCTAATCCTAACTGCCTGGTGTCTATTCATTTTTCAGCTTATGTAGTCTGACTGGTTTTTATACAAAAGACAGGAGACTGAGGTCCAGAGAGAGGCAGGAACTAGCCAGAGGTCACACAGCAGATCAGAATGTAGGTCTCCCAGGCCACTGTCAGAATCAGACAGCCTCTTTTAATTCCATCAAGCCAGTGAATGGCAGGCTGTTCCCATGGCTGCTCCAGATGTTTCCTATCACCACATTTCATGGGAATCTGGCCACCCAGTAATGCTGGACTTAATCCTTCCAGGGAAAACGACTCCAGTTCAAGGGGTCCTAGGGAGCGAGTGCTGGCCCGTCATCACAGACAAGCAGTGAGAGAGAAACCCCTCCCAGAGCTGTTTGGTTACCAGGGAGAGCAATTTGGAGTCACTGGGGCCTCAACCCTCCTCACTCATTAGCTGCGTGACCTTGGTCTTGTCCCTCTGCCTCTTGGCTGGTATCCTCGTCTATAAAATAGGATTATATCTACCTCTCAGGTCTGCATAGACTTGTTGAGGTAGTGAATGTAAACTACCAGGCACAGAAATAGACACTTGAGTTTTTTTAATTATTATTTTATGAGTATGAGTGTTTTGCTCGCATGGCTATCTATATACCACATGCATTCCTGGTGCCCATGGAGGCCAGAAGAGATCATTGAATTCCTTGGAACTGGTGTTACGGATGTTTGTGAGCCACCATGAGTATGGTGAGAATTGAACCTGGGTCCTCCGAAAGAGCAACCAGTCCTTTAATTGCTGAACAGTCTCTCCAGTTCCAACACTCAGTATGACTGTCGGCATTGGCCGTTGGGCTTAGGAGGTAACTCAGAAGTAGAGTGCTTGCCCAGCGTGTGTGTGTGTGTGTGTGTGTGTGTGTGTGTGTGTGTGTGTGTGTGCGCGCCAGCCTCCTCCATCGCAAACAACAGGCTCTACTGTAGGTTACCTAATAGAAAAGGACACAAGGGACAGGCTGGAAAACTATACAGCCAAAAACAATATCCCAAGAAAGCTACTACCCCCATGCAGATCTGTCGTCTCCAGCTGCCAGCATGTGCCAAGGATATTCTACAGGCATACTTCTCCATGACGCCCTTAGTCCTTCTCTCTTTACTGTTAGGATGGTATCGGATGAAGGACGTGGAACGCTGGCTCCTGCGGCTGGACCAACTAGGGAAAACACACCTGTACGCAATGTGCAGCCAAGGCTGCTTAGAGTGAAGAAAGGCTCTGTTCTATACCAGTGTACAGATTTGGAAAGCGATGCTGAGCAACTTCCCCAATATTGAGGAGGTCACACAGCTGATAGCAGTGGAGCCTGTCTGGTGCTATAGCGACGCCCTTACCTACTTCCCGCCCCTCTTTCTAATGTCCTGATCTACACTGGAGGGTAGAAAGAGTCTGCTGAGAGGCCGGGCAGTGGTGGCACACGCCTTTAATCCCAGCACTCAGGAGGCAGAGGCAGGCAGATCTCTGTGAGGTCGAGGCCAACCTAGTCCACAGAGTGAGTTCCAGGAAAGGCGCAAAGCTACACAGAGAAACCCTGTCTCGAAAAACCAAAAAAAAAAAAAAAAAAAAAAAAAAAAAAAAAAAAAAGATTCTGCTGTCCATGACAGAAGAGTTCCTCATGCCTCAATAAAGAGACATGCTTCATTTGTCTTTCTCTCTTCTCTAGTGCTGAGAATAGAACCTGGGGCTTTGTGCATGCTAGGTAAGTGCTCTAACTGCTGAGCCATCTTTCCAGCCCCAGCGCTTTTAGTTCTTTTGTTTTGTTTTGTTTTGTTTTGTTTTTTTCTTTCAAGACCAGGTTTCTCTGTGTAGCTTTTGGAGTCTGTCCTGGATCTCGCTCTGTAGCCCAGGCTGGCCTCAAACTCACAGAGATCCGCCTGGCTCTGCCTCCCGAATGGTGGGATTAAAGGCGTGCACCACCACCGTCCCATGTGCACTTTTAGTTCTCTTGATCTACTCTACTGTCAGATTTCCCTGAAGCCCTTTCGTTTTCTAATATTACTTATGTATTTTTTTTTATAGCTATGGTTTATCTGCTTCACCTCACGCTCTGAGAGAGCAGGCATCCCTAGCCACAGCAAGAGAGCAGGGATGTTTGTTGAATAAATATGAAGACCAGCTCTGGGGTCACACAGTGGGCAGGTGGCATAGCTGTGACTTGGATCCAGCGTTATTTGGCTCCAGAGCTCCAGAGCCTTCTTTCTAGGACCATTACAAAGCTTAGCTGGGTCCCCACCTCGGCCACGTAGCACACTGCCCGGTAGAAAGTTAGTGTGTTAGAACATTGAATAATATCGAGCTGTTATTAATGGGGTTTTCTGTCCTCCTGATCTCGTGTTCTACATTGCTTAATGGCGCAGCCTTCAAGGCTGGAGTAAGTCTTCAAAGTTGACTTGGCAAGTGCGCTGACATGACCCTCAGGTAGGAAGCATGCTGGTGTGCCAGCAAAGGTAGCAGACAGACCAACCCCTCCCAGACAGACAGACAACCCCTCCCAGACAGACAGGCCAACCCCTCAGACAGACAGCCAACTCCTCCCAGACAGACAGGCCAACTCCTCAGATAGACAGCCAACTCCTCCCAGACAGACAGGCCAACCCCTCCCAGACAGACAGCCAACCCCTCCCAGACAGACAGGCCAACCCCTCCCAGACAGACAGCCAACTCCTCCCAGACAGACAGCCAACCCCTCCCAGACAGACAGCCAACTCCTCCAGACAGACAGCCAACCCTCCCAGACAGACAGCCAACTCCTCCCAGACAGACAGCCAACTCCTCCCAGACAGACAGCCAACTCCTCCAGACAGACAGCCAACCCTCAGACAGACAGCCAACTCCTCCCAGACAGACAGGCCAACCCCTCCCAGACAGACAGCCAACTCCTCCCAGACAGACAGGCCAACCCCTCCAGACAGACAGCCAACTCCTCCCAGACAGACAGCCAACCCCTCCCAGACAGACAGCCAACTCCTCCCAGACAGACAGCCAACCCCTCCCAGACAGACAGCCAACTCCTCCCAGACAGCAGCCACCCTCCAGACAGCCAACCTACCAGACAGACAGGCCAACCCCTCCCAGACAGACAGGCCAACCCCTCAGACAGACAGACAACCCCTCCCAGACAGACAGGCCAACCCCTCAGACAGACAGCCAACTCCTCCCAGACAGACAGGCCAACCCCTCCCAGACAGACAGCCAACTCCTCCCAGACAGACAGGCCAACCCTTCAGACAGACAGCCAACTCCTTCCAGACAGACAGACCAACTCCTCCCAGACAGACAGGCCAACCCCTCCCAGACAGACAGCCAACTCCTCCCAGACAGACAGGCCAACCCCTCCCAGACAGACAGCCAACCCCTCCCAGACAGACAGCCAACTCCTCCCAGTCAGACAGCCAACCCCTCCTAGACAGACAGCCAACCCCTCCCAGACAGACAGCCAACCCCTCCCAGACAGACAGGCCAACCTCTAACAGACAGACAGGTCAACACCTACCAGACAGACAGGCCAACCCCTATCAGTCAGATGGCCAATGCCAACCAGTCAGTCAAACCCTCCCAGACAGACAGATCAACCCCTACCAGCCAGCCAGCCAACCTCTCCCAAACAGACGGCCAAGGCCAACCCCTACCAGAAAGACAGGCCAACTCCTACCAGTCAGACAGCCAATTCCGACCAGTCAGCCCGCCAAGCTCTACCAGTCAGACAGGCCACACTCTGCCAGACCTGATCTTCTACACCACCCTGCCCACTTGATAACTGACCTGAAATTCTTCACCCACAGGGGCTGTCCACACACAGATTTCCTGTCCTCTGAGAAGGGGAAGTCCATCCAACAGTTTACTATGAGTCATTGGCTCAAGAACTGGCAGAGGTATCTTAGAGGAGAGCTATCTGAGGAGAGGAGAGAGACCTGGATTCTAGAAGGAACATCGCTAC
The DNA here is from genome assembly GCF_004664715.2 of Peromyscus leucopus. Classification (NCBI taxonomy): domain Eukaryota; kingdom Metazoa; phylum Chordata; class Mammalia; order Rodentia; family Cricetidae; genus Peromyscus; species Peromyscus leucopus. The sequence goes on from NC_051064.1 coordinate 129,753,688, forward strand.
TTTGACTTAGGTACTTTTGCTGACTATATTGAACAAGTCCCCTCCATGGCCTTAATTTTCTTTTCTGGAAAATGGGATATTAAATCTTTTTTTTTTTTTTTTTTTTTTTTTTTTTTTTTTTGGTTTTTCGATACAGGGTTTCTCTGTGTAGCTTTGTGCCTTTCCTGGAGCTCACTCTTGTAGCCCAGGCTGGCCTCGAACTCACAGAGATCCACCTGGCTCTGCCTCCCGAGTGCTGGGATTAAAGGCGTGTGCCGCCACCGCCCGGCGGGATATTAAATCTTTACTTTCCTGGATGTTCTGGATAGTTCTGCCAACTTATTTTTGTTGTTACTCTTACTGTCTGTCTGTTTATAATAGTGTCACAATAGCCCAGGCTGGCCTTGAACTTCTGGCAATCCTCCTGCTTCAGTCTTCTCAGTGCTAGGATTACATGAGCCACAGCACTCGGGTAGGTTAGTTGCACTCTGAGTGGAACTGGGGACACCTAAGTATCTTCCAACTGGGTAGACCTGGAATGGTTGCTGAGTCTGGAGATTAAAGTCACTCGTACCGGATTCAAATGTTGCCACATCACTTTCTAGCTGTGTGTTGCTGGGAGAGTAACAGAAACTTCCTGAGTCTCGGTTTCTTGACCTATAAAGTAGATATTTGATTTCTCAGCTGCTGATAGTCTTATCAGCTGATCTCTAAGCTGGTTTGGAAGAGTAACTGAGACTTGCCTACCATGAGGCAAGTTAGAAGTGGCCCATAATGATCTCTCAGGAACAGGAACCGGCCCTCAACCTTCGATGCCCTCTCATGTCCTCACTACATCACTGAGGCCACACATAATTGTTACAATAGAGAACACTTTTATTTGTCCTGTTGTTGTTGTTGTTGGCAGTGCTGGAGACTGAACTCGGCCACTAAACCACACTTCTAGCCACGCCTTAACTAGTGACAAAATAAGTTCACAGTAGGAAAAAAAATCAAAGCAAAGTAGTAAAACAGAGAAAGATTACACATAACCTAACAGTCAGAGGTAAGCTCAGTTGAGAGTGAGGCTGACGCGCCTGGATTTCTGGAAATTAAGTGAGAACTGCCTGTCTGCTGGGCTTTGGGGCAGAGGCCAAGTCTCAAGGACCACACTACATCCCAGGTTGAGAGGCTGGACCATCTGTGCATGTTAAAAGGATGGAAAAGGCAGTTCAAAACACACAAAGACAGAGAGAGAGAGAGAAGAGAGAGAGAGAGAGAGAGAGAGAGAAACAGACAGACAGACAGACACAGAGAGACAGAGACAGAAAGGGGCAAAGACAGAGACAGAGAGACAAAGACAGAGAGGCAGTGACAGACAGACAGACTGACTTTTGCTTGGTTCCAGCAATGCTGCCTTATATTCCCAGACATATGGGGTAAGAATGTGTTTCTACCTCACTTTAGGGAACTAAAAATGGAAAGGGATTTATGAAAAGAAAAATTCTAATCCAGAGCAGTGGCCCAGGGCTGGGGTAACTGTGTTCAGCGGCAGAACACTTGAACACAGCATATTGAACCAGCTCAGGTCCTGGTTCAGTCCCCAGTCATATTAATTACTTATCAATTAATTAAGTGAGACAGTAGTTTGCTCCTCTCACACTTGAATTTGCCCCAGTACAGAGCTTGTCGGGCTGAATGTCAAGGTCTATTGAGTTGTCTGCCTCTTTAGCAAACAAGAAACATCTTTTAGAGTCTGGCCGTGTCTCCTTCTGAAGAGAAGGTCTGTCACTTAGTAGCTTGGTCGGTGTTCTGGTGAATGAAGAGAAGACAGAAGCCGAGCTGTAAAGAGCAGGGTGAAAGGGTCTTAAAGCTAAATCCAGACACTGCCACTTCGTAACTACTCAACTTGGGGAAGTCAAATCACGTCTCATCTCTAACCTAATTTTCTCTCTCGTGAAATGAAGATAATTTGAGTGTCTGCTTTGCAGAGGGTTTCGAGTTTGAGTGTTTATTTATTTAGAGTCAAGAGTCTCAGTGTGTGACCCAGACTGGCCTCAAGGTGACTGGCAATCCTCCTGTCTCAGCCTCTGGAGTACTGGGGACTTAGACGTCTGTTCTATCACACCCAGCATGTGCGTGCTAGACAAGTGGTCTTCTGCCGAACCACAGCCCAGCCCTCTGTTCATTCTTTATTGGTGGGACATCTACTGTGTACTGTTGATCTCTTTTTATTTGCAACTTTGCCAAGCAGGGCTTGGATTATAGCTCACTGGTAGAGTATGTCACTGCCCTGGGCCTTAATTCTTAATATGGAGGTTATAATTAGTATTTTCCTCATATAATGATTATGGGGGCAGATAATAAATATAATGCATTTAGTACAGTGTATTGCACAACTAAGTAGGAACTCGGTAAATTGTAGCCAATACTTTGTAGGTATCAGTCAGTCTCATGATCCCTTGAGACCTTCCAGGGACGAGTGACGTACCAAGACCAAAACCACTTTCCAAGATTCCTGCAAATCCCTGGGGGGGGTGTGTGTGGATTATCAGCATTATTTCTCCTGGTCCAGCTCCTGCTTTGCTCAACCTGTGGGCCTGCACTACAACAAAACACAGCTCTGCTGGGCTCTGAGCCATTTCCACAAACACCCCCACTCAAGGCAGCACCTTGGTATAGTACGACTTTTCCTAAAGAGTTCCAGGGTAAGAGACTGAGACACGCCACAGCTCAGGGTGAGCTGAAAATCCTGTGCTCCCCAAAGAGATTCAGCTGGCTCCTCTGTTGTTGTTGTGCTGTTTGTTTGGGGTTTTCTGTTTTGTTTTGCTCGATGTTGTTTTGAGACAGAGTCTATGTGGTCCTGGCTGTCTCAGAACTCGCTCTGTAGACCAGGTTGGCTTTGAACTCTCAGAGATCCACCTGCCTCTGCCTCCTGAGTGCTGGGATTAAAGGTGTGCCCCTTTGTTTTGCATTTGAGGTAAATTCTTACTATGCAGCCCAGGCTAGCCTAGAACTCACTATGTAGGTTACAGAGGCCTTAAACTCGTGACAATCCTCTTGCTTCTGTGTCCCAAATGCTGGGATTACAGAAGTCCACCACTTTGCTCAGCTCTTATAAATTACATTTAACACATGTGTGCATGCGAGAGGAGGGGGAGGGGAAGAGAGAAAATATGCCTGTGTATGTCACATGTGTGTGTCACAGCGTGCATGTGGAGGTCAGAGGACATCTTGCAGGAGTCAGTTCTCTCCTTCCACCGTGTGGGTACTAGAGATTGAACTCAGGTCATGAGGCTTGGTGGCAAGCGCCTTAACTTACTGAGCCATCTCACTGGATCTAGACCTCTGGATCCCCTGGTCTCAGCTTCCTGAGCTGGGGTTGCAGGTGTGAGCTACCACACCCAGCTCCCAGATGGCTGTTCCTTCCACTGAGACAACTCTCAGTCCCGGGCCATCTCCTGGCAGCTCCTGACAACAGACATGCTTTTTCTGTCTCTCCAATTGCCCCTCCAAGCATCACCCCATTGTAGGGTTGGGGGGTCAGCTTCCCCTCCCATCTCCCTACCACCACATGTAAAAGTATAGTGGTCCTGTTCTGTCATTCACATAGCCCCTCAAGAATGGGGATACACAGTCACCGCACACACCCTGTTATTCATGGCAGATGTCCTTGGCAGGCTTCCTGCCGCCCACCACTCCCTAGAGTCCTCAACCCTCACCCGTTCCCCAAATCTACCCCCTCTAGATACTGGCAGATTATCTGAGCCCCACCTCTTCTTACTGGCAACTCTCGCTCAGAATATCTAAAGCCGTTTTAGGAGCACATCCAAGTCCATACCTCCTCTTTGTGGACTCCACAGCATCTGCCTCTCAGAAATTCAAGGCCACACCCTCACCTTAAACAGTAATTTCCACGTGAGAATTAGCCTCTTCCCAAAAGTGGAGGTCACGTACTGAGGGCCTGTGGGTAGCCCTAGTCTTCAAGACTGTTTTTTAAAACCTAAACATTGAAAGATTCTAAATAAAATAGGTCACGGAACGTGGCTTCTTTTTTCCCCCTCAGAAAATCTGGCATTACAGAATCCACACTTCTTCCCAAGAGCCATGTTGCCAGAGTGGAAAGGGGGTGGTCCCTGCCCTTCAAGCAGATTTTTCTTGTGCCTCTGCCCACCGCCGTGTTTAATCTTCCCTCCTCGAATCCTGCAGGCTTTTAAATATATGGCCATTGCTAAGAGGCATTTTAGGGTCCACCCCCACCTCCTGCTACCTTGTTATTATGAACATGGGTCTGAAATTTCCCAGGCTCGCTGTCGGCAGTATTCAAATGATGGCTGTTCCTGGAGAGGCAAGGCAATCCAGAGGACTAGGGTCTCCAATAGAAAGGGCTAATAGGGCTGGAGGGGGCATTCGAGGCCAACATGGTGTATCTTCTTATTCGGTTTCAGCTTATTTATTCTTGCAGTTCTAGGGATAGAACCCACGGCCTCTACCACCGAAATACACCCCTAGTCCCAGTAGGGGTTTAAAGCAAGAGCTGTGCATATTAGAAACGCGGCGGGGAAGCTCCGCGAGCCAGTTAGAGCCCCACACTCCCTCCCGCAGAGACGCTGGAGTAGTGAGAGTGGTCCAGGAGGACCAAGGATGCTGCAGCCGACCTGCCTGAGCCAGAGGCGGTGGGAATGGCTGGGAGGACTGCAGAGAAAGCATTTTGAGGCATCCCTGCCAAAGAGTGGGTATGCTTGACCTTGGCGGAAAACACTGCGGGCACTGCGGCTACAATTCGCGGGCTCTCCCCTCCCTCCCGTCTCTCCCCTCCCTCTCCAATGCGGAGGACTGCGGAGGAATCCCAGCCAGGCGGGAGTGCCCACCCACGCGACTGCGGCACGCGAGGGGCGGGGGCGGGAGGGCGGGGATGCCGGTCTTCCCTGGAAGGCCCTGGAGCGAGGCGAGGGGAAGCTGATCACGTGCTACCGCCACCAGGCGCGGCGGGATTGGCGGGTCTGGCTGCCAGGGAGCCAGGACAGCCGGTGTCCCCCTCCCCTCGTGGCCCCGCGTCTGGGAAGGGCGGGAGTCGGGCTCCCACTAGGGATAACACCCGTGGTCGGGTCCCCAAGTGCTCTGCCCCCCGCAGTCTCTGGGAACTCATCGCTTCCCCTTTCCTCCCAGCTTTTCTTCCCACCTGCTGGCGGTTCTGCGGAGCCTGCCTGGAGACCAGCTTTATTTGGGCTAGCTGAGCACGTTTCCTCTGACTTACGATCATTTTTCGGTTTAGGTCAATTCAGTTTAACTCAGACAAGAGAGGGCGTAGAATACCAAGGAGATCTGCACACCTCAACCCTCACAACATCCAAATCGACCCTCATCTCCCTCGTCTGCTCCCTTGTCTCAAGCAGAAACGGGAGAGCTATCTCCACTGCAGCTCGCGTGAAATCTGTGAGATTAAAAAGCCTGTTAAATTTACTAAATATTCGACTCTAGTTTTTATCCAACGCATTAAATATTTAAGCCACTATTTTCCCTCTTTTGCATTTATTCTGACTTGTAATTAGGGTTATTGCTGAACGGGGTCTGCTTGGAATGTAAATCCCACGAAAAAGGAGGGGCGTGTTCATCATTAGTTCATCATTGTAACAGCAACACACTCCGGGTGTAGGGGTTTTTATATTTTCTTTCTCTGGAGATGTAATAATGAACCAATGGTAGATGGATTAAAAAGAGAGAGCAGGTCCAGCGAGATGGCTCAGAATATAAAGGCACCTACTGCCTAGCCTGACCACCTGAGTCGGCGTCTCCTGACAATGTAATGGAAGGAGAACTGAGCCCCCCAGAATCCTCCTCAGACCTCCGCGTGCACACCGTGGCGTACAAGCATCCACAGGCACTCAAAACAAATGAGAGGAAAAAGCAAGCAAAATCTGTTGTGTTGGTGAGGCCCTGGGTTCAGTACACACACACAGTTACGTACACAAGCAAAAATCTATGAAGTGTAAACCTGAAGGGAAGGGCCAGATGGTTGACATTTATTAAACATTTTGTGGTAAACAAAGGACTAAGGTTTGGGGGTTTCCTGGATGTGGGCAGGTGAGGACTTCAACCTAGGGAGTGCTGGTATGGATGACCAGAGGCTGCCCTGCCAGGCAAGGAGGGCCTCAGAAGGCCACATGGGTCACCTCTGCCTGGGGAGGTGCTCCCAGACTCTTTCCTGGGCAGATCCAGGAAGCTTCTGTCTGCATCTGCTGCTTTCCCTCCACTGCTGCAGACTGATGGAAACTTCTTCAGCCGAAGAACAGATTTCCAGAGCTATTTCTGGGTGCAGTTTCTCAGAATAACCATCTTGAAATATGGCAAGGAAATATATTTAGGAGAGGTGTAATCTGGGGACTGCCATGACACACAGTAGGTGTGTAATAAATGTTAATCAAATACATGGCTGGATGAATAGATAGACAGCAACCAGTGTGCTGGAAGAGGACACTATTTTATAATAAACACACCGTTCTTTTCTAACTTAAAGAGATCATCTATCCACCAAACACACCCGAGCCTTCTCTCTGAGTAAGCCTCCATTTCTATAAGTCCCTCTTCATCCCAGGATAGCACATGTCCTATGTCTAGACAATAGGACCCCGACACTGGAGGAATAAACGTAGAATTTAGATACTGGGTTCCCTGACCGGTTTTTGCCACCTGGTTGTGTTGTCCATAGTCACCAGCTCTCTGAGGCTCCATCTTCCATCTGAACAAAATGAGGATGGGATACCACTTCACAGGGCGACCTAGCAATCTGAATGAGAGTATGGGAGTCCAACTGCTCTTTACAGTGACCTTCAATAGAGCAGAGTAACCACACCTACCGGTCTGCCTGGAACAGAACAGTGGATACCTGTCGAACGAAAGCAGTTCTTAGCATTTCTCTTATTCCCCCGAAGTGTCCTGGATTAGACAGTAGGTTGGTAAGAAAAGTGACACTACTTATCTGTATTGTGCCCCGAGACACAGAGGAAAGAGTCTGATTGGTGCAGCAGGCTTTCTCAGCCCACCAGCCCCAAATCATGACATGGAGACTTAGTATTAGTTATGAAAGCTCAGTCTTATCTTATGCTTGCTCCACTAGCTCTTATAACTTAACCTGTTTTTCTTCATCTGGGTCTTGCCTGGGGGCTTTTTTTTTACCTTTCTTTTCATTCTGTATGTCCTACTTTCCTGCTTCCTCCACGTCTGGCAGGCTGGCCCCAGGCATCTCCCTCTCTTTCTCCCTTGTTCTCTTCTCCTGCCTACTTATTCTCTCTGCCTACCTGCCTCACCTATCCCTCTACTGTCTAGCTATTGACTGTTCAACTTTGTATTAGACCAGCAGGTGTCTGAGGCAGGCAAAGCAACACATCTTTACATAATTAAACAAATGCAGCATAAACAAATGTAACACACGTTTACACAGGTAAATATTCCACAACATAAACAAAGGTAACACGTCTTTACACAGTTCAAGTACTATTCCACAACAGATTGGAGAAATAATAGTGAGAATGAGCCTGGGAGTGTTCGTGGGATTGCATCAAGAGCAGAAGGCAGGAAGCGCTTAGCAGCGAGGGACCAGCAAGGCAGTTTAGGAAATAATCAACATAAACAGAGCTGGGGTCATGGAAGGAGATGAGGATTGTACAGCGGAGATCTGAACCAGGAACTTCTCAGAAGAGATCAGTTGAGGAACTGGGGATAAATTCCAGGCAGCAGACCTAATGAGGCTGGAACCAGGACAGGGCCTGTAAATCCAGGGGAGGGAGGAGTTGGATGTAAGGATCACAGGATAGGTCAAAAGCAGGAGGATTTCCGGGTGGACCAGAGGTCATTCACTAGACATGGAGACTAGGAGAGAGGTGAGAGGTGACCCAGGAGATGAGAGGTGAGCCGGGCCAGGACAACTAAGCATTCATCACTCCTGATCAGATAAAAGGTCAAGGTTCATGGTAGGTAGAGGTCACTGGTGCAGCCAGAGGAAGGAGCTGGAGGCCTGGTCAATGTTCAGGTAACATCTGATTCAAATGAGCGTTCATGGGGCTGGAGAGATGGGTCCTCAGCACTTGCTGCTCTTGTGGAGGACCTGGGTTCAGTTCTGGTACCCACACAGTGACTCACAACTGTCTGTAACTCTAATCTGTAACTTCAGTTCCAGGGGACACGACACCCCCTTCTGGCTTCCATAGGCACCCTGGCACACACATGGTACACATACATACATGCAGACAAATATTCATACACATCAAAAACTAAATAAATATAAAAATAAAATAAAATGAACTTTCATGGCCAAGCTTTGTTGTGTATATCTATAACCCGAGAATCTGAGAAGCTGAAGTGGAAAGATTCAGGGTTCGAAGTCACTGTGGGTTCCTCAGTGGATTCAAGTTCAGCCTGAGCTACAACAGCGAGACCCTATTGCAAAACAAACAAGAACAGTGGCTGGGGTAGAGCATCAGCCTGGCATGATGAATAAGGCCCTTGGCTTGATGATTCCCAGCAATACCCAGTAAATAAAGAAGCATAAAATAAAGAAAGCTAGCTTTCTGAACAACCTTGAAAGGCAAGAGAGAGCTCAAAATCAGAGCCTCCAATTAGAAAAGAGCCATTTGTAATAGTCCGACAGGCCCTGAATCACCAAGGCCACTACAGTGAGGACTCAGTGCCAAGATCAGCTGACACAAGTGTGCTGGAGTCACTTTGTCTACAGACACTTCCTACGGTACAAATTCTAGAACCTGGTAACCTGTGCACTCTTGCATTGTGAAACTCTACAAGCCAAACTGGTATATCTGCATTCACGCACCGGGAGGATGCTGTCCACATGAGTCCATGGCGTATGTTGGACAGTGGTCTGGCCAGAGAGGAATCTGGTTGCTTTTAAATAGGAGTTTGTGGTTCCTTTAAAAGGTCACAGGAGTATGTAGAGTCAGCCAAAGGGTTACTTTCCAAGAGGTGTTTCTCTGGGCTGGGAGAGAGAGCCTGGAGCTGGGTCTGTGTCTGGTGGGTGGTGGTAATTGACCCTCAGGTCTGTGAGCTGGCTTTAACCACCAATAGTGATGCTTGCCCTATGTGCAGCCTTGGTAATGATGATGGCTACAGGAGCTTCTGAACCTTGCTTGCTCCCTCTCATCTTCAGTGACCAGTCCCACGAGATCAGGAGAGAGGATTCATACTTGCCAGAGCTGGCCTTGGCCCGGGGGCTAAAGGACATCTAAAATTCCAGTGCCAGTCAGGTGTGGTGGCACACCCCTTTATGCCCATCACTTGAGAGGCTGAGGCAGGTGGATTTTTGTGAGTTCGAGGCTAGCCTGATCTACATAGGAGTTCCAGGTCAGTTAAGGCTACATGGACCCTGTCTCAAAAAAGTAAAATAAAAATAAAAATTCCAATGTCCCTTAATATAACGCGGTAGACAGGGCCTCAGTGGAGCCTGTGGATTGGGGCATGTGTTGGCCCAATGTTTACTCCAATTTCTTTTCATGTATGACTGTTCTTGATCCAAACATTGCCACACAGTCTAGCTGCCCAGCAGAATAAAGGCTGAGCTCTTCAGCCTGGCATTGTAGACTTCTGGTAGCCTGGTCCTAACCTATATCAGATGAAGATTTCATATTCTAGGTGTTCACTGGCCCTTCCTGTAAAAAGTTATTTTATGTGTATGGATGTTTTCCTGTATGCGCCACATACATGCAGTATCTGAGAAAGTGAGAAGAGGGCTTTGGATTCCCCTGGAACTGGAGATACAGAGGATTGTGAGCCACCATGTGGTTGCTGGGAATTGAACTCAGGACCTCTGGAAGAGCAGCCAGTGCTCTTAACGGCTGAGCCATCTCTCCAGCTCCCGTCTTTCCTTATGATAGCTCAGCTCCTTCCTCGGGAGAATTGTTCTTCCTCCTACTGATCATACAGTGCAGGCTGACAGTGTTAAATCTGAGATAAATCAACTGAAAAGATGAAGGTTTATTTTGGCTCACAGATCCAGAGGTTTCCATCCATGACTGGCCTAATGGCTTTCAGGCTGACAGTGAGGTAGTGAGACTGTATGCAAAGGAAGCGAGATGCATGGTGATAAGGGTTACCTAACAATGTGAAAACCAGATGCTGATGAATGGTATTCTTGAAATTGGTTAAAACAGAGGTTTTATGATTTTTTTTTTTAAACCACAGTGACAACAAAGAAACACCTGACATGGAAGGAAACAATGATGAACGATGGATGCAAGAGCTGGATGCCTCCCTGGATGCAGCTGGTCCACAGTGGTCCTTGGGCCAAGCTATTGTGGTACCCATGGCTCACAGGGTTACTTGAGCCAAAAATCTTTCTTTGGACCTCCACTCACTCGAGCCAGGCTTCTGTTCCTGGCACCTGATGGAGCCATAACACAGAACTTTCCATTCTGGCCTCTCTGTCATATCCTTCCAAATATTCTTTCCAGTTACACCCTGCTGCTCATGCTTCCTCAGGCTGAGCCTGCCTTTGCCTTCCCACTACGTGTTTCCTTTTGGCTTCCTCATTTTGGAATTTTCCTCCCTCACCCCCCTTACAAGCTTGTCCACTCTGACTGAGACCTTGCTACAGGAGCTCTTCTGCATGAACTCCCTCCTGAACCCCTGAGCAAAGCCTGCCATCTCCTCCACTGGCCTGTCATAGCCTCTGTGTACATGCCTTCATCACCCAGGGTTCCAGGGGTCTGCCTTCTCGGCTGTAACCCCCAGGAAACTGTGTGCTTCATCTCTATATGACTCCAGTTTTTGGGCAAAGGAAGTATAATGACTATTTACTGAATGAGTGAGAATCCTTTCTTCCTTCATGCCGTCTCCCTGAGTCACTACTCAGTTTCTAAAGAAGAGAAAGAGAAGAAAGAGCAGGAGGAACTTGCCTTGTTCTGTTCAACGGTGATGATTCAGGAGAGAAATGGGGAATGGGGCCACTGCAAAGCCCAGTGGCATTTAGAAGAGGTCTGTAGGTCCGTTTTCTGCGAAAGCTCTGGTAGTGGCACCAATGAACTGAGACCGACTGTTTGGGAATCTGTGCCCAAGACAAGCAAACATTTGGGTTTTTCAACAAGCTAGAATTATTTTCATTCTTTCTCTTTTCTTTTTTATTCTTTTGTCCTTTCTTTCCTTCCTTCCTTCCTTCCTTCTTCCTTTCCTTTGCTTGCTTGCTTGCTTGCTTGCTTGCTTCAATAAAGCCTCATGTAGCCCAGGCTGGCCTCTTGGACTCCCTACTGCTGAATTACAGGCATGCACCACCACACGCCAGAGAGGAAACTAGTTTCTGACAGCTGTTTCTCTCAGCTGTACAGGGAGATGAATCTCCAGGCACCTGGCTGGAACTGGGATTCCCCCTGTCCTTGGCACAATCTGACCAAGAAACAAGGCAGTCCTCTTCCTCACCCTCCTCCTGGGAGGATGGGAGCTGAGAACAGTCAAAGATGAGTGGAGAGAGAGCTGTGGAAGAAAGAATATTACCTACTACATAGCCTATGTTTTCCCTACCGGTTCCAGTCTCTCTTGGACGGCACCTATGAGCGGCTGTAGCTAACGGTCTGTGAGTGGAAGCCGAGGCGTTCAGATATTGATGAGTGGAAGCTGAGGCGTTTACATATTGATGATCAGCCTCCAGCCTTCTTTCTCATTGGGCCAATCTGAAAGTCTGCCCTTCAGATGAGGGAGTCCAGGATGGAAGTGGCCTGAATCTCTAAGTGTAAAAGAAAAGTTAACAACTGGGTGTGGTGGCCACACAACTTTAATCCCAGGTCCTGGGAGGCAGAGGCAGTCAGAACTCTATGAGTTTGGGGCCAGTTGATCTACATAGTGAGTTCCAAGACAGCCAAAAGTTGCCATAGTGAGACCCTGTCTCAAAAAAATAAAAAAAGTAATGTTTTAAAATGTAATTTACCTTGGAGAATACCTTGACTCATGGCAGAAATATTATTTGTCTTGTTGCTCTGAGAAATACTTGATAGAAGCAGCAAGAAGGAGGAAGGGCTTATTTTGGCAGACAGCTTGGGTGTATAGACTATTATAGTGGAGGTGTCATGGCGGCCGGAGGTCCTGATCACATTGCGTCTGCAGTCAGGAAGCAGAGAGAGAGAGAGAGAGAATGCTGCTGTTCAGCTGCTTTCTCCTGTCTATTCAGGTCCAGGTCCCCTGCCCATGGGATGGTGGATTCTCCCTCCTCATTTCAGCTATTCAGAAAACACTGGTATACATACAACCGGAGATGTGTTTCCAAATCTAACCAAATTGATGCTGAAGATTAACCACCACAGCAGGTTTTACTCAGGTGGGGAAAATACACCTGTGGTAAGCCACTGAGCTAGCTGGAGTATTTGTTACCACGGCAGAGCCTAGCCTGTTCTGATCGTCATACAGACACTAATTGTTTTAGCTATCTAGCATCTTAATATCATACCTTAATCCCCTTAATACCTCATATTGGACTCCTTGGTATTGCCAAATCCAGTGGTCATGTCTCTGTTCTTATCTCTCTTGATTTCTCAGCAGCATTTGTCACAATTGACAGTTGGTCACTCCCTCCTGGACACAATTTATCTTGGCATCTATGACATCAGACCTGCTTGGTTTTCCTCCTGGGTCACTAGACCCTGATTCTCAGTTTTCATTACCGGATATCCTTCCAGTGGGCTTGGTTGCTGTGTTGTTTTTAATCTCAGAAATTTGAAGATCTGGGGACCGGGTTTTAAATATCGACCAAGAAAAAGACTGCTTATTTTGTTCAAGTATTTGTTCTTTCATGACACCATTCTCCTCACTCTGAGGCATGCTAGGCGAGTGCATTACCACTGGGCCCTCGCTCTTCCAGTCCTTATTAATAACAGAGGTACTATTTTTTATCTTTTAAAAAGGAAGGAAACAGATGTGCCAAGATGATTGTTTTGACCAGTGAGATTTAAGCAAAAATATGCAGACCTTCCAAACCAGTCTTCTGAAAAGAAATAAGACATTTCCCTTCCCACTGTTTAGAATATGGACCAGGATGAGCAGAACCTTAAGACTGAAGCTTGAACTGTCTGTCACTCTTTGGACGTATTTCTTATGGAAAGAAATTTTTCTGTCATAACTCTCCCTTCCCATTTTGTTTCTCTAATTCGCCACCAAAATCTAATCCTGACATGTTTTTGTTGGTGCTGAAGGTGTTTTTCTGTCTCTCATTACCAAGCCTAAGGGGTTGGGGAAGGGGGACTGAAAGAAGGCATTTCCGGACAAGAAACTGAGGGGCCTCTTCCTACCAACAGTGTATACCCAGAGTACCTGGAAGACAGAATGGGAGACAGAGTTTAGGAGTACTGTTCATTAGTTGACAGAAAACAGCAAATGCTAGATTAAGAATTTTGGGCTTTATTCTGCGTTTCCCTTGCCGTTGGGGGACCCTGTCTGTCTTATCTAGGGGTGCCTCTCACTTTCTACATGTTCAGTGAATGACTACATTCCCTACCACTTAATGGCTAGCCTCCACAGACGTGTTGGACGGTGAGCCTGTGGGAATCGGTCCCGGGTCCACGCTCAGTCTCCTTTTTACAGATGAACGGAAGGCTCCCCTTACGGGAAGGAGCACCCAGCCCAATGAGTCGGGGACCTGGAATGGAGGGCGGAGCCTGAGCAACACGGCTGCGCCGGACCACCTGACTGCGGGAGGCGGGGCTTCCCCGCTGCCCGCAGGCCCCGCCCTCCGGGCCCCGCCCAACACCTCTCGCGGGGCCGCGCGGGTTGTGAGGTGTCTGAGCCCGGCGCCTGCGCAGTGGGCCGCGGCGCGCGGGGCGGAGGCTTTATAACCACTTCGTAGCGGCTGGTCGGCTTCTGTCTCCGGGAGGGCTGCCGAGGCAGCGGCGGCGGCGGCGGCGCGGCGGCCGGGGCGCCGGCTGGGGGGCCGCTGAGGCGGGAGCTGCGGCGGCGCTGGGCGCCGCTGGCCCCTCAGCCTCTGCCGGCCATGGGCTCCGAGAAGGACTCCGAGTCGCCGCGCTCCACCTCGCTCCATGCGGCCGCCCCCGACCCTAAGTGCCGCAGCGGCGGCCGGCGCCGGCGCCTCACCTTCCATAGCGTCTTCTCTGCCTCGGCCCGCGGTCGCCGCGCCCGGACCAAGCCGCAGGCCGAGCCGCCGCCCCCGGCCGCTCCGCCGCCTCCCGCCCGGCCCCGGCGGAGGCCCAGGCCCCGCCGATGGAAGCGCTGCCCGCCGAGCCCGCTGTCGAGGCTGAGGCGGAGGCCGCGGCGGCGGGGCCGGAGGAGGACGAGGCGGCTGAGGGCGGCGGCCCGGAGGAGGTGGAGTGCCCGCTGTGCCTGGTGCGCCTGCCGCCCGAGCGGGCCCCGCGCCTCCTCAGCTGCCCGCATCGCTCGTGCCGGGACTGCCTCCGCCACTACCTGCGCCTGGAGATCAGCGAGAGCCGCGTGCCCATCAGCTGCCCCGAGTGCAGCGAGCGGCTCAACCCACACGACATCCGCCTGCTGCTGGCCGACCCGCCGCTCATGCACAAGTACGAAGAGTTCATGCTGCGCCGGTACCTGGCCTCGGACCCTGACTGCCGCTGGTGTCCCGCCCCTGACTGCGGGTGAGCGCGGGGGCGTGGCCGCGGGGGGACCGTCCGGGGTGCGGCGGGTGTCACCCCGCTTGAGGGAGGAAAGGAGGATACCCAGCATGAGGGAGAGGAGGGATGGTCATGAGTAATCGACCCTCCGGCCAGCCCCGCAACCGGACTGGTGGAGCTCAGCACCCTCTGCCTACTTAGGAGTTTGAGGTGGTGGCTGAGCGGTAAGAGAAGGGAACTGTCCATTAAGTCAGGAGACCAGGGTGAGCAGGGGCTTTTGGGGGTTTGGGGCCATTTTTAGGGGGGTGGGTGGAGGCGGGGGGGGGATCTCGTTATGACAGTGGAAGAATATTTGTTAAAGGAGAGAGAATGAAAATGCCCAACCGAAGGGGCAGCGCTTCCGAGGGGTGTGTCTGTCCATCTGGCTAGGGGCGCGCTTAGCAGCATTGCTGGAGAAGGCGTGTTCTTCCTGACAACCGCTGTTGAAAGTTTCGATGTAGATGATGAGAGAAGGCAGCTCACTAACAGAGCTCTAGGGGCACCCTGGGCACTGAGTGCTGTGCCAAGCTACTGGCAGGCACCTTGTGGTTCTTAACGTGCTACCTAGGGCAGGATGAGTGGTAGACAGACTCTTTGTCCAGGAAAATCAACGGGGTTGATTTGGTGGGAGAAAACGCACGCCTACCTTCTCAATCTTGAGATCTGTATGACAGTCTTTTTTAATGCCCTATGTATGATTAATTTCAAAGGTCAGCGAGTTAGCATACTCTGTCTACAGAACAGGAATACCCGATTTCCCTATCTGAAGCCTTCAGTGAAGGTTCTCCACCCCCTTTCTTAAAAAACCTGGTTGTCACTTCATTCCAACCTGTGAAAGGCCAAATGCAGTTAGGAAGGGGCTCTTCTGTGTGATGGGGAGCCAGACTGCCATTACCTGCTCTGTGACCTTGGACAGATTAATTATATTCTTGTGTGTCATGTTTTGGGGGCAGAGATTCTCCTGGCAGCGCCTAGTGTGAACGTAATGCTAGTAAAAGGCTCTGTGAACCCTTGCTTCAAAGGATTTAAAAGCTTTTAATTGTAGCCTGTGTATCAAGGCTGAGCTGAGATTTCCATGATGCTGCCATTTGTCTCCCTTCAAAAGGAGCTGTTTAGGGTGTCAGAGAGTGCCAGACTTGTTAAGAAGTGGGTGTATTTAACCTCACCGAGATGGAGTTTCTAAATTACTCAGAGTTGCTTGGAAATGTGGTCAAAGTTACCCAGATTGCTTTCACTTTCTGTTCTGTGAGTACCAGGAAGGGCTTTCAGGCTGTTGAAAGTGTGTGCTTGTGTTTGGTGGCCTTACTGGTTTTGGGGAAGTTAATTTATAGAATATTCAGGTTTTGCTGATACTGTTGGTCTGTTTTCTGAACCAAAGGGATATAAAATTAGGAAAACACTGCCTGACTAATTGTAGAATACTGTATTAACTTCCTTTTTTAGAGCTGAGAGTTTATTTGAATTTTAACAATGAAATGTGACTTCTCTTGTCTGTCTGTTTGTTTGTTTTTTTAAAGTCAATCTGTCTTTACTCACATCAATAAAAATGAACAGAAGTTAGGAAATACGAAAGCTTGGTGACAGATCTAAATAAACCTCTATGGTTTGAAAGTTATTAAAAAAGTTTAGGGGAAGAAAGCAAGCCGGCATCTGGGTGCCTGTACTAGTTATGCATATTTTAATCTTCACAACAATGTGAGATTGATCTGATACATACAGTTTTACAAATGGGAAAAGTGGTATTTAGAGAAATTAAATAATTTGTTCAGGGCCCTTACAGCAAACTGGTAGGCAATGAAACAAACCAGTGTTGGAATAGTAATCTTACTTCCAAAGCCCAGTATTTCTTCAATGCTAGTATTGGCTTGTCATCACAATCAGAATTTTGGGGACTGCCCCACTGTTTTGGGCATATTCTAGGAACAGCGGTGAGAGAGCCAGGATGCTAGACTCTAGTTTCTCTTCTGATTCCTGTTGTTAGTAGTCTTACCTGCTTTATTTTTCTTATCTCACAGAGGCCTAATCCTTTAAGACTTAAGAAGCTTAATTAATTAATGTTTATAAAGTGACTTTGAAATATTCAATTGAAGGTGGTTAGATATAGAGTCCCTTTATAATTCAGTTATTTCCAAATAATTGTCTAAGTTCCCTATGGACAATTGTTCTGCTACCTCTTTTTAATGCCAGAAGAAAAATAGCTTTTGTGGTGTGTGTAAAGACCAGAGGTCAATTTAGGCTGGCCAGTAAGCCTCAGAGTGCCACCTCTCCCTGCCTCCCCAGGGCTGAATTCCAAAAATATGCTGCCACTTCTGGCTTTTTTTTTTTTTTTTTTTTTTTTTTTTTTTTTTTTTTTGAGACTGGGTTTCTCTATGTAGTCTTGACTGTCCTAGAACTCACTCTGTAGACCAGGCTGACCTCGAACTCCAGAGATCCACCTGTGTCTTTCTCCCAAGTGCTGGGGTTAGAGGTGTCCCCTTCATGCCTAGATTCAACCTTTTTCTTTGCTTTGTTGATGACCTTGAACTCTGATTCACCTGCCTCTACCTGCTGGGCACAGGGGGCTGCAGTCTTGTCCACTACACTGATTTTATACAGTGCTGGGGATAAAATCTGGCGCTTTGTGCCTGCCAAGCAAGTTCTCTGCCTGCTGAGCCATATTCCTAGTCCCAGTTTTGTTTTTCAGATAGTCTTGCTACTTAGCCAAGACTATCTCAGACTCTTGATCCTCCTGCCTCGACCTCCCCAATGCTGGATTACATGTGTGCACTACCATGTATAGATGTTTTTCTCCTTCCTTCCTTCCTTCCTTTCTTCCTTCCTTTCTCTCTTTCTCTTTTTTTTCTTTTTAAATTAAACTATCCTATTCTTCTGGGTCTGGCAAAAATCTTGTGTAAGCATTAGAAAAGAGACCCTAAGCCTCATATCTCTTCCTACACCTGACCATGTTTACTGTCCACATAGCACCCTTGAAAGCCAAATTGGCCAAGTCTTCCCATGTTTGTATGTGTACACTCTTCAGGCTAAGGGGTCATATAAGTGACCTGATAAAGTTACCATGACTAAGTTAATGAGAATACCATAAATTAAGAGATCTGTTCTTTTAAATATACATATATTTGTAGGACAGAACAGAGTTCTGATACTTCTTTTCTCATATGGCTTTATCAGTGAGAGAACCAATTTCAGTCAGAAAACATACACATTATTATTTGATATACCAAACACTGTAGTAACAAGTATAATCTTAAAAATATACTTTCAAGTGAGATAAAAAATTAGCTTAAAATGCAAGTAACTTGCATTTTTGTAGTTCTTTGCAGTGAGTCTTCAAAGTATTATATCAATGAAACAGTAATTTCACTTTAGCCACACACAGATAGATGGTGGTAAGTGTACTTTGTAAAGGAGAAACCAGTTCAAAGAAGTTTAAATGTAGAGTTAATGCTTCCTAGCTGGTAAGTGGTGCAGTTGATCTATTATGCTTTGGAGTCTCTGCCTAAATGTGTCCTTTCAGAAACTGCAAATGATGTAACTATTGTTTTCCTCTCAGGTGTTCTATTGTCCATCTTTGATTTTCAGAATCTCTGAGAGATTGAGAGATGAGTAGAGTAGGCTAAAGAATTACCCGTCAACAGGGGAAGGTCCCCAGAATAGAAGTGCTGTGGCTACCTTGACCTAAATTCTGTTGCAGGTCCAGGCTCCAGCCTCTCACTGCTGCCTCCATTCCCTGCAGAGTCCTACTTCTCACTGATCCCAGCAGATAATATCAACTATTGGCCTTCCCACATGACTGGCCATCTTATAAAGCCTCTGTTCACTTATGTATGGTACATTAATTTATATATAGTACATTTGTGAGAGAGGAACAAGCTCCCGGGATGAGAGATATTTCACAGTCAGTAAAGGATTTTTCTTTTGTTTGAACCGGGATCTTGCCATGTATCCCCTGCTGGCCTCAGACTTGCTGTAGTCCCCCTGCCTCTACCTCCTGAACTCTGAGACTGCAAGTATACACCATCGTGCCCAACCAGGCTTCTCCTTTCTGAAGCCTTCCTCAATTTTCCCCACTTTTTTTTTTTTTTTAATGCTGGGTACTGAGCTCATAGTCTCAGTACATGCTAGATAAGCATTTCCGCCACTGAGCTATATCCCCAGAGCCCTCAACCTTTTCTCTTAATCTGGCCCCTACTTTCTGTTCTACAGCTTTTGCCTGAGTCTTCCTCAGCCTCCCCGTGTACTCACCTCCCAGCTCAGTAATATTTCTTTCCCTATTTGCCAAAATACTCATTCTAAGGTGCTTAAAAATGTTCACTGATTACCTGACCTATGAGATATGTTCTGCGTGTAAAAAATCACTATTTGCCTGACATGGTGACACATGTCTGTAATTCCAGCACTCCAAAAGCAGAGACAGGATTACTTCAAGTTTAAGGCCAGCCTTAAAGAAATACATACCTGGCAGACAAAAGTAGATAAAGCATTTAAAACCTGAGTACTCTGAGCAGTATGTGGAGGTATAAAATACATGACAGCATCCTGAGATTGGAATCTGGTTCAGTTAGCATATTAGAGCAAGTTCCAGGCTATCCTAAAACTACATGGCAATACCTTGTGGAAAATAAAACTATTTAATTCACCTATTTAATCTGCCCTTATTTCAAGCTTCTTTATAGCTTCCAGTCTTCCAGCCATCTTGTTTTTTGTTTTCTTGTTTTTGTTTTTGCCTTGAAATAGAGTCTCCCTATGTAATGTAGCCCATGATGACCTCAGACATAAGACCCTCCTGCTTGAGCCTCCCAAGTGCTGGGATTACATGTGTATAACACTATGCCCTGCTCATTTCCACCATCTTTTGGGTCTGTTTTTCATCTGTATCAATGTTTTTCAAGGTGTGCTGTAGACATTACTTAAAAATGTTTTGAGAGCAAATATGATCAAGAAATACTAGTTTAAATAAACTAAAACAAGTGGAGTTTTTGTTGTTGTTCTGTTTTGGATGGTTTTTTGTTTTTGTTTTTTAGCTTCTTATACTTTTGTTTTAAGATAGAGTCTTATGCAGACCAGACAGGCCTCCAACTCACAATGGAGCTCAGGCTGACCTTGAATTCCTGATACTGAATGTTGGCATTACATTGTATGCCACCACATCATTAAGTATGTTAATATTTACTATAAATCTTGCCAATGCTGATATGTTGTGTGGTATATGATATAACTTTCCAAACTCAGAGTACCGAGGATTATAGGTCCCCAACCAGCCATGGTATCTTTAAGCCTTAACTATTTGCCGTTTTCTAAACTCCTTTAACTGTTACTGTTCTAGCTTGCCTTCTGTTAGGATCTTAGTGAGTCTTCTGCTCAGAGTAGATTAAGAACCTACTCCTGTGGAGCAGAATATCCAACTCCATTCCTAAAGCCTTCCATTAGGTCTCAGAAGAATGGAGTGGGTAGATGAGTTTTGATGAGAGGGTGAAGAGATGAGCAGCATAGTTCTTACAGGAGAGTGGGAAAAACAGACAAGGGTTGATGCCTGGGTGAGCATTGAATATTACAGAAAGGACTTAGGCATGGCCCTCTTTACAGGAAACTTGAACTTATAGAGGAAATGGACAACTGACAGAGGAATTATAGCTGTGACAGAATAAATATCAAGGAAACCCCAAGTGTCTTAAGTGTATATAATTAAGTTTTCATAAAATTGTCAAGAAAGACCTTGAAGAGGAAGTGGTATTTGATCACAACTTTTGAGAATATGAGTGGAAATGCATACCTGGCAGATAAAGCATTTAAAACCTGAGTGCAGTAGCAATATGTAGAGGTGTAAAAACATAAGACAGCATGCTGAGATTGGAGTCTGGCTCACTCAGCATCTAACTACATTGGGATCATGAGTCTGAAAAGTAGACTAGACCCCAGTTAATAGACACAGCTAAGCTGTACATGGTGAAGGCTGAGGGGTGAGGGTTCCTTGCTGTAACTGTTGTTTGGGTTTGGTTTGTCTTGCTTTGTTTCACGCACCCTATCCCACCCCACCCCATCCCTCCCCATCCCTCCTCATCCCTCCTCCTGTCCCCGGGAGCTAAGGACTGAACCCAGGTCCTTGCACTTGCTAGGGAAGCCCTCTACTTACCACTGAGCTAAATCCCCAACCAAGTTGCTTGGGGTTGGGTTTTTGTTTGTTTTTACTTTTTTATCTTTATTTAATTACTATTACTTTCTTATTTATTTGGTTTTCTTTTCAAGACAGGATTTCTCAGTGTAACAGCCCTGGCCTCACGTGTGCTATAAACAAGTGCCCCACCACTGAGCCTCACTCCCTTTCTTCCAGCCCTCTTCTCCCTTGCCCTTCTAGATATGACCGTATGTGTTTGTGTCTCACACTGATCTTAAATTCACAATCCTATCTCTTTGTTCTGAGTGCTAGGTTTACCGGCATCTGCTATTCATGTTCAGTTTCTTTTTCCTTTTTTGTTAAAAGAATTTAAGAAAAAAAAAAAGTAGCTCCAGGATAGATTACCTCCTGGAATGAACTATGACTTGGGGTAAGGAATAGGGAGTCCAGATACAGAGGCCTTTACAGTTGTCTGGCTTAGGAGTGGGTATGAAATAGGACAAGAAAAAGGAAATAGTAGGGGTGTGGCTTTGCTATCCCCTTTTGTTTTTATTTATTTTATGTGTATGGGTGTCTTACCTGCAAGAATATATGTTCACCAAGTGCATGCTTGGTGCCTGTGAAGGTCAGAGGAGGGCATCCGATCCCCTAGAACTGGAGTTACATTTGGTTGTGAACTACCATGTGAGTGTTGGGAACAAACCCAGGTCCTTGGCAAGAGCAACAAGTGCTCTTAACCACTGAGCTGTCTCTCTAACCCCATGTCTCTCTCCTTTAAAGAACCTCAGGGTCCATTTGTAAATGGATCATCTTGTTAATTTGTAAGACTTAGGACTGGAAGTACAGACAAATATTATATGGGAACATATTTCTTTAACCATTGTAATCCATTGAGGTGTAATATAATTTATATTAATGGGATAATTTTTTTCCAGGGCTGAAATTAAGATAACCTGCTACACTGTGATATTTTTGAAGATTTAACATAAAAGTTGTGTGAACTTGGAGGAGCACATTCTGTGCTTGAGGCAGCATATAATTTCTTATACCCTACTTTAAGCATCTAATTAGCAAACTTGAATGCTTGGTTAAACTAAACAGCAGAGTAGAAGAGAAGCTCCCGCCAGTATAGGTCATACAAGAAAAGGAACACTATGGTTAGGGTGAATTGAGTGTCATGAATGAAGTTTTATTCCAGCTAGGGAGAGTTTCCCTTATTTAGAAGCTTTACCCTTAAGATGAATTTATATAAAAATGGAGACGTAAATTATAGTGCATGATATATAAAAAGCCAAGCATGCATGGTTAGATGAAAAGGTAGCTAGCTACTAGTGGCTAGAAGAGGAGCTAGAATGCCCTGGGGAAAGCTAAAGAGCCAAAGCAAAAGAGGATCACTATCATGTGCCCACCACAGGTATGCTGTGTGGTGGCAGAGGTAGACGACATAATGGGCTGTGAAAACCTCACTGTACAGATGGGCCACCGTCTGCCTGGAGAGGGGAAGTAGATTTTAGAGAGAAAATGGCATTTGAGCTGGTTCTTTTTTTTTTTTTTTTTTTTTTTTTGAGACAAGGTTTATCTGCATAGCCCTGGCTGTCCTGAAACTCACTCTGTAGACCAGACTGGCCTCAAACTCAAAGATCCACCTGCCTCTGCTGGGGTTAAAAGGTGTGTGCCACCATGCCTGGCTTGAGCTAGCTATTAAATGACTATTTACCAGAAAGAAGAGAGGAAAAGACATCGCTAGGCAGAAAGAAAAGATCAGGCAAAGGCCAGAAGTCCAGTGTGGTATGGCATCGCTTTCAGTGCCAGGTTATATTTTTGGTTGTGAGTCTAGCCTTTAACGGCAGAGCTATCCCTCCAGCCCCAGTGCAAGGTTATAAATGCAGTTTTAGAATGTCAAGCTGTACTTGAAGTCAGCCGGTGCCTCTGCCTCCACTAGAGGACTGGAAGCTACAGTTTGGAGATGTACGAGTTCGTCCATGTCGTGCAGTATGAATCAGCACAGAGTAGGTGACCTAAAGCAAGAATTCCAAGTCTCATGCCCCGAGTAACTCTGTGTCATGGTGATAGACTGCCACAGAGTCATTGTATTGGGGGTTATTTTACTTTCTTGGGGCCAAATTCACTCCTGAAATTGGCTCCCCATTGTTGGCTGTGCCAGTCCGTGGCCTCTGTATGCAATGCTTTATTGTCATTCCTTGAAAACTGTCATTCCTTGAGGACTATCTGCTCACTGCCTGGGGAAAAGATGGCAGCTCTGCCAAGACAAAGAAAAACAGGGTAATGTGGAGTTGGAAACGGCAGCTGATACTTTCTTTTTCTTTGAGACAAGGTTTCTCTGTGTAGCCTTGGCTTTCTCTGTATAGCCCTGGCTATCTTGGAATTCACTATGTACCTTTCCATTTAACACAAAATAGCAAGCAAGTCACTTTTTTCCTAAGACACATTGTTTAGTATCTGTTTGTCCTGCTAGCTGGGGTAAATTTGCTCAGAACTCTTACAGGATATGAATCATTGTATTCACACATTGACCTAGTCTTACTGTTCTTTCTGAGAATATTAATCTTATTATGTCACAGGAGATAGGTACATTGTCATTTAAATCTGCAGCATAATTCTCAAATCAACATGAGAATTTAAATTGCTATAATGAACATCTTGCATAACTATAAAATAAATCAGGAAAAGCTTACTAGCATTAATATAAGTTGTTTGAGGTCTTTGGCTCTTGGAGAAAAGTGTGAACTACAGGACAAAGTACAAATGGCAGTAAACATGCAGTCATTGTTTGAGGACTGGTGAGTTGGTATAGATCTCAGATGGTTAAAATCTGAGACTGTTCTTCTAGAGCACCTGAGTGCAATTCCCAGCACCCATATCAGTAGATCACTCCTGCCTGCAACTCCCGACTCTAGGGATCTAACACCTCTGACTTCCACAGGCACATAATTAGAAATAAAACAAATCCTAGCCGGGCAGTGGTGGCGCACGCCTTTAATCCCAGCACTCGGGAGGCAGAGGCAGGCGGATCTCTGTGAGTTCGAGGCCAGCCTGGGCTACCAAGTGAGTCCCAGGAAAGGCGCAAAGCTACACAGAGAAACCCTGTCTCGAAAAAACCAAAAAAAAAAAAAAAAAAAAAGAAAAAGAAAAAGAAAAAAAAAGAAAGAAAAAAGAAATAAAACATCCTTTTTTTAAAATTGTGTTTGTTTCAGCGGGGTGGTGGTGCATGTACCTTTAATCCCAACACTCAGGAGGCAGAAGCAGGCTGATCTCTGAGTTCGAGACCAGCCTCAAGCAGCCTACAGAGCAAGTTCTAGTGCAGGACTACAGAGAGAAACCCTGTCTCAAAATACTGAAAACAACAACAACAAAAACCTGTGTTTGTTTCTCTAAATTACTTTTTAAATTTAATTAATTTTACAGTGCCTGGGATCAAACTCAGGGCCTTACATATACTAGGTGAATGTTCTGCTGAGCTACATGCAGCCCTTTAATTTTATTTTAAGCAAATGTCCACTTGTAAGGGCTAAGCATTTCCTTGACATTATTAAGAATTAATTAGAAAGACCAGTAGTTTAAAATATATTGGATTATTTATGGGGAACTAATTCTTAACAGATAAACAGGGATTATAAGAATGGTTGCTGCTAACACTGGCAAATTCTAAAGAGTGTATCTTTAACTGTATGTCAGCAGAGAGAAAGGAAGGTGTTACTACGCTGTGGTGCAAAGAGGTTAGTAGTATTAAGGTTTTAGAAGCTGATAAGAAAGAAGACATTAGGGAGTTGGAGAGCTGACTCAGTGGTTGGTTAGGAGCATATGCTCCTCTTCCAGAGGACCCAGGTTCAATTTCCAGCACCCACATGGCAGCCCATAACTGCCCATAACTCCAGCCCCAGGGCATCTGATACACTCTGCTGTCCTCAAACATCAGGCATGCATGTGGTACACGTGTACAAACCACCCATACACATAAAAATAAGTCTTTAAAAAGATAAGAGGAAGAGGGAGGAGAAAGAAAGAAAGGAAAGAAGAAAAAGAAGACATTAGAAAGTACAGAATTAAACTGGAAAAAGAGAAAAAAGAATACTGAAAATGAGGAGCTGAAGGGATGGCTCCACAGTTAAGAATGTGCTCTGTTCTTGCACAGGACCCACGTTTATTTATTTCCTGCATCTTTGTTAGCTAGTTCATAGCTACCTGGAATTCCAGTTGCTGAGAATCCAGTGTCTCTTCTCATCTCTGGGCACTGCAGAGCACATACCCCCACCCACACACACAGCATACATGTAATTAAATAAAAATAAATCATAGGGCTTTAAGGATGACTTAGTAGTTAAGAGCAGTTGTCTTGCAGAGGATCTAGGTTCTGTTCCCAGCACCCTCATTGGTGGCATACAGCCATCTGTAATTTCTGTTTCAGGAGATCCAATGCCCCCTCTCGCCTCCGCAGACACCAGACACATACTTGGTACACGTGTATAACATGCAGTCAAACCCTCATACACATAAAATAAAAAAGAATGAAAACCAAAAATGAGCCTTTAAGAGCTGGAGATGACTGTGAGGCAATGGAGAACTATTGTTTGAAGCTGTGATCAGGTCAACTCCACTATGGATCTTAAAATGAAAGCACATACATGCTTTGGTTTCTGCTGTGGCTCTTTATTTTACAACTGTTCTGTCTTCTCATGTAAACAAATTCGGGTTTCTCCAAATATAGCAAACCATTAAAAAGAAATTGTTGTATACCCTATTTTTTATGAAACTGGCTGTGGTAAACTCCTGAAGTAGCTTAAATGGATTGAATAAATGCTTGGAATTCAGGCTGAGTACATGCCCTTCTGTTTTCAGGAAGTAACATATTTTTTCACAAGGAGATTAGTACAGTTAGCCTACTTGGGGTATCTGTCTGTCTGTCTGTCTGTGGTCTTTGTATCATTTATGGTGGTACCAACAGTAGAGGCTCTGATAATAATGCCTGTCTTTGTCAGGTCAGTCTTATATGACTATCATCTCTTCTTACTTCCTTCCCCAGTTACGCTGTTATTGCCTATGGCTGTGCCAGCTGCCCAAAGCTAACCTGTGAGAGGGAAGGCTGCCAGACTGAGTTCTGCTACCACTGCAAGCAGATATGGCATCCAAACCAGACCTGCGATATGGCCCGTCAGCAGAGGGCTCAGACTTTACGAGTTCGGACCAAGCACACTTCAGGTCTCAGCTATGGGCAAGAATCTGGACCAGGTATAAGTTGGCATTATTTCATTGTCTCCATATTTAGTATCTATATTGTGAGTCCAAAACGAAAAGAGATTGTCTTACTATATAGTCATGTATCCTTGAGATCAGAGATCAGGAAATATTTGGCTCATCTGAATCGCTGAGACTACAGACACATTTCCTGGCTTGGTTACATGTTTAATGATGGATCTGCTATGTTGCTTCTTGTTCAAGTTGCTTTCTTAATATTTGTCTCAGCTTGGAGAGCACTTTGGTTTTTTTTTTTTTTCATGAGGGACAGAGAAGCCTGTCCTGGCCGGGCAGTGGTGGCACACGCCTTTATTCCCAGCACTTGGGAGGCAGAGGCAGGCAGATCTCTGTGAGTTCGAGGCTAGCCTGGTCTACAAAGTGAGTTTCAGGAAAGACTCCAAAGCTACACAGAGAAACCCTGTCTCAGAAAAACCAAAAACAAACAAACAAACAAAAAACCTGTCCTGCTTGTTATCTAGCTTGAAGTGCATCACAGCTTTTTTTGAAGTAGAGCACAAATTTTAACAAAAGAAAATAAACACTGTTTTAGGTTAATGATTAGCCTGAAAGAGGAAATGTCACAGTCACTTTCCACTTTGATTATTAAAAGCAATCTTTAAAATGTCAGCATCCTTTAGATGTACTTTGTCTTAACTGGTGTCATTTGGGCAAGTTAGTAGGAGACAAATTGTGCCATTTGCTTTTTCCTAGCATAACAGAGTCTCTGAAATTGTCATTTTGATAGGATGGTTTGTAAATGCCTGTGAAAATTACCAGGTGAATACTATATAGATACTCTGTTGGTTTTTGATTTTTTTTTGGGGGGGGGGGCGGGGGTTCGAGACAGGGTTTCTCTGTGTAGCTTTGCGCCTTTTCCTGGAACTCGCTTTGGAGACCAGGCTGGCCTGGAACTCACAGAGATCCTCCTGGCTCTGCCTCCCAAGTGCTGGGAATAAAGGCGTGCGCCACCACCGCCCAGCAGTTTTTGATTTTTAAATTTGAAAATGTCATGGGAAGGGATTGTAAACTGTTAACAGCAAAAGTTAGCTTCATAAAGAATCGTTGTCAAGGGGCTGGAGAGATGGTGCCGTGGTTAAGAGCACTGACTGCTCTTCCAGAGGACCCAGGTTCAATGCCCAGCACCCACATGGCAGCTCACAACTGTCTGTAATGCCAGTTTCAGGGGACCCAACACCTATGGCAAAAACACCAATGCACATTAAAATTTAAAAAAAAAAAAGTTTGTCAAAACTTAAAGCTGACCGAGCTATAGAATTTTCTTGCTATAATGGCCTATTTTTAATCTGTCAGCCACTGACTGGTGGAAATTCCATTTGCCTTGGAACCATCAGTCTGTCTAGGGTTGTCTCCTTGCTGAACTGTGACTCAAGTGCTGTGTGAGATGCCAATTATTGGAATAGGCAGCTTAACATGAAACCAGACTTATTTTATGAAAATTCCTGAGTCTGGGGGTGCAGCTCAGTTGGTAGAATGCTCACTTAATGCATGCAGTAAGCCCTGAGATGGCTCTCTAGCATCATAGAAGTCCGTCATGGTGGTATAGGCCTGTAATCCTAGCATTCAGAAGGTAAAGGCAGAGGGATCGTAAACTCAAGATCATCCTCACCAATTTCAAGCCAGCCTGAGATACATGAGAGCCTATCCCCAAAACAAAAAAATACAACAAGAGTTCTGGATATATCCAGTCTTGCAGGAAAGTGTTGCACAATTTGGAATCTTCAGGTAAAATCTCCTGGCTGCCTTGTCCTCATTTTTTACATACCCTGTTAAGAATAATAAAGTCAGACTAGATTTAACTGGGGTGTTTTTCTCCCTATCTTTCCTTCCCTACCTAGTAGATGACATCAAGCCATGCCCACGATGTAGTGCTTACATTATCAAGATGAATGATGGAAGCTGTAATCACATGACCTGTGCAGTGTGTGGCTGTGAATTCTGCTGGCTTTGCATGAAAGAGATCTCCGACTTGCATTACCTCAGGTAAGGTAACAAGTATCCATTGCTTTTGTCGTCCTATTCATTTGCTCATTTAGAGAAAAGGATACCAGAAAGCCATAGCATAGTTGATCTCATTTACAGAAAAAGGAAACTGTAAAAAGTTCCTTTAGGGGGCTGGAGAGATGGCTCAGAGGTTGAGAGCACTGCTTGCTCATCCAGAGGTCCTGAGTTCAATTCCCAGCAACCACATAGTGGCTCACAACCACCTGTAATGAGATCTGGTGTCCTCTTCTGGCCTGCAGGCATACATGCAGACAGAACACTGTATACATAATAAATAAACCAACCTTTAAAAAAAGAAAGAAAGAAAGTTCCTTCAAAGCATGCCTCTGGTGTTTTCTCTAACAGCCTTGTGTAACTCTTCACTGCCTTGCTTTCTTGCCTGCTGCATGGCTTTTAAGCTTTCCACAGTCTGGTTTTAGTCTACCTTTCCAGTCACGCTGTTCAAATAATCTGAGCTTGCTGTTCCCTGTGTCTCTTGCCTCTAGGTTTGTTCATGTTACCTTATTGGCCACAGCTGCTTTCTGACCACTTGAGCCTCCTTGTGTCATCCTTTATCTCAGCTTGTTCAGTTCTTGATAGGTTTGTTTGGGTTTACTTTTTTATTAAAGTCATTTCTTTTGTGTGTATGCACTTGTGTGCACCATACCATACATGTAGAGGTCCGAGGACAACTTGTGGGAGTCAGTTCTTTTCGTCCATCATGTGAATTCCAAGGGTTGAGCTTAAGTCACCAGGCTTGGATACACTGAGCTGTCTTGCCACTCCTATCCCCCCCCCCCTTTTTTTTTGAGACAGGGTCTCACTGTGTAGCTCTGGCCCAGAACTCTCTATGTAGACCAGGACTCACACTCACAGAGATGTGCCTGCATCTGCCTCCTGTTCAAAGGTGTGCACTGCACAAAGGTGCAGCCTTTATTTGCTTTTTAAAATGGGCTAGCTTATTGTGTCTGGAACTTGACATCCAATGCCACGTCATCCTCCAGCCTTCCTATTTCTGCTGCATTCTTCACTGCCATTCCTTTATCTCTTTTTGCTGTAAGTGCTGCTACTTCTTGGTACTTCATGGACATGTCTTATCTCATTAACTGTGGCCTTTTTACAGTTCCTTCCATGTAGTAAGCTTCTAAAGAACTGAGGGAATATTACATCATACCCTAAAGGAGCTAACATTTACAAATGTCAGTCGTAGTATAGCAGCATTCACTATGAGATGAGGTACCTCATTTCCAGTTTAGTGAAAATCAGAAGGCGTATATATAGGGTCGTTGTAGAGACACAGGACTGAACAAGTCAGGATTTCTCCTTTTTACATTGTTAGCCTAACAAGTAGAGAAGGCAGCACTAAGGGAAATGAGGTAGACGAATCAGACGTGGAAGGGCTAAGGGTCAGAGTAGCCATACTCAGAATAACAAACTCATAGGAAGGACATGAGGAGTTCTTTCCTCAAGAACCTGGGTTGTATCTGTTAGGTATGGTTGGGTGAGATGGCAAGTGCATAAGCTGTGTGGGATCTCCAATGGTGCTGGTCTGGGTAATTGTCAGGGTGGTAAGGAAATGAGACGATAGAAAAAGAGTTTCCATTTGGGAGGTCTACCTTTACCAAACCCACAAAGCCCAGAACCCTTTGTCCTTTGCTTCCGCCTTTCTAACAGATCTGTTCCTTGTGGCCTCCTGTCACTTAAATCTATCTTATTGAAAAGGTGGTTGTTGTTTTTATCAAGCCCTCTGGTGACAGTAGCTGTGTTTGTGATGTTGGCATTAACTTTAGCATGTTTCCTTTGTAGCCCCTCTGGCTGTACATTCTGGGGCAAGAAGCCATGGAGCCGGAAGAAGAAGATTCTATGGCAGTTGGGCACATTGATCGGTGCTCCAGTGGGGATCTCGCTCATTGCTGGCATTGCAATTCCTGCCATGGTCATTGGCATTCCTGTTTACGTTGGGAGGAAGGTAAGACGTGCCTTTCTGTGCCTGCTCCAGCGTTGGCTTTGTTGGCAATCCTTTGAAGGAAAGGGGAAGGAGCTTATATTTCAGGGTTGCATGAAAACCAGCTGGTTTGTAGATAAAAATAACTTTAATTTCTTAAATGGATTTTTATAAACCCCCAGGAGATCTGAAAGTTCTTATTAACATCCTGGGCCTGGTTTGTCTCAGTGACTTAAGGTGGAATGTTTAGCTTCATTCCCCTGAGCTGCTTTATCTTTTCTTGGATTAGCTTTTCCGGCATTCATTTATATTTTCCAGGTCTGGGTTAGGTTGAAATTTGAGAAAGATCCCTCTTTGGGTGGGTGGAGGGCACTTTTTAATATAACTTGCAAATGAACATTTGTCCTTTTTTTCCCTGGCAAAATCCTAATGTCCTGACCTGCTGACCTGATTCTCTTTTATTCTTAGATTCACAGCAGATATGAGGGAAGGAAAACCTCCAAACACAAGAGGAACTTGGCCATCACAGGAGGAGTGACCTTGTCAGTCATCGCGTCCCCCGTGATCGCTGCTGTTAGTGTTGGTAAGCTAGTGGGTCTTCAGCTCCTCTGTCAGCTGACTAGCAGTCAGCTAGCTGGCCAGATGCTTTATTGTGGAGACAGCTTTTTGTGTATTCATGTATGCAGTGTCGGGCAGGGGCGCTTGTGGGAACGCAGGAGTGCTGTGGAAGCCCGAGGCCAACCTCGGGTGCCATTCTCAGGAGCCATCCCCTAGTTTTTGAGGTAGGACAGGCTCTCATAGGCCAGGAGCATGCCTTTTTGCGTGGGATTGAACTGTGTCTTCGTGCCTGCAGATGCATGCTTTACCCACTGAGCCATTTCCCCAGCCTGGGAATGAAATCTTACAGACACACTTACTGTGGTGATTTTCACTGCACTGTATTATCAGGGTGTGTCTTAGACTAGGGCCTGGAACTCAGTGCACACGCAGAGAAGGGTGCATTAACAAAATTAAACACCATTTTTTTACTTTTCATCCTTTTCTTCTACTTGTTTGTTACAGGACTCACAAAACAAAACCACTTTCGTTTTCTCTTAATGCCTCATAATATTTTGGGGGAATGAGAGTTTATTTTAGAAAAATGTTAACCTGTTCTGGTGGTGCACCCCTGCAATCCTGCAGTCCTAGCACTCAGCAGGTAAAAGAGAAGGATCAGGAGTTCAAAGCCACCCTCAGCTACACAGCATGTTCAAGACCAAACTGAGCTACATGAAACCCTGTCTCAGAAAAACAAAAACAAAATTAAAAAAGGAAAAAATCGTTTGTAGCTAGCACTTCATGAGTTTCATCATTGTCAGTGGTAGTTCTGAGTGTTTCACAGTATGGCCTTCACATGGGCCACAAAGACAGCATGATTAAAGACAGGAAGTGCAGCCTATACAAGTGCAGCCAAGGTTAAGTCACGGGGACATGAATCCAGGCAGTCTTCTTGTTTGTTTGTTTTGTTGTTTTTAAGATTTATTTATTTTTATGTGCATTGGTGCTTTGTCTACATTGCATGTATGTCTGTAGCCAGGCAGTGGTGGCGCATGCCTTTAATCTCAGCACTTGGGAGGCAGAAGCAGGTGGATATCTATGAGTTCAAGGCCATCCCAGTCTATAAAGTGAGTTCCAGGACAGCCAGAACTGTTACACAGAGAAACTCTATCTAGGAAAAAAAAAAAAAAGGGGGGGGGAGGGGCCTGTATGTGTATGTGAAGGTGTCAGATCCCCTGGAACTAGAGTTACAGACAATTATGAGTTGCCATGTTGGTGTTGGAAATTGAACCTGGGTCCTCTGGAAGAACAGCCAGTGCTCTTAACTGCTAAACCATCTCTCCAGCCCCGAATTCAGGCAGTCTTACTTTGTAGCATGTAACAACTAAGCTACTCTGCCACTCACAGCAGTGTGATTGGAGAATTCAGTCTGAGGGATCCTTAACCCCATTATCATTCATTCACCAACTGTCTGATTTTACACACACACATATATATATAATGTGTGTGTGTTTGTCTGTGTATGTGTCTTGGAGGACAGATAATGTCATCAGATCCCCTGGAACTGGAGTTAGACAATTGTGAGCTGCCACGTGGGTGCTGGGAATCAAACCTGGGTCCTCTGGAAGAACCAGTGCTTTTAACCATTAGCCATCTCTCCAACTTGATTGGTTCTCAGTTTAGCACTTCTGCAAAGAAGGGGTGGTATAAAAGCAACATAACATTTCCCATGTTGGATTTTACATGTATGGTCTCTAATTGAAGCCAAGACATGCAGACCTTTGTGACTCTGTCTGCTCTCTGTTCTGCCAGCAGCCTCTTGAGATGCCTCCTCCCCTTCCCTTTTCCCTTTATAGAGATTTGCTTGTGCCCAGTCTGGGAGGGGAATCAGGACAGTTGCAGCCTACTGACCTGCTGACATGTTTCCATCTCTTTCCCCAGGTATTGGTGTCCCTATTATGCTGGCGTATGTTTATGGGGTTGTACCCATTTCTCTCTGTCGTGGAGGTGGCTGTGGAGTTAGCACAGCCAATGGAAAGGGGGTGAAAATTGAGTTTGATGAAGATGATGGTCCAATCACAGGTAAAGGAAGGAATTTTGTTTCCATTTGAATTTATGGAACAAAAGATGAAAGTCGGTAGAATTTAGCACATTTTTACAGAGAGATTATCATTGGATTTCTTTAGAGAATGAGCTTTGTGGGGGGTAAAGTATTTTTAGCCTTTCATTTCTTGGTTCTAGAATTAGTAGGTGAGTCCCTCTGGTAGTTGCCTCTGTGTGTGTGTGTGTGTGTGTGTGTGTGTGTGTGTGTGTGTGTGTGTGTGGCAGGGATGAGGCAGTAGGGACTTGAAGTGACAGTGCGCACCAGTGCTGAGAAGAAAGCCGGGGTCTGCAGCGCACTGCCATTTTCCCAGGACTCTGCACAGTTATTATCTTGCTTGCTTCTTACGACGGCACTGTGAAGAGGGAGGGCCAGGGCTGTCACCGATTTCAGTAGGAACTTCTTTAAGTTGTATTTATTAGCAAGAGCTTCTGCAG
Organism: Peromyscus leucopus; assembly: GCF_004664715.2. Lineage (NCBI taxonomy): Eukaryota > Metazoa > Chordata > Mammalia > Rodentia > Cricetidae > Peromyscus > Peromyscus leucopus. The sequence goes on from NC_051064.1 coordinate 129,786,641, forward strand.
ACCTGAGATGAGGGCTGGTCTTCTGACTCCCACTGAACAGTTTCTTCACCTACAGAGATGGCCAGAGGTCTTGGAAGCTTCCTAGTAGAAACTCCCATGAACTAGTCATACTTTAAAAGGGCCTGGAAATACTTGCTTATAATCTTAGCTCTGAAGAAGCTGAGGCAGAGGAGGTCAGAAGCTCAAGGCCAGTTTGGGCCACAGGAGACCCTGTCTCAAAGGAGAAAGAGAAAAACAAGTCAGCTATGGTGGTTCATACCTGTAATCTTAGCACTTGGGAGACTGAGATTCAAGGTCAGCCCCGGGCTGAGTAGTAAGTCAGGACAGTCTCTGCTATAGAATGAGACCATGTCTCAAAAAAATTTTAAAGAAAAAAAAACACAGTGAGGCAGGACTAAGTTAGATAAAAGTAGCGGCAATGTAATGGAAGTAGTGTCTGCAGTTAAAATTCAGTATGACTTAAGCGATCTTGAACAGTCATTTAATTTTAAATTCTTTTTTTTTTTTTTTAAATTGGTTTTTCAAGACAGGATTTCTCTGTGTAGCCCTGGCTGTCCTAGAACTCACTCTGTAGACCAGGCTGGCCTCGAACTCACGGAGATCCACCTGCCTCTGCCCCTGAGTGCTGGGATTAAAGGCGTGCGCCCACTGCCTGGCTAATTTCTTATTATTATTTCCTCATCTAAAACAAGGGCTGCTAATCCCTAGTTATTGGAAGGATTAAATACAAATGTTAATAGTCTGATGTGTGGACTTGTTTGTTAGGTGAATATTGTACTTTTTTGCATGAAAATCCTCCACTCTGAAGAGTCATTGCAGGAAAATGCCTCCCAGACTGTTTTGATGTTATGTTTCTCAAATGGAGATGTTTGGTTGTCCCCACAGTGGCAGATGCCTGGCGGGCCCTCAAGAACCCCAGTATAGGGGAAAGCAGCATTGAAGGCCTGACTAGTGTGCTGAGCACCAGTGGGAGCCCTACAGATGGACTCAGCGTTATGCAAGGCCCTTATAGTGAAACAGCCAGCTTTGCTGCCCTTTCTGGGGGTACACTGAGTGGTGGTATTCTCTCCAGCGGCAAGGGAAAATACAGCAGGTAAGGAAATAGGTGGTCTGTAACAAGCAGTAGGAATTATAAGAAGGGACACACTGAGCCATTTCTCTATACCACGGTGATTTAATCACCAGTGATACTTTTCTTCTGCAAAGTTCACAATTCTTTGCATCATAGTGATGACCATTTAAAGAATAATGCTGACTTGAGATCTTTGACTGCTTCATTAGGCTGCCTGCTCTAGGACGCAGCAAGAGCAGAGGGCACTCGCAGCCTGTTGGTTTTATGCTGTATCACATTGACTCCTTGGTACTGTACTCTTTCTGACCTTCCTGTTCCCACTGGTAGAGTAGGAAAATCAATTCTATAAATTTGTATTAAGAATACCTAAAGTGGGGCTGGAGAGATGGCTCAGCAGTTAAGAGCACTGGCTACGAGGATCCAGGTCCAGTTCCCAGCAACCTACATGACAGCTCACAACTGTCTGAAGCTCCAGTTCCAGGGGATTGGACACCTTCACACCAATGCACATAAAATAAATTATTTTTAAAAAAGAATACATGAAGCTTTGTCAATAAAAATAGCTGATTTACTTGCATTTTGCCAATGAGACCTACCGTAATGCCATCATATGTATTTAGAGAAGTGTAACCGACATTAGACAGAAACAGTTGAGTTCAGTAGGGCAAGAGTGGCCTTGTGGAGCACAGCAGGGCAGGAGGCGAGGAGGGACCTGGAGGGCCTCCACCTGGGAAGAGGATTAGTACTCTGACTCGTTTTGACAGAAAGAACCAGAGTGACTGGCAGCAGCCCCTGCTGGTTTCAGTGCAGTGTGGAGAACACTGGGGAGGCTGTGGGAAGCCCCCAGAGAGGGCAGACTGCCTTCCCAGATCCTGAGCCACTTGTCCTGGAAGTTGAGATCGAGACCAGATGGCCATTTGGCTGCAGAAACAATGCAAGTGACAGATGGCGAGTGGACTACTTCCTTCACCTTGGTGTCCTTCGTTCACCTGGGAACCTCTTTAAATAGATTGGGAGCATATTTCCAGAATTAATAACTTAGAATCTCCTGGGGTGGAACCTAAGGGTGGTCTATGTTTAGAAAAGTCTCCCCAGATGATTCCCATGTAGCCACTGGCATGAACCAGCCTCTGGCAGCCACCAAGTAGGTGGCCTGGTAGACTTTGAGAAAGGCTGTACCCAGGGAGTGACCTGTGGCCGAGGTGAAGCTGGAGCACAGACCTGCGTGCACCCCGCCCCCCACCTTACCCTCGTTTTCCCAGGCCGCCTCGGTACATTCTTGAAGGGCAGGCATCTGAGGCAGAGTGGTAGGGGAGAGAGACAGGCAGCAGGGTGGAGGCTGCTGACCTAGCGTGTCTTGTGACTGGTGTCCCTTGTTAGGGGCTCCCGCCCCCGCGTGCTAGAGTATTCACTACTGTGCTCTCTTAGAGCTGACGCCCCTTGAATGAGCCACAGACAGAGCCAGAGCGTGACTGCTGAGACTGCAGTGCGGCCGGCAGCTGCTGCGTCCTGTGAAAGCCTTTCCTTATGGGAAGTGCATGAGTCAGATGGGCCCGACCGGGAAACCCATTGTGAGGAAACAGTGAAGTGCACAACAAAATGGGGTTGAGCCAGAAAGGAAGCAGTTAGGGGTTCCCAGCTTCGCAACCCCATTGGGAAGGGGCTGTTGAAGGAGGAGGAGGGAGAGGTTGGCTCCTGTATACCCTTGGTTCTCATAGCCTGGAGGTAACTTGATTAGTAAGTGTTTGAGTTCTGCCTGTTATGTGCAGGGTAGGAAGTCAAAGTGTGAATGAGGTGTGAGCTCTTCCTTGTGGCGCTCACAGGAGTGGCAAGAGATGTGTAAGCTGGAACAGGAGAAGGTTGGGCACTCGGCTGGAGGTGTCGCTTGCTGGAAAGGACTGAGGAAATGGTAGTCCTTTGTTGCTAAAGACCTAGCATAAGTTTTCAGGCAGAGGAGGGGAACTTTGGAGAGAGGGCATAGCATCCACAGAGCCTCGGAGGGATAAGTGCAAACTTGGAGAGGCTGTGATGTCGGACTTAACAGGAAGAAAGAGAACCTGAGCAGCTTGCAGATCGGCAAGGCCACAGGTGCCTGTTGGCAGGAGGGGAGCCAAGAGCTAGAGTGTTTAGGATGGTCCCATCTTGGCCGTCATTGACACTGCCTGGAAGGTTGCTTGACTGGGACTTAGGGTAGGGGCTCCTGGTGAGGAGCCCTGTGCTAACTATTTCATTAAGGACCTGAGTTTAAATCGTAGCAGTGGGGATAAGCAGGAGACGATTTCAGCTGATATGTAAGAAAGGAGCTCTGTAGGCATGGAGATGGTTCTCAAGAGAATAATGAAAGAGATGTGTGCCAGGAAGCAGACTGCCCGAACACCCAGGTCTCTGTTAACGTGAACGTCGTCCCCTCTTTACACAGGTTAGAAGTCCAAGCCGATGTCCAAAAGGAAGTTTTCCCCAAAGACACAGCCAGTCTCGGTGCAATTAGTGACAACGCGAGCACTCGTGCTATGGCCGGCTCCATAATCAGTTCCTACAACCCACAGGACAGGTATGTGGGCAGTCAGAGCCCAGGGCAGCCTCTTCACTGGGTGCTAGGTCTTGAGAAGCTCCCTTCCTCATCCAAGGTCCCGTGTGGCGTCTAGTGGAGATGTGGTGTGCTGGTGAACCCAGTGAGCACTTCGTGGTCTGCAGTGTTCAGCATCTCTTGATTCTCGGTAGCACTTGACTCTTAGAGACTCCCTACCTCCTTTCTCCCTGTTTCTCTTTCCACCTCTTCCCTCTTCTTTTTTCTGGCTGTTGTAACAGTGCAGTTATCCAAATGGAACTTGAAGAGCTGGATTGCTGTTGGCTGGTGTCTAGTCTCAGGCTTCTCTTGCCCTTTGCTGGATCTGGTTCATTTGGAATGTTGTGTCTGGCCTGGTGTGGTTGAGGTCCTCATACTGCTTCTGACTGTGGCGCAGTCATAGAAAACTGACAAGTTGCTTTCACATTCGCATTTGGATTAAGATAGAATGAGGTTCTTAGTTGAATTCTGGAAGATCTTTTTAGATGTTTTAAGGAGAATTTTTGAGGAGAGTGTGTGTGTGTGTGTGTGTGTGTGTGTGTGTGTGTGTGTGTGTGTGTGTAGAAAAGGGAAAAATGAGTTCTCCTTTGACCCATCTCTTCTAACTACTTAAGCCAGAACCCAGAAATATGTTATGAGCAGCTCTACTATAACCTATGCATGACTCAGCACAATGAATTTTGTGCCCACAGAGAGTGCAACAATATGGAAATCCAAGTGGACATTGAAGCCAAACCAAGTCACTATCAGCTGGTGAGTGGAAGCAGCACAGAGGACTCGCTCCACGTCCATGCTCAGATGGCAGAGAATGAGGAGGAGGGTACTGCTGGCGGCGGTGGTGCTGGTGGCGGCAGTGGTGGCAGTGAAGAGGATCCTTCTTGCAAACACCAAAACTGTGAACAGAAAGACTGCCTGGCCAGCAAAGCTTGGGACATCAGCCTAGCCCAGCCTGAAAGCATCCGCAGTGACCTAGAAAGCTCTGACACGCAGTCAGATGACGTGCCAGACATCACTTCAGATGAGTGCGGCTCCCCCCGTTCCCACGCTGCAGCCTGCCCCTCGACCCCCAGAGCCCAAGGTGCACCGAGCCCAAGTGCCCACAGGCAGCTCGCTGCTCCAGCTGAGGGCCAGACTGTCCTGAAGCCAGAAGAGGATGAAGTGGAGTGAAGGCCCCTCCGGCTCTGAGAAGCACACTTGTTGTAACTGCATCTTTTGGAGTCTTTTTGGGGGGAGGGTGGGGATTTATGTATTTTGTTTCAAAGATTCTCTGGTCAGGGTTCCCCCAGGGAAGTTCTGAGAAATTTGCAATTTCTTACCAGATAAAAAATGAAATTTTTGCCTTTAATATCCCCCCCCTTATCCCCTCGTTTTTAGTTTTAATTTATTGGTTAAACTGATGTTGGCAATCTGTGAGGTGTGTCAAAGAATGTACATATGTATGTGTGTATATTGTATGTATGCTAACATTATTGATGACACATTTTAATAAAGATTTCTGTGGTAATTCACCTCATTTCACTGTCCTTGGCTTGGGTAGTCTGCAGAGCCAAGTGTTCAGGAAGAGCAGTCTGTCTTTGATACTTGCTGGACCTGAGGGTTTTAACCCGAGGGAAAAGGTTCTATTCCATCCAACTTCACTCACAGGAAGCCAAGCCAGGCTTCCTGATACTGCGTGGTCAGGCTGAAGGATGCCCGGCTGAGTCTGTTGGAGAGGAAGGAGACTGAGATGAACTTGGTCGGCCCTCTAGAGGCAGCTCGCAGTCTTCCTTTTGGATAGTCGCAGTTAGTCTGTAGGGTGGCGTGTGTGGAGAGGGCTTGGTGAACCTTACAGGGCTACAAGTTAGGGAACAGAGTATTCTTTCTTTTCTTTCCCACCGGGGGCTCAAACTCAGGACCTTGTACATGCTGTGCAGGTGCTCTACCGTGAGCTCCATCCCAGCCCCAGGAGCAGATCCTTGCTGGAGGAAGAGATGTGACTGCGCGATCACCAGGCAATAGCATAGGTGTTGGCTGTGATCTCAGGTACACACTCCCTGCTGCAAAAGCCCTGCTCAGACTAAGAAATCAGGCCTCTAAGGAAAGGAGAAAGGAGGGTGCCACCAAAATCTCTGAATCTAATTTGACCAGATCTTAGACGTTTCTCAGAATTGAGCTGGTAGTACTTAGGAATTTGGGGGTGGTCAAGAATAAGGTCCTTGGGCTGGGGGTGGAGTTCAGCAGAAGAATGTTTGCCCAGCATGTGCAAGGCCCTGGGTTCAGTGCCTAGCACCACAGAACAATAATAGTAATGCTGATAAATAATGTCTTTAGGAATGAAAGCTCATACAAAGAACTGCAGGGACAGTGGTCAAGAGACTCGATGCAAGGTTCAAGATCAGGCAGCAGTAACCTTTGTGACCAGGTCAGTCAGCTACTTTCTCGTGCCCCCATTCAACCAGTCCATAAACTGTTACTGGGCAGCTTGTCTATGCCTTAGCATCGGGCCCAGGGGAAGAGCTAAAAGCATCCTCGTCTGAGGACCGGCTGCCTTTGTTTCTGTTCGCAGGTGCACCTGCTGGCCTGTGCAGTAAAGGATGAGGCATCCAGACGACAGCCAGCCAGCCAGCCAGCCAGCCGCTGTGGAAGACCGCACCTCTCAGGCACTGCCACCTGGGAACAGGAAATGCTAATGGACTGTGCATCTCAGTGAGAAAGTGTCCTAGAGAGTGTCCCTGTGTGAAAGGAACCTGTGGGGAAAGGCAGGCAGTTTGGAGACCCCTGAGATGCAAATGATCCACTCAGGATTTGCAGTTGTTCTGAAGCATCATCAAGAAACGCTTAACTGGGATAAAGTCAAAGGCATTCTGTCAGAGCGTGCGCTCTAGAGCCAAACCTGTAGTCTCCCTGGGCGGACCTAATGCTATGGAACTGGACAGCCTCCTCTCCCGTGTCTGTTTCTCTTAGCCTGGTTCTGGGGTCCCAGGGTTAAGATGGTATACTGAAAATGCTTGGAAAAGGCCCATGTTGAGCAAGGTCAAGGAGAGTCTGAGTATCTCTAAGAAAGGAAATCTGGAACTCAGACCAAAATGCTCATTTGAAGCGCCCAGGCTCTAACAGCCGAGAAGGCCCATTAGCACCACCTGGAGGGAGAAATGAGTAATGCGTGGGGAAAGTTTGCACTGAGATGCCGGGACACTGAAGGTGTGGAATGTGGCAAGGAGGAAGGCTCACTGTTTGTCCCCAGGGAGCTTACACTCCCGGGGAGGGAAGACAGATACCACCTCAAGGAGGAAAGGTGTGCTCGTGGGAGAGAGGCAGGCAGGGCTGCTTTTGATGGGCAGTATATTAGCTTTCCATCACTGTGACAAAATACCTGAGATTTTCACCTTGTAAATAGGAACTACCCGTGGTCCTGTGGCTCCACTGCAGTGAGGCAGAGCATCGTGGTGAGGGCGGGGTGGGGTTACATGCCGGAGGAATCACAAAGAAATATCACCACCACAGCTAAGGACCAAGCTTTGGATAGACATTCCAAGCCCAAACTACAGTAGGGAGTGTAAACTCCGGGAGGGAACATTTTATTAGAAACCTGAATGGAGAAATGGGGGCAGGGGAACCCATCCTGAAGACAACACAACATAACACGGTGTGACCGGAGCACCATGGGTGGAGTCAGGGAGCAGAGCTGGCGGAAAGGCAAGATGGTGCAGTGCATCAGAACAGATGGGAAGCAAAGGTCAGGAGGAGAAGCGCTCCAGGGCAGCGGGTGTGCCTGGTCCCCTGAGGACGGATAGAGGCTTTGGGCTTGGTGGATGAGTAGTGTCCCAAACATACCACCTTGTGCTGCAGAGGCCAGCAAGCTGGGGCGTAGTCATGCCTTGACTTCCTTGAAGTCGGGACTCTGCAGGCAGCTCCCCTTGCCAGTGAGGTGCACAGACACAGTATTGACAGTGGCAGGCAGGGAGGCCCTGCAAGATGGTCCCACCTCAGACTGCTGCTCAGTGGCTCCAGGGTCAGTGGTAGCTTTTCCGGTGTGGAAGGGCATCCCCAGCCCTAGGTAGCTGTTGGTGGTGCATGTTCTTAGAACCAGCTGGCTCTTCATCTCCAGGGTGGTGGTGGATATAGCAGATATCATGCATGTGAGCATCACTGGGGGAATCTTGAAGTACGGTCTCCAGCCCTCTAAGGATTTCCAACTCTACCTAAAATTTGTAGTTTGGGGATTTTTTTCCCCCATAACTGTTATTTTTGTTGTTGTTCCAGAAGTGGTAACAGGCACAAAGCTTAGCTCCACTGTGACTAAGTTAGCTTAAAGGAAAAGAAGATGTCGTAGCTTTGGGATATGGTAAACTCCAGTCACCTGACATACAGTCTTTCAGAAGAAAGATCAAGTATCCGAGGTGACAGGCTAGCGCGTAAGGAATGAGGTCGGACGACAGAGTGAGAAAGTGAAGGGCTCCCTCCGGGCATGCACAGTAGAGCCCCAATTTTTTTTACCCTTAAAGCCACAAGACTGGAGTACCAGAAATAAAATGGGGTTGTGCCAGGTCTCCTGTGTGATAGATAGGGCATTGCTTTGTCAAAGCAATGGGACCCTGAAATGAGAATTGGGGATATTCAGTCCAATTTGGATGAGTCCTGCCAACCCACTGTCTCCACACAGCTCCCCTCACCAGCAGACACAGCATTCCTGACTGTCTTGTGTGGGCGCCCTGGGGGTGTCACCTTGAAAGAGAATGCCCACCCTGTGCCCCAGAGACTTGCCCATCACTTCCACGTCCCCAGATGGGGTCAGGGTCTCTGCCTCGGGAAGGTGCAGCAGTCGGGACTGAGTTTACAGCACTGTGGCATTGCCAGTGGTGCTCAGCGGAAGCCTGGGAAATGTGTGGATTTGATTCCTAAGGTGTCAGGAGAGAGGATGAAAAATTTGTTCATTCTGGTTGAACTGGTTAGTATGGACAAAGGAAACACCCTGGATCCGGTCTGTTTACCAACAAAGAACAGCTCTCAGATGACTGGCTGGATAAAACTTTTTTTTTTCTTTTTCAAGACAGGGTTTCTCCCAAGCTCTGGGATTAAAGGCCAGCGTCACCACCACACCACCACCACCCCCACCACCACCACCACCACCACCACACCACACTGGTGCCTTTTTTTTTTTTTTTTTTTAAGCCCAGGCTCACCTCAAACACACAACGTAGCCAAGGATGACCTTGAACTTATTTTTAAAATTAAAGTTCATTTTAGCAAGCAAAAGATTTTTTTGTTTGTTTGTTTGTTTTGTTTTTCGAGACAGGGTTTCTCTGTGTAGCTTTGCGCCCTTCCTGGATCTTGCTTTGTAGACCAGGCTGCCCTCAAAGTCACAGAGATCTGCCTGCTCTGCCTCCCGAGTGCTGGGATTAAAGGAGTGTGCCACCACCACCTGGCTTGTTTTTGTTTTTGTTGTTTGTTTTTGTTGTTGTTGTTGTTGTTGTTTTCCCCAAGACAGGGTTTCTCTGTGTAGCTTTGTGCCTGTCTTGGATCTCACTCTGCAGACCAGGCTGGCCTCAAACTCACAGAGGTCTGCCTGCCTCTGCCTCCTGAGTGCTGGGATTAAAAGCGTGCACTACCACGCCTGGCTGCAGAAGGATTTTTAATGGTGAGAAAACAAAAGAAAGTAGAAGTGGAGGAGGAACTAAGTTGAGCAGCCACACCAGACCTTAAAGCCGTGATCCTCCTGCCTCTCCCTCCCAAATGCTGCTGGAATTACAGAATGCACCACCATTTGAGAACTCTACCATGCAGAGGGTGAACCCAGGGCTTCATCATGCCAGGTTAGTACTCTACCAAGGAAACCATCCATCCCAGCCCCTTAGTTCGCATTTCTGTTGTCCGGAGTTTTATAGAGATTATTCCTTTCACCATGAGATTGGAGATGTTAGAAGTAAAGGAAACACCTACTTTTTGTTTTTTAATTGAGCAAACCCAGGTCCTTGGGCATGGGAAGCAGGCATTTGCCTGCTGACCTACCTCCCAAGGTAAATGGGATCCTGACAGGGGCCAAGGGTTATTCCCTGGGGAACAAAACCTAAAAATCCTACTTGGTTTATATAAACAAAATTAAAAAAAAAAAAAAAAAAAAAAAAAAAAAAACCCAAGATCTAGCAATTAGAGACCTGTCTGGAGCCTCCAAAATGGAGAGCTGTGGTGCTGGGTCTCGAGCTGAGCAAGCACCCTGAACGCCCTCAGAACCACATTAGACATCCAGCTTTCCACAAAGGTCTTAAGCCTGTGCTCAGAGTTCCTGCTCTTGGGGAAGTGGAAATGCTAGTCTTGAGGGATTACTTGGAGACTGTCCCCAAGCTAGCACAAATCACAAGGGATTTGAAAGGGTTTTGTGGTCCAGTTATTAGAACAGAGGTTTTGGGGGTGTTATGGATGGAACTGTCTCCTGACCACTACCTCAAAATGTGGCCATATTTGGAAGCAGGGTTCTCGAGAGTGTAATTAGGATGTCATTCTGAAGTAGGATGCCTCCCTAACCTAATATGGCTGAGGCCTGTCTAAAAAGAAAATTGGGGGCTGGAGATGTGGCTTAGTGACAGAGCATGTCTCTGATGTCCAAGACCTGGCCTTGGTCCCCAGCATCACAGTTAAAAAGTTAGGTAGACTGAGCATGGAAGAGAGGTGGTGGTAACTTGCGAGTCAGACTGCAAAACCCTCGATTTCTAAACACAAGGAGCAGATCCCCCTTTCCAGCCACAGAAGCCTCCAGCACACATCTAAGGTCGCCAGCACCAGCCCCCAGACAACCAACTCCTGCTGGGAGACCACACAGTTTTAGCACTTTGTCAAGGGGGCCAGTTAAGAAAAGGAATTTGGGCTGAGTCTCTCACGGTTCCATTCTGTGGACCTCCCAGCTCCTGTAGACTCAAAAGCCACTGACACCGAGGGAGGGAAAGCTATTGTGATTCAACAGCAAAGGAAACTCCTGAGCTGCCTTCCCCCGAACAAATCATAAGCCAGAAGCATTTGAAGTGGGGTGATTCTCATGTAACCCAGACTGACTTCAAACTTCCTGTGTACCTGATGATGAGCTTGAACTTCTGATCCTCCTGTCTCCTCCTCCTCCTGGTGCTGGGATTACAGATGTGAGCCACCATGCCTGCTAGACCAGAGGTTCTCAGCCTTCCTAATGCTGTGACCCTTTAATACACTTCCTCATGGTGTGGTGGCCCTCACCCATAAAATTATTTTCATTGCTACTTCATAATTGCTATTGCTATGAATGATAACATATCTGATACACGGGCTATCTGATATGTGTCCCCTGTGAAAGGGTCATTTGACCCACAGATTGAGAACGGCTGTGCTAGACAGACACTCTACCAACTGAGCTACGTTCCCCGCAGTTCAGGACTCATTCACATGTAACTGGTTTCTTTGGCCCATGTAGGACTTGGCTACACATAGCTGTTATTGTGCGTATAATTCCCTTTATGAAGCAAACAACACCTTTCTGTCCTGGAGCCCATAGCCACATGATAGGATGTGAACATTGACCTGCAATTTGAGCTTCCTCCAGCCCAAAGAGCAGAAAACAAGCTGAGTCCACCTTTCAGATGAACAGCGCATCCTTGTCCTGCATCCAGGACGCCTGGCCTCTACTGAAGCCAGTACTCTACTGAAGTCTAGTCAGCACCCACATCTCCAGAAACATCACCAGGTCTCTGGCCACACAGGAAGTGGTAGGCGTCTAGGGACAAAATAGGTTCCAGAGGACGGGACAGTATCTGGAAATAAAGGGAATTTCTAAACCTGTGTTTTTAATACCTGGCACGTGGCAGTACCTGCTCTAAAATGAAAGATGAGTGAGTTCTCTGTTCGTCCTCCACCACTGGGTGTTCAGTGAGTTCAATATACGTTTGGTTATACTGCGGTGGCTTGTGGTGGGGCCAGGGGTGTTGGGGATTGACCAGGGCCTTGTGTATGCTGAACAAGCACTCCGTGGGCCCAGTTACATCCCCAGCCCTGCTGGTACTGCTGGGTGTTTGGTTTTGGTTTTCATTTTGGTTTGGTTTTAGTTGTTGGTTGTTTGGTTGGTTGGTTGGTTAGTTGGTTGGTTCGTTGGTTCGTTGGTTTTGGTGGGGTTGTGTGTGTATGTTTTGATTTTGTTTGTGTTTTTTGAGACAGGGTTTCTCTATGTAGCCTTGGGTATCCTAGAACTCACTCTGTAGACCAGGCTGACCTCAAACTCACAGAGATCCGCCTGCCGCTGCCTCCCCAGTGCTGGGACTAAAGGCATGCACACAACATCCAGCTCCAGTTTGGGTTTTATGACCTTGCAAATCCTTAGCAAGTGAATATGCCATGCCCTGCTTCAGCAGCTGCCCAAATAGAACCACAGAATGGGGTGTTTGCTCCTGTTGAACAAGCCGCTTTCAGTGGTGGCTACCGGTCTTCACCAGTTGATGTTTCCTTAATACTGAGCCCTGCTCCATGCTCCGGGAACACCAGCTAGTCAGCTAATAACAGGGCCCTAGCTAGTCAGCTAATAACAGGGCCCTTCTGTTGTAGGGAAGGCACAAGAACTCATTCAACATATACATTGTTTCCAAGATATAGATTAAACATGCCAAATTCAAGATCTCCACATTGTTGGTCCCCCCCCACCCCCAGACAGGGTTTCTCTATGTAGCTTTGCGCCTTTCCTGGATCTCGCTCTGTAGACCAGGCTGGCCTCGAACTCACAGAGATCCGCCTGGCTCTGCCTACCGAGTGCTGGGATCAAAGGCGTGCGCCACCACCGCCGGGCTCCACATTGTATTTTAAGTGGGAAAAATTCCAATCATTATAAACCCAGAGACGTCTTCCCCAATTACTCTGTCTAATTATATGTTCAATTTAACAGGGGGGGAGTGGAGCTGGGGAGTTGGCTCTGTGGTGAAGGGCCTGCCACTGAAGCCCGAGAACCTGGTTTAGACCCCCAGCATCTACACAGAAGTCAGGCAGGGGGCACATGTGTCCCCAGGACTTAATGGTGGAAGAGGAGGACAGACCTCCACACACATCTTGTAGCACCTGTGCCTGCCTGCACACACAAATGAAAAATGCAATAAAAAAAAATATGATGGAGCACGACCAGAGGAGACACCCGACGTTGATTCCTGGCTTCGACACACATGAGCAAAACTGCACGCGCGCGCACACACACACACCTACACACACACACACACACACACACACACACACACACACACACCTACACACACACACACACACACACACACACACACACACACGCATACCCATGTACACACATGCACTCACACATACATTCAACGTGCACACACACAGTACAGTGGTTAAGAGACTAGTCTCGCCGGGGTGGCTCACACCTTTAGTCCCAGCACTAGGGAGGCAGAGGCAGGTGGATCTCTGTGAGTTTGAGGCCAGCCTGGTCTCCAAAGTGAGTTCCAGGAAAGGTGCAAAACTACACAGAAAAACCCTGTCTCGAAAAAAAAACAAAACAAAAACAAAAAAAAAAAAAAAAAAAAAAAGACTAGTCTCGGCGACCTAGGAAGTGTATGTTGGAATTCTAGTTCCAATCATTTTTTTTAAATTTATTTATTGTGCATTGGTGTTTTGCCATGGGTTTTGGGTCCCTGGATTTGGAGTTACAGACAGTTATGAGCTGCCATGTGGGTGCTGGGAATTGAACCTGGGTCCTCTGGAAAAGCAGCCAGTGTTCTTATCCACTGAGCCATCTCTCCAGCCCTAGTCCTAACGATTTAAGTAGCCTGTGAGCTTGGACACATGTTGACTGGCTCCTCCATCCCAAGTTCTTCACATGGCATATAAGGCTTGAATGAATGCCCACAACAGTGCCTGGCTGGCATCCTGGCCTTTCAGTCAGTGTCATAAAAAGCATTGTCATCATTGTTGTGTGTAGCATGAATCTTAAAAGGTCTTATTATTAAGAACGAACCTGGAGCCAGATATTGGGGTGAATGCTGGAAGATCAGAGAAACAGAACAAGCCACAGCTACCTCACCTCGCCAATTCCTCAGCTGATCCTATTTCCTCAGACTGGAAACCTCTGTGTCCTCATCTGAATGGATCGCAGCTGAACTGCTGCTAAAAGCCTAAAAGCTTAACCAGGCTCTAGTTCATGCCTTAAATACCTTTCTGCTTCCTGCCATCACTTCCTGGAATTAAAGGCTCTGTTACCACGCCTGGCTGTTTGAACTCACAGAGATCCAGACAGATCTCTGCCTCTGGAATGCTAGGATTAAAGGCGTGTGTATGCTGTTTTCTGGCCTCTATGTCTATCTAGTGACTGTTCTGTTCTCTGACCCCAGATAAGTTTATTAGGGTGCACAATATTTTGGGGAACACTATCACCACAGTTGTGCACAAACTTGCTATAAATGTCATTTATTCATCATGTGATCTTCCACACAACACTGCCTCTGACCAAGCAGGGACTGGGCTAAGACCCATGGGATCATGGTGGGCCTTCCCACTCATTTTCAGTACAGTTAGGAGACATAACTTGAAGCTCTTTTCTTCAGGATCAGGAGTGTATACTAGCACAGTACCAATACAGGGTGCTCACTCACTCACTCGTCCCTTTTTTAGATTAAAAAAAAAGTATTGTTGGGGGCTGGAGAGATGGCTCAGCAGTTAGGAGGACTGACTGCTCTTCCTAGAGTCCTGAGTTCAATTCCCAGCACCCACATGGTGGCTCACAGCCTTCTGTAATGAGATCTGGTGCCTCTTCTGGCCTGCAGGAAGAACACTATACACATAATAAATAAATAAAAATTTTTAAAAAGTATTGTTATTTTATGACTTTTGCCTGCGTGTATGTCTGTGTATCATGAGCATGCCTGATGCCCTCAGCAGCCAGAAGAAGAAGGTGTCAGATCCCCTGGATCTGGAGTGACAGATGCTCGTGAGCAGCTGTGTGGATGTTGGGAACTAAACCCAGGTCCTCTGGAAGAGCAGCCAGTTCTGTTTCATTTTGTTGAGACAAGGCTTGTGTGAAACTCACTGTGTAGACCAGGCTGGTCTCAAACTCACAGAGATCCACCTGCCTGTGCCTTCCTAGTGCTGGGATTAAAGGTGTGCAACCACTGCCTGGCTATCAGCCAGTGCTTTTAACCAGTGAACTCCTCTCCTAGTCTGGGTGCTGTTTCTTTGACTGTCAGAATATCGAGTCCAGGAACCATTGGATAGGAGCATGGTAATGGAACACGTTGGGCCCCAGTAATCCACTCACAAAATGTTTGCTCCTGCCGGGCAGTGGTGGCACATGCCTTTAATCCCAGCACTCGGGAGGCAGAGGCAGGCAGATCTCTGTGAGTTTGAGGCCAGCCTGGTCTACAGAGGGAGTTCCAGGAAAGGCGCAAAGCTACACAGAGAAACCCTGTCTCAGAAAAAAAAGAAAAAGAAAAGAAAAAGAAAAAGGTTGCTTCTTTTCCCTGTGAATGTGGTTGGTGTTTGTTTCAAACTAATGTTTGTACCTGGGCAAACACTTGAGTGTTGAACTGGGAATTTGGGAGTTTAGTCTCCTCTGCCACTGAACCAGTAGCTCAAGATGGCATGATGGTCCTGATCACCCAGGAAAATAGTGCCACAGTAGCTGGTCAGTGTGGCAGGAAGGAGTAAGTCTGGGATGCACAGGCGTGACCAGCACTTCTGGAGTAAGTGTTCTCAGGGGCCAGGAAGATGGCTCAGTGGGTAAAGCACTTGCATTCAAGCAAGAAGACCCAAGTTCAAATCCTCAGCACCCATGTAAAATCCCAATGTGGCTGCGCAGTGGTGGCGCACACCTTTAATCCCAACACTCAGGAGGCAGAGCCAGGTGGATCTCTGTGAGTTCAAGACCAGCCTGGTCTACAGAGTGAGGTCCAGGACGCCAGGGCTACACAGAGAAAATCTGTCTTGAAAAAAAAAAAAAAAAAAAAAAAAACATCGAAAATAAATAAATAAATAAATGCAGGCCAAACATGGCAATGCAGATCTGTAATCCCAACACGGGAAAGAGGAGACTGGAAGATCTCTGGAGCGCACTGGCCAGCCACTCCAGACAAGTGGATGATCTTAAGGTTCAGTGAAGAAACTCTGTTTCACAAAATAAGGCGGAGGGCAGCAATAGAGGAAGACACAACATTGACCTCTGTCCTCTGTATACACATGCACATGTACACACACACACACACACACACACACACACACACACACACACACACACACTAGGCTATGGGAAGCTTGTTTGCTCTAGGGATGAAGAGTGGGATACAGGTCACCTGATAACTTCATCCAGCTGAGCTGCTGCGAAAAGATGGATGCAGTGAGCAGGGGGGAGAGTGTGGATGTGAGCGACTGACTCATGCCCAGCCGAGAAACGGGGACTCTGGGGGCTTTCTGTTTCCTTCCTTGCTCTGTTGTGTATTTATTTATAGTTACCAGCCTGCTGCTCGCCACCCCCTCACATTTCCCCGGCACTATAAAGTGTGTCACTCACTGTACGTTGACAATTCCGTCTTTAGGTTACAGGTTGTCAAGACAGAGTTATGCCCAGGCTAGAATGCCTATCACCGGACATAGATACAGGTCTTGAACCCGCAAGTGTCGGGTTGCTGTAGATGTGATCAGTCGGCTTTTATCATCCACATAAACACCTCCTCGGTGAGGGGTTAGACACTGTTTACCTGGCTCCTGTGTACGAGGTTCTGCATACAAATCTAGTCTACCAACTGCATCCGTATACGTGTGTGTGTGTGTGTGTGTGTGTGTGTGTGTATGTGTGTGTAAATGTGAGACAAGACCATCTCTCATGTGTGGAAGCCATGGGCCACTCCAGATGCGTCCCTGGTCAGCTCATATGAGCACTGAGGGCAGTGATCAGTGATGGCTGAGCTCAGTGTTCTAGTGTGCAATCACCCGCCTCCTGAAGGTAGCAGCAGTGGTTGCAGTCAGCATGGTGTGTGCATGTGTGCACACATGTGTGTGCCTGTTTGTGCACACATGAGTGCCCAATTTCTTGTTGTTGATGTTGATGGGGACCGAATCTAGAGCTGCATCCTAAGCACATGCTTTTCGAAGTACCGCACCCCAGCTCTAGCCATCAGCTTGCCGCTGAACTCCCTGACTTCACAAACCAGTTCGATTTTGATTTTTTGGAAAGATTTCAGTGGAAGAGCCTGCAGGGAGTTTATGATCTGCCCACCACCACCAGCTTCAGTTTTCTTGGCGGCTGCGCTCGGCTCTGTAGGTGATCGGCTCTGTAGCTGAGTGTATGTCCGGCCCAGCAGCACCTGCCCACCCCAAGCTCATCACATGATCGCTTCGGGGTTTCACGAACAAAACACAGGACCCCTGGACACATTTTGCAGAATCACCTTCAGGCTGTGCCTACAAGATGTGTATGAAACAGACTGCAGGGCCCTGCGAGGTCCCACGGCCAGACGTGAAAAGAGCAGGCTCCACGCTCAGCTCCCCAACTCCACGCGGCACCCTCTTCCCGCTCTGACACGACTGAGTGTCTGGAGGCTTCGTGGGTGGAGAGCGAACATCCGTGAAGGTGCTGACACTGTGTGGTTGGGTTCCGAAGCCTGAGTTGTAGACGCACAGAAACCGGCAGCCACAGGAGGGCCAGCAGCTCCGGAAAGCCGGAGCCCCTCAAAGCCGACGCCAGAGACACCACTTAGCTTCACTTTGAGGTCTGCGCATGAGCAGCAGGTGGAGCCACCTCTCGGCTTTGCCTAGCGTCCGGTATTTTTGTCAGGTACTTGAGGAAGCAAATTCGTTGTTAATGGGATGCCGGCAGCTGCTTCATTCCAGGCTTAATCTGTTTGCTGCTGCCATAACAGAGGGCCTGACTCGGAAAAATCTACCAAAAAGAGATTTGTTTCTTACACTTCTGAAGGTTGGGAAGTCCATGGCTAAGAAGCCTGTATGGGGCAAGGGAAGGTCTCTCCCTCCCTTTCTCTCTCCTCTCTCTCTTTTGATAGGTAGCCCAGGCTAGCCTTGACCTCACTACAGCCAAGGATGACCCTGAACCCCTGATCCTCCTGCCCCTGTACCCCAAATGCTGGGATTACAGGTGTGCACCACCACAACCAGTGTACGTAGCCGTGGAGATCCAATCCGTGAGCCGAATCTCCAGACCGAAGCAGAGGCTCCCTTACTGTGTTGTCTCATGGTAGAAGGTAGGAGGGGCGGAAATCGCGATTGGGACTTCATGTGTGTGTGCATATGCATGTGTGTGTGCATATGCATGTGTGTGTGCATATGCGTGTGTATGTGTGCATATGCATGTGTGTGTGCATATGCGTGTGTATGTGAGCATATGCGTGTGTGTGCATATGCGCGCGCGTGTGTGTGTGCATATGCATGTGTGTGTGTGCATATGCGTGTGTGTGTGTGTGTGTGTGTGTGTGTGTGTGTGTGTGCGCGCGTGCGCGCGCGTGCATATGCATGTATGTGAGGGAGGGAGAGGGAGAGAAAGCAAGAGAATCAGAGATTAAGTTGACAACATGCAGAGTTTTTGTTTTGGTTTTGGTTTGGGGATTTTGGTTTTTGGTTTTTCGAGACAGGATGTCTCTGTGTAGCCCTGACTGTCCCGGAACTCACTCTGTAGACCAGGCTGGCCTCGAATACAGTGTGTGTTTTGGGAGGAACATATTCAAACCACAGCACAGGCCCTGTGCCAGGGCACAGAAATTGCTACCCACAGACTGGTCCAGAAAATGTCACCAAGGAGATCATTCCCAAAAACCTGGCACCTAAAACCCTCGGTGCCAACGAGAAAGGATCAGCTTTCCTTTCTCTCAGCCTTTAACCAAGGCAGGGTGGGGATCAGCCAGTGACCAAGGTGTGTGTGGGGGGGAGGTCAGCCAGTGACCAAGGTGTGTGTGGGGGGAGGTCAGCCAGTGACCAAGGTGTGGGGGGGGTCAGCCAGTGACCAAGGTGTGTGTGGGGGGGGGTCAGCCAGTGACCAAGGTGTGGGGGGGGGGTCAGCCAGTGACCAAGGTGTGTGTGTGGGGGGGTCAGCCAGTGACCAAGGTGTGGGGGGGGTCAGCCAGTGACCAAGGTGTGTGGGGAGGTCAGCCAGTGACCAAGGTGTGTGTGTGTGGGGGGGTCAGCCAGTGACCAAGGTGTGTGGGGGGGTCAGCCAGTGACCAAGGTGTGTGTGTGGGGGGGGTCAGCCAGTGACCAAGGTGTGGGGGGGGGTCAGCCAGTGACAAGGTGTGTGTGGGGGTCAGCCAGTGACCAAGGTGTGGGGGGGGTCAGCCAGTGACCAAGGTGTGTGTGGGGGGTCAGCCAGTGACCAAGGTGTGTGTGGGGGGGTCAGCCAGTGACCAAGGTGTGTGTGGGGGGGGGGGGGGTGTGGGGGGGTCAGCCAGTGACCAAGGTGTGTGGGGGGGGGGTCAGCCAGTGACCAAGGTGTGTGTGGGGTAGCCAGTGACCAAGTGTGTGTGGGGGGTCACGCCAGTGACCAAGGTGTGTGTGTGGGGGTCAGCCAGTGACCAGGTGTGTGGGGGGGTCAGGTGACCAAGGTGTGTGGGGGTCAGCAGTGACCAAGGTGTGTGGGGGGTCAGCCAGTGACCAAGTGTGTGGGGGGGTCAGCCAGTGACCAAGGTGTGGGGGGGGTCAGCCAGTGACCAAGGTGTGTGGGGGGGGTCAGCCAGTGACAAGGTGTGGGGGGGGGTCAGCCAGTGACCAAGGGTGTGTGGGGTCAGCCAGTGACCAAGGTGTGGGGGGGGTCAGCCAGTGACCAAGGTGTGGTGGGGGGGGTCAGCCAGTGACCAAGGTGTGTGGGGGGGGGTCAGCCAGTGACCAAGGTGTGTGTGGGGGGGGTCAGCCAGTGACCAAGGTGTGTGTGGGGGGGGTCAGCCAGTGACCAAGGTGTGTGTGGGGGGGTCAGCCAGTGACCAAGGTGTGTGGGGGGGGTCAGCCAGTGACTAACGTGGGGGGGTGGTCAGCCAGCAAGGGTGAAGAGCCAGAACAACATCCCAGAAGCCAAGGGGGCAGGGGCTCCAGCAGGGCGGTTCATCAGCTTGCGTGGGCCACAGGTCAGGGTGGCTGAGGCCAGATTTGCCGTAGAGTAAGTGGTGAGTTTAGAGAGCGCAGTTTCAGGAAATGACTTCCTTCTGCTGAGGAGCGAGTGGGAGGCAGCGAGGAGGGGAGACAGAGCTAGTGTAAGAGAAGCGAGAGATCTGTGGGGCTCTGGTCCTGAGAAGATAGAGAGGTGACCTTAGGCAGAGGGGTCGGCTGTGGTCTCCTCCCCACTCAGCTTGGAAGGGAGGAGAGGGCAACAAGAAATCTGACTGACTGAGAAAATGCCCAACTCCTAGTGTAGAATTGGGGGCGGGTGCATAGCCTTGCCTCCGCTCTCTCAGTGCCGGCTCCGGTCTCTGGGGCCACATGTAATACCGCTCTGGGAGTTGGAGGCTAAAGACCACAACTTGGGGGAGTGAGATGGATCATCAGGCAAAGGTGCTTGCCACCAAACCCTAGGACCTGAGTTCAAGGCCCAGGCCCCACAGGATGGAAGGAGAAAGCCAATTCCTGCAAGTTGTCCTCTGACCTCTACACATGAGCTGAGGCACATGTATACACACACACACACACACACACACACACACACACACACTAAATGTAAAGAAAAATTCTACAAAGAACAAACCAGTACAATTAACAAATTTGGGAATTCCAAGAAAACAGGGACTGCTTTCTCCTGAGGTTTCAAAATAGAAAAGACAGGGCATGGATTTTTCAGAGGCCACCTCGGGTTAAAGGTTCCGGGGCAGAGGGTGTGACTCAGTGGTAGAGTGTTTCCCTTGCATCCACAGGCTCTAGCAGTTCCCAGCCCTACAGAAAGATCTAAAAATGCAGGGAAGGCAGTGGGTCCCAGGGTCATACCGAGGTCGTTAGGGTTGGTGCCACATACATTTACCCAATAAGCCACCTCACCAGCCTTTTGTTCCTTAACAGTGTGCATGTGTGTGCGTGCATGTGTGCGCGTGCGCGCGCCAGCACACTTGCCCTGGTACACATGTGGAAGTCAGTTGTGGGTTTGACAGCTGGATTCAGATCATCAGGCTTGGTGAGAAGTCCCGCTACCCACTGAACCATCCCTGGCCAAGGCGTCACTGAACCAGCCCTGCACGGACTACATCAAATGACATGGGGTTTGGAGAGGGGATTTTTTTATGGTGTTTGTTTGTTTATTTGTTTGGGTTTTTCTTGTAGTGCTGGTTAGAATGCTTTTTTTTCATAAGAAAATAAATGGAAATGTGTATGTGTGTGGGGGGGAGCATCTTGTACATTTCTGATTTATTACTTATCTCCCCTCATCTGTACTTCTTTGTGTGTGTGTGTGTGTGTGTGTGTGTGTGTGTGTGTGTGTGTGTAGCTTTGGTGCCAGCACTCAGGAGGCAGAGGCAGGTGGATCTCTGTGAGTTCAAGGGCAGCCTGGTCTACAGTGTGAGTTCCAGGACAGGCTGCAAAGCTACACAGAGAAACCCTGTCTCGAAAAACCACAAAAAAAGAAAACAAAAACAAACAAACAAAAAAATCTTAAATTTGTATCAACATACAAAAATCCATACCTTTTATCCTATCCTTTCCATAACCCACCCACCCCTTTTTTTTTTCAGAGAGAGAGCCTTAAATCCAACCTCTCTTGCTCAGTTTCCTCCCTTACCATGACTAGTAACAATTTGTAACTAATTCCCCTAAACAATAACAAACATTCATAATCCATCAAATGACCAAAAATCAACCACCCTGCTGTGGGATGTTAATGTATGTCCTGTGGGAGCCCTTCTTGGGTTCCTTGTGGCGTTACCCAGCAGGTTTGCATAGAGGATGATTAGGACCATGGGCCTGAGTGCAGGTGTCTGAGATGGTCTGCACTTGGCTGTACTGGGGGATGGTCTGTATGTCAAGTTGCTCTGATTGGTCAATAAATAAAACCTGATTGGTCGTGGCTAGGCAGGAAGTATAGGCAGGACTAACAGAGGAGAAATAAAAGAACAGGAAGGCAGAAGGAGACACTGCCAGCCACTGCCAGGACAAGCAGCATGTGAAGATGCTGGTAAGCCACGAGCCACGTGGCAAGGTATAGATTTGTAGAAATGCGTTACTTTAAGATATAAGAACAGTTAACAAGAAGCCTGCCACGGCCATACAGTTTGTAAGCAATATAAGTCTCTGTGTTTACTTGGTTGGGTCTGAGCGGCTGTGGGACTGGCGGGTGATAGAGATTTGTCCTGACTGTGGGCAAGGCAGGAAAACTCTAGCTACACCACCCCACCACCTCTTGAGAATGTGGGTGTCATATTTTTTTTTAAGATTACTTATTTATTATGTATACAGTGTTCTGTCTGCATGTATCCCTTCAGGCCAGAAGAGGGAGCCAGATCTCATTACAGATGGTTGTAAGCCACCATGTGGTTGCTGGGAATTGAACTCAGGACCTCTGGAAGAACAGCCAGTGCTCTTAACCTCTGAGCCAGCCCAGGTGTCATATTCTTAAAATTACTTTTTGTTGTCTGGGGGCAACAGCATCTTTAGGGGGCCCTGAAAAAAAACTGATATAATGGTGAAGTCCTGGGAGAGCTAGCTGTATTATTTTTTGTTTAGTCTCTGTGTGATGAGAAAGTGTATAGCTTATCTGAAGTCTTGGCTGGATAGCCTGTGAGGCTGGACCATTTCAAGTAGCAGCTTTGAAGTTGTTCTGGATGCAGAATTTTGAGGAAACTGAAACAGAGGCATTCTGAGAGGCTGGATTACCTGGGTTACTTGTCTTTATTGGTGTCTGGTCCTTTTTTCCTGAAAACACATAAACTTTTAAAAGTAACATATATATCTGCATTAACACAAGTATGGACTGTGTGGTGTGCACAAGTCAGTTAAAGATAATATTTTGTTCTATGTTTGGGCAGGTAAAAGGCATCTGTCAATTTTCTAAGTCCATTTGGACTATATAACCAAACTGTAATATAAATCTCCATCCATGTCATATAAAAGGACAGCATGTAATAATAAGTCATGAGGACTCTGTAGCCAACAAGATTTATCATATCTCTCCACCCCCCTCCCGGAGCTGAGGACTGAACCCAGGGCCTTGAGCTTGCTAGGTAAGCGCTCTACCTCTGAGCTAAATCCCCAACCCCGATTTATCATGTCTCATCCAGTCTCAAAGCTGTTCCCATAGTAGAGTGATCAGCACACCCGTCACCTTCCTGTAGTCTTTCTTGGTTTCTTTTTTCATGTCTGCAACCAAGATCTTCGGGAGGTCTCCCACAATCAAATCTGATCTTTATTAATTTGAAGAGAATCATAACTTTTTGTTTCCTCTTATAACTTAAATTAAACCAATTTCTATTCAACCACTGGCCACTATGTGACTCATGGCTTTTTTTTTTTTTTTTTTTTTTGTAGCTGAAGTTTTCTCCAGTCCTGCCTGGCCCATGGTCAGGACAAATCTCTCTCACCCGCCAGTCCCGCCGCCACTCAGATCCAACCGAGTAAACACACAGAGACTTATATTGCTTACAAACTGTATGGCCACAGCAGGCTTCTTGTTATCTAGTTCTTATATATTAAATTAAACCATATCTATTAGTCTCTAAGTTGCCACATGGCTCATGGCTTACCGGTACCTTACATCTCGCTTTTCATTGTGGTGGCTGGCAGCGTCTCCCTGAATCAGCCTTCTACTTCCCAGAATTCTCCTCTCTCCTTGTCCCACCTATACTTCCTGCCCAGCTACTGGCCAATCAGTGCTTTATTTATTTATTAACCAATCAGAGCAACACATTTAACATACAGAACATCCCACAGCATCCCCCCCTTCCGTCCCCACCCCCCAAACAGGGTTTCTCTGTGTAGATTTTTGGTGCCTGTCCTGGATCTCACTCTGTAGACCAGGTTGGCCTCGAACTCATGGAGATCTGCCTGGCTCTGCCTCCCAAGTGCTGGGGTTAAAGGCGTGTACCACCACCACCTGGCAACTCCACTTTCTTATTCCCCCAGCCCACTCTGTCCCCAGAAGTCTCACCTAACCTCTTCCTGCCTAGCTAGTGCTGTGAAATGGTCTGTATGTCAAATTGCTCTGATTGGTCAATAAAAAAACACTGATTGGCCAGTGGCCAGGTAGGAAGTAGGCGAGACAAGGAGAGGAGAATTCTGGGAAGTGGAAGGCTGAGTGAAGGAGACACTGCCAGCCACCACCATGACCAGCAGCATGTGAAGATGCCGGTAAGCCACGAGCCACATGGCAAGGTATAGATTTATGGAAATGGATTAATTTAAGCTATAAGAACAGTTAGCAAGAAGCCTGCCACAGCCATACAGTTTGTAAGCAATATAAGTCTATGTGTTTACTTGGTTGGGCGGCTGTGGGACTGACGGGTGACAAAGATTTGTCCTGACTGTGGGCAAGGAAGGAAAACTCTAGTTACAAGCTAGTGATCATTCAGCTCTTTATTAAACCAATCACAGTGACATATCTTCACATAGTGTAAAAAAATATTACAAGCTGGGTGGTGGTGGCGCACACCTTTAATCCCAGCACTCGGGAGGCAGAGGCAGGTGGATCTCTGTGAGTTCGAGGCCAGCCTGGTCTACCAAGTGAGTTCCAGGAAAGGCGCAAAGCTACATAAAGAAACCCTGTCTCGAAAAACCAAAAAAAATATTACAAAACAATCCCAAGTCTCCCTGCAAAACCCCCTGCATGTTCCACCTCACTGGGACAACTGAGCAGGCCTTCAGATGCCAGGCACACACATCCTCACACACATACACACTTTGGCTTGGGTTTATTTATTTTGGCTTTTCGAGACAGGGTTTCTCTGTGTAGTTCTAGCTGTCCTGGAATTCACTCTATAGACCAGGCTGGCCTTGAACTCACAGAGATCTGCCACTGAGTGCTGGAATTAAAGGCGTGCGCCACCACCACCCAGCATGTTTATTTATTTGTGTATGTTTAAAGGACAGTTTGCAGAAATCAGTTCTCATTGCCATGTGCATCCTGCAGGGTCTCACCCAACCTCAGTGGCAGAGCCTTTCCTCAGCTGGGCATGGTGGTGCACACTTTCAATCCCAGCACTCAGAAGGCAGAGGCAGGTGGATCTCTGTGAGTTTGAGGCCAGTCTGGTCTATATAGCAAGTTTCAGACCAGCCAGGGCTACATAGAGCCTGTCTCAAAACAAACAAATAAATAAACAAACAAACTTTCCCTGTCTTACCATTTTTAAAAACTTTTTTTATTACATCTACTTATTTATTTGCATATGTTTGCATACATACTTGTCACTTGACACACACGTGGAGGTCAGAGGACAGCGTGGGAGCTGATTCTCCCCTTTCACAGGTGGGTCTCAGATCATCATCAGGGTTTGCAGCCGGTGCCCTTTACCCACAGGGCCATCTCAACAGCGCTTCTCTTCAGTTTTATGTCCATGTGCATACATTTGTAAAAGAGAACATGGCGTGGTATGTGTGATAGGTGACTTACAAAGGAAGTGTGGATTTGTGTGATGGTTAATAACAATTGTCAACTTGGCGCAAGCTAGCATCACCAGAGCCGAGCCTCTGAATGGGCCTGTGACGGATTCTCAGGCCAGCCTAATGACACCATTTCATGGGCTCTTGTCCCCAGGGTGAAGAAAAAGGAGAAAGTAAGCTGGACGCTCTCTGCTTCCCGACTGTGGTGCAGTGTGAGCGGCCCCCTCAGGCTCCTGCTGCTATTGCTTCCTTACCATGCTGGGCTGTGGCTGCTGTGAGCCAATATAAGCTCTTCCTCCTTTAAGTTGTAAAATATTTAGTCACCAAAATGTGACAAGTCACCAATACAGCTGTTAAAATGAGGAAGGTTGCACACAGACCCACCTCCCCAGCAGAACAGCCACCAGGAGGTCACACCCTGGGAACACCCCAGTGCAAATCCACAGGGCCACACCTGGTACAAAGTTTCAGGAAGAGAGTCTCCCTCCTTTATTGTGGGATATTTTGATTGCACTCTCACACTCCCGAGACTGCCCAATAAAATTATACCTTCAATCAGGGGGTGGGGCCTGTGACTTGCTGACCAGAATTGGACATAGAGAAGCCCGCAATTCTGATAGAGAAGACTCACAGGAAGAAAAGAGCAGCTTTGGCTTCCTCTCGTTGGTTCTGGGATGAGGGAAAAGACGTGTCTCTTACAGTGTCCCTGGCCAAAAATCAAGGTCAGCTAGTTGCTGCTCCGCATCTCTGCGCTAGCAGGTGTTCAGCCCAGCCTTTGACTTCTGAGTCTTTATTGATAAATAGAATGATAGAGACTTCATTTAAACCTACATATTGTGGCCACAGCAGAGCCAGGGCCGAGAGACTGGAGGCCCTGCCAGGCTGAAGTCTGAGTGATCATTGGGGCACTGACTGAGGGGCCATGGGGTGGCAGACGATAATTAAAATATCAGTAGATTCATGTGCAGCCGCTAAGCCGACAGAAAAACATCACTCCTTGTGTTTACCTGACCTGGTTTCAATCTTTTGCATCTCTCAAGTCATTAATGCCTCAGAGATGACCGAGGTTGGAAGACACATTACCATCCTACATGAGTGGGAAACTGAGGCCCCAAGAATGACAGTGGTCCCCTAGGAGACCACAGTTAAAGTTGATGAAAGGCAAGAAGCTAAAGCTCTGGCCTGGAGGCTTTTTGTCTTTGGTTTTCTCCTGAATATAAGGCAGTGTGTGGAGAGGTGGGTGGAGACAAGCATCACCCGTTGCTGGGACAGTGAACTTCAGTCACCAGGAGAAGAGCTGGTGATAACCTTGGGCCACTGAACTTGGATGATCCTGGAAAATCACAGTCTAGAGAAGCATGCGGAGCCGCCTTAGAGGCCCCGGGGTTGGGCAGAGTATTGCAGGCTATGGCTTTCTTTCTCTCTTTATCCTCCAGCACACACTCGGAAGTGAGGAACTGCCTTGTAGGCAGGCTTGGAGTCAAGCTTCCGCTCTGAGTGTGCTGTGTGGAGGGAGATCATGAGTCCTTTACTCTTCCCTCACCCCCTACCCCCCGGACTGAGGACCGAACCCAGGGCCTTGCGCTTGCTAGGCAAGCACTCTACCACTGAGCTAAATCCCCAACCCCGGGTTCTTTACTCTTCTGGCCGTCTTTTTTTTTTTTTTTTTTTTTTTTTTTTTCGAGACAGGGTTTCTCTGTGTAGCTTTGCACCTTTCCTGGAACTTGCTCTGTAGACCAGGCTGGCCTCGAAGTCACAGAGACCCACCTGCCTCTGCCTCCCGAGTGCTGGGATTAAAGGCATGTGCCACCACCGCCCAGCTGGCCCTGTCTTTTATACCTGTAAAATTAAGTGATTATTTTTAACTCTGTTCTTCTAGGGACACAGAGAAACCATGTGCGCATTTGATAACAAAGGCATTTAAATTATTTTATTTATTTATTTTCATGTGTAGGGACATGCGCTTGCATGAGTTCATGTACCCTACATGCATACAGTGCTCTCAGAGGCCAGAAAAGGACACCAGATCCCCAGGCGCTGAATTTACAGTTGGTTGCGATCTTGTCATGTAGGTGCTGGGGATTAAACCCGGGTCCTCTGCAAGAGCAGCCAGTGCTCTTAACCACTGAGCCATCTCTCCAGCCCTAGCAAAGACTTAAAAGACCGGTCCCTAACCCAATTCTAGTTCTGGCCATCCTCAGTGCCCTATGCTGATGGAGAAACACCATCTACTCCCACACCTGAGATTTGACAAAGTGAGCGTTGGCACTCCTCAGGGCCCTGGGAGGTGGGCTCTGCCATCCAAGAGCTATTCGGGAGTTGGGGTAGAGGGAAGCGTGAGGGAGACCTTTCTTTTTCTGCAAAAACAAGACATGAGTAAATGTTTCTTGGAAGATTCCAACAACATGTCCGTGTGTAAGGCAGAGAGCAGAAGGCCTCCCCGCCGTCCTCCGGCCCTCACAGCGGTTATCACTCTGGTGCCCTGCTTCTAGGAGGAGCGGCTTCCACATCCACAAACATCATCACAGTCGCATCTCTTACGGGATAAAGACCTAAAAATAGAGTCGCCGAGCCACAATTATGAGCATGCAACCATTTGTAACAGGGCTAAGTGCTGCCCAAGAGACTGCTAAAGGGTCTCCACATACATCACATCTGATGTCCACGAGGGAGGGCACCGGCTAGTGGCTGAATGACCTGCCTCCGTGTTCCCTTTCATCTAGCAAGTCTGTCCCCTCACCCTTCACCCCGTTCACAGACATCAGTTGACAAGAAAGCCCATCTCTCGAGAGTGGCCAGAGCAGCCTGCCTGACCTGTGGTTGCCCAGCAGTGTCTGGGGCTTGCACGGAGATGTGGCTTCGCTCTCTCTCCTGCAGCTAATGTGTTTATCAAGCTCCGGAAGTTGGATGTGCTGGTCCCGGTGACAGGAAGCACCAGATACCTGGATTCCAGGCTCTGAGAACCTGCAGACATCAGGCCAGCCTCCTCCATGGAGACGACTGACTGATGGGGTACAGAATGTGGACTAGGGTCTGGTACCACCGCTTACCTCCCAGAGGTCTGCTGTAAAGACCTCGGTGGTCCAGGGAGGTGGCCATACTGTCTGTTGTCAAGGCAGAGTGCTTGACAGAGACCTAGGCGGGAATCTTGCTCCTGCTGACTCACCACTTCTGACTAAGTGGTCCCAGGTGAGTGCCCAGCCATCTGAACCCGAGGAGCGCGAGACTTGTGTGTGCGGCAGGAATGCTGGAATGAAGCAAGGACCGGCTGTGGCCATCCTGGCACTTGATGTAACCCAAAGCCAGGGGCTCCATGACGGCTAAAATCAGCAAAGCGCCTACTCTGTGTCCTGTTGTGTCTACACTTAATCCGCAACGGACAGTCTTACTTTTTTTTAGATTTATTTTTGTTATTTTATGAGTGTTTTGCCTGCACGCACATCCGTGCACCACATGCGTGTCTGGTGCCTGAGGAGGTGGTAAGACTTCATGTGGGTGATGGGAATCAAACCTGGGCCCTTTACAGCAAGTGCTCTTAACCACTGAGCCATCTCTCCAGCCCCCGCAGTAGACATCCTGGCATTTTGTGAGTTCAAGGCCAGCCTGATCTACATGGTGAGTTCCAGGACAGCCAGGGCTACATAATGAGACCCTGTCTTCAGTGTGTGTATGTAATTTATCTAGTTTTTCCATTCACGTGTGTATTATATGCAATAGTATGTCAGTGCCATTTGGGGCTCCAGTGGAGGTCAGAGGACAACTTTCAGGGGTCAGTTCTCTCCTTCCATCACGTGGGTCCTGGGGACGGAACTCGGGTCATCAGGCAGTGGCCAGGGACTTTACTGGCTGGGTCATCTCATCGGTCCCTGCAGTTTCTTCCTCTCCTCTCCTCTCCCTCCTCCCTCTCCTCTCCTCTCCTCCCCTCCCCTCTCCTCCCTCCCCCCCCCCCCCCCCCCTCCCCTCCCCTCCCTCCTCTCTCTTCTCTTCTCGCTCTCTCTTTCTGTGTTTTCCTGTATCAGAGGACAAGAATTATTATCATTGTTTTCCAAGGAGAAAACAAAGACATCTACCACACACACACACACCACCACCACCACCACCACCATCACCACCACCAAGACAGGAAGAAAAAGCCCCTGCCCAACATGGAAGACCAGATAGAGACCCGGGGCATTCTTCACCAGCGAAAGGAAGGCCCCGGGAGGGAAAGTGATCGGTCTGAAGTCACACAACCGATTAAAGGCAGACCCTGGTCCTCCCGGCACCGCGTTCACCACCCACGGCTGCCCCTGCTTTCTCCCAGTTTTCATCCTGAAGGTTTTTTTCCGCCCAGGTGCCCCTCGGGTCGTGATGATCGCTGCGGACACACTTACATCATCACCCCGAAGCACGGGCAATGGTGACTCTTTGGAGCCTCGATTTCCATCGGTGGAAATGGGCGTGCGAGAGAGAACGAGGGCGACTTGGCGCCGGGCACCTGGCTCGGCGGCAGGGGCGGGGCTGTGACTCAGCCGCACCGTCCCGGGGTCGCCCAGCCGGTCCGACCGGCCTCGGCAGCGCGCGCGGGGCGCCGGGCTGGGCGGCGCGAGGGGTGCAGGGAAGGGAGGCCGCCGGGTGCCTGCTCCGCCGGCGGGAAGAGGAGCGCAGGCCACGGGTGAGCAGGATGGCAGCGAGACCCCGCTGACGCCGGCTGGGGCCACTGGCCGGGAGCGACATGTGTCTGCGCATAGGTGAGCTGGGGCTCACGGGAGACCCATTCCTGGGGGGGGACCCAACCCGAAGCCAGGCCGCCTGCTCCATCCCTCCCTGCCTCACGTCCTGGCCTGCGGCAGGTCACTTTACCCTCAGCCTCAGTTTCCCCCAGCAGTAAGATGGCGGTGGGGTGACAAGTGGCCAGGTTTTATTTGCTTTTCCCGTGCGAGCTAGGCAAGTGCTCTTCCAGGGAGCTAAACACCATTCCCAAAGTTTCAAGACCGCGAAGTTACTCGGGACTAGTCTGGAACTCAGTACTTAGCTCACTCTCACTTTGAACTCTGCATCCTCCTGCCTCATCCTCCTAAGTAGCTGGGACTCCAGGTTAGTGCCACTGAGGCCCAGCTCTGACTAAGCTTCGTTTTCATGTGGCTGGTGGCACCTCCACCTCTTGGCTCTATTTTCCTTTCTAAGGGGTGAAACCAGGCTCCCGGACCGCAGAGAAGGGATGTAGATAGGGATCCGGGCAGATCTTATCTGTCGCCATACCCCAGCCTTACCAAAGGTCCCATTTCCGTACCCTCCTCTCACCCTCCAGGGTAAAGGGAAAGGCCTCAGATCGCCAGCAGAATAGACTGGCTCGGCCCTCTCCCGCTCCCTGGGCAAACCCTGCTGTTTGGGGTCTAAGGAGTTCCCAGTCTTCAGCACACACGGCTTGTTTCCCTTTGTAAAACGGGGAGAGTCGTACCCGCCTCTTGACCAGGATGAAGTTGGCTCCTGATAAGAAAGGCTTAGCACTATGCCAACCACATCGCCCAATGGGAACTGAGAAATGAAGCCAACTACCTTCTGACCAGCCCCCAGGCACAACCCTGGCCTCCTGTTTGACCAAAGCCTTGGTCCAGAGATGGGGCTGTTTTTGAGCCCAGCCCAAGCCCTGGAGTATCTGGGTTGCTCCTGGCTGATGGGTGGGTGGATGGAATGGGAGGATGGGGTGGGACGCGGTAGGCCCCTGGAACAAGGCTGCAATCCCTCTTCCTGTTTGGCCAGCTCTTCATCTTCACAAGGCCATTCCGGTTCCTGGTCTGTCCTCTGCTGCTCTGCCAACCCTCTAGGGGGGAGCTCAGAGGCCAGTCAGGCCGGCCCCTCCTGGGTTAGTGCATGGAGAATCCAGAGCCCAGAGGGGAGGAGGGCCTGGTCCCAGGTCCACGGTGAGTCTGTGACTGTCTTCACAGGCTTCTCCTTGCTCCCTAAAATTGTGCTTGCTCTCTCTCTCTCTCTCTCTCTCTCTCTCTCTCTCTCTCTCTCTCTCTCCTACTGAGTTTAATTAGGGTTGCTTACAGGAATATGAGGGAGTTTTTTTACTGGAACATAGGCAACTTACCAGTGGCTATATCACTGAAGAAAAAGAAAAAAAAAAAAAAAAATATATATATATATATATATATATATATATATATATTATATATATAGAGAGAGAGAGAGAGAGAGAGAGAGAGAGAGAAACTCACTGTGTAACCTATGCTAGCCCTGAATTGGCAGGAATCCTCCTGCCTCAGTCTCCTGAATACGAGGATTATGAGCCACCACTCCAGGCCCCTGCAGTCAATTGCCCAGAGAACGTCCAGCTTAACGATTCTCCCCACATCCGTTTCTTGCTTTCATTCAGCAACGCAGAGGGAACAGGGTCAAACCTCTCTCCCACCGTGGGGAAACTGAGGTTTAGCAGGGATCCCTAAGTCAGAGCCACTGGGAAGGCTCTGCTTGGTTGGGAGGATCGACCACACTCCTGTTTCACAGAGCTGACTAACCTGAGGGCACCCGAGGGTCTAGGCAGCCATGAGGCAGGGTTAGCAGCCGTGGGAGGTGGTGTGGTGGAGAGCACTCGGGGCGGGAGGAGGGGCTTCCTGCTCTTCCGATGTGGTAGAACTTGGCACTTGGCCACTCCGAAATTGTATTTGTTGCCAATCTCCCTTCTGGTCCCAGGCTCCGTTTAGCGGCCCCTGCACAGAGAGTCCCCAGGGACTTCCCCATCCACCCAGGGACCTTGTCCACACTGAGAGACAAGGTCTCTTTTCCTCTCCAGGAGAGAAGTGGAGACTTTCCGGCTCTCAACAGGTTTCATTCAGCAGCTGTGTGTTAAGTACCATGTGTACCAGTCTCCACTCCTGGACTGCCTACTGAGCACGGCCTGTCTCCTGCCCGGTACACTGTGGGCTCCTTGAGGCCTGGACTTGTAGGTACCCTAGTGTCTGAGAAGCAGGCACCCAGGAAACGTCTATGTATGGGACAGAATGAATGAATGAATGAATGAATGAATGAATGAATGGCTCAGTGGGAGGATCATGTTGGATCCCTGCTAGTCACAATTCAGTAGTTAACAGGGACAGCTTTGTGTGCCACCTGTGTCTTTTTCCAACCTTAGAATCTGAGGACTTTCAAAAACCACCTGTGAAGTGTTAGAGACAAAGAAACAGGGATCTCGGATGAGCCAAAGCCCAGGTAGAACTTTGTTCCTCTGTCCGGCAAGAAGAGCCTCACGGTGACCCTGACACGTGTCCCCACAGGTGGCCTGAATGTGGGTGAGTTCCGGAAGGTGCTGATGAAGACCGGGCTCGTGCTGGTGGTGCTGGGTCACGTCAGCTTCATTGCAGCCGCTGTACTCCATGGCACCATGCTGCGCTTCGTGGCCGCCGCCCGTGACGCCGTGGTTCTACAGTACTGCGTGGTGGACATCCTCTCTGTCACCTCTGCCATTGTGGTATGGCCTGGCTGGGAGGCCCTCAGGAGGGAGGGACTCGGTCTCAACCAGAGTCCCAAGCACTAACCCTAGTAACCGTCTACCAACTGGGCAGGCACGCAAACTCTCTCTGCCTCAGTTCTGTAAAATGGGGTGGTGAGAGTGTAGCCGGCCTGCAGAGGTTCCTAGTGGGTAGCTGAGGTCGTCCACAGAAGGTTCAACTTAGGGCCTGGCACACGGCTAGACTGAACGGCTGTGACAAATATTCCCGGCCTGGTGACAGAGTAGGAATGAACATCCGCTTAGCTAGGGAGGATCCAGAAAGGTTTCAGGGAAGTGCAGACCTCGGAGCTGGGTATTAATGGATGAGTAGGAGTTCCCAACGGACTGTAATTATCAACCCAGGTATGTGGCATGTTGGGGCTGGCAGGCAGAAAGGCATGCCAGGGTGGCATTCCATGTTTCAACTGTGGCAGGTGCAAATGTCTGGAGCTGGGAACGGCCGAGGTCTGCTCTAGAGACACTGAGCCAAACAGGTAGGCGGGAGGTTAGTGATAGAATGGGTCTACACGAACTAATGGACAAGCAGCAGCCATGTGATACCTGGACACCTGCCCCTTCGATGGGTGCATAACGAAAGAGCCTGGCTTATAAACCTCTTCTCTGCCCGTCCGCTAAGGCAGCTGCAGACTTGGGGATAATGTCCTCAGCTCCGGGAGACCTGCTGACTCCTGACTAGGATTTTTCTCCGTGTGCTGGTCTCTGCCTGCTGGCCTCCGGGCGTGGTAACCCAGGCTCTGACCTGTAGATGCTCCAACAAACAGCAGGAACAGTGCTGTCCTATGTCCCAATCAGGGTCTGTTTTGCTCAGCAGCCATATGAAGAAGCCACCGGCAGTGGCCAGCCCAGGGTCAGGAGGCTCTAGGCTGGACCACTTCACTATGGCTTTCCTTTCCCCAGGAAATCCTCAGCTGCCCATGCCTGGGGGGGGGGGTTCACCCCACTTCCTGCTGATGGGATGCCTTCCTGTGAGGTCATCCTGCAGAGAGGACTGAGACCAGAGACGTTGGGGCTTTTTGTTGTGGCTGCACAGTGAATTAACATTACCGCCATAGGTGTCCGTTACAGAGAGTGAACTTATCAAGGTAGATAGGATAAATGGAGCTAGTGATCTGGGGAGCAGCCACTGGGCTGAACAGTGGAGGTCCTGTCTCTGGGGGTCGAGGGGCATTGCGATGCAGGAGCAAGAAAGGTGTTCTTGGAGGGGATGGTCTGTGGGTAGCCGCACACAGCTGTGATTGGGTGCCCATATCCAATGTGATGAGGGAAGACCGTGGCCCAGGGTAGACTAGAGAGGGCCAGGAATAGGTCATCAAGAGCCAGGGATAACTTCAGATGCTCCTAGGGGGTTCTTTGTCTTTTGTGGTACTGGGGATTGAATCCCGACTTCACAGATGCTAGGCAAGCGTTCTGTTCCCAAGCTCCATCCTCAGCCCCTCTTAGAGATTCTGAGTCCTGTTCATCATGTGTCCGTCTGTCTAAGATGGGGCTTCACTAAGGTGGGCTGGCCTCCTTCCGTGCCCGCCTCATATGGCTGCTGAACAACTCACTACACTTCACTACCCAGTCCTGGCTGAACTGGAACTTTTAATGTAAACCAGGCTGGCTTTGAACTTGCAACTCCTCTGTACTGGGAATATAGGCATGTCACTATGCCCGACTCCTGGTTTGATATCATTTTCATTTTAGTTCCTTGTTAGTGGAATGGGTTTCTTCCAAAGTCTTTTCCATCCCAAGGAGCGGTGCCCCGTGCGTCCCATGGCCTAGCCCCTGGCACGTGCCTGCAAACAGGCTGCACAGGACCCTGTTGGAGATGCACAGCTTTAGGCAGTGGGGAGCCCTGGAAGGTTGTAGGCAATGGGTGATGATCGGGAAGCGAAGCCCCTCTGGAGCACAGGGTGGGAGTGAGGACTGCAGTAATAAGGAAGACATCAGTGGACCTTTATCCGAGCGTGGGTCGGACCCCGCGAGCTCTCTGCTCCAGCATTACCGTCCGGGCTGATTCACACGTCCCCACAGGTCATCATCTCGGGAATTGCAGCTGTCATCTTCTCACGCTACCTCCCCAGCACCCCCTTGGTATGTGGCACCTCCTCAGGCGGGACTGCGGGCTGGGAAGGGGGGACTTGGCCCCCTTGGGGCCAAGCACTGACCAGTGCTCTCCATACCTAGCGCTGGACCGTGTTTAGCTTGAGCGTGGTCTGTGCGCTCCTCTCTCTGGCCTGCGCCCTTGGACTCCTGGCCTCCATCGCGGTGACTTTTGCCACCCAGGGCCGGGCACTACTGGCAGCCTGTACTTACGACAGCCCTGAACTCCCAACGCTGGCACCTGACTGTCCTTTTGACCCTACTCGAATTTACGTGAGTGCCTCAGCCTTGGGAAGGGGGCTGGGAAGGGCTCTTGGAATCCACCTGCACCCCTAAGTCGATGCTTGGGCCTCTGTACCCTTAGAGCTCTAGCCTGTGCCTCTGGGCCATCTCTCTGATGTTCTGTGTGGCGGAGAGTGTGGCGGCTGTGCGCTGCGCCCAGCTCGTGCATCGGCTGCTGGAACTGAGGCCCTGGTGGGGGAAAAGCTGCCACCACACGGTGAGTCCCCTCCATAGTCCTGGGAAGTCCCTGCTGGGATCCCCGGCTGGTCAGCCCCACCCGCCTCTGACGAGGGCCTCAGATAACCGGGGCGGAAGTTTGCTCACGACCACCAAAGGGCTCCCAAGTCCAGGGAGACCAGATCTGCCAGCTAAGTCACACGGCTATGTCTGGCTCTCCCACTCTTGGGAAGCAAGAGTCTGGGGTGCTTAAACAGGAGACACTCAGGGGTCTGGCCTGTCTTGAGTGATAGCGATGTCCTCTCCCGTGCCCCAGAAGCCCCTAGTCCTCCCTGCCCCCAGTTTGGGGATGTCCTGGAGATAGAGAGCGCAGTCCAGACCCAGTGAAACGAACAGGTTTCTGTGTCTGCAGATGCAAACGAGCCCAGAGCTCCTGGACGGCCATGACCTCCTGAGCTGTACCAGCTCTGTGCAGCTGACCATCTGACACCTGGGGGCGGGGCCGTGGCTACTGAAGCACATGACCGAGCCTGGACCTGTGATAAAGCCTGCACTGACCAGTGCCCAGGGAGCCATGGAAGCCTAGGTGGATCCAGGACCCCCCAGAACAGGCCGAAGATGGCTCAGTGGACCCCTGGGGACCTGGGAGGAGGCTTTGAATGTTCTCCCTGGCCACCCAGCACTCCGCACTGAAACAAGACTTTATTTTGAAGTTATTAAAAAGAACAGAGATGCTCCGTGTGCTGCATGCAGAGGGAGGTGAGGGCTTTGCCAGGGGCCTGCGCTTCTTTCCCACACAGAACGCTGTGGAGGGGCCATGCCCGTGTGTGTGTGTGTGTGTGTGTGTGTGTGTGTGTGTGTGTGTGTGTGTGTGTGTGTGTGTGTGTGTGTGTGGCCTGCGTGTGTGAGGGTGGGAGGGTGAAATACAGAATACAGAGGGGTTAAGTCTGTGGTCATTCCAATGCTAAGAGGCAGGCTGGGTTTGGGGACCCCCAGTTGGAATCCTGGGAGATCTTTTTTTTAACCATGGCCTCCAGTCAGCAAGAGCTGGGACAGGAACCGTTCTTCTGCAGGGAAGTAGATCGGGGAATTTCCTCCAAGCCCCAGGAATCCTCCATGTCTCCCCACCAAACCAAAAGACTCTTCACCTCCCCACCTCTCTCCAGGCTGAGGGCCACCCGAGGGGAACCTCCCCCCACCCCACCCCGCGTTGTGGAAGGGCCTCGGGGCTGTGGGTGGGTGGAAGGTGACCCAGCTGTCTGAATAAGGAATACAGAGCGGGGACAGACCACACCAGAGTCATCTCCGTCCCACTCAGGGAGATTCTGTCTCTAGGGCCGTGGATGCTAACGGCTGTCTTATTAAGCCCCTTCCTTGCAGGGTTCGCTTCTCCAGAGGGCGCCCCCTCCACAGTGCAGACCCCAGAAGGGGGTCCCCAGTCTGGCCCCCAGCCTGGATAGACACGAGGGAGAGGAAGCGGAGGGCCGGAGGGCCGGTGAAGGCAGGGAGGCGGCGAGCTGGTTCCTCCCCAGCTCAGAACTGGGAGGCGCTGCTGGGGTCGCACTGGAGCAGGCGCACGATCGATGGGTCGCTTTTGGCCCCGCGGATGAACTCCTCCAGCGACAGCTTGCCTGCGGGGCGAAAGGGAGGGAGGGCTGTTGGTGAGGAGGAGAAGGCGGCCACGAAGCCGGGCAGGTGGTGCGGGAGAGGGAAGAAGGGAAGCCGCCCATCCCCGACACTCACCGTCATTGTTTGTGTCCATTTGGCGGAAGATTTTCTCAGTCCTCTTTTCCGGGGTCGATTCGTCCTCAGGCATCTTCATCACGGACGAAACCATCTTGTAAATGGCCTATGGGGGGGTGGGGGTCAGGGTCGGGAGGGGAGAGAGCATCAGGGAGTGAGAAGAGCTGGCTTAAGCTCCCATCCCGATCTCTGCCTATGAACATCGCAAGGTCGTGCTCCTCTGGCCATGGAGGAGGGAAGGAAAGTCTGGAAAAGGCTTCCTAGAAGAGGGGTAACTGAAGAGTGCGCTGGGCCGGGTCCCTTGGAGGGCCAGATGGGAATTGCTGATAGAGATGAACAAAGGCACTGCAATCTGCATGCTCCAGGTGGATGCCAAGAATTTGGGGGTGCACAGAGTCAAGAGAGATGTTGGAGGACATCGGAGCCCAGATATCAAAGTGCCCAGAACGCCAGGGTGTACGTTTGGGGATAAGGGCTGAGTTAGCGCTCTCAGTGACCGGCAGGGGGCGCTGAACTGGGGGAGATGACGCTGGGCTGCGCGGCGGTCTGTGGCCGGCAGGGGGCGCAGAACGTCAAGGCAAGCTGGGACTCAGAAGGGGCAGGAACATTATGCAAACGAATGCAAATGAGCACCTGCCACCCGGCCAGGGACAGCCTGAGCTCTGCTGGGCTGAGGGTGGCAGCTGCCACGTGTAGGTAGGTGCTCCAGAGGCAACACGAAGGAGTTTCGGAGCTAAATGTTCAGAGCATGTAGTGCTCGGCCTGTGGGATGGGCTATGTGTCTGCTCCCTGGAGCTCAAAGACCAGTCACCTCAAACTTCCAACTTTTTCCGGAGTGATGCCTCCTCCCAGAAACTTCCTTTCTTCCCCGTGCCATAACCCCCTTCCGTCCAGCTTTGTCTCCGCACTACTCTGGTCTAGCCTCTTTCCTTCTGATTTGTTCCACACGCTGCCTCTGACCGCTCTTCGCAAATACAAATCTCCACTACTATGTCCCTAAACCAGCAGGCCGCCCCCTCGCTCCCAGCACACACAGGCCTCCCTCGAGGCCCACAGTGCACCAGTTCCTTAAGGATGCTGCCTCCCACTCTTCCTCGGGGTTCAGTCTACAATGCTTTCCTAGCAAGATCATCCCTGATCCAGCTGGGGTCAGGGCACATCGGCTGCACAGAGCCTCCTGGGCTTCTCCTTTGAGGACACCTCCCAGGAAGTAATTAACTCCTTAGAGGATTGTGCCAACTTCCCACCATTCAGATAAGAACAGTGACTCCAGCTACTTCTAAGATTCCCAGTACAGTGCCTCGGCACACGGCAGGGAACTCCGTTTCAAGGCCGTCGCCACCCCCCACCCCTCTCCGTACCAAGTCCAAACCATTTGCTTTTGTCATTCAAGATACTTCGCAAGCTGTCTAATGCTGGCCTTGCCACCACCAGGCCTCGCTGGAGGGGTAATTCTGCCACAACTGAACACTCCTGGGCCTTTCAGATTCCTTAGCATTCACAGACTCTGGCTGGAATAATATGAGCTACCATTTATCAGGCAAGCACTATGTGCCAGGTCCTATGTGCAGGAGTTTTGTTTTGTTTTTTTTTTTCTTTCTTTCTTTTTCTTGTTTTGTTTTTGTTTGGTTGACTTGTTTTGTTTTTTGAGGCAGGATTTCTCTACATAGTCCTGGCTGTCCTAGAACTCACTCTGTAGACCAGGCTGGCCTCAAACTCAGGGACCCCCCACCTCTTTCTCCTGAGACCAGATATGTATGCCTCGGTACCTGGCATACAGGCAGGATTTCTAAACTGTACACCAGCTCAGAAAAGCAGGTATCAAATCTCCCTTCTTCCTGGATAAGAAAGCGAGGCTTGGGAAGGGAATTGATGGAAGGTACTAGACCAGGGCCTGCTCCCTCTTATCTGCTAGGTGGGTGCTTGGGCAGTTTGGAGTGATGGACAACAGGAGCTCTGGAGTGACAGCCTGTCCATTCTGCACCGGCTGTGTACCCTTGGATAGGAATTCGGCCTCTGTGAACGCCAGTCTCCATCTGTAAAATGGAGTATTGTGTCTCTCTCATCAAGTTTGTCAAGCACAGCGGTTCTCAACCTTCCTGATGCGGCGACCCTTTAATACAGTTCCTTGTGCTGTGGTGACCCCCCCAAGCAAAAAGTTATTCTTGTTGCTACTTCATAACTGTAATTTTACTGCTGTTATGAATTGTAATGTAAATTTTTTATAATGTAAATTGTAATGTAAATGTTTTCTGATGGTCTTAGAAGACTCCTGTGAAAGACTCACTCAATGCCCCCCCAAAGGGTCGCAACCCACAGGTTGAGAACCACTGCTCTAGAGGATTAAATAAGGTAGAAAAATGCAACTGTGGCTGCCTGGTGTAAGTGGTCGCTAGACATCAGCTTCGACTGTCATCATTCATGTATGTGACCTCTGCTTTTTCAGTCCTCTGGACTCCCAGATGTTACTTTTAAATACCTGTCTCTGACCTCATCAGTGTGGCCTGTGCCTCAATCTTGCCTACCAGAGTAGGAGCCCCAAGAAGCACACACTGCCTCTTCCCTGTCGCTGTGCCACCAGCCAGGGTAGGGCTGGGACGGGAGAACTGACAGTGACTTAGAGAGTGGCCATTCTCCTCGTGACAATCCTTCTAATTAATTAATTAGATTAGATTAATTAGATTAAGTCTGGATTGCTCGCCCAGAGTTTCACTCGAGCCTACTTGTCATTAATCAGGCCCTGGGGTTCACAGAGCTCTGTCTGCACCAGCTGTCTGGAGCCTCGGGACTGTCATAGAGGAAGTCCGGGTCGAGAAGGCAGAAGCTGGTAAAAGAAGATCCAGGGGTCCTTAAGGAACGGGCTAGCTTAACCACTGCGCTGAGTGTGGTGGCTTCAGCCAGGCTGAGATTTACCAATGTACAAGTGGGAAAATAGGAGCATCTCTCTGAATTTGTGGGTCTCCATCAGACCCCTAAATGATCCTCCACCACCACCTTGACCCTTCCAGCAGGGAACCCCAGAGTTCCCCATCACCCTGCCTCCAAAGAGGAGCTTGTGGTTCACAGGTTTCTGGGACCAACACTGAGGCAACAAGCTATTGGCATAGGGAACACATCACTTCCCAAGGCAGCCATTCCATTCAAGCTAGAGGCTGAGAGCCACATCCTCAGCAAGAGAGGGAGCCAGTGGGTTGGATGAATTGGAGCAGATATCAGTCCATGAAGCAGGGGGCTGGAAGGGAAGGATGCAGGGGTGCAGGAAGGGGGCCT
Organism: Peromyscus leucopus; assembly: GCF_004664715.2. Classification (NCBI taxonomy): domain Eukaryota; kingdom Metazoa; phylum Chordata; class Mammalia; order Rodentia; family Cricetidae; genus Peromyscus; species Peromyscus leucopus. The sequence continues at coordinate 129,826,817 of NC_051064.1, forward strand.
CGTGCAAAGCTACGTGGCAACTCTTCTCAAGACACGTCTTGGGGATGCTTACAAGGCCATTGTGGCCAGGGCAGAAGATGTATGGAGAAAGAATGGCTGACAGTCACTAACATTCGCTGAGTACCAAGCGCCTACAAAGCCCTCGTTGGAGCTACCATCCCTCTTGATCTCTGTGAGAGCTTTTGGAAGTAGGGGCTTGACACCCCCACATACATGATCACACATTGCTGGCAAAAAAAAAAAAAATGCTGCAAGGCTCAGAGGAACAGCGTGGCTCTTGCCAGCCGGTAGACGGCTTTCTGCTGTGACTCAACAGGTAAAGGTACTCGCTGCCAAAGCTGACAACCTTAGTTCGATCCCTGTGATCTGCACATGGAAGAAGAGAATCGATTCCCAAAAGTTTTCCTCTGACCTCCCCATGTGTGCTACGGCATGAGCAGACACACACAAATAAATATAATAAAAACTGTTTAAAAGCCAGCCAGGGCTAGAGAGAGAGAGAGAGAGAGAGAGAGAGAGAGAGAGAGAGAGAGAGAGAGACCCTGTCTAAAAACAAATGTTTAAAGTGGGCAAGGAGCAGGGTGGATAAAATTAAATCATAGCACTGACCGCCTTCAATGCTGAGGGACTGGCTTTTTTGAAATAAGTCTAATGTGTTTCATACTTAAATTTGTACTAAGAAAAGACATGCATGACAAGTCTCTAAATCGCCTCATGCAACCAGCATCCCTGCCTCGCTCCAGTTTTGTAGATGAGCAACCCAAGAGCTAAAGCCAGTCCGGAATTGGAAGCCTCGTCTCCTGCGTAGAAGCTCAGAGCCTTCACAAAAGGAAAGCATCTTGGAGTGGTGGCCAGCCTGGGCTCAGTCCCACTTCCAGACGTCAAGCAAGTTGCTCTGGCTGCCTAATGATGCACTCAGCTCAGGGGTCTAAGTACCTCATGAAGTACTGGCTCTGGTGGCACTTCTATCAATTAGTAAGGAGACGGTCGGGTATCCAGATGGCCTGTGAACATTGGAGCCAGGTGGCCCGCCCACAGGCTGTGAGGTCTCCAGCAAGTGCCTTCTTCCGAAGCGTGTTTCCTCCTCAGTAAATGAGGATCAATAAAACAGTACTTGTGGGCTGGGGATGAGGATCCCTAACAAGCACAAAATCTGCATTTGATCTGAACAATGCAAACAGATGAATGAGTGAATGAATGAATGAATGAATGAAGAATGGGCATAACTAGTCATGGAGACACACACTTGTGACCCTATGGCTCAGGGGCTAAGGCAGGAGGATCACGAGTTCAAAGTCAGTCTGAGCTACATAGAGAGACCTGTCTCCAACCAAACCAAACCAAATATAACTTGTCTAAATCAGAAACAGCAAGATGGGGAACTATTCCAAATTAAACCCAAACAACAAAGAGGGTCATAGTGGCATGTGCCTTTAATCCCAGCGCTGGGGATGCAGAGGCAGGAGGGTCTCTGTGAGCTGGAGACCATCCTGGACTACAAAGTGAGTTCCAGGCCAGCCAGAGCTACACAGTGAGACGCTGTCTCTAAATAAATATGATTAGCAAAATAGGACAACAAAATTCAATGTAGGATCTCAGACCAGGACAGGGGGGAAAATGCTATGGAGAACATTCTGAAGAGAGTAGACAGTGGCCTAGGATCTGTTTCTATGTCAAATGTCTGAACTTGGATAATTGTGCTGTGGGTTATGTAAGAGAATCTCTTATTCTTAGGAAATGCATCCTTTACCTGAGGGGTAAAGGGTCAAGGCTGAAAACAACCCGAAAACATAGCACACAGGCAGGGATAAGCAATGCCAGGAAACTCTAGCTGGTGAATGTGGGCTAAGGATGCATGGGAACTTCCTCAGCTTTTCTTTCTTTCCTTTGTTATTGTTGGGTTGGCAGGGGAGGAGAGAGTTTCCTATTGTCCAGGCTGGCCTCAAACTCATTTGGCAGCCAAAGCTGGCTTTGAACTCCTGACCCTCCTGCCTCTAACTCCACAGCAAGTTTTAGCTTTCGGCTTTTCTTTGGAAAAATCGTCTCCTTCTAAAGGGTTTGGGGAGTGGGATGGGAAGAAGAACCCCAGCCACTACTCGCGGACCAGGGGTGCTAAGAGGTTAAAAAGGGTGTTGGGAGCCCGCGGCTGAGCAGCCGGTGGCTGGAGCGGCCCACCTGCACAATCTCCAGCATTTCCTCCCGGCTGATGTAGCCGTTACCGTCCAGGTCGTACATGCTGAAGGCCCACATGAGCTTCTGCTCCAGGCGGCCACGCGAGGTCACGCTCAGCGCGATGATGAACTCCCGGAAGTCGATGGTGCCGTCGCTGTTGGTGTCGAAGGTGCGGAAGACGTGCTCGGCGAACTTGGAGGCGTCGCCATAGGGGAAGAAGTTGGCGTAGATCTTCTTGAACTCGTCGACGTTGAGGATGCCAGTAGGGCAGTCCTTGAGGAAGCCCTTGTACCACTCCTGCAGCTCCAGCTCCGAGAACTCCGTGTTCTCCCGCAGATCCTGCAGCATCTCCGGCCGCAGTTTGCTGTTCTGCTTGCCCATGGCAGACGAGCCGAGTCCCACCTGGGTGCCCCCCAAAGGAGGTGAAGGGACAGAGAGCAATAGTTTTGTCCTTTCGGTCACTTGACACCACTCCAGAAGGGCCCTCAGACACAAAACACCCCAAACTCTCGTTTGACCCAAGAAGAGAGAGGTGGACCCCAGATCACACAACCTGCACCCTGCTCTGGGGCACGCTTGTCTGGAGAGCAGCCCGGGGAAGAGGAAGGGGCCAGCGCACACTCGCTGACACGTTCTGGCTGTCTGTGTTAAGCCTATTCACAAGTGCACATTTTTCACCCTCCCAAGGGGAAATCTGGGGATTAGCTCCATTTTCCAGAACGGAGCTCAGAAAAGTGAGATGATCTGCTTCAGGTCACAAGGCCACTAGAGGGTAGAGCAGACCCCCAGAGTTTCCTAGAAGGGTACAGAAAACCTTCTGTCCCTCCTGTGTACCTGCTGCCCTCTCATGGCTTCCCAGATACCTGCTGACCCCACAAGGCTGCTCCTGTACCACAACACTGTCAGGTTCTCTTCCGGAAGACATGCTCAACAAGAGGCATTAATCTGGACCCCAGAGTCAATCACCTGAGTTCAAATCCCCGCTCTCCCTCTTACCAGCTGTGTGCCTGGGACAATTTCCTTAAACTCTCTGTCTCGGCTGCAAAGTGGGTTTAATAATAGTCCTTACTTCATAGGGTTATTGAGGGAATTAAATTAGTTAATACGTGTGAGCACTTAGAACCATGGCTGAGTAGGCAGGTGCTACATACATGTTAAGTGAGTCAAAATGACTCGCATGTACCCAGACTCCACAAAAGTCAGGCATGACATGCAAGTGCATGTCCCCAGCACACACATCAGGCCACACAGATCACCAAATGCTCTGGCTAGGTTCTATGCCACTCACCTACCATCCCATACCACACATGGGTCGCCCTGCCACCACACACAACAAGCCCGCTGCCCCACAACTCACACGCACTGACACATGGCACCACGCACAACTCCCATACACTGTGCATCAAGACACACCAGCCCACGACCCCACATGTCTCACACATGCCATCAGACGCCAACTCGCATGCTGACACCTCTCACATGGGCAGCGGCACGTGGGACCTTCAGGTACCCGTCTCATTTGTCTTTTTATACCCGGGGTGCTGCCAGGTCCCCGGGAGAGGGAGCTGCAGCCCTTCCCAGACCCGCGGAGGACTCTTTTTCTTGGAGAGCCCTACCCAGCCCACCCAAACCTTCCGCAACACTCACCTTTTATCTGGCTCGAAAGGTCCCCTCAGGGCAGGGATGAAAGTGTGGGGCTGAGGACGAGCTATGGAGGGGAGCAGCCAGAAAGGCAGTCCTAGGCACAGATGTAGGGGTGTGTGCAAGGGGCTCCTGAGGTTGAAGATAACCAGTAAGACAGGGTGAAGAGGGCTCCTTGTGCATGAAGGTAGATGAAGCTCTGTGTACATGTATGTGGGTGCATGTTGAAGGTGTGTGCGCCCATATGATGTGAGTCCTGGGTTCTGCACCGAGGCTGTCTGCCTGTGCGTTTCTGTGCATGTCTGCATGTGAATTCTACATGCGTGTTGAGCGGGTATGCACCTGTCACAAAGAGAAGAATGTACCCGGGATCGTGAGGGGACCTATGTCTGCCCTCAGCAGTGTGTCACGCATGTCCCTGTAAGTTGGTGCCCACCCACCCCCCTTTCTAGATCAGCCTTTTCTGCCCCAGGCTGAGGAGCCACAGAACAAGTGTGTGGGAAGGGACTGAGGAAATGCGCAGGGCTGAGCAGGGGAGCGTGTCCCTTACTCCCCTCCTCAAGGTCCAAGGAACTGGGTCAGCGGGGCGGGGGCAGAGCGATGCGCTGGGCAGGAGCGCTCCTCCAGGTGCCCCTTCCTCCCGGCCACTCTGGGCACTGCCTCTGTCTGCTGGAAGAAGGGTCTTCTTTTCTCCCCAAAGACCCCCGGTGCCCAAAATAGGAGGAACCTCACAGCTGGATCCGAGAAACCCGCCCTGGCATCCCCTCCAAACCTCCCCCGGCTCCGGCCCTGAGCCCCCGCCTCCATCCTTCCCGCACTGGGCGCGAGGTCCCTCCTGGAGGGGGCGCCCGGGACGGACGGCGCGCGACTCCCGGGAGCCGGCCACTCGGCGGTCAGGACCCTGGAGAGCGCCGCGCGATTCCCCCGAGGCAGTCCCGGGCTGGCGGCGCCACGGGTGGGAGGAATCCCGCGAGGCACGGGGAGGAGCGGGCTGGGGAGCCCTGGACGTGGGTTCCTGACTCCGGAGCTGCCCTCCCCGCATCCCCGGCCCCGGCTGGAGCGGCCCCCACTCACCCAGCGACGCCGAGACACCGACTGCGCAGAGAAGGCGGCGCTGCTGCGGCGCGCGGCGGCAGAGGCGGCCGGAGGGGCGGGCGGGACTGCGAGGGAGACGCCCCGCAGCGTTGGCCCGGAGCCCCTCCCCTGGGGGGGTCCCCACCGGCAGCTAGGCTCCGCCCCCGCCCCCGCCCGGGAGAGGGAACGGGACGCCCTCACTGCCCCGGGCCCCCTCTCTCGGGAGCACCCCACCGTAGGAAGATCGGGACCCCCAGTTCTGCAGGTCGACTCGGGGAGACCAAGGAAAGAGGCAGATCAGTGCCCAGGGACCGCTCTCCTAAACCGGGAACAATCCGGGGCAGCGCCACCCGATTCCTCCCCACCCCTACCTGGGCGCGGGGCCGCCTGTCGCTCCGAGGGCGGAATCCGATAGGCGCCCTCACTGCCCCCGCGCCTCAACTCCGGAGCCAGCTGAACTGGGGGTTCTTTGGAGAGGTGGGAGCGCCCATTCCCCAGTCTCGAGGTCTTCCAGGGGCCAGACACGCCCCCTGCCTACCTCCGCCTCAGAGCACGCCCCCTCTCCAGCCTACTACTCCGGATGTCATCCCCCACCCTCTCCAAGAATTAATCCCACCTCCTACCATCAATGTACCTCAATCTTCCCAGTACCCCTCCATGCAAGGCATCCTCTCCTCCCCCAGCCTCCGCGGGTGCAGGCCTGTGACCTGAGAGTGCAGCACCTCGTCTCCACCTGGGGAGGTGGGGCGGGTTTCTGAAGTGGGTAGGCCTCTTGTCTACATTCAGGACAGCTGCTCTCTAGAGACCCCGACCCGGGCACAGCTTCTGCCTGCCAGGGAGCTGCACCCTCCCTCCTCCAGCCCTGGTAGCAACCCCTCCAGCTTCAATTCGGTCCTTTCTCCATCTCTCGGATGTGGACCTTACTGTGTTCTACATTGCCGATGAGGAAACTGAGAACTAGAAGGGTTAATTGCTTTTTCCAGTGTCTACCAGCTAGTGAGTGACTTGAATTCAAGAGCTCTCATTCATCCCTTTCAAAAATATTTTCCAAGCATCGCTTCTGCACACCACACTGTTCCGGACCGTCGGGTTGCAATCATGCAGAAGAAACAATGATGGAACATACACGGTCAGCTCTGTGGTGTGTTAGATAAGCAATGTGAAGGAAGCTTGGGAGAGCAGCAGATGGAGAGCAATGGCCACTTCAGATTGCATTCCAGGTGAGACCAGAAGTCTCTGTTGTGTTCAACAGAGCGGGTCTGACTTCCACGCAGCAGCTCACCGGAGCTTTATGTCAAGAGAAGAGGGGTCGAGCGAGGAGCCTGGTTTCTGGACCCCCTTAGAAGGCAGAGTTGACAGCATTCGTCGCTTCCTGGACGGTTCTTCTCAGGGTGCTCTCTCTACCTGTAGATCAGATAGATCATCCTGGCTGCCCCAGACACCAGACAAAGCTCCCCATCTAGGTGCCTAGGGCAGGCCTCTCAGGACGTCCAGCCTTCACTCTTGCGCTTGGAGGAAAAGAGGGGGTGTACATTGACAGAGCTGGAGAGCCAGACCCGGATGGAATAGGGACAGCTGGGCCCTTGGGAACACCGGCTCCACTGTGTGCCTTGGCTCTTGTGTTGGGACCCCCAGTGGAGGCGTGAGAGACGCCAGATGAACGTGGGTGGTTCCCAGCTGCCTCCTTCAGGAAGACCTGCAGGCTGATAGGGATTAGGGAAGTGCTTAGCCCCCACCCCAGACCCCTCCAATGACAACCTCCCTCCCCTCCCCCTGGTGGGTCCCAAAAGACAGCCATGCTTGGGACATGGAGAGGAGCCAAGCCCAGAGTCATCCCCTGTTCCCCACCACTTCTTTCCCCTCTTTTCTGCCTGAAGCTGGAATCTCCTAACATGGCTTGATTTCTCTTCTCCATTCTTGGGTGCAAGGTCTCCGTGTACCCCTGTTTCCTCCAGACTGACTCTTGGCTCGGGCACAGGTTCAGTTGGCTCTCGTGCTTTTCTTCTTTGGGAAGGTGATTCTGGAACCTTCCCTCAGCACCCCTGTCTGCACCTGCCTCCCCAGGGGTGTGCTTCCGAGGGCAGGACCGAGTCTGCTCATCCAGGGCATCTGCTTTCTTTGCCTGTTTCTGTATGTCAGTGAGCGCCTCTGAAAGCAGAGACTGGGCCCTCCTGGGAGCTGCTGGCTACTGGCACCAGCCACCTCTGCCTTCCCAAGAGCCATCGCAGCACTGAACGGGCTCTTGAGCCAAAGAGGAGGCCTAGGGGCTCCCCACACTCTAAAAGACCCCGGGTCCAAGACAAGTGTCCTGCAGTATAGTTCAGAAAAGGCAGCAGAGGGGTTGCTGCTTGGGAAGCCTGGGTCCCTCCCTTCTTTGGGCAGGTGGCATGACAAAGTGTCCCTGGAGCCTTGGGTTTGCCTTCATTGAAGGCCTGATGTGTGCATGCGCAGGTTCTTGCTGCTGATCCCCTCTCACTCAGAGGGAGGTGTCCGGGAGGGAGGAAGGGAGGAATACCCTGAGGTAGGGCCAGGAGAGGTGGGACAGGGCGACAGGTAGTCCATGAGAGAATAAGAACGCCTCCAGAGCAGAGAAATGTGACGGGGGCGTCAGAAACCAGGACGGTTATCCTAGTCTACCACGCTGCCAGGACATCACTTATCTCCTGTGCACCTACTGTGTGCAGAGTGCCCTGCCTAGAATGCTCCATCTCATGATCCATGGTCCTGAGGATCTCTGATATTATCACCATTTTTTTTTTTAACAGAGGTGGAGACCGAGGCTCAGGGAGTTGAAGTCTCCACCCTGAGGTACATCAGCAATGAATCACACTTGAACCCAGCTCTGCATGACTCAGGATCTGCCACCCCACTCTGGAGGCCGCTCAGTGAAGTGGGCAGGTCTGGCCCTTCTCTAGCCCACTCAGAAGACCGACCCAACCCCCATTCCACGTCTCTTGGGTCCCCAACGGTTTGGAAAATCCTGATGAAAGCAGATGGTGAGGACAGATGGAGGGGAACGCATCTCGGGGCTGCGTTACACAAACAAACATTGATAAAGTGATTAAAACCTCAAGCCACCCCTTTCCAGAAAGCCCTGCCCACCCAGCTTGGAGCACAGTGAGCTGTGAAGCGGGGTCCGGGGGCCTCCCGAATGCCCTGGGTCTCAACCTTATTAATCCCAGTCTCTGCCAGCTTCCCTTGATGCCAGGGACCACCCCCGGACCAGAGCCCAGGGTGGTAGAGTGCCAGGAGCACAGCCCGGGAGGGGGCGGGGCAGGCCTGGCAGTTCCCCAGGGAGCTGGCCATGAGGAAGGAATAGCTGGGGAGGGGTGGGAAGTCCAAGGTTCTGGGGTTGCAGGCCTGAAATCAGGGCCAGAAGGGTAGGGGTGGGGATGCCGGAGCTGGGGTCTCTCTGGGGAAGCCTCACTGGCCATGGGGGACTCCGTTGGCCCAGGTCACACAGCAGCCCAGCTGCCCACAGAGCGAACTGAATCCTGGGCCTCGAACAGTTAGTGATTTGCTTCGCTCCTCTGTGGAGGGAGACAGTGTCAGTGTGAGCCTGGGAAGGGTGGCTGTGAGGGTGAGGAGCAGCCCAGCCACACACGGTGCCTAGGTACCCCACACACGGCGCAAGCACCTAGGTACCTGCACAGAGTACCAAGGTAACAAGAGGCTTGGACTGGCTGATCCAGCGGCGCTCTACGGAGCAGAGGTTTGGATCTGGCATCCTACTGCAACGTCCTATAGTTATTGGGCTCAGCAGTAGAGAGATGGCTGCCTTGACCCCCCAAGAAGAACAGAGTTGCTGTGCCAAGGCAGCTGAAGCCAGTGTCAGGGCCCCAGATGACAGCATCTCCTCTTCAGACCTGCATTCAAATCCTGCATTGGCCCTTTTCCTAGAGGCAGAAAGCCGGCAAAAATAGCCCTCTGACCTTCTGGTTCCTCCTCTTTGAAACCAACATTTCCAGCTGCTTCCTGGACTGGCTCCCAGAAGCCCACAGACACCCCCGACTCAAGCCAGCCAGCAACCAGCTCACCGCCTTCCCCTCCTGCTTGCCAGGTCTCTGGGTCCTCCTCCACCCGCAGCAAGCAAGCCCGAGACCCCAGCACATCCAGGACCCTCTCTCTGGCTGCTCTTGTGTCTGCTGCCTCCCCAAGTCCAGCTCATTCTACAAGAGTGGCAGGGTCTCCGCTTGCCTTTCCCCTCGCTTCTGGCCAGGGCTGCCTCAGAGCCCTGCTCTGGCCTTCTCACAGCTCCCCTGCTGGGATCAGTTTCTCTAAATCTGATTAGAGACCGCACTGCTGAATAACCTCCCATGGCTCCTGCTGTCTTCCAGGGGAAAGGGACATCTGAGGCTCACACACCCACACCCTCCCACCAGCTCTTTTAACTCCTTGCCAGTTCAGCACCTCTGTACCTCGTGACCAGCCCCCCCACCCAGCATGAAGGAGTTCCTGGCCCTCTCCCAACCCTAATCTCTGCACATGGGACTGGATCTAGATGGGGGTGGCTGGAGTGACTCTGGCAGCTGGGGACTCCTCATCCCAGCCAACTCTTGTCCAATACCATAATTGCTCTTCCCGCCGCCGCTGCTGCCTCCGGGGGAAGCTACTCTCAGCTGGAAGCCACAGTGTGACAGTCCTTTGCCTGAGGTCACTCAGCTGGGCCCGCTGTCCCCCAGTCACAGCTTCAGACAGCTAAAACCCTGGGATCATCCTGAGGCAGTTCCTGGCCTGGGCACTCTATCTTCCCATCCTTCGAGTCCGCCTGCTGTATCTCAGGCTGGCTCCCAGTCTTCTTAGGGCCACAGCAAAGTAATCGTCACTTATGGAAAGTGGGGTGGAGACAGGAAGCTGTTTCCTCTAATCCTTTTTCTTTTCCTTGAGACAGGTTCTCACTATGTAGCCCAGACTGAACTCATTGTAATCCTCCTGCCTTAGTCTCTTAAATCCTGGGATTATAAGCTTGTGCCATCAAGTCCAGCTTTTCTACCCCTTGTAACTCTATACACATTTCTGTAGGGGTGACTTATAACCCATGTGCTGAACATAGCAGATCTCAGTCAAGATCTAATGAATCAAGTGCTGGTATTATTCTGAGACAGGGTCTCACTGTGTGGTTCTGGCTGTCCTGGAATTCACTATGGAGACCAGGCTGGCCTCGAACTCACAGAGATGCGCCTGCCTCTGCCTCCTGAGTGCTGGAATTAAAGGTGTGTACCATCACGCCTGGCTAAGGTTGTTGTTATTGTTTTGTTGGTTTGTCTTCTAAGTTTTAAAATTTATGTGGTTTGTATGTGTGTGATATGTGTGGTGTGTGTGTATAATGCATATGAGCCAGTGTACATGTGGAGGCCGGAGGACAACTTTGTGGGCCTGGCACTCCCTCTCTACCTTTACATAGGTTCCAGGGATTATCATCAGGCTTGTACAACAATCCAGTCTGCACGGAATGGTGGTGCATGCCTGGAATCCCAGCACTCAGAGGTGCAGGCAAGAGAATCCTTTACCACACAATGAATTCTAGCCCAAGCTGAGCTACATGAGACCTTGACTCAAAAACAGTTAAGAGTATGGTTGGGGATGTAATTCAGTGGTGGCACGTTTGATTAATGCGCCTGAGATCCTAGCTTCAACCCGCAGCACTGGGGGGTGGGGGTGGGTGTCAACGCATCAAGCTTTTTTTTTTTTTTTTTTCTTTTTGAGACAGGGTTTCTCTGTGTAGCTTTGTGCCTTTCCTGGAACTCACTCTGTAGACCAGGCTGGCCTCGAACTCACAGCGATCCGCCTGGCTCTGCCTCCCAAGTGCTGGGATTAAAGGTGTGCACCACCACCGCTTGGCTTTTTTTTTTTTTTTTTTTTCCCCCTTTTCTTTAACAGTCAAGATTTTGAAGAGAAATCCCCTCCTGGACTAGAGATTGCCTCCCAACCAACCGCTCTACCTTGGGGCCTGGCCAAGCAGAATGTCATTTCCAGTTTCAATGCTCCGGGTGGCTACCTTCCTGACCACCTTCCTGGCCCATCTTCCTGGCCAGCTTCTCACAACCCAGAAACCTGTTTGAAATCCCCTGCTGCCTTCGACACTGAGCATCGGTGACTCCCGGGGCCTCAGCTCTCTGTGGAACTCCCCCTGTCTAGAGCTGTGAGGCGCCTGCAGGACACTGTGGGGTGGAGATGCACATGAAGGGGGAAGCTGCTGGGTGACACTTCAGGCCTGGGAATGACCACGAAGGCTAGAGGGTGGTGTCCCAGAGAGAGGACAGTGCACATCCTCTGCTAGGTTTGCTTCTGCAGCCACCTGCTAGTTTCTCCAATTTTAGAGAAGTGGAAACTGAGGCACCAACAGGTCAAGTTCTCTGACTGAGACTTCCTTAATTAAAGTCAGCGTCAGATCCGAGGTGAGCACGAGCTCTGCCTCTGGGAGCCAGACAGCCAGGTTGCCTTAGAAGAATGAGGGTCTCCCAGGAACTCCAGAGGCACCCAGAGCTCCAAACCCCCGACTCAGGCATCCCCCAATCTGTCTATCTGGGAAAACCCAGCCAGCTCTCAATCCTAGCACCTCAAGCTCTCTGGAGGCAGGCCTGGGATTGCCTCCTGTTTCCATAGTAACGGTGAACAGAGGGCCTCCCGCAGCAGTGTGGGGATACCACAGATACCAGTACCTGCAAGTCCACACGAGCCCTGGGAATCCTTGGGATGGGGCAGCCTCTAGCGCATGTCCATGCACATGCATGCCTTTCGCAGCGTGCATGCCTTTGCACAGCGTGCACACCCAGGCCTGGGAATGCATGATCCTCCATAAATACATGAACGCTCTTGCACATGCAGACACACGCACAGTGACCCAGGCCTTGGCATGCTCACCCACCAATGGGATGGGAGATCATGCTGCCGGATGTGGCCCGCTCCCACAGCCGCCCCAGCCCACCCTGGTGCAGAGGAGTCTTGGAAGGAGGGATTCCACTTTACACCACCCACTGCAACACATTTACTGACCACGTGTTGGGGACTGCATGTGGCATCTCCAGCAGTCCTCACAACACCATGGGGGAGGAACCAGATAAGGAAACAGACTCAGAGAAGCAGACCAATTTGCCTGTGGTCACACAGTGACGGATTGCATCACAGTTTAAGCTTAGGACTGCTGGGCTGCAAGCATTTGGGTTCTTTCCCTCAATAGCAGATCCCTCAACGTCAGAGCCAGGAGCACTCATCTTGACACACACACACACACACACACACACACGCACGCACGCACGCACGCACACGCACATGCACACACAAAGACGGGGTGGGTGGGCTGGAGGGAGATGTTATAGTCAGAGGCAGGACAAGAGAGGAGACTTCCCAATCAAAACACCAGCAATAATGAGCTTTTTGCTCTCCGGCCAACAGACACTTCTGTGGCCTTTGGCTGTTCCTGGAATGAAGGGGGAGGTGAGAATATCATAGAAGCTTGCCTTCTACGGAGTTCTGCCTAGTCAGAAACGGAACAGCAAGCACAAGACCTTCTGTGAAGCCACCTGGGGTCACTGATCAGCTCCTGATTACTCTTCCCTCAGGAAATCCAAGGCAATGCCTCAGTCCCTGGCCTGCGGTCTACATCTTCATAGCTACTGCAGATGGACACCCGGATGGCATAACCAGGAGTAGGTTCCAGCTCAGTGGCAGAGCACCTGACCGATGTTCTGCAGGTACAAGAGACTGAGTTCAATTCCCAGCAGCACAGATAACAACAATAACATGCGGAGATGGGGCACGTGCCTGTAATCTTGGCATATGAGAGGTAGAGGAAGGCAGGAGGATCTAGAATTCAGGGCCAGCTTGGGCTACATATAGCCCTGTCTCAAAAGAACGAAATAAATAAACAATGATAACATTATGATCCATGGGCCTCAACAACCACTACCACGCAGACTTCCATAGCTTCCACACAGCCAGCCTTGAATTCACACTGAATCCTCACAGAACCGCCTGAGGCTTGGTGACTTATTCACAAGGCCATTCCTGGTGCTGGCAGCTGAGTCTTTGGGTTCCCTCAGAACTGCCATCCTGGGTGGTGGTCATGGGCTTCATCCAAAGCTCTTGTTCTCTTAGGTTTTCCTGTTTAGGAAAACGTGGATTCACGATGGCCGGAGTGGGCACCCTCTGCTGGCCATGTCCTGGCTCTGCAGTGCCTTCTCCCCTTCTGGAGGTGGCCCTCAGAAAAGGCTGTGTGAGAGGTGGGGGCTCCTGGAGCCTCCAAGCTTCCCTCTGTGGGACCCTACTTGGTCTGTGAAAACAGGTGTTGGGGTGACCCAGCCAGATAGAGGCTGAGTGAGTCTAAGGGTACTGTCCTCCTCATCCCTGTTGGGAATGAGATCTTACCCCTGAACCTCCACTTCAGCCCTCCAGGCTCCCCCCCCATGATAGGGCCTCTGATCCCACACTCTTGAGAGATGTGGGTGACCGTAGTGTGCAGCCGAGAAACTGTCTCCAGAGGCAAAGTTAGAGCTGAGGTTTGAGGCACAGGGCAGGCTCGAGCTGGCTTTGTGAGCCTTGGGTAAGATGGTCAACCTCCCAGAGCTCTGTGAAATGGACCAGAATGAAGAACTGGAGAGACTGGGGGGGGGGGCTCCTTAACTTAATTACAAGGACCTTCTTCCTTCTCCTCCTCTCCCCCCCCCTCCAAGCCCACCATCAGCTCCTCATGCTGTGGTGTGTGTACTAGTACCCTCCTTTTCAAGAGACCTCCCCAGAGGCACAGAGAGGTGGAGTTATTGGCCCAGCATCAGCCAGCCAGGGATTTCTAGTTTCTGGATCTGGACTGGGACAGCGGAGCCCCACCCAGCTCTCTCCTCATCCCTCCTCTGACTCCTCCTACAAAAAGAAAAAGGTCTCGGCTGCTTCTCCCCTCGTCTCTGTCACTCAGATCTAGACCATCATTTCTGGCCCCCCTCGCCTCTGTCGCTCAGATCTAGACCATCATTTCTGGCTCCCCTCGTCTCTGTCGCTCAGATCTAGACCATCATTTCTGGCTCCCCTCGCCTCTTCACAGGTCGCCTGGTCCCAACCCTGTGTTCTAAGGTCTGCCATCAGCAGGCAACATGATCCTTTTAAAATGTAAATCCATCAGACCCCAGCTCTACTTTGAGAAGCTTCCCGTTGCTAGTGAACCAATGGAACCTTCTCGCACACCCTGGGGCCCCACCTCCCCTCATTTCTTCCCACTTAGCCAGCAAGACTCCGGTCTTCCAGCTTCTTTTAGTTTCCTGAACATGCCAGGCATACTCCTGCCCCAGGGCCTTCACACTTGCTGCTCCCAAGGCTGGAACACTATTATGATATGATTTAGCTGCATCCTGAACTTTTCCAGTTCTTAGCTCAGATGCCACCCCTCAGGCCGCACTACCTAACCTCTCCTACTCAGCCTCCTCCACCACATTATCTCACCTTTCTCATTGCCCCTTCAGTCTCATGCACCCAGGCTTGCCTCGAACTCCCTGTGTAGACAAGGATGATCTTAAACTCCTGAACCTGGTGCCTCTGCCTCCTAGTGCCTGGATTGCAGGTGTTGACAATCACACCTAGTGACTGTCCTCAGTTCATGCTGAGGACTGAGCCCAGGCTTCTTGCGTGCTAGGCAGGCACTCTACCAACAGAGCTGGGTGTGTGTGTGTGTGTGTGTGTGTGTGTGTGTGTGTGTGCTGTGTGTGCCTGTGTGGGTGTCTCTGTGTGTCTGTCTGTTTTTTATTGTTGTTGTGCTGTGCTATTGTGCCGTGTGTGTGCTGTGTGTGTCAGTGTGTGTGCTATGTGTGTGTGTGTGTGTGTGTGTGTGTGTGTGCCTCTGTGTGTGCCTGTGTGGGTGTCTCTGTGTGTCTGTCTGTCTGTCTTCATGTGTCTGTTGTGCCTGTGCCTATATGTGCCTGTGTGTGTGCCTGTGTGTATCAGTGTGTGTGCCTATGTGTGTGTGTGTGCCTATGTGTGTCTCTGTGTTCATGTGTCTGTGTGTGCCTATGTGTGTGCCTGTGTATGTTTCTGTGTTCATGTGTCTATGTGTGCCTATGTGTGTGCTGGTGTGTGTGTCTACGTGTCTGTGTGTCTGTGGTGTGTATAGGTGTTTTGTCTGCCTGCATATAAGTGCACCACATGCATGCCTTGTGCCTGAGGAGGCCAGAGAGAGGAACTGGAGTCACAGAAGGTTGTGAGCTGCCATGCGGTTGCTGGGAGCAGAACCTGGGTCCTCCGGGAGGGCCGCCAGTGCTGAGCCATCTCTCCTGTCCCCAGTAACACTTGCTTATGTTTGTCTCACTGGAATGTGAGACTCATGGAGAGCTGGCCTTGTGTACAGTGTGTCCCCAGGACCCAGCAGGCTCTCAGTAAGCTGAATGAATGAAGCTCCCGTAGCCCTGTCTTCTCTTACAAGCTGCCCAGGACAGTCTTTCACATCTAGTCTTGTTTTTCCTGCTCCTGGTGTTTTAGTCCAGGGTGGGTAACTCCCCAGGCCCTTAGAAGGTGTGCAGGTTGCCCTGCCTCCCCTACACACACACACACACACACACACACACAGACACAGACACACAGACACACACACACAGTGCGCTCAAGCTTTCTCCCCTCCCCTTCCCTCCTTACTCCTCTAGCGCCCAACGCTCATTGAGTGCAGGGTTGCTTCCTCCTAGAAGCCCTCCTTGCTTTCTTTCCAATGAATCCTGACTTCTGCCCCTAAAGATCTAGTACCCTCCATCTGAAACCCCACCCTCTCAGTGTTCTGAGAACATCTTCCTCGTCCCTGATCATGGGAGCTGCTCAAGGACCAGAGCCAATCTGGCTCATCACTGTGTCCTTGGTACCCAGCCCCAACAGGCGTGGCTTAGCATAGGATTTTAGAAAACATGAGCCATGGACATCTGGGATTAGATAAGACAGACCGTGTCTCCTGCTCCTGGCTGGACAACCCACAGCAAACCTTTTGTTTTTTTTTCTTTTCTGGTTTTTCGAGACAGGGTTTCTCTGTGTAGCTTTGTGCCTTTCCTGGAACTCACTCTGTAGACCAGGCTGACCTCAAACTCACAAAGATCCGCCTGCCTCTGCCTCCTGAGTGCTGGGACTAAAGGCGCGCGCCACCACCGCCCAGCCCACTTTCTCTCGTTGAGCATCAGTTTCTTCATCTCTAACGTTGGTATGACATTCTCAACTCAGCATTGTGAGGACTTTGGAACCTGGAAAATGTTGGTGAACGGTGGGTCCCTGAGCTCTGCCACTTTCCCTGGGAGCATCAATTCTGTGTCCTCTGTAGAAAAATGCCCTGGAGCCCTATTCTGAAAGGTCCTTAGAGATGGGGGGGGGGGGGAGACAGGCATGCCAGATCAGGCCCTGAACTTGAAGCCATGAATTTTAGACACAGCTCCATACTTCATTGTCTGCGTGGTCCCGGGCAAGTCCCTCACTTCCCTCAGACTCAGGATCTTGATCTAGAACTGAGGCTAAAGCTACACACTAGCCTAAAACTCCAAATAACACAGGGCAAGAGCCGAGTTCTCCCTTACTGTACCCTAAAGCAATCTCCTGCCTTCTCCTGGGTCTCCCTGTGACTTGGCGCTGTGTCTAAAGAGCACACTAGACACGAGCCATGTCTGTTCCAAGACTGGACAAAAGTCTTCCTAGTCTAGATGACAACCAATGACTGAGATAAGCTCTGAGACTCCGGACAGCTCTTGGTGCCTAAGAGCGTCCAAAGGCTGGTGGGTCCTTAAGTGTCTGTGTTTTCAGAGAGTTGTACAAATAGAGAAATAGGAATGCAGCCAGGGAGGGCACATTTCTCCTCTCCAGATCGTTCCCTTCCCCATTTCCAGTCCATGTTTGTGTGTTCTTCCTGAATGCTGCCTGGAACCAAGTACGTAGTAGGTGCTCAGTAAGTGTTCAAAGGACGGATTTGGTCTGGACAGTCAACAAGCATCACTGAATGCCTACTGTATCAGTACACTTAGCGCTGTGCTCAGGCAGGGAGCACTGGGTGGTGTGTATAAAGTAAGTAGTGCTGACAAACCCCTTCCCAGGCTCCCTGGGACGCCTCCACGCCCCTCTTCAGTTCTCACGTCCCTTAAGCAGCTCCTACTGGGTGCTGGGTTCCAAGCCAGGACTTCCTCCAGAACTGAGATAACGCCCCAAGCACATCAGGAATCCTGGAAGGCTACACCCTAGGGCCACAACTCTTCAAATTCTTCAGGTCTGGCATGCCCGCTCCACCAGCGCCCAGCGGCCTTAGCTCCTGGCTCCCAGACCGTGAACACTGCCCCTTCGCCCCTCCTAACGCCCTACATCAGCCTGGGGCTTTCCCCGGAACGGCCAGCAGGTGGCGTGGAGGCTCCCCTCTCCCCATCGCTGGACCGAAGGCTAGATCCCACCTGGACCCTCTCCCCCCCTTTTCCCTCAGCCAGGATAAAACTGGATCCTATGACCTCTATCTGACCCTTCTCTTTGCTGCTGCTCCTGAAATGGCTAACCGAGGAGACTCCGGTTGCTCCTGCAGGCCCCTGGTAGTCTGGGGAAGGCAAGGAGGTCCCTGGGGGTTAAGCTGCAGCTGGTGGGGTGGGACTGGTAGGCGAGGGCGGGCAGGCAGCAGCTGCTAAAAGAGAAAGAGAAAAAGAAGGGGCAAGATCCCTGGCTGGGCTGCCCTCCCAGGCAGGTCCAGGCTCCAGCAAGGTCCCGGCTGAGGCTCATCCCCAGGACAGGGTATGTAGCCAAGGAAACAGATGGGGGGGGGGTCAGCCTGCCCATCATGGCAGTCCTGGGGGTACAGAGGGTTGGGTGGTGTGATTGGAAAGCTCAAGAGAACCCCCTGAGCCCCCTCCCACCTCGTCCCTCCCAGGGATCTAGGTAGAAACTTGGGAGGGGGCAGGGGAAGAGTCCTTGGGGAAGGGTATCAGTAGAGGAGTGTTCTGTGGCTCCTTTTGCCTCATGGTGGGGTTTGCACCAGGCACCGGGGCCTCTCTGTCTTTGGCCTCAGTTTCTTCATCTAAAGCCTGGACCGAAGACCTTGAAGATCTTTGTTCACCCTCTTTGGGAAGAGATCTCCGGAAAACCTATGACAAAGGAGTGTCCCCCCCACCCCCCACCCGAGGGTGAACTTTCAGATGGGAGGGGGGTGTTGTGACCAGCACGGCCCTTTGTGTCAGAAGGCCAAAGGACTCTCTCTGGTCTAGCCTCACTCCTCAGTCTTGCTTCTCTGACTGGGACTCGAGTTAAAGAATGTCACAGGCGGGGGGTGGGGACTTTGTGTGGGTCCTGTAGTCATTCTCCTTAGGGAAAGGATCGTGAACGCGGGCGAAGGCTCCTCTCTACCTCTAAGACCATCAAAGGAGCAGCAGAAGGGTGTGTGAGGACAGGATGGCACGTGGTTGTTCCCAGGATGGAGAAGAAAGGGTTCTCAGAGTGCGTTAATTAGCTGAAGCTTCGTGCGGCGGCTCCCAGCCCCCAGCACTTTAGCGCCATTAGCCAAATCAATGCTGAGAATGGGCATAGTGGTCCCCCAAGCCTCGGGAAACCGCAGCCTCCGCCTCGCTGTTTTTGAAGAAACACGATTCCAGGTTGTTCTTTTAATAATCTAGAATGTGAGCAGGTTTATAGAGAGAGATTCTAGACACTGGGGTGTTGAAGCCACGCAGGGTAGGGAGTCTGTGGAGTCAAGTCCAGCTCTGGGAATCAGAGGACCCTGGGTTTAAATCACACCGTGGAGGGTCCTCACTGCAGTGTCCGTCGACATGAAGAGCCCACAGCGGAGTCGACCTCAAGGGGCTGCAGTGAGAACGAAGTTCCACACTCAAGCAAGGCCCGCAGAGTGTCTGCGCCCAGCAGATGTTCACAGTGCTCCCGGGGGGATTAAAAATAGCAAATGAAAAAGAAGGGACTGGCCTGGGGTCTCAGCTAGACCTCCAAGAGAGGCGAAGGAGGCCATCCTCAGCCTCAGTGGACACACCGAGCTCCTCCCCAGAGTGTGCTGTCGGACCCTATTTAACCCCCGCAGCGTGTGTGTGTGTGTGTGTGTGTGCGTGTGTGTGTGATGGGTGCCTGGAGTGTGGGCCGGAGTGAGAGGTGGGGCACAGATGGGCATCTCCCAAGCACTTTGTCCTCCCTCTCCCCTGGGGAAGGGCCGGGCCGGGTCAGGACTGGGGCTGGGACTGACCGCGGTGCGGTGCTGCGGCTCCTGCCCCCGCCAGAGAGCGGGAGCGGCGGACGCCCGAAGCCCCTGGCTTTCCGGGCGCCGGCAGAGTGGGGATCGGGGACAGGAGTGGGGGCGCCCTCGGTCCTCACCCCGCCCCCGCCCTCTCCCCGCAGCGGGGGCGCCCCGCCCCCCGGGCGCCCGACGTGGACGCGGCCGCTGCCGCCGCCGCCGCTGCCGCCGCCGCGCGGGAGTCGCTGTCCGCGGAGCCGATATGCAGGCGGCGCGGGGCGGCGCGGGGCGGCCGGGCCGGGAGGGCCG
Organism: Peromyscus leucopus; assembly: GCF_004664715.2. NCBI lineage: Eukaryota > Metazoa > Chordata > Mammalia > Rodentia > Cricetidae > Peromyscus > Peromyscus leucopus. The sequence goes on from NC_051064.1 coordinate 129,846,165, forward strand.
CGGGCCGGAGTGCGAGCCGGAGCCGGACGCAGCAGCCGCCATGCCCCCGGGCCGCCGTGCGCCTGGCCGCCCGCGCCGCCCCGCGCCGCGCTCCGCCTGTGGCTGAGCTGCGTCTGCTTCGCGCTGGTGCAGGCGGGTAAGGGGGCCCGGGGCGGGGGACGGGCGGAGGGGGGGGCAGGCAGCCTCCCCTCCCACGCAGCCACCGGGGAGTCCTCGGTTCCCTTCCCGCTCCCTGAGACCTCCTGTGTCATCTGCTGCCTACTCTACTAGCCCGACCTTAGCGCCTCTGAACCTTCTTGACCCCTAGACCCGTCCTTCAGCCACTAGACCTCTTCCCTGGGTTTTTAGGGTCCTGTGTCTCCTGATCCCTTCAGGCCATCCCCTAACCCTGGGTCTTTGCCTCAAGTCACCTTTTCTGGCCCTGGGAGCGGCTGAGGACACTAGTGCCCCACCTTGGGCCTCCCTCTGTATCCCCAAAGATCTCTCTCTCAGAGACACACAGGCAGCCGCACCTCTCTGTGCAGGAGCGACGATGATGAAGAGAACTGGAAGCTGAGGTTGCAGGGTGTGTGTAGGGGGGGGGGCGGCTAAGCCTGCTGCAGTCAGTGTCTGGCCCACCCCATGGGGCCCTCCCTCCCCACATCACCCCGATCTGTCCCTCCTGGCGTTGGCGGCGGCTGCTGCCTCTGCCTCACTCTCTCTCTCCATCTCTTTCCTTGCCCTGCTTCTGTGTCCGTGTCTGTCTCTAACGCTCCACTTGTCTGCTCTCTGGTTCTGTGACCGCAGCCACCTGTCTGTGTCCTTATGTCCCTTTCCATCTGCACGTCTGGCATAATCCTGGGGCCTTGAGTCCACTCATCGGAGGGGTATGAAGTTACTGCCAGGCCCAGGGCTTCTGATCACAACACCTGCCCTCTTGAGAGACATAGATAGCCCTGTGTGACTCTCCTCTCCCCGAAGGTCCTTCCTGCCCTGCTCCTCCGTTACTTTCCCACCTACTGTCTGGAATTTCCAGAAGGCCTTGCCCTATCTTGGTGTCTCTCCACCGTGGCGCCCTGTGCTGACCGGCTCTCTTTTCTAACTTTCTCCATCCCTGCCACTTGAGGCCCACGGAATGTGAAGAGGTTCACACAGACCCTTTCCCTTAGGAGCACTCTGCCCAGCTCACCATAATTCTGGGATGCTGCCCCACTCTCATGCCAGGGCTCAGCCCTCCCTTGGCTCTTCATCTTGGGGTCTGTCTCCTTCCCTCAAGGTCACTCACTTGACAGTGTGGGATTATAGAAAGAGCAATGGACTTAGGAGTGCTTGTGACTGCTTCTCGGGTGACTGGCCAGCTTCTGCAACTCCGTTCAGCTGCCCTCCTCCTCCATACCTAACCACCCATCCACTAGATCTCGCCCTGGTTCAGGTCCAGGCCCATCAGTTTTACCTAAGGATCCTAAGTTTGGCCAGTCTATAGCAAGCAGGAGCTTCCCTACCAGCCACAAGGAGCCTGGGGCCTCTCAACCACCGAGGAACCGAGAGCCACGTGGCCCAGCCGAAGCCTTGGATTCTCTTTTCCCTCTCCACATAGCCTCCCCCAGCTTCCCCTTTCTCATTCATGGTGGGACTGGGCCTCAGAGTAGGGCATGCTCGGCTCAGGTGCCTCCCTGCCCTGCAGACAGTCCCTCGGCACCTGTGAATGTCACCGTCAGGCACCTCAAGGCCAACTCTGCGGTGGTCAGCTGGGATGTCCTGGAGGACGAGGTTATCATCGGGTTTGCCATCTCTCAGCAGGTAACCCTGGAGGGCGCTTGGGAGGAGAGGGCATATCACGACGGTGACAGGAAACTGGATGCCTCTGACGTTGCATGTCTGTAATCCCTGAACGCTTCCCAGGAGGCAGGGTAGAAGGATTGCAAGTTCAAGGCCAGCCAGACAATACAGCAAGACCCTGTCTTTAAAACTGAAAAGAAAAAAGAAGATAGTGTCTGGAATGGAGGGTGGTGGTAGAGAAACAGAAGAGGAAAAGAAACACAGGACAAGAGATGTGGGCGACACATTGTACACTTAGCTTAGAATGGGGGTCACAGAAGGTCCATAGTCAGTGGAGAAGGGTTCCCATCTTGCCTGAGACATGGAAATTCAAAGCATGGGTCTGACCTCAGACATAGAGGAGTTTCAGACATACTGGCATCCTCGGTAGATGTGTGGCCTGGGGCAACATCCTGACCCCTCTGAGCCTGTTTCCTTAGCTGTACCGTGGAGATAATGATGCCCAAGGCGATGGGATGATGATGGACATGAAAAGGACTTGTCACTGCGGGAGGTGGGCAGAGGTGGGGTTGGTGCCTGCACACTGACATACTGAGCCCTCCCCCCTTTCAGAAGAAGGACGTGCGGATGCTTCGCTTCATCCAGGAGGTGAACACCACCACCCGCTCGTGCGCTCTCTGGGATCTGGAGGAGGACACAGAGTACATTGTGCACGTGCAGGCCATCTCCATTCAGGGCCAGAGCCCAGCTAGTGAGCCTCTGCTCTTCAAGACCCCACGTGAGGCCGAGAAGATGGCCTCTAAGAATAAAGGCAAGCCGGGGGCATGCTAGAGTCCCAGGGTGAGGGCAGTTGGTTGGGCAGAGCGGTTGGGCAGAGCGGGAGGGAGGCAAACCAGCTCAAAGGATGGAGATTTGCTGGAGTGCCCCAGGAGGAGACTGGCATGTAAACTTTTTCCTTTGGATCGAGTCCCAATGCTGCTACCCCAGGCAGCCTTCCCCAGGCAGCCTTCACGATGTTCCTCGAATTCTTTCTTTCTTTTAAAGATTTAATTTATTTATTATGTATACAGAAGAGGGTGCCAGATCTCATTACAGGTGGTTGTGAGCCATCATGTGGTTGCTGGAAATTGAACTCAGGACCTCTGGAAGAGCAGTCGGTGCTCTTAACCACTGAGCCATCTCTCCAGCCCCCTGGAATTCTCTATGTTGGGTGTCTTGGCATCAGTAGTGGGAACATTTCTTATTGTGGCCTTGGCCCTGGAGCAATGGCCGGGGAGGAAAGGTGCCCAGGACTAGCTCATCTCTCCTTGCAGATGAGGTGACCATGAAGGAGATGGGGAGGAACCAGCAGCTGCGAACAGGCGAGGTGTTGATCATCGTTGTGGTCCTCTTCATGTGGGCAGGTGAGTCAGGCTTCCTGTCCTCCTTCACTGACCCGTGAGGAGCTGAGAACCCTAACCAACCGTCACCAAGGGTAAGGGGCTGGGAGATGTCTCTGAGAGCTAAGCCTGACCCCTTCTCTAGTCCCCCCCCCCCAAACACGGCACATTTCTGCTGTCTTGTATGCTGTGGCGTGCCTTCTTCCTCGCAGAAGTGGTCCAGCCTCCTAGGGTGGCCGTGTCCACAGTCAGTGTACCCTTTGGCCACACTCAGAGCTTCCTTCTCTTCTGGGATGCTGGACCTCTGGGGTCTTCAAGCTCAGGAAGCTCAGAGGAAGCCATTGCTTGACCTCAGACTTGAGCGCTCTCCTTGTCTACCTATCCTTCCAGATGCAGTTGAGCTGCGATGCCAATCCCCCATCTGCCCACAGGAACAGCCTGCCTGCCTGAGTGGGCCCACAGCAGTTGCCCCTCTTTAGTCCTTATGGGCAGGCTACTCTTCTCTCCCTAGTCTCCAAGTCCCCTGAGGATAAAATCCACATCATTCATCTTTATGTTCAATACAACCAACCACTCCATCCTAGGCTGTAGAAGAGTCCTGTGCTTGCAAGGAACTTGGGCTGGGACAAGATTGGGCTTAAGTATAATTGAATCTAATGAGTACTATAGGGTTCTAATGTGGGGGACAGGACTAGAGAGATGGCCCAGAGGTTAAGAGCACTTAACTACTGATCTTCCTGAGGACCCTAGTTCAGTTCCCAGCATCAGTATCAGGTGACTCACAACCACCAGGAACTCCAGTTCCAGGGAGAGCCCACACTTCTGGCCTCTGTGGGCACATCTGTGCCCACATGCACACACACACATAATTGAAAATAATAAAAACAATAAACAAAATAGCACTAATGTGAGAACAGAGGAAATGAGGTCAATTCTGGAGCTGGAAGTAGAAAATTAAAAACATTTTAATTAAAAAAACAAAGCCGATGGAGGTGTGACTCAGTGGCAGAGTGCGTGCCCATCATCCATGAGGTCTTAGGTTCGAGCTCCAACACTGAGAACACAGGACAAAAGACCCAGAGCAGAGGGAACATGGGAACTGAGCTGTGAAGGCGAAACAGAAGCTAACCAGGTGGCCAGCAGAGGAAGGTCGTTCGTGGGACGAGGGTCAAGGGTCAAGGAACAGATGAAACTCACAGACTGACTCGGGGTAGCTGCGGCCTGTGAGAGAAGATGGAATGCTGGGAAGAAAGGGGAGAAAGGATGAGGGCTAGCGTCTTTGGAGAGATTTGAACACTGTGCTCACGCCTGACTATTGAGGTGGTTGAGGGCAGACTGTGGAAGAAGCATTTGGGGGAAAAACGCTTCTTATGCACCTAGAAAAACAGGTACGTGAGAAAGGCAGGAAGACAAGGGTTAGACAAATGAGAAGCTTTGAGTGGGGACATTATTAGGCTTGGCACAGACAGTGTTTACATAACCGCAACGCTATAAACAGAAAATTAACCCAAACTTAATGGTGGTGGAAGCCTATTAGGATATTGGAGGGGGAAGCAGTATCTGCTGGGCTTCATCTGCTCTGATGGGAAGTTGAGAACTCTCCAAGGTAGATCAAGAACACTACAGAGGCCGAGTGGGGAACACTTCTCCAACCGGAGGAGTGGGGAACACTTCTCCAACTGGAGGGAGCAGCGGGAACACTCTCCGAGTACGAGGTTGCTAGTAGACGGCAAGCCAGCTCTGCGCATCGCCTCCCTGCCGCACCACGGTGTGACCTTGAGTTACTGGCACCCTCTCACAGTGTGCTCCCTTGTGCCCTGGGGTTAATAATACTAGGTAGGCGTTGTAAGGATCAAGTGAGATTGAATACGTCAGTGCACACAGTTACAGGGTCTGGCACGGGCTCAGCGAACGCCGTTATCCTTGCTGTGGTAGCTGTCAGAGGCTCAAAGACAGGGTGCCAGGGAGACCTATGATCAGACCCATGCTGTGGGAGGGCCAGCCCTGCAGTAGGGAAAGCCTCCCTCGGGGCCTGGTAGGTGGAAAAAGGAGCCAGAGGCTGGGGGGAGGCTGCAGCAGCGAGCGAGCGAGCGCAGAGGCCATCTGGAGATGGCAGCAATCGTTGGAGCGGATGAGGCAGGCAAGGTAAGAAGTCAGATCCGGGCCTCTGACTGCTCCCGCCTGTCTTCCCAGGTGTCATAGCCCTCTTCTGCCGCCAGTATGACATCATCAAGGACAACGAGCCCAATAACAACAAGGAGAAAACCAAGAGTGCGTCGGAAACCAGCACACCAGAGCACCAGGGCGGGGGGCTCCTCCGCAGCAAGGTGAGGACAACCCCTGGGCTTGGTGGGTGGCCCTGTGCCTTAAACAGTTGTAGTCCCTGGACTGCAGACGGGGTCAGCTCAGGGCCTGGCAGGGCAGCAGCTGGGCAAAGCCAAGCTTGGCTGCTGCCTGTGTGGCACAGGAGACACTATAAATTGATTTTGGATCCTCGCCTTTTGCAGGGTGCCAAGGGCCAGTGGTGTTTTGTTGTTTTGTTCTGTTTTCTAAAGACAGCCAATGGGAACAGCAGAGCTCCTGGCTGATGTGGGCGGGACCGCAAGTATAGGGGTGATGTGCCTGGGGCGGCGTTTTATGTCTGTACCTTCATTTCCTCTTTTATGAAAACAGATATGAAACCTTTCAGTGCTTGCCCTGAGCAGCTCCGAAGACAGTAGAGAATGTGAGAGGACCTCACTGTTCTGACGATGACTGTCCAACAAACATCTGGCCCTCTCTGCGTCTCCTCCCCCATCCATCTTCTCCTATCATCAGGCTTTACTGGCTTCTCTCTTGGCTTCTCTCTTTCTGATGTCTTGTCCTGAAGCCTCTTATTAACCCCTAACTCCAGGAGCACCTCAACAACGTCAGTGTCTCAGGCTGCACCCAGAGACACACTGCAGAATGTGAGAACCAGCCAGAGGGCTCTTTGCTGCGGGTAGACTGGGTGCCAGGGTTCTCGGCACAGGACTCATGTCTTGGCCACTCAGCTTGACCAAAGGCTGTGTGTGAAAGGGCAGAGAAATGAGACTTCCAGGCAGGGCCGTTCCTTTCTTCCTGTGAGGGACAAGAGCCTGGTGTTTAGGCTGCAGCCCTGCTATTCCTTCCCTCCCCGGCCCTGTTTCCCATCTTGCAAGAAGTCTGTTCAACCAGCTCCGGCCACTGCTCTTTTGTTCCCTTCCCAGTTTCCAAACAAGGCCTCAGTGAACCTCATCAGAGTGTGGCGGCCCCGTCTGCAGGGGAAGGGTTTCCTTCTCTGCTGGTCCCTGCGCCCTTCCTGGGCACAGGGCAAAAGCTGACTAAAGCGGTGGGGGCCCAGCTAGCCATAGTTCCTTTTCCCCATCTTAGTCTGATGGAGGCTGAACTATAAACCCAAATTCTATGCACACACACACACACACACACACACACACACACACACACACACAATCAAATAAGCCACAAAGCTAGAAGGCCCGGCTGCACTCTGGAGAAGGCAATGCTGCATGAGACAGGCCGGCCTCCCACCTCCTCACTTCTTCTGGACTGGCTTCCTCTTTGAGATAATTCACAAAGCTCTGGGAGAGGAGCAAGACTGACTCGAGCTGTGCCCTTCAACCAAGGCACCAGGGAAGCTGTGGGGCTGCCTGCCTTTCAGGGTCCTGACGACATCAAGCCCGTTCTAGATCCGGCCAAAAAGGACATCTGCGGTGTGAGGCACACCTTTGCGAATGTGTTTGAGGTTACTGTTCGGACTCTCGGAAAACACATCAGAGAGGCTGCACCCAGAGGGTGGAGGCTTCTGCCCAGGCCTGAGGCGACGGTCTTCTTTGTGGTGAGATCATCAGCATGGAGTTTTAAGGTACTGGAAGGTACTGTCTACTTTAAAGGAAGTGCCTGGGCATTAGAGCAGCGTCGGCTTGGACAGCTGAAAAGAGCGCATCCATATCCTACTCCCTAGGGGCTGCTGAGTGCCCTGCTGGAAAGCCATTCACCAGACGGAGCAGCTTTGCCCGCAGCCGTCACTGCTGGCCTCTGGGTCTCTGGATCTTGCCATCTCATTCAGGGTCCTATGGAAGTTATCCAGGGTTCCCAGGTCCTTCCCTAGAGCTTGAAGTGTGAAGCGACAGCTAGCATTCTCTCTCTCTCCCCCTCTCCCTCCTCTCCTCTCCTCTCCTCTGCCCCTTCTGGTTTAAAAAGGTGCTTGATGAGGCAAGCAGACTTCTCTGGGACTGATGCACCAAGGCTGCCAATTGGGAAAAGTGGACTCTACATCTTCCACTGGTGGCCAAGGTAGCGTGGGAGGCTGTTCCCAGCACACAGTAGGTGCTTGGTGAATATCTGTTGTACTGAATGAGGAGCACTGGTGCCCAAGCCAGAGAGCTGAAAGCCATCGCCCAATGACGCCCCTTCATTCGGGTCTCTAACAGCTCTCAAGGCCGGGTCAGCCACCGTTCTGCTTGTACCGAGTGTGGCAGCACAGGAGAGACAGAGAAGGGCAGATGTCAGCAATACTAAGGGCTTCCTCCCGGGAGGGCATGAGGTTCCACTCATTGTCTTGTGACTTCCATCCCTGCTGAATGGGGCTGCAAGGCCAAGGCTCCTTAAGAGAGGTCCTTACCTCGATCCAGTTAGAGCAATAACCACTTTTTAAATGTAAAATAAAGACAAATGAAAAGGCACACCCTTGTCCTCTGGTAAATGCCCAAGCGTTGCCCTCTTTTTCTGGCAATTGGCAGCAAGTCAGGATGTGTGGAGGAGGGAGTCAGTTCTCTTCCATTTTGGCCTGCAGCTTCTCAGGGACATGCCTGCCAGCCAAGCTGGAGTTGGAAGGGAATTCTCGAACAGATGGGGGTGCACGTGTAGGAGAAGAAAATAGCAGCTCTACCATCCTCTTTCTGAGGCTCCTCTCTAAGCTCAGCTTGGGCTGCCTCACCACATAGGTATGCAGGCGCCTGCTCAGTTTCTTCAAACAAAGGGTTTTCCTCTCTGGATAGTGCTGTGCGCTTATTCCTGCCAGAGGACTGTGGCTCTCATCTGGGGTGGGTAAGGAAGGACTGAAGAGTTACCAAGGCTGCTTTCTGCAGAAATCATTCAGTATTCACTCCATGCTCCTCTGGGCTGTTAAAGGAACATCATTAAGATCCCAACAGCAGGCTGAAAGGCTGGCAGAGTAATGATGCCATTAGCCAATGAGAGAACCAGTAAATGGGGCACCTCGAACATTCCTGTCCAGAGCCAGGGGAGAGAATGTCAGATGTGCTTAGTGTAGGCTGTTCAGGTTCTGAAAGCAAAGGAAAAGGAAGGTCTCAGAAGCCTTTGAACAGACAAATCTCTAAGCCAAACCTCAGAGAGGTACTGCCTGGGCTCTCTGCCCATGTACTTCCAACTGAGAAGCATGAGGTAGGGGTAGTCAGTGGGGCTTGGAGAGCCCTGTTAGCTGGGGGAGGGGGGGGCAAGGCTCGCTGTTCACCCATGCCTGGGTTTACCACAAAGGGTCTGAAGGCAGCAAACTGCTCCTTTAGCTTCAGTTGTGTCTTCTTTCTCCTGAAGTAAGGACTGCACTCTTCTCGAATCAAGTGTTACTTGCAGTCAAACTCTACAGCTATTATCTGAGAAGTGGTTCCTCTGTTCCTTTCAGGTGACTCCAAAGAGTTCTTGCAATTTGGGAAAGCTCTGTGACCAAGACCACAGCAGGCCTGTGGGAAGAAGCTGGACAGAAAGGCAGGAGACCCTGACCTTGGGCAGTCACTTCTCTGAGGGCGCAGCAGGCTTCCTTTCTACCAATACCATATTCCGAGAGGATTTCCAAAGCCCACCCACCCAGGGCACTGGCTAAAGGCTGTCCTAGAAACATAGTGGAGGCCAAGGAGCTAAGGGAGGGAGAAGACTGCTGGTATCTGAAGCAGGGGTCCCTTCTCCTGTCTTCTAACCCCTAGCTTTTCAATACAGGTGTCCTCTAAAATCTAATCCAGCCCTCTCCAGACATGTGTAACAACTCACCAGGCTATCTAGGATGATCTTTCAGATTTTTATTTTTTCCTTACTGATTTTGCTTTTAAGAAATAGCCTCCAGGAGCAAATTGCTTCTATAAACAGGATACTCTGCCCCCAGGACCAGCCCATGGTTGAAAAAAATACCAAATCTGAAAATACAGCCTGAAGCTAAGTTAAGGAGATCTCTGTATATAGATAATAGCCTGGGGACACATTTCAGGATTGTTACTTAGGCCACTTTAAATGTTACCCCAAAGATGATATTCCTCCTGTCTCTGACTGGGTACTGGGGAAGGCCAGACTTCCCATCTACATGCTCCGGCTGCTGTGGGGAATAAATGGGTCGGAATGACAAGGCAGGCACTTGTTCATTAAGAATTCCAACCCTGACCAGCTGACTCTTTCTGTGACAAATGGGAACATTTACTCGACAGGTGCCGCAGGCGTGCGCACACCCCCCCCCCCCTGCGATTGTTGGGGCAATAATTGTTTTCTCCTAGAAAACAGGACATTGGTTTCTTATCCTATAAAAGCTCAAGATGCCCTCATTAGAGAATGAGCCTGCTCACTCCCTGTAGAGAAGATCCATTTTCTTCTTTTTCTACCCACTTCTCTGTAACAAGATGAATGGGAGTTATGAGATACCATCATTTCAGAGAATTAATTCATCCTGGTCTCTGAAACTTTTGATGCCTAGGGTAGAAACTGATACTAATGAACGGGAAATAATGACCAAAAGATCCTCTACACTTGACAGGAACAATGCATATACACAAGTCAAGAAATTACACACTGAGACAACAAGCATATCGAATAGCCACACACACACACACACCACAAATTGAGGGAGAAGTTAGCATGGTAGCACTTGCCTGTAATCATCTCCTTCCTTTTAGGAGATGGGAGGCAGTCTGCATTTCATATTGAGATCCTATCTCAAAAACACTCCCAGTGGGGCTGGAGAGATGGCTGAGTGGTAACGAGCACTGGTTGCTCTTACGGAGGACCCAAGTTCAATTCCCAGCACCCAAAAAGCACCTCATAGCTGTCTGTAACCCCAGTTCCAGGGGATCTGACACCCTCACACAGACATACATACAAGCAGGCAAAACACCAATGCACATAAAATAAGAAAGATAAATCACTAAAAAATGTTTAAACACATACACACACACACAACGCAAGTTGGGGAGCCTGTCCGAGTCTGTTGCCATTTTCCCAGCAGGAGCAGGATTTGAAGAGCACTGGCTAATGTAGGTGACAATCTATCATTGCTGCTCCTGTATCCTCGCTCCTAGGGGTAAATCTAAGAAGATCAGGTTCATAAACAGAATCTACAGACTGTTGTCTCTCCATTATTTACCCACATCCATCCAATCTTCACACCAGTTTCTTGGAGCAAAATTTTCTAGAAAAGTTGGGTTAAGAACCACCACCAATTTCAAATGACTGATTCTGGCTTCTCCTATCTTCAAAGGGAGAATACCCTGGAATAGCATGGTTCCCTCCTTAGTGCTAGCTGGAAAGAAACAGACACAGTGGCCAACAGGGAGCCATGGGAAGGAATGCAAGGAACTGCGCGCCTAATAGTGCTGCATGGTCTCCCCTCTGCAAAATCAGCAGCACAGTGATATTTCAGGCTCTCCCATGTCAGGCTCCTGACATGCACCATATGTAGCTGCAAATCCCAATCAATCTCAACACTTCTTAACTGCTGGAACGCCTTCCTCAACACTGTAATTTACCCTCCAAAGAGCAGGGAGCAAGCACCTCCTTCCCAGAACCATGTTCACTAAATGCTGCCACCCTCCCATATCCTCCTGAACGACCTACGCAGAGGAAGGCAAAGAACCCTCCTCCGAAGCCCGAAACAGACGGCCACAGTACATATGCCACTGACAAGAACTTTTATTTCTTTTTAATGACATTAAACACAACTGCTACAAGGGGAAAAACATGATTTAAAAAAAAAAAGGAGGCACCAAACTTCAGTTTCATAATTGATCCTGACAACAATGCAAGTCAATCAGAGCCCATATTAGATGCAAAACTATTGGTTATTTCAGGCTCCTTACTTACAAGTAAACTATTTAATAGCAAATTTTTATTTTGCTTTGTCAAGACCCCTGTGATAACAATGTCATCATGGATGATAAAAGCTAGGTAGAGTTAAATGCACATATCCCTCACTCAAATTTAAAAATACAGCAAGAATTTAATCTACAATACAAGACTTAGAGACCAATACCAAATATAATATAAGAGATATGCAGCTCTGAAGAGATTAAAACTCTGGATTCTGCCCATTACCACCTTTAAGGCTAACATGCCAGATAACGAGTTTTCTTTGGCTTTGTTTTTCTCCTTAAAGAATACCATGTTAACCACCAGAGAACAGCTCTCTCCTCCCCCAGTCCAACAGATTTAATTAGGCTGCTAACACTTTGGAAAAACAGAATTATCTGAGCTAGAGGAAATGTGATTGTCACATTTTCTAGTTAACCTGTCACTCATCTGATTTGGCAAAGGCAATGCTCCCATTATACATTCAGTCTTTAACCCCCCAGTGCCAGGAGAGCAACAGCATCTCAGATTTCTGCCTAAGCAAACACTGTCCTTTCTTTACTCCCTGGGTTATCTGTGGGGACTGACTACTCAGCACACTAACTACTCCAACTAGATTAAATTTTAACTTTGTTTTGGTCCCAAAGGCGATTATTTGGCATATCTCCCTCTATCAGGCTAACTTACAGCATCTTGGACAAGTGACCAAGGAAGTAAACGATAATTATGCCAACTGAGAGAAGAACTCCGACTCTGCCTTTGAAGGTCTAGTCACTGATCTAAACCAAAGAACCAAGGAATAGAAAATCCTTGCTGGGAAAAAATAAGTCAAAAGCTGGCCATGGTGGCACACACCTTTAATCCCAGTACTCAAGGAAGAGGTCGGCAGATCTCTGAGTTTGAGGTCAGCCTAGTCTACAGAGTGAGTTCCAGGAAGCCAGGACTACACAGAGAAACCCTGTCTTGAGGGGAAAAAAAAAAAAAAACAAAGAAAATTCTTGCTGGGGCATAGTGATACACACCTGTAATTCCAGTACTTAAGAAGTGGGGCAGGAAGATCAGAAGTTCAAGACCATCTTGGGCTAAATAGTGCATGGAAGGCCAACCTAGGCTATATAGGAGGCCCTGTCTCAAAAACAAAACAAAACAAAGACAAACAAACAAACAAATGAACAAACAAAAAAAAAGAGTAAAAAAAAGAAACACTTGACTACATAAAACCAACAAACAAGAACATTCATCCAAACCCACTGAAGGCTTGGGGAAAAAAAAAAAAAATCAAAGTCACTTTTTCAGTCAAATCCCAGCACTTGGGAGCCAGAGGCAGGTGGATCTCTGAGTGAGGTCAGCCTGGTCTACAGAGCAAGTTCTAGGACAGCCAGGGCTACACATAGAAACACTATCTCAAAACCCCTCTTCCCCAAACAAAAAATCACTTTTCTAAAGTGGAGTCCAGTTTAGGATGGGTTATCCACATAAAAAAATGGGACTGATGAAAGAAAACCACAACTAGGAATGACCTTCACAGACAGTGAAAGATAGCAGCGTGAACACATGCTGTAAACCTCCCCAAATGATGTCTAGAGCTGCCGGGAGACATCCACTAAGAGAGACACACAAGCCTATCAGCTTTGGTCAGAACCCGAACCTCACTCTAGAGCAGGTAACGTGGACAGGCTCCACCCCAATTTCCCTGGATGTCCTTGAGTACCACTGTGAAGATGGAGGCTGACCAAATGCCAAACGCTACCATCCAGAGTGTAGAGGGACCCATAATCAAGCAGAGAGGAAAGAGGGCCTCTCCAAAGGCTTCCACAGCAAGGAGGCTCCTTGACTAACACAACACACAAACTTGGGGTTCTGCACATGAAACTGAAGATTCCCAGACATCTCAATGGCACTGGCCCGTCATCAAGGCAAGATTCTGGTGGAGTTCTCCAGTAAACAGAGGGCATTCTGAAAAGCGTGTCTGGGTCTACCAGGACATAAGAACACCTCCTGTAAAACTCGAGGAGCAGAGTGGTCATTGGAGTGGGAAAAAAGGAAAAAAAAATCCTTCAAGGGACAAGAGACACCAAGCAGTCACAAGACCACAGAGTATTCAACAAGGGTTAGTCAGCTGTCTTCTGTCAGTTACGATGTGTAAGGTTTACAAACACTGTGAGCAAGATATAGTTAACAGAAAACGAAAAAAAGGCAATAGCTTTAAAAAATAAAGGCAGCTAATAGGTACACAAAGGAGAGGATTTACATTTTTAACTTATCCTTTCAACAGGACTTTTCTCTTACTCCATCTTATTTTAAATGTCCTGAATCGCCAACCTTAAAATACTGACAGGTACTCAAGAGACTCAAATTTAGAGAGGAGTTGTTAAAAGTGACTTCTGCCCATTCACGAGTCATCAACAATAACACTGGCTTGTAGCCTGCAGAACAATCCCTTCCTTACAGAAGACTGGAAGATGATTTCCTTGAGGTAATCATCTAAGAGCTAAGAGCTGGTATGTTACTTAAGCCTGGATGTTCTGAAGTAACGCAGGCCTTCAAAAGGGAGCCACCTTCATTTTACATTCCTAAGAAAGGAAGAAAACAGAAAACTACTACTTAATATTGCTGAAACATGTATAGATAGACACATAAATCAGAAGGATCCTCAAAAAAAAAAAAAAAATTAACACAGTAATGGGCATTTCCAAAAGGTGACAAATACTTTAAATAAAAAATTTGTGAAATATAAAACTCAAAATATACAAACAAAAATAGCAAAGGAGATAAGACGCTGCTGTGGACTGGGTCCTGGGCAGGGACTGTCACTGTTGATGGGACGACACATATGGACTGTACGAGAAGTCTGGGAGGCGCTGGAAACGGTGGTGGCTCCGCTTGTTTCTGTCAACCCACTGACTCAGACTGTATCTCTGCAGCGGTTTCTGTCGGAACCGGGCATAGTTTCTATTGAGAAGAGAATAAAAACAACAGGGATTTTCAGTTGGAATGGCCACTTGTACACAAAACAGCTACAAAATTTGTTTGTTTTAGCTTGTTTTTCAAGATAGGGTTTCTCTGTATAGCAGCCCTGGCTGTCCTGGAACTTGATTTGTAGACCAGACTGGCCTTGAACTCAGAGATCCTCCTGCCTCTGCCTCACAGGTGCTAGGATTAAAGGTGTGTGCTACCATGTCCGGCTGTTTTCATAACTATTTTTGAAGACATTTTTACTCCTAGAAGTCAGATTATATATGTTGTTGTTTGTCTATGAGACAGGGTCTCTCTAACTTTCCTGGAACTATGTCGATCAGGCTAAACTCACAGAGATTTATCTAATTCTGCCTCCTGAGTAAGACTAATATAATATTTTGATTTAAAATTTGTATACTATTTTCATCCTATGAAAACCATATCATAAATGCTGTTTCCTTTCAACTCTCAAGGCCACCTCGTTCCTATGGTATTGTTATGGTAAGTGCCATATATCTCATGTTCTAAGGAAAATCAATGTGTCAGGTTTAAGAACCAGGCATGGAGTGTGGGAATGATTTCTCTCGTGCTTCTATATTCTAACCAAAAAAATAAATATCATTGATTTTGATGCTTAAAAAAAAAAAAAAAAAAAAAAAAAAAAACCAGGCATGGCAGTGTACACCTGTAATCCCTACACTCTGAGTCAAGGCATCCTCAGCTACAGCTACATCTACATGACCAGTGTGAGCTACAGAAGGCCCTGTCTCAAAAAACCAAAAAATAGTTCAAGGAGAATTTCCCCCCTCTAGAAGTGTTTCGAGCAGGATGTCTTTCACTGACTCATCAGACCCACACCTCCAACAGGACTGCACTGTTAACACAGATCAAGGTTGCTTAGGCCACAGCAGTTCAAATTAGATAAAAAGAATTCCCAGAGAAGGTAAGTCATCTTGTGAGTAGCATATGGTAAGTTTGGAGACTGAATAACCAATAACACAGACCCATAGTAAGGTCCGAGAGTCACCTGTTCTGGGTGTGGGTTCTGAGAAAGATCCTTAATAATTTGACCCAATCTCAATTCCAAAAATGTAACCAATAACCACTTAGGAAGCTTGTCAAAGATACAGATTCTTAGCCAGGTGTGGTGGGATCACACATGTAATCCCAGTATGGGGGAAGCCAAGGCAAAGGGGGTTAGCAAGATGGCCCTGTGGGTAAAGGGACCTGCCAGCACACCTAACCAAGCTGAATTCAAGCCCAGAACTCCCCGAAGGAAGAGGGTTGTGTTCTGACCTCCATGTGCATGCTGTGGTGCTTGTCCAGCTGGGCCTTGCAATACTACTGACTCAGAAAAGGATTCTTGGACCCTTTCTCCCCTGGAGTGAAGAAGGCTGGGACATTACCCAGGGAGTTGTGAGAAGCAGCCAAGTTTGGGAATAATTTGAACAGTACTTGACTTTTATCTACCACTATGTGAGACTATCTGTTGAATTATTTAAACACCCTCTTAAGTTAATATTAGTGAAATCCTACTGGGAAAGTACTGACATTAATTTCTACACTAATAAGGAAATTAAGCCTCAGGTTAAGTAAATTTCCCAAGGTCACATAGAGGAGTAGGGAGAAAAGCCTGGATTACAATTCATTTATCTGACTCCAAAATGTACTTAGTAACAACTATGTTATACTGCCCCCTCTTTTTTGAGGGTATGTGTGTGTGTGCAGAAGAGCTTACAACTGAGCTACATTTCCATCCCTACACCATCTGAGAACTGCTTATGTTTTCTGGTTTTATTTCAAGTTATTTAGTTGTTTGTTTATTTATTTAGAGAATCTTGCTATGCATCCTGGAATTTGCTATGTACCCCAAGATAGCTTAGAATTTATAGCAATGGGGTTGGAGAGGTGGCTCAGAGGTTAAGAGCACTGGCTGTTCTTCCAGAGGTCATGAGTTCAACTCCCAGCAACCACATGGTGGCTCACAACCATCTGTAATGTGATCTGGTGTCCTCTTCTGGTGTTCAGGTACATGCAAGCAAGCAGAACACTGTGTATAGATAATAAATAAATATTAAAAAAAATTTTATAGCAATTATCCTGCTTCTGCCTGCAGAGTGCTGAAGTGCTGTGGTTCTGAGGGAAGCCAGCATAACTAGAAGACTAGGCAGTAAGAGTAGTAGATGAGGTTGGTGAGTCCAGCAAAGCACACAGACATTCTCAGAGGAGTGATGGCTAGCTGGCTGGAAGCCAGTGGCAAAGAGTGAGAAAGACGGGAGCTTGACTTATGCTTTAGGAGAATCTGTCTGGCTTCTGATGTAAGAACAGTAAGCAGGCAATGACAGATGTAGGGTACTTGCAATAATCCAGGAAAAATAATGAGATATGGTCAGCTTTGGGTATATGTAGAAGCTGTATGATTTCCTTATGCCATAATATGGAGTGAGAGAGAAAAATGTTATAGTAACACCGAGGCTTTTGTGTTTTTGTTTTGTTTTAAAGACAGGGCCTCACTATGTACACCTGGCTCGCCTGGAACTATGTAGACTGAGGTGGCCTTGAACTCACAGAGATCTGCCTGCTTTTGGGATTAAAGGCGTATACAACCCTAAGGTTTCTGAGTCACTGAATTAAAATTAAAACTGTACTGCATCAAGAACATAGATTTTTTTTTTTCAAGATTTATTTATTTAGTATACAGCATGTATGACTGCAGGTCAGAAAAGGGTACCAGATCTCATTACAGATGGTTGTGAGCCACCTTGTGGTTGCTGGGAATTGAACTCAGGACCTCTGAAAAAGCAGTCAGTGCTCTTAACTGCTGAGCCATCTCTCCAGCCCCAAACATAGATTTTTTTAAAAAAATGCGTTTGTTTATTTATTTGTGTGTGTGTGTGTGTGTGTGTGTGTGTGTGTGTGTGTAGGTGCCCATGTGCCACAGCTCATGTGTGAAAAGCAGAGGACAATTTGCAGGAGTTGGTTCTCTTTTTCTTCTTCTACCATGTGGGTTCTGGGGATGAACATAAGCTGATAGCCTTGGCATCAATGGCCTGTACTCACTGAGCAATCTTGCCAGCTCAAGAACCCAGATTTTAGTTTAGTTTACCTGTGATAGTACATGCCTATAATCTTGCCATCCAGGAAGTAGAAGCACCATGGTTTTGATCCTAGCCTGGCTACATAAGGAGACCCCATCTCAAAACAGACAAACACACGCTCTAGATTTTTTGTTTGTTTGTTTTGAGACAGACTCTCAGTATGGAACCCTGGCTGGCCTAGAACTTGCAATGTAACTTGCTCTGTAGACCAGACTGGCCTCAAACTCAAGAGATCCACTGGCCTCTGCCTCCCAAGTGCTGTGATTAAAGGTATGTGCTACCCTGCCCAGACTAGTACCCTGGATACTGAAGCTGGGTATGGCAGTGCATGATTATATGATGAATAAGACTTGGGAGCCTGAGGCTGGCCTGAACAGCAAGACCTTGTAACGTTGAAGGAGGAGGAAGAGGAAGTAATTCTTGATTCAGGGGCCAACAAGATGCCTCAGTGGGCAAAAGCACTTTCTGCAAAAACCTGACAACCTGCCGAGCAGTGGTGGCGCACGCTTTTAACCCCAGCACTTGGGAGGCAGAGCCTGGGCTACCAAGTGAGTTCTAGGAAAGATGCAAAGCTACACAGAGAAACCCTGTCTCGAAAAACCAAAAAAAAAAACAACCAAACCTGACAACCTGAGTTCAACCCCTGAATTTCAAGTAAAGGTGGACGGAGAGAACTGACTCCACTGCACATCTACCACACATGCACGTGCTCCCCCCATACACGTCACATGTGCACAACGATAAATAAGACAGAAACCAGATTTTTAGAACCAGAAATTTTAGTGACAACCACAAAACTGAAGTGAACCAATCATAATCATAGAGCTAGTTAGTTAAATATTGTGCACCGAGTATTAAAACTGAATTCTGGTCCAATTCATAGTTCATTCTAAGGCCATGTTTCTTTTTCTGGAAATAAAGACCTGGAAATCATATTTCCCTTGCAACCAAATTCTAGCCTTTCCACCTTCAGAAGGAAGAAGCCCCACTTACCGTGTAGTAAGATCTGAAGGATGCTGCCAGTCTGGGTTCTGCATATGAACTTGGTCCATCAGAGCATCTAGCTCTCCCAAGGTAGCTGTGATAGAGGGAAGAGTGCTTAGTAAGCAGTTGAGTGTACTATGTTTGCCTCGATCAACAAAGCACATGTTTTGAGGAAAAGAAAACAGGCACTTGACCTTCTAATACCTGCTGGGATTATCACAAGCAGCCAGCACAGAAACTCTAGGCCAGATGGAGGCACTGCTTTTGGACAGTGACGGGGAAACAGAAATGGCAATGATCATTTCTTTAACACTTCAGAGGTACCTAAGAATGTGGCAGTGAACAGGACATGTCTCTCTGCCCTCACAGCATGTGGAAGGAGATATGCAAGCAGCTGCTCAGACTGGGGTGTGGGAACCAGGAAAACTAGTCAGGGATCAGAAGGAGCATAGACATCAGTGAGGTAACAGGTTATAGGAGGCTTTTTTAAGAAAAGTAGCTATTACAAAGGCTCAGAGACAAAGAACAGTAAAACACACTGAAGAAAAACTAAGTTTAGAACAGATGGAGACAAGCACTCTTTGCTAACAAGAAAAACAGTTAAAGACAATTTTCCACAATCCTTGAGAACCTGACAATATACTACATACTTCATGTTATCTTATTAAAAAATCATATATGCCAGGCATGGTGGTACACGCCTTTAACCTCAGTCCTTGGGAGGCAGAGGCAGGCATGGGATCTCTGTGAGTTCATGGCCAATCTGGTTTACAGATCAAGTTCCAGATCAGCCAGGGCTGTTACACAGAGCCTCCTGTCTTGGGGGAAAAAAATCACGTATGTTCAAAACAGCTATTCTAACTTATCTTAGATAGTGTTCTGTTGCTGTGAAGAGACACCATGACCAAGGCAATTCCTATGAAAGAAAGCATTTAATTGAAATGCTTTTTTAAAAAATTTGTTTTTTTGCTGGGTGGTGGTGACACACAGCTTTAATCTCAGCATTTGGGAAGCAGAGGCAGGCAGATCTCTGAGTTTGAGGCCAGTCTGATCTACAGAGTGAGTTCTAGGTCAACCAGTACTCCATAAAGAAACCCAGTCTCAAAAAAATAAAAGTTTTAGATTCATATTTATGTGCATATATGTGTGTAAGAGACAGGCAGGCCTGGTTTGCATAGAGGTCAGAAGAAGGCACTGGCTTCCCAGAAACTGAGTTATGAATGGTTGCTATCTACCATGTGAGTACTGGAAACAAGACCTGGGGCCTCTGTAAGAACAATTAAGTTCTGGACGTGACAGGACAAAGGTTCCTGTATCTTGTCTCGGCTGTAACCATCTTTGGTTTCACCTGAAACTCTGACCCTTCTTTATCCCCGACCCGTCACTGTGAAAGGTCCCATGGGAAAGTAAGTACCCAACCCTGTTCTAGAAACTCAGGGCTGAAATGCCCCAGCTAATGGCATGGTTTGGCTTCTGTTAAAACTGCTTGCTTCTTTACTTCCTTCTGCAACTGCCATCCAGGAGGCAGTTTTTCTGGGTCCTTTGCCTTTAAATGCTCCCCATAAAATACATTCAGGGACGCTCTGAAAGAAGTGCTTCTCTCCAGACAGTCTCCAGCTGGTCTAATGCAGAACCTCAAGTCAGATTTTGGTCATGCTGAGTGGTCTTTGGGTCTGTATCCTGCAACACGAGTAGCCACTCAGCCATTTCTCCAGCCTTAACACTTGGGGGCTAAGGCAGGAGGACTGCCATGGGTTCAAGGCTACCCTGGAATACAGAGGCCACATCTCAGAAACAAATAAATAAACAAAAACCCAAAAATGAAAAAGAAAGAAGAAAACCAGTAACAGTAACACCACTACCCTGAAACTTGGGGCTGGAGAGACTGCTCAGCACTTTCTGCTCTTGCAGAGGACCTGGGTTCGGTTCCCGGTATCCACATGGCTAACAGCTACTTGTCACTCCAGTTCCAGAGGATCCAACACCCTCTTATGATTTCCACAGGCACCAAGCATGCACGTGGTACAGATGATATCCCATGTACATAAAATAAATCTTAAAAAACAAAACAAAACCTTAAACTTGAGCTTAAACTGCACAAAAACAAATAAAAATTAAAATTGTTGGGAAACAATTTCCCTAGACCAATGGTTCTCAAATTGAATATGTATATATTAAGATGGAGATTACATAACAGACTGCCGGTGGCTAACACCCCAGAGTTTCTGGTTGTGTAGGTCTGGGGTTTCTAACATATTCTTAGTGCTGCCAATACTGCTTATCTAAGAACCTCTTTATTTTTTTAAATCACCTTAAAATGTTAATAGTCTTTATTTGTTATTATGTATATATTATACACACACACATATATATTAAAATACCTTTCCCTAATTAAAAGACAGCATTTTTAGATACAGGGAACTGTAAATGACATAGTAAGAAAAATATAGACAATTCACTAAGTGCATCAATCACATTCCAGGATGGGCTCCATGCCCAGGACTTCCGTGATTTTTTTTTGTGTGCTTTCAGTTTTTGTTTGTTATTTTTTATAATATTAGTTTTTCGTTTGTTGTTTTGGGGAGTGCTTTTTTTTTTTTTAAAGGAAGAAAGAACATGAAGTTAGGTGGGTAGGGAGATGGGGAAGGGAAAGTATATGATCAAAAATGAAAAAAAAACCCAAATTCTTAAAAAATATGTATATACATATATGCATACACAATTGCTTCTGCATTTTTTAACCATTTCCTAGAACAAGGTAATAAACACAATTGAAACGAAGGTGAATCCTGTTCATTTCTGAAACAGCAATGAGATTCTATTCCTAATTTTAAACACACTCCTATAACCAGTTATATATATCTAAACAGGAAATTCAACTTCAATAGGCTGAGAGAGGGCAATATTCTCCATCTTTGTGAAGAGTTGACATTACTAATTATTTCCAATTACCTTTAGAAAGGAAAAACAACGACATACTATTTACTGAGACAAGACTACTGCTTTTCTTGTTATTTGTTTGAGACAGGGCGGTGTAGTCCCCGCTAAACTAGAGCTCCCTATATAACCCAACTGGCCGCAAAGATCTGTCGGCCTCTGCCTCCAGAGTGCTGGAATCAAAGGCATATGTTACCATATTATACCTGGATTGGATTATGGCTTTTATTTTTGTTTTTTCTCTGTGACAGGGTTTCTCTGTGTAGCCTTGGCTGTTCTGGAACTCACTCTGTAGACCAGGCTAGTGGATTATGTTTTTTAATATACTATATTGTAGAAAGCTAAGCAACTGAGGCAATGTGAGATGCCAGTGGCCGTGGGTTCTAGAGGCAATCCTATCCCACCTGTTTAACCTCATGAAGATGGGTTTTGTCAGAGTTTGTACCATGAACATGGCAGGCTGGTGTCCCTTGGCACCCTTGTTTTATTTTAGACTTGGAATGTGGGGTCAGAGCTGATTGGCAGCATGGGGAGAAACCATGATGCAGAGTGGCAGCACGCTGGGGACATTCATGGCTACCAAAATAGGCATATAACGCTAATGGAGACAATGAATGCCTGCTAAATTTACTTCCCATCCATTCTGACACTTGTACTGTAACAGAACAAAGCTTTTTCAAAATGGGTGATATGATGGCTCGGCAGGTCAGGGCACTTGACAATATGCATGCCAACTTGAGTTTGGTCCTTTTAAAGCAGTTAAAAGACAGAACCCAGCTGGGCGGTGGTGGCGCACGCCTTTAATCGCAGCACTCGGGAGGCAGAGGCAGGTGGACCTCTGTGAGTTCGAGACCAGCCTAGTCCACAGAGTGAGTTCCAGGACAGCCAAGGCTACACAAAGAAACCCTGTCTCAAAAAACCAAAAAACCAAAATCCAGTCTCCCCCCACCCCACAAAAAAGATATCTTGGGCAGGGGTGGCGCAAGCCTTTAATCCTAGCACGCAGGCAGCAGAGACAGGTGAATCTCTGAAAATGTAAAAACATATTCACTTTGTAAGTCAATCTTACTTAAATTAGGACTGTTGAACACAACTATTTTCTTAAAAAAAAAAAAAAAAAAAAAAAGTTAGGTGTAGTTATCATACCCACTAGTAATCCCAGTGCTGGGGAGGTAGAAGCAGAAAGATCACTAGGGTTCACTGGCCAGACAGCCTAGTTTAATTCACAAGCTCCAGGCCAATGAGAGACCTTGCAACAAAAAACCCAAGGTGGACGACTACTGAAGAATGCACACACACACACAGCACGCACACACACAGATACTTGTCTCATAAACAAGGCAGTGGCTATTATCACTCAGTAGCTTCTCTGAAACGGCCTTTTCACTACATAGCCCTGGCTGGCATGGAACGCATTACATAGAGCAGGCTGGCCTTGAACTCAAGAGATCTGCCTGCCTCTGCCTCCCAAGTACAGGGGTTAAAGGCAAGTACCATCATGCCCAGCCTTACTAAGTAGATTTTTTAAAAGAAAAGCTATTGTCTGCCCTTTCTTTATATATATATATATATATATTTTTAATTTATCAAGGCAGGGTCCCCCCTACACCAGATCTAGCTTTTTAGTGCCAGGAAAAATCATTTTGTTTTAGGGATGTACTTTTTGGGATTCTTCAAATACTCCATTGTAGGGAGCATGTAAAGTCCTGAGTGAATGTGAAATGTTGACATGGGCATGGGCATGTCAAGAACCAAAGCCTCAGAGCAATAGGATGGGCAAAAATCTTCTGGGGTGAGGCTCAGAGGGATGGCAAAGCAGTCCTCTGTTCCAAGTGCCAATGTTGACAGTGTGTGTAGAAAATGTCTACTATAGCTCCCTTCCCCCCACGTTTATGGCCTGAAGATTGCTCCTCCTGGTTCAGCCGTATCCAATAACCTGGCCTCCCTAGTCAACTGTATAGAGTGAACATACTGAGCTGCTTCTCCATCAGTAGCCAGTCCACCTGAGCCCAGCTTTTCTGTGTGCCTGTGTTTGTCGTTTCTTCATCCCCTTGCCACGCTATTTAGGTCAATGCCCGGAGCTGTGCAGAGAATTCCATTCATGTATCCTCTTCACAGTGATGCCTTTGTTCTTGCTGGCCTTGGTGTAAAAAAATCAATCCAGTTACCCCAACCTCTTCCACCCAAAGAGACATGGAGATTTGGATTAGTCTCCAGCTTGCCTATTTTAGACACATGTATGCATACAACACATACGCATAAACACAATAGGTGTAATAAAAGAAATTAGAAAAAAATATATTGGCAAGGTGGGTGTAGTGGCACAAGCCTTTAATCCCAGCACTTAGAAGGCAAAGGCAGGCATATCTGTTGAGTTTGAGGCCAACCTGGTCTACAAAGCGAGTTCCAGGACAGTCAGGACTACACTGAGAAACCCTGCCTCAAAACACCAAATAAATAAAGAAGGAATGAAAGAACTTGTTCCTAAGAGTAATCTTTATTGTTAAAAAGGTCTAATAATCTGGATTATGATAGTTAACATTTATCAAGTACATATGTACCAGGTTTCCCACTAAATGTTTTACATGTATTACTGAATTCTAACAATCACTAAGAGACCAATGATATTTGTTTTATTCACAAGAAAACTGAAGTGTAGAGAAGACACTCAGCCATCATCTAATATATTCATTGGTAAGCCAGGATTCAAACCCAGGTGAGGCTAATAATCCAAAAACCTTCTTTCAGTTAATTACTTCAACCTCTTCCTCCAAATTTAGAGATACTAACAAGAACTGGAACATTTAAATGTTCTCTTCTCTTCACAGTCTCTAACAGATGGGCTTTCTTGGACCAACAGTCAGTATCATGATTTTATTTTTAAGTTGTGGCTAAAAGGTGGTGAAGATTGTCCTTTGTTCTGTGGCTAAATGAAATTCATTGAACAATAAAAACTGGAGGGAAAAAACCTTACACTTCAGCAATTCAATCACTAATGTACACCTTAACTAATAAATACGAAGCTGGTACTGAGGAAAATTCCACCTAATAAGTGGCCTTAATAATTTAAAAACTGGGTCTGCAAAAGCACTGGCTGTTCTTGCAGAGGACCTGGGTTCCATTTCCAGCCCCACATGGTGGCTGCCAGTAACTTTGGCTCCAGAGGATTCAGTGCCCTCTTCTGGCACCTGCTATCACCAGGCACATAAAACACTCATACACACATAAATCTTTAAAAAGCTGGAAAGTGAACTGTTCTATCAAAAGTGAACAGATATGAGTACCTGCTACTCAATTCTGACAAGTTTTGTACTTCTCCATATTTTGTACTGTATAATATACTACCTATTTCAACATAAAACCAAAGAACAAAATCTACCATCTGGCTAATAACTAGAACATACCCCAGCACCAACAGTTTATTAACAGAATCAATTTGATACTGTCCTTAGGAATGTGAGGTTTAGTAGTGACAGGGAAGGAAGTGGATGCATATAATACACAGCCAGGCTCTAGAAGAGAATATAGTCAATTCTGACAGTTAACAGAGCAGCAGAAACACTCTTGGACCATGACAGGTAAAGGAAATCTGAACAGGAAACAATGACCTATCTGATGGAGTCCTTAAGGGCAAGGAACTTGACTCTGTGGTTCTTTTTTTATTATGAAATCTAGCTATATGATTAAGAATCTACTCTTGGGGTTGGGAATTTAGCTCAGTGGTAGAGTGCTTGCCTAGCAAGCGCAAGGCCCTGGGTTCAATCCTCAGTTCCAAAAAAAAAAAAAAAAAAGGAATCTACTCTCTTCTCCCTGAACCCCAGGATTCTTTTGTGTACCTCTGTGTAACCACAGAGGCCAGAAGATATTGCTGGGTGACTTCCTTCATGACTTTTTTTTTTTTTTTTTTTTTTTTTAAAGATTTATGTATTTCTCGGGGGAGACCTTGATCTGGAGGAGGTAGGAATGGGGATGGGCTGGGGGGAAGGAGAGGGGGGCAGGAAGGGAGAGAACAAGGGAATCTGTGGCTGTTATGTAGAACTGAAAAGTATTGTAAAATAAAATAAAAATAAATAAATAAATAAAAGATTTATGTATTTATTATGTATACAGTGTTCTGCCTGCATGTGTCCCTGCAGGTTAGAAGAGGGCACCAGATCTCATTATAGATGGTTGGGAACCACCATGTAGTTGCTGGGAACTGAACTCAGGACCTCTGGGAGAGCAGCCAGTGCTCTTAACCTCAGCCATCTCTCCAGCCCCATGACTTCTTTTTTGAATTAAAATCTCTCACTGAACCTGAAGCTCAACAATTGGCCAAACTTGTTGGCCAGTGAGACTCTGGGATCCTGCTCTCTGTCTCAGCGGTGAGACCTATTAGTGCAAACATGTACAAAACATAACTAATAAAAAATTAAAGAAACACAAGACTACTTTTCTCATTTAATTGACCAAAATCAAAGAAAATTACAAAGTACTTTCAGGGCCTGCAGTTAAGGCTTGATGATACAGTGAGTGTTTAGTACATGGGAGACCCTGGAATTCAACCCTCAGCACAGACACAGACACACACACACACAAAATTACATAAAAAAATAAAACAATCTTTTTATTTTTTTTTTGGTTTCTCGAGACAGGGTTTCTCTGTGTAGTTTTGGTGCCTTTCCTGGAACTCACTCTGTAGCCCAGGCTGGCCTCGAACTCACAGAGATCCACCTGCCTCTGCCTCCCCAGTGCTGGGATTAAAGGCGTGCGCCGCCGCCGCCGCGCCGCCCGCCGCGGCGCCGCACCACCACCTGGCCAAAACAATCTTTTTTTTTTTTTTTTTTTGAGTTGAGGATCGAGCCCAGGACCTTGCGTTTGCTAGGCAAGTGCTCTACCACTGACCTAAATCCCCAACCCCAAAATAATCTTTTTAAAGTGTGAAAATAAAACCTTATTTGTGTGTGTGGGGGGAAATCAGTAAGTTTGATAAACCCATAGATACACTGTTCAAGAAAGCAAAACAAGAAAAATAAAACAACCCAGCCACCCACACAGATTACCTGCACTGGGACTGAGATGGAGTAACTCTATATACCCTAGGACAGTTAGAGTAATAATAGGGAATATTATCAATAATTTTTCTTCAATAAATTAATTATTCAGATGAGATGGACAAGTTCTTTTAAGACAAAAGCTAAAATAAAGTTAGGGAGCCAGCATAGTGGCACACACCCAGCACTTGGGAGGCAGACCTCTGTGAATTCGAGGCCAGCCTGGTCTGCATAGTTCCAGGACAGCCAGAGCTACACAGTGAAAACCCTGTCTTGAAAATAAATAAAATGAAATAAAGTTAGCATTACCATGATCAAGAAAACTAAAGACAATACTTGTAAATAATAAAAATCCCCCTCCCACTCCCACCCCAAGACAGGGTTTCTCTATGCAGCCCTGGCTATCCTAGAATTCACAGAGATCTGCCTGCTTTTGCCTCCTGAGTGCTGGGATTAAAGAGATGTGCCACCACCACCCAGCTAAAAATCCTTTTAAAAGGTGGTGACAGGATGGGTAAGCAGATGAAGTGGCTTGCTGTGTAAGTCTGATGACATGAGTTCAAGCCCCAGAACCCAGAGAAGTGGGTGACTCTACAAAGTTGCCCTCTGACCTCCACAAGCATGGCATGTTAAACATTCACTTAACGTCTGTCTGTCTCTCTCTCTCTCTTTCACATAATTTTAACAATCCTTTAACAAAAGAATTAGCAAATTGAGTAAAGGTAATTTAAGATTAAGAAAATGTATGCAAGCTGGCCTAACAGTATAGAGGCTAGGGGTTTTGGCTAGTATGTGCAAGCCCTTGGATTCAGTTTCTAAGACCACAAAATTCAGTCTATCAATCAGTGTAAGATAACATAATACAAAATAAAAGAAAAATACTATAAGGATATTTGTAAATACTATAAGTAAATGCAGAAAGTGCATTTAGTAAAATTTGCTAGTTGTTCATGATAAAAATTATCAGAAGGAATTTCCCTAACCTAATAATAGCATTTATGATAAAACCTATATCATCTATGATAAATCTATATCATAGTTAATGTGCTCGAGGCCACAGGCAGTACAGTAAAACAAGAGAAATAAAAGGCTTATAAACTGGAAAGAAATCAACTGTCTTTATTTACAGATATTATCATAACAGCAAATTCTAAAATATCTATAAAAAAAGTTCAGAAAAGTAACAGAAAAATTCAGCATAATTCATCCAATATAGTCAAAATATAAAAAAAAAACAGTATTTCTATAGTCTAGCAATGACCAACTAGATATTAAAAAATTTAAATATCATTTAACACAGCACAAACAAGTATTAAGTACTTATGAATGAACTTAACAAAATTTATACAAGACCTATAATAATAATAGCCAAAACATACTGTTGAGAGAAATTTAAAAATACATTAGTAAATGAACAAATATGTCATAGATGTTCATAGATGGAGGCAGAGGAGGATCAGCAGTTCAGGTCATCTCCAAATACATGATGAGTTCAAGGTCAGCCTGGGTTATTGGAGATCCTGTCTCAAAAAAAACCAAAACAAAACAAGCCAAGTATGGTGTTGAACACCTTTAATCCCAGCACTTGGGAGGCAGGGGAAGGTGGATCTCTGAGTTCAAGGCCAGCCTGGTCTACAGAGTGAGTACCAGGACAGCCAGGGGGACACGAAGAGACTAAAAAACCCAAGCAAACAAACAAAAAAGCTTAGTAAAAGTATATTTGCTAACAACGAAGCCATCTGTATAGACCAGATGACAGCTAATAGCCTAGGTGTGGTAATACATGCATTGCAGAGGCATACAAAGGCAGGCAACAGATCTCTGTAAGCCTGTTCTGCATAGCTCCGGAATAGCCTGAGCTACAGAGTAAGACCCTATCTCACAACAAAACAACTAAAAAACAACAAACAAACAAATAAACAAAAAAAAACCCCACCTACTCAAGGGTGGAAAAGAGGACCTGAATTTGAATTCCCAGCAGTTAAGCTGGGATTAGGCATGGTAGTGCAGGCCTTCAATACCAGCACCTGGGAGGCAGAGGCAGGCAGATCTCTGAATTCAAGGCCAGCCTAGTCTACATATAGCAATCCAGGACAGCCAGGGCTACACTGAGAAACCCTGTCTTGAAAACAAAAACAAATAAACAAACAAAAGGTATGTGTATGTGTGTATGACTACACATACCTCAACTCCAGAGGCAGGGACAGATGGGTCTACGATCTTGAGAGCTTGTTTAGCCAGCCTAGCCTAACCTGGGGGCTTGAATTTTGGTGAGAGACCAAAGCAAGATCAAGGAAGTAAGGCAGAGTATGATAGAGAAAAAAGCAGTCTTCCTCCGGTCTGCACAGATACACGCACACACATATACGCCTGACACTCAAGAAAAAAAATTTCTTTTATTATTTTTTATTTTTATTTTATGTGCATTGATGTTTTGCCTGCACATGTCTGTATGAGGGTGTTGGATCCAACTGGAGTTACAGCAGTTGTGAGCTGCCATGTGGGTGCTTGGAACTGAACCCAGGTCCACAGGAAGAACAGTCAGTGCTCTTAACTGCTGAGCTATCTTTCCAGTTCCCTATTATTATTATTTTTGAGACAGGGTCTTTTTTACATCTCCTTGGCTATCTGGGAACTCATTGTGTAGACCAGGCTAGCCTCATTTTACAGAGATCCATCTGCTGCTGCCTCCTAAGTGCTGGTATTAAGTGTGTGCTACCATACACAGTTCCTTGTAATCTATCTAAAAACCTAGCAAGTGTGTTTTGATTAATATATAAGAATCAACTGAATTTTTATACTACCACAGAACAGACTTATTTGTGTGTATTATATGTAGGGGGTGTTTCTGAGACAGGGTCTTATGTAATTCAGGCTAGTCTCAAACTTCTGAATGCTGGGATGACACTTGTGTGCTACCATTCCTAGCCAAACACCGCAATTCTAAAAGGTATCTTTGACAAAAGCATCACCATATAAAATACTCAGGGATTCCAAAGACGTACAAGAGTGTACATCAAAAGCTATAAAACAGCTATCCATGGAGGCTCAAGCCTGTAATACCAACACTTAGAAGGCTAAAGCAGGAGAACAGGAAGTTCAAGGCCAGCTGGTGGTACACACCTTTAATCCCAGCAACCAAGAGGCAAAGGCAGGTGGATCTCTGTGAGTTCGAGGCCAGCCTGGTCTACAGAGTGAGTTCCAGGACAGCCAGAGATACACAAAGAAACCCTGTCTCCAAAACAAACAAAAAAGTTCAAGATCAGTATAGGCTACATAAAAGCTTGAAGACACTGGGGGTTACAAAATACTGCTGAAAGAAATTAAAGATTTGAATAAGTAAGGATCAAAATACTCAAGATATTCATTCTTGCTAAATTTTACCCAATGTCTATAAATCCAATGCAATTTTAGTAAAATTCCAGGATGTGTTTTAAATAAATTAATAGGTTGGTTCTAAAATTTATGCATCTGGGGGCTGGAATGATGGCTCAGTGGTTTAATTCCCAGTACTCCAATGGCAGTTCACAACCATCTGTAATTTCAATTTCAGAGTATCCAATGCCCTCTTCTGGCTCCTAGGATACTACCCACACATGGTGCACAGACATATATGCAGGCAAAACACTACTACACATAATAAAATAAAAATTAAAAATAAAATTTATGCATTAATACAAAAAAATATAATAGCCAAAATAACTACAAAACAAAACTTCGGGTGCTTTCCCACAGGGCTGACAGCTGAGTTCAATCTCGGGTACACACATGGTGAGGGGAGAACTGACTCCTGCAAGTGTCCTCTGCTGAGGCAGGCACACAGACACTCACAAATAATAAATGTCATCTTCAAACATGAAAAAAAGGAAAGAGCAACAGCAAACAACTTTGCCTTATATCTTGTACCAGGTACAGAGTAATTTCAGACAGATAACAGATCTCACTCTAACAGCTAAAGCTGTAAAACATACTTGAGTCAGGCAAAGATTTCTTAGCACACAAAAATATAAAGAATTCATAAAATTAAAAGCCAGAAACAAAAAAAAAAAAAAAAAAAAAAAAAACAAGACGCCTTTAAAGCACTCGGGAGGCAGAGGCAGGCGGATCTTTGTGAGTTCGAGGCCATCGTGGGCTACCAAGTGAGTTCCAGGAAAGGCGCAGAGCTACACAGAGAAACCCTGTCTCGAAAAAACCAAAAAAAAAAAAAAAAAAAAAAGCCAGAAACATTATAATGGTATGGAGAGTCTTTAAAAGATACAAAAATAAAACTACCACATGATCTACCTTTAGATATGTATCACAAAGAGCTAAGCATGATGGCTCATATTTGTAATCCATCATTCAGGAGGATGACCACAAATTTGAGGTTGGCCTAGGCTAAATAGTTTCAAGCCAGTCTTGATTACAAAGTGAGACCCCCATCTCCCTCCCCTGTCCCCCCACCCAAACAAGGCTTCTCTGTATATCCCTGGCTGTCCTGGAACTCGTTCTGTAGATCAGGCTGGGCTGAAATTCAGAGATCTGCCTACCTCTCTCTGCCCCCCAAGTGCTCGGATTAAAGGTCTACACCCCCCCCCCATGGAGAACCCATCTTAAAACAAACAAACAGACTACAAAAACAATCAATCACAAATTCTCAAAAGGAGATACTTACAGGCTCCATGTTTACAGCAGCACTATTCACATCAACCAGGCCAACTAGTTGTACATGTACACAACAGAATAGGTTAAAAAGGGTGTCTGTCACATGTCATAGTATGAATGAGCCTCGGCTATATTAAGTGAAAAGAGCCACTCCTAAGAAAACAAAGTCTGTGTTTTCATCAGTATGAAGCATCTAAAGTAGTCAAATTCCTAACAGAAAACAGCATGATAGTGACCAGGAACTGGGGTATGAAGGGAAGGGGAGTTGTTTATTGACAGGTACAGAGTTTCGGGATTTGGATTATGAAAAAGTTCTAGAGAGGGGCTGGAGATATGGCTCAGAGGTTAAGAGCACTGGCTGCTCTTCCAGAAGTTCTGAGTTCAATTCCCAGCAACCACTTGGTAGCTCCCAATCATACATTGTGGAATCTGATGCCCTCTTCTGGCATAAAAGTGTACCTAGAGCACTCATATACAAAAAAATAAATAAAATCTCAAAAAAAAAAAAAAAAAAAAAAAGGAAATGAAGACTCACATGACTAAATGACTCAGATGACACTTGTAAGTGGGTTAATATAGTGGGCTAACATAGTAAATTTCATGCTTTAAAACAGTAATTAAAAAACAAAAAAGTTAATGGTGGTATGAGACTATAAGCCAGCTTGAAGGAAATCCTAATGGTCCAATTATTGAGATAAACTGAGCATCAAAAAGAATAGGAGCTGAGGCTGGCAAGATGACTCTGCAGTTAAGAGCAATTGCTGCTCATGTAGAGAGGACCTGGGTTCAATCCCCAGCACCCATATGGTAGCTCACAACCATCTGTAACTCCAATTCCGAGGGATCCAACACCCTCTCCTGGCTTCCAAGTGTACCAGGCACACATATAATGTACAAACATACACACAAGCAAAGCAATCACATATAATTAATTTTTTTTAAAAAATAGGAACTATAACTTTAAAAATCCATTAGGGCTGGAATATAGCTCACTTGGAGAAGAAGTATTTAACATGCAAGGCACTAAGGAGGGAGTTGTAGGTGGATATGACTGCATACATGCATAAAACTGTCAATAAATTTAAAATAGTCTTTAAAAAAATAAAGATAATATAGAGATGGAGGGGGCACTTTCTACATCCTAGTCTGACAGATGTTTCAGATGAAGAGCATCAATGAATGCACAAACCATTAGGAAAAGTTAGTTGCTGGGGAATATGATATTCATATGGTACAAAGGCATCACCCCATACATTACAGTAATTAGATGGTAAAAATGTACCTTACAATGGAAAGCTATGTCCATTAACATCTTACAAACTTGGTAACAACTTTAGCGGCCTGTCAGTTCAGTGTGTCACATATGCCTCCAAGGTTTACAGAACACAAACGTTCCTAACAGCCCTCTAAACTAGCTGTGCCCAGAATGCTTAATCTGAATCTAATTCTGCTTCTAGTTTACAGAAATACAGGAAATGAAAATCAAACTAAATGGCACTAAAGAAACAATCAGGGAGCTGGAGAGATGGCTCAGTGGTTAAGAGCACTGACTGCTCTTCCAGAGGAACCAGGTTCAATTTCTAGCAGCCACATGGCAGCTCACAACTGTCTGTAACTCCAGTTTCAAGGTACCTGACATAGACATACATGCAGGCAAAACACTAAACAAGAAAGAAAAGAAAAGAAAAGAAAAGAAAAGAAAAGAAAAGAAAAAAAAAAAAAAAAAAAAAAAAAAAAAAAAAAGAAAAGAAAAAGAAAAGAAAAGAAAAGAAAAAAGAAAAGAAAAGAAAAGAAAAGAAAAGAAAAGAAAAGAAAGAAACAATCAAGAAAAAATTTAGAATGTGGAACTACCTCTGAAAGAAGTGACTTACATTAAAAGAGACTGAGACAATAACTAAAGATTTGAACCTTCATCAGATTCTGCCTCAAGTTACATTTGGAACACTTGTGAAAATTGGAATATGGACTAGATATTAGATGATGATCTTAAGTAATATTTAAGTCAGGCGGTGGTGGTGGTGGTGGTGGTGGTGGTGGTGGTGGTGCCCGCCTTTAATCCTAACACTCAAGAGGGAGAACCAGGCAGATCTCTTTGAGTTCCAGGACAGCCAGGACTACACAGAGAAACCTTGTCTCAAAAAACAAAAATAATCAATGAACATAAAAATTTAACCTTAGTAATTAAAATAAAACATTAAATTTATCTCTCAATGACAATAAAAATTAACTTCAGTGTTTGATCAGGACAACTGGTAACATATAACAAGAATTTTTTAAATGTTTATATACTTTACCTAGTAATTCCACTTCTAGGCATTCATCCTATAGAAATAAGAGTTGTACAAAAACATTTATTGACCAAAATGTTCACTATAACATTACTAATGAAAATGTATACAATCTAATACTCCGAGACAGAATACTTTGTAATTAATACAGAATTTACTGTGGTATTTTGAGACAGGATTTTATGTAATACAGGCTGCCCTCAAACACTATTTTTTTAAAAAACTTTGTATTTATGTATTTAAGGGGGAGGGGTGAGTACTCAAACACAAAGTAAAGCTTTCTTCCTCCACCATGTGGATTCTGAAAACCAAACTCAAGTCATCCAGTTTGGCTGACACAGCCTTTCCTCACTAAGCCTCGGCACTGGTCCCAAACTCACTTTAGCTGAGGTTGGTCTCGGGTTTCTAATCTTCCTAAGTACTGGGATTATAGCTGTTTTCCAGGAGAAGCTAAAACATTTGTTACTGCTCTATATTAAGGGTCACAGTAATAGGAGGTTGAGAACCAACATGTATGTACACTAGATGCATGCCTGGTGCTAACAAAGGCCAGCAGAGGGCACTGGATCCCTGAACTGGAGTTACAAAAGATTGTGAGCTGCCATATGGGTGCTGGGAACTAAACCTATTCTTCTGCAAAAGCAGTTAAGTATGCTCAACCACTGAGCCATCTCTAAGAACCTTGGTTATTTTATTTGTTTTGGTTTTTCAAGACAGGATTTCTGTGTGTAGTCCTGGCTGTCCTGGAACTCACTCTGTAGACCAGTCTGGCCTCAAACTGAGAGATCTACCTGCCTGTCTCCTGAGTGCTGGGATTAAAGGTGTGTAGCACCGTTGCCTGGCAAGACCCTTGTTTTTAAATTACTGGATGTGTGTATGATGATATGTGTAGGTGCATGACTCATGGCACATCTGTAGAGGTTAGACTTGTGTGGAGTAGTTCTCTCCTTCCACTTTGACATGATTCTGGGGATTTAATTCACAACACCAGGCTAATGCAGCAAGCACCCTTACTCACTGAGCTATCTAACTGGCCCTTGGCTAAAAATATTAATGTGTAAATAAGGCATAGTGATGTATCCAAGGAATCCCAGCACTAAAGAGGATTATAAATTGGAAGATTGAGGATAGCGTGGGACATACAGTAAGATCTTGTCTCAAAAACAAAGAACATTTAAATGTAGAATAGTTAACATGGAAGAGTCCTTAAATACATAGTGGTGTGTTTAAGGTGTATAGCCGGAAAGTGGTGGCATACACCTTTGATTCCAGCATTAAGGCAGCAGAGGCAGGTGGATCTCTGAGTTTGAGGACAGCCTGGTCTACAGAGTGAGTTCCAGGACTACACAGAAAAACCAAAACTCAAAACCCAAACCACCCTCACATACACAAAAAAAGCAATTTACAAATTAATATATTCCCTCTTTAGGCTCTACTTTATAGAAAAAACAATATCAAAACATTAATTTTGATGTTTCTAGGTGGCAGCATGGATTGAGAGGTTGAAAGGATTGCTGTGAGTTCAAGGACAGTCTAGGATGCACTGTGAAGCCCCATCTCAAAAAGAAAACAAAATAAGGAAAGATGGAGGCTGTATCAGTGCTTTCCTCATTTGAAATATGGATTATAAAAATCTAAAAACTTGAGTGGCTGGGTATGGTGGTTTGAATGAGAATACCCCTATAGAGTCTTACGTTTGAATGTTTGGTCCCCAGTTAGTGGAACTGTTTAGGGACAGATAAGGAGGTATGGCCTTGCAAGAGGTGTGTTACTGCGGGTATACTTTTAGTTTTCAAAAGCCTTCCCTATGCCCAGTGTCTCTCTCTCTCCGCCTGTTGTCTGTCTGTAGATAAGGATGTAAAGCTCTCAGCTACTGCCCCAGTGCCATGCCTGTCTGCTTCCCACCATAATGATCGTGGAACCTTCTGAAACTGTAAGCAGCCCCCCCATTAAAAGCTTTCTAAGAGTTATGTTGGTCATGGTGGCTCTTCATAGCAATAAAAAAGTAACAAAGACATTGGGGTATAGCTCAATTGGAAGACAGCTGGCCAAGCACAAAGCACTGAACTCCAACCCTAGCACTTATAAACCTTGCATGGTGTGTACCTCTAATTCCAGCACTCAGAAGGTAAAGGCAGGTGGTTAAGAAATTCCTTTATCCTAGTACTCAGGAAACAGAGGCAAGAAGCTGTCTGTGAGTTCAAGGCTGGCCTGTTCTTATATATCAAGTTCCAGGCCAGCCAGAGACAAACAATAAACTCTTGTCTAAAAAGTTCAAGCTCATCCTTGGCTACACAATGGTAAAGAGGCTAGCCTGGCATACATGAAACTCCATCTCAAAGAATCTCCCAAAAACTTAAGACTGTGCATATGTATATTGTGAATATTGTATAGGGAAAATGACACAAAAACTTAGTATGGGGCTAGGGAGACGGTTCACTTATGCACAACATAAGGACCTGAATTTGGATCCCCAATACCCATGTAAAAAGAGCAGAGCAACACAGTAAATGTCTGTAACTCCAGCAATGGCTAGATAAAAAAGTAGATCCCAAGGGTTTGCTGGACAGTCAGTCTAGCTAAAATGGCAATTAGCTCCATGTTCAGTGAAAGAGCCTGTCTCAAAAAGTAGAGTGCAAAATGAAAAGGAAGACATCAGATTATCAATCCCAGGCCTCCACATACATGTGCATGCTCAAGTGCACATGTGTGAGCATGCACGCATGCATGCATGTATGTATGTACACACACACACACACACACACTCACACAGAGGGGAAAAAATGAATAGCTGGTGAAATGGCTTGGTAGGTAAAGGCAGTGACTTGTTATTTATATAATGATTTATATATTTATATATAAATCCAGTTTACTTGAACCTGCACAAAGGTGGGAGGAAAGAACTGACTTCAAAAAGCTGCCATTTGCCCAACACATTCAAGCCATGGTATATACACCTATGTATCATACACAACCATACAACAGTAATAAATACAATTTAAAAGCAATAACAATAGCAACAAACTTAATGCCATAACTGGATTATTGAAAAGATAAAAATGTCAGAGACACAAGAAATTTTTAGAATAACTAGACAGGAAAAAATTATTAGATGTGAAACAAGAATTTTCTAAAAGTCAAGTTTTTAAAATCTCATACAGAATGTTTCCAATATATACAAAAGTTTAAAAAGGGAGGACGGATACCTTATATACTCCTATGTACTCATAACTCAGTGTAGTGAAAAACTTAGTAGAGTCATTGTATCTGGTTTAACATCAGAACAAAGCAACTGTTTTCATATGTACTTAGGTTTTAAAGAAGTCATTGTGAAACATAGTGATTGTATTCTGTGATTTATAGAGGTGGTTTTTTTAATTTATGCCTTTGCATGTGATCTTAGTCACAAGACGCTCTTGGCAAACCAGGAAGTCTTAGATTACCAAGTACTGCAAACAGTGCACGGTAAAGACTGAGGCTGCACAGGTGATGGATTCCTTCAAGAAACACATAGATTAGACCGGGGGCTCTGCTATGAGAAACTTGGATTGCTCTAAAAAAAATAGATTTTATGTAACAGTGAATAAATATGCTTCAGAAAAGTTACAGTTTAGAGTAGGAAGTATAATCCAGATGGCATAGGAAGCCTTTTATTAAACACTTTAAATACCATATTTAGCAGATCTCTGAGGAGTTTGAGGACCATCTATTAAGCACACCTGATTTTTAACAAACTTGACTTGTTTTTAGTTACTTGCTTTAGGCTTACTTTGAAAACAAATACAGAAGGCCAAACCTTGTCCTTATAAATGAATTAAATTAATATTTAGCATTAACTACAAAGTTAGTTCTGAACACAATTTAAAAAAAAATGGTCATTTAGGTGATTGACCATTAATGTGTTATATCTTAATTTTCTTTAACAGTTATAGAAAGCAATTTTTATAAGAGGATTTTACAGTTTTAGACATACATCTTTAAGTTTTTTTTTTTTTTTTTTTTTTTTGTTACCCTGAATATACCTTTATAACCTTAGGAATTTATCATCATACAAAAATCCATTCTAATCTAAAAGATCTTGGAAACTTGCTGTTGTCTCCTTAGTCTAAAAAGAAGATATAATAGTAAGGAGAGGGTTCATTAGAACTAAGAAGATGCTGCCTTTTACCAATAACAGCCACTGCTGCTCCTGGCTTTCCTCCTAGGCAGGTTTTTCCTGCTAGTGTTTTCTAGAGACCAGCAGTTCAGTATTACTGTCATGTTTCAATAAGATTGGATCTTATTTATTATTATTATTATTAAAGCAAGGAAACTGAGCTGAAGGAGTACACTAAGCCTTTTCCCATTTTTGTCTCCTTTCCATTCCTATATCCAAACTACTCATGTCTGATCCATTCTAACTTTCTGTTAACTAGACTCAATTCAAGTACCTCATCCCAAATGTTTCCTTTTTGCTGTTGTTGTTTTTGTTTTTTTCAAGACAGGGTTTCTCTGTGTAGTTTTGATGTCTATCCTGGATCTCGCTCTGTAGACCAGGCTGGCCTTGAACTCACAAAGATCCGTCTGCCCCTGCTTCCTGAGTGCTGGGATTAAAGGCCTGTGCCACTGCTGCCCAGCTTAATTATATCCTTTTTACATTCATAATCCTTCTGCAACATTCTCTCAAGCTAGGTGGATTTCCATTCTCAGTGCATCTCAATCCTTCATGTGTTAATTTATATATGAGTTCAGTTAATGTGGAACCTCAATCTTCCTTCAGGATACTCATTTTGGATTAGGATGTGCAAACTAGGTTTCCAAAGCTATCCATTATAAGACTGATTCTTCTTAGTCCGTCCAATAAACTATCAGCCAAACTTAAATTGACAGCAGAGTCTGCTAAAATATTCAGTGGCTGAGAAACATCTAATAAAAGCTGATTGATTATAGAGTTTAGACTTTGGAGCTACCCAGAGTGGGTACAACCTTTTATGTGGAGATGTGGAATTTGTGTGTAAACATGCTCTTAGTCCTTTGCAAGAGCCATCTATAAAAGTATTAAAAGCAATCTCTATAGGATATTAAGATATAACTTTAGCAATACCCATTGTTTTTATAAAATCTTAAAAAAGAGGATTTTTTATGGATATCAAGTAACATGTTAATGTGACCTGCCAATTATTAATAGTGTAGAACAATTTATCTGTATTTTATTTAGTGGAAAAATAATTTTTGTAGGCTCTTTATCAGTAAGAGATTATTTCTATGAGTTCCCACCTTAGCAGTCACATTTCTTAATAAGCTAATAACCTGCTCTGTTTCAGGTGTACACTTTTATAGAATTTAACCAAGAGTTTCCAGAAAACAACTTAAAGAGCATAGCCAATCCTCAGTACTGATAAACAGATAAGAGCATACCCAACGATATAGTTCAAAATTATGCATTTTGCTCTTTCAGTTTACTTACTATGAAAATTAAGCATTCATTTAAGCATTTATTAGATGATCAGGAGAAGAGAACATCTTCCATATAATGATTAACCAATACCCCTGGAAATTTTAACAGCATTGGCTTAGCACTTTATGTCATGGCTGTATTTGTTTCTGTAGTAGAAGCTGGGTTTGTTTTAATTTTTTCTCCCATGAAGGGACCACTGACATTGAGTTATTCCCAATATAAGGGAAAAAAAATTTCCCATAAAGGTACCTTTAATATTTAGTTATTCCCACTATGAGGGAAAAACAAAAAACATTTAAACGAAAACCAAGCAAACAACAAGAAAATTCTGAGTCTGGGCCAGCTGCAGCATGCTCTAGCACTGAAGTCCCGCCCACCATTCCTTGGAATTCAGATGTTGCCACTGGTGGGCCCTGGGCAGAAAGGGCTGATTGGCAGCTAGCAGCCAGAGAGCTTGGAGTCCAGCTGCCATTAATTCCTTTGACTCTTTTAGAGTAATTCTATTCTGAATTTTATTTATTTAAAATCTGCCTTAAATAGGGTGAATGCATTTTATATGCCACTGCTTCCTTAAGCTGCCTCAAATCTGTCATTTTTGCAGATCTCCAATCAATCTCAATATAACCCTGAGAATACTGATTATTTGTGGGCACTTGCTGCATAGTAACTGGAAACACCTGAAGTGGTATCTTTATGACCTTAGGCAACCATTCCTCAATGCCTTCATAAGGAAGTCTTTTATTAAACATTTCCCCTTTTTTTTCTACTGGGAGAACCTTTTTTCTTCCTTTATTGTTTTGTCTCTGGAGCTATTCTATTTGTATCTGTAATTTTTGCAATTGTGCAGTCAATTCTTCAACTTCCCCTTTGTGTGAGTCTGTCTTGTCTGAACGAGGAGGAG
Organism: Peromyscus leucopus; assembly: GCF_004664715.2. NCBI lineage: Eukaryota > Metazoa > Chordata > Mammalia > Rodentia > Cricetidae > Peromyscus > Peromyscus leucopus. The sequence goes on from NC_051064.1 coordinate 129,885,664, forward strand.
GAAGAGATTCTCCTTCATCCTGGCTCTCCTCACTGTCATCTTCCTCTGGAGAAACAAACATTCTCCTCCAATGACTGACAGTTGCTAGCCAGCATGTCCTCCTTCCTACTTGCATTTTCTACATCTGACCCAGCCTTTTCTGACTCTTCATTCTGCAGCAGCTTCAGAGCATTGGGAATTACATTACATAAAGACCAAGTCTTTAATGGTATAAACTCCCCTTTCTGATGAGCTCACCTTAAAGCTCAACATGAGGAGTTGCCTGAAACCAGTAACAATGTCATTTAATTAATACAAAAAGCTCAGTAATCTCTTTTTCGTTCACTTTTGCTCCATTTCCTCGTAGTAAACATTTTAACAACTGCACATATTGCTATTCCTGAGATAGGGAATTTCCCATGTCCCTGCCAAAATCCTAGAGTCCTCACTTAAACATGAGAGTACTTACCTCCAGTCCTGGGCACCAAATGCTGGTAAACTGAGTCATGCAGGATGACTGAGGAAAGAGAGACACTCGAGGATGGGGGTGAAGCCTTGAAAGGTTGCTGGGGTTCAATCCCTTGAGGCTGTCCCCCTGCTCCTTCAAGGTTTCATTGCATCCTTGAGTGGCATTCTTCAGTTCTCCTGAATGACTCACTCAGTCTACCATCAACTCAGCTTCATTTATCAATATTTTTCAAAGTTATTTCATTTTATTTTACAAAATTTTTATTTTATGTCATCTGTTGAGACTTAAAATATATCACACAATCTTACCTATAAAAACTCTATCATGACCCAGGCATGTGGCACACACCTTTAATCCCAGCAGTTAGGAGATAGAGGCAAGAGGATCTGAGTTTGAGACCAACCTGGTCTACATATCAAGTTACAGGACAGCCAGGACTACATAGAAAGATCTACTTCTGAAAAAAAAATAAAAATAGCTGGGTAGTGGTGGCGCACGCCTTTAATCCCAGCACTTGGAGACAGAGGCAGGAGGATCTCTGTGAGTTCAAGGCCAGCCTGGACTACCAAGTGAGTTTAAGGAAAAGGTGCAAAGCTACACAGAGAAACCCTGTCTTGAAAAACCAAAGTAAACAAACAAACAAAAAGGATGAACTTTCTTTTTTAAAGACTTTTTAGTTTTATTGTATGTGTATGAGTGTTTACCTGAACACACGTATGTGTACCAAATACAAGCTCAGTCCTAACAGGGGCCAGAAGAGGGCATCAGATTCCCTGGAACTGGAGTTAGTTTTGTTTTGTTTTTTTTATACATTACAGTTTGCACTGTCATGTGGGCTCTGGGAAACAAATCTGGGACCTCTGCAAAAGCAGGGAGTGTTTTTAACCACTAAACCATTACACCAGCCCCAACTTTTCTTGTCAATAATTGTATTTAAAATAAATTCATTAGCTGAAATTGTATTAGCTTGAGCTAAATCCTGTCCTTATACATTGTATTTGCATAGGTAATTCTGTTTCACACAAGCTAAACTACATTATCCTCACTTTGCAAACAACTTTTGAGTGGCTCAAGGTCCCATTTAGCCAACAGTAGTGCCAGGATATCACCTAGAAGTTGTGCCGGTGGGATGGCTCATCAGGCACTGCTACGCCTAAGATCTAAGTTCAATATCCGTGCCGACATGGTGGAGAAAACAGACTCCTACAAGCTGCTCTCCACACACGCATTAGAAATAAAATATAATTAAAAAAATAAATAAACCTAGAAGTTAACTCTAGACTTTTATTTTTTTCAACCACTAAAGTCTGTTGCTTTCCCACTGTGTTTCTAACTATTCTTTAAAAATAGGATATAAAGAGTAGTAATTCTGAGAGAGAAATTGCTGAATGAGAAAGCAGATGGAGGGACGCTGAAGTGCAAGCAATTGCACCTTGCTTTCACGGGAAATGGTCATTGAACACCTCAATGAAAAAGGAAAATATAACTAGATATCAGTGCCAACTACTAGCCTATAAAAGTCATCTCACCACCAACCCCACATCTGACAGAGGACTGATCTCCACAGTATATAAAGAACTCAAGAAACTAGACATCAAAATACTGAACAATCCAATTAAAAAATGGGCTAAAGAGCTAAACAGAGAATTCACAAAACAAGAAACACAAATGGCTGAAAGACATTTAAAGAAATGTTCAACATCCTTAATCATCAGAGAAATGCAAATCAAAACGACTCTGAGATACCACCTTACACCTGTCAGAATGGCTACGATCAAAAACACCAATGACAGTTTGTGTTGGAGAGGATGTGGAGCAAAGGGAACACTCCTCCACTGTTGGTGGGAATGTAAACTTGTACAACCACTGTGGAAATCAGTATGGCAGTTTCTCAGAAAATTAGGAATCGAACTACCTCAAGACCCAGCCATCCCACTCTTGGGCATATACCCAAGGAATGCTGATTCATACCATAAAGATACATGCTCAGCTATGTTCATAGCAGCACTATTTGTTATAGCCAGAACCTGGAAACAACCTAGATGCCCGTCAACGGAAGAATGGATGAAAAAAAAATGTGGTGCATATACACAATGGAGTACTACTCAGCAGAGAAAAACAATGAAAGCATGAAATTTACAGGCAAATGAATGGAACTAGAAAAAATCATCCTGAGTGAGGTAACCCAAACCCAGAAAGACAGTCATGGTATGTACTCACTCATAAGTGGATTCTAGATATAAAATAAAGAACAATCAGACCACAACCCATAGAACCATGGAGGCTATATATATAGCATGGAGGTCCCTAGGACGACTGTGGCTTATAATAAATTTCGGTTTTACTCAATTATTAAAAAAAAAAAAAATAGCCAAATGAATGGAAACACATGAACTATGAACCAAAGGCTGAGGGGCCCCCAGCTGGATCAGGCCCTCTGAATAGGTGTGACAGTTGATTGGCTTGATCAGTTTGGGAGGCAACTAGGCAGTGGGACCAAGTCCTGTGCTCACTGCATGAGTTGGCTGTTTGAAACCTGGAGCTTATGCAGGGACACTTGGCTCAGTCTGGGAGGAAGGGACTGGACCTGCCTGGACTGAGTCTACCAGGATTTGCCCTGGAGGAGGTGGGAATGGGGGGTGGGCTGGGGGTAAGGGAGGGAGTGGGAGCGGGGGAGAATAGGGGAACCCGTGGCTGATATGTAGAACTGAGTGGTATTGTAAAATAAAATAAATTAAAAAAAAACGTCATCTCACAAGGAGAAAAATAACAACTAGGGTTTTTTGTTTTTAGCAAGCTTGAAGATTCACAAATCTCTTTAAAGCCTGCCCTCCAATGATATGGGTGTGAAAAATATCTTTACTTCCAACAGACCTAACAGTCCAAACAAAAAGATTTCACAAGCAGAGGGCTAAGAAATGAACACCAGTGATATCTAATTGCCTTATAAAATCTTTTCTTTTTAAAGATTTATTTATTTATTATGTATACAGTGTTCTGTCTGCATGTATCTCCACAGGCCAGAAGAGGGCACCAGATCTCATTACAGATGGTTGTGAGCCACCATATGGTTGCTGGGAATTGAACTCAGGACCTTTGGAAGAGCAAGCAGTGCTCTTAACCTCTGAGCCATCTCTCCAGCCAGCCTTATAAAATCTTGAGTGAAAAAAGAAAAGGACTTATTTTTAAGAATTTCTCCTGATGGATGTCAGCATTTTACCTTTCATCTTTAGCCTTAAAAACAGAAACTAATCCAGGACTTTTCAAGAAAAAAGAGATTCTTCTCTGCAGAACATCCCCAAAACCTCCCCCAGAACAGATCTGGAGTCCAGTAGCTCATGCCTTTTCTATGGAATACATCTAGGACATCTTTCTCAATCATGTCCATTCTCCCCATACCAAACTGAAGAGGTCTCTCCTCATTTCTACATGACTTTTAAGTGTATTTCTTTAGAAAACTAATTATTATTTTAGTGTAATGGTTTTCTCTAGACTAGGAATTCCCAGTAGGCCAAGCAAGACCCACTTCTACTTTTCCTAATTTTCAAACTTAACACTTGTAGAAGTATTCCACATAAGTCTGCTGAACAAGGAAAGACCTAAACATTTCAAAAGACAAAGTGACCTTTATGGGAAGATTTTTTTTTTTAAAAAAAAAGACAGGGCTATCCTGGATCTCACTCTGTAGACAGGCTGGCCTCAAACTCAAAGAGATCCCCCTGGCTCTGCCTCCCAAGTGCTGGGATTAAAGGCCTGCGCCAATGCCACTCGGCGGAAGAATTCTTTTATCAGTATAAAACCCCCTAACATCCTATGCCTTCAACTCTGCTCCTTTCTCTTTAGGAATTTACCATCAGCTACTAGATCAAACTGAATAAAACAGTACAGTATCCTGAGAGGTGGAGAAAGAATTTCTCCACTTTGGTTTACAACAACTTCTAATGAAGTACTCAGAGATTTAGCTTGAAGGGCCTAGAACAATAGTGTAGCATTTAAAGATCTTGTATTGAGAAGCCAAGACACAGGACGAAGCTTGAAATGCTTACATTTTGCATTTAAAAGTAAAAAGCAACAAGGAAAATTACTCCACATTTTAAAAGTCCCAAAACAATGATTAGTAAGGAACATCACTTCATTTACTTCTATTAATAGACAAAATAAAAATAATGACAATCAGCCGGGCGTTGGTGGTGCACGCCTTTAATCCCAGCATTCCGGAGGCAGAGCCAGGCGGATCTCTGTGAGTTCGAGGCCAGCCTGGTCTACAGAGCGAGATCCAGGAAAAGGCGCAAAAAAGTACACAGAGAAACACTGTCTCAAAAAACCAAAAAAAAAAAAAAAAAAAAGACAATCTTCAGTTTTGTTTTTTTTTTTAAAAAATTAAGATCTGGGTTATAGCTCTTAACTATAGGATAGAAAATCAAATGGCCTAAGTCCCTTCTATAATACTTGTTAGCCAAACCACTTTCCACAATTATCTGCTTAAAAAAGCCTTTAAAGTAAATCTTAGGATAAGGAAGTTTTCTTCTTCTTCAATCTAAGAGAATTCAAAACAACACCCCAGTGTAAGCTTATTACCATGGAACTTCAATCCATGTTTCATGACTCTTTGGTCACCATGTTACCTTGGTTAGAGTCCTCTGGGTCTTCTATATGAGCAATGACTTTGCTGATATAAATGTCCTTCTGTTTTTCTAGATCTGATTGTGAAAACATCCTTGAATAAAGCAAACACGGAGGAAAAATAGTCCGTTAGAACCATGAATACAGTGCTTTGGAGAAAAGTCACATATTGATGGAAGTTAAAACAACGAACTTTCAGAAGCAAATTCTCTCTTAAAATCCAGTGACAAGCTGGGCGGTGGTGGCGCATGCCTTTAATCCCAGCACTTGGGAGGCAGAGGCAGGCAGATCTGTGAGTTCAAGGTCAGCCTGGTCTACAGAGCGAGATCCAGGACAGGCACCAAAAATACACAGAGAAACCCTGTCTTGAAAAACCAAAAAAAAAAAAAAAAAAAAAAAAAAAAAAAAAAAAAAAGATCCAGTGACAGAGAAGGCAATGTTAGTCAGTACAAACCAACATCAAGTACCGAGTTTAGAAGTAAAGGAAGAAAGGAAATGTAATTCCTGATAACAGACTATCAGAAGGTAAAAATGAAGTAGCTCATAAAGAGGAAGCATTTATTGAGTAATTCAAATTTAGCCAACTTCATTGAGCCATGTAGAAAAAGTTGGATGAGATTAAGGCAATTATGATCTTGGCAAGAGCAATTTCTGGTCCTCATTCATATTGATAGCTCTGTATGGAGTCAGTGGATGAAAATATTGACAATGTAAATTATTAGTATTCCAAGTAGCCTGATTTGTGTGTTTTGGTTTAATTTCACTCTTAAGAAATTCACAAAGTGGGGCTGGAGAGACAGCTCAGCAGTTAACAATGCTGGCTGCTCTTCTAGAGGACCTGTGGTTCAGTTCCCATTACTAACCACACAGCAGCTCACAACTGTCACTCCAGTTCCAGAGGATCTGACACCCTCTTCTGGCTTCTGTGGGCACTGTACACATATAGTATACAAACCTACTCAGGTGAAACAATATATACGAAAAATAAAGATAAAATCTCAAAAAAAAAAGGAAAAAACTGACAGACTTTTCTCAATTATGTGGAAAAAGAAATAAGATAGAACCCACAAAACAAAAATTTAGTGGCAAATAATCTTACTTGTCATTTTTAAAATGTTGAAAGCAGAATAAATATGCCATAAGTACATAATAAAAATAAATAAAACCTTTTCTCAATTTTATTGTAAGTAAAGCAATTGGATTCAACCTATGAAGTAGCTTTTCCAGTACATTTGATTGAAAATACCCACGTACAGATAGATACTGCCATCTCCTGGCAACAAAAAAGTAAACTAAAAAGATGCCTCAAATCTGCATCCCTAACTAATATTTGTCCCCAATTGTATGCAAGAAAGAGAAGTAAGACTAAATGATTTTCTAAGTAATTTTAACCTTTTTTGGTTAATATTCTGACTTCTTATCAAATATGTGATCAGGCCTCCTCATACATGGAAGACATTTTGTACTTATATAGTGTTTTACTAATATGTCTTTTTTACTTTCAAAATAACCTTGTGAGGCTGTAGAGAAGGCATCATTAGCTTTATTTTACTGACATAGAAACTGAAGTGAGAGATTATTTGAGTTGCTCAAGGTAACACAAATAGGTAGCTTAGGAATTTCAAGTTTGCTTATTCTTCCTGCAGGATTTCCTGCGCGCCCCCCCCCCCCCACACACACACTTTAAGATATTGGGAAGGGAAGAAAGAAATGAAAGAGAACCACCAGAAACTAGAATGGTTATATGTTACATTACCTGGTTCTGGTTTGGAGAACAGGAATGACTTTGCCTAGTCTTCTCTCACCTTTCACCTCCCCAGAATCCTTGTCAAAAGCATGCTGATTTGTTGTTGTTTTCCAGAGCAGAAAGAAGGAATACAGTAGGGAAGATAATTACTAGTTATAAGTAATTTTTATAAACTTCAGCTGTATCATATAGCTGAGAATATGATTTCTTTGTTGTTTTGTTTTTCAAGACAGGATTTCTCTGTGAAACAGTCCTGGCTGTCCTGGAACTCACTCTGTAGACCAGGCTGGCCTCGAACTCACAGAGATCCACCTGCCTCTGCCTCCCTAGTGCTGGGATTAAAAGCATGCACCACTACTGTCCCAGCAAGCTTCATTCCTTTTTTGGGATTAGGGATTGAAGCTAGTACAGGCTAGTCATACACTCTACTGCATAGTTAAGTACACAGGAACTCTTTCTGAATGAAAATAATTTCATTTCTACTGTGTCTTGAAAAAAAGTGTACTTACTCTGTTTGATGAACTGGACACAACCGGAGTCCTCATTTCACAACCTGATTTATGTGATCCACTATTTTTCCAGGACGATCCCCTGTTAGGTACCTCTGAATGGTTGGAGATCTGAGAGAACACAGGAGTAGGTTTCTTACTTTCAGGTATATTTTTATCAGAGGCAGTTTGTTCGGTGTTATTGTTTGAAGGAGAAGAAAGCAGGGGCCCATCCCAAGCAGAGTTACTGGGACTGACCCCTTCCAGTTCAGTGCAACGTTTATTCTCACTAGGATGAAGATCATCTTCTCTCGGCTGTTCCCCAAGGGAGGCAGGTTTTTCTTTGGAGGAATCGATCTTGTCCTTATCAAGCACAGGATCACAAACTGTTGGATTAAATGGTGCAACAACAGTTACTTTTATAAGATTCTTTTCAAGTACAAAGTGTCTGTTTAATGATTTACTAGGAGTTGGTCCATGACCAACTGATGTACTTAGTTGAGGTAGTTTGAAGAAGCCAGGGGTCTCAGCTGCTGGTCCCAAGCTGTACAAAGAATTTTCTTGAGGAGTAACAGGTAGAATTTGACACTTTCTCTGTCCATACTCATCATGCCCACCATCATCATCCTTCAAGAGCATCTCAATCTCTTCCTCTGTGAAACTGAAGTGGCCATCATCTTCTTCCCCATCAGAAAACTCCAACAAGGAGTCATCCAATTCATCTTCATCCAAGGAACCCCAAGAAAATGAGGCACTGTCTTTAGGCAAAAGAGAGGTACCAGAAGACTGTTCAGAGGGCAATAGTGAGCACGTCATATCTGGAAAAATATGAGAAAGTTTTGCTGAAGAACAAGAAATACCTTAAACCAATCTACTATATAAATAGAGAGAAGCACCCTAGTATCCCAAATCCCATGCCTGCACTGTGATTTGTAACTTGAGAAATAATTAAGATATTATCCTTACCAGCATTATGGAAATAAATGTTTGAGTAAGATACATTTTTTTTCTGAACATAATGACAAAAATTAAGATGAATGATAATCAGAGTTGGTGAGGCTGTAAAGACAAGCACTCACTACTAGTTAGGAACATAAGTTAATATACTATTTTGTGAAGAGTAACTTGGCAATATCTGATCTAGCAATCTCACTTCTAGAAATTTATCATATAGAACTATCTACTACAAATGTACACAAAAAACAAATAAGGATCTCCAAAGCAGTATTATTCATGAGGCAACCTAAATTGTCTACTTCTAAGAGAAATGTTTAATAACATCATGAGACATTTGTGTCAAAAACTTTCAACTATTTAAAAGCACATTAACGTAGCTTTATATGTACTGCCATGGATAACTATAATATACAAGCAGAATGTTTTAAGTGTTTCTTTAAAATGTTTAGACACAGAGTTTACACTTTTAAAAAAGAAAACACCTATTACTTTGTTGTTCTGGTGACTGAACCTGGAGCCTCATGCATGCAATTCCAGCTCTCTACACCGAATTACATCTCCAGACTATTTTTTACGTTTTAATTGCAGATAGTGTCTTACTAAGATGCCCAGACTGTACCTAATTTGCTCTGTAGCACAATCCTCCTGCCTCAGCCTCCACAGAAGCTGGAATTCCAGGCCTGTGACCAACTGAAACATGTATTATTTTTTTAAATGAAATGAAATTTAAAAAAAAAATTAGGAGAGAGGGAAGTAGATAAATGTTGCTGGTATAGTGGTACATGCCTTTAATCCCAGCACTCAGGAGGTAAAAGCAGGTGAATGTTACAGGTCAGCCAGAGCTATACAGTGAGACCCTTTTTCAAAAAACAAAAATTAAAATGTCTTCCATACTGTGCGGAGCTGCTGGAGCAATCTCTGCCTTTGCCACGAGACCAAATGGAAAGAGGTGTCAGCTCCTGCTGGCTGTTCCTTTCAGGAGATTTGTCAAAGTGATTGACTCCCACCTTCCTGCAGGCACAAAGAAAATTAAAGGATCTTCTCATCACTTTCAACTCTGCTAATTACAAAGTCAACTGCATTATGCTTCAAGGTGTTCCATCTATTAATTTTGATCTTGATTTTTTTTAAATACCAGCAAGTTGGATTATTTTCAGTGAAGAACACCGAAGAAAAATCTTTAGAAGAAAAAATTATGCAACTAAGAACTGGTTTAGTTCCTCCCAACAACTGGCACTTTCCTAAGACTATTGTCTGCTTTAGTGGGGTAAATAAGGACTGGGAGTCTTAAGACCTGGCTCTGTCACTAACAAGCCCTATCCATTAAGTCACTTAACCATTTGGATTTGTTTCCTTGTAAAATGGAAAAGGGTTGGAGAAGGAGGACTAGGCCATGTCAAAGACACTACCATATTCTAAAAATTATAACCATACCAAAACCCAACCAACTCCCTTCCTCATTTTTAATATATATAAAATACAAAGAAAAGTTGTTGGTGGTGGTGGTACCAGAACTCGGAAGGTAGAGGGAGGTGGATCTCTGTGAGTTCAAGGCCAGCCTAGTCTACAGAGCAGGTTCCAGGACAGTCAGGACCGTTACACAAAGAAACCTGTCTTGAAAAAGCAAAAACAAAAAACAAAACAAAAAAGTCAACAAAGATATAAACACAAGAATTATTATTACCAACCACAGGGTCAAGCATCAACATTGTTCTATTCTTTTTCTACTTGAATGTTTACTTGTATAACTGAAACCTAGTGTGGGGGTAAGGGATATGGCTGAATAGTTTAGTGCTTGCTTAGCATACTTAAGGGGGCTGAGATTAGAGGCACACACCACCACACCTACTTTAAGTGATACTGGGGATCCAGAAGAAGGCTTTGCTGATACTAGGCAAGTACTTGTTTTCTGAGAGTCTCAGATAGTTCAGGCTGGCATCCAAATCACTATGTAGTGGAGGATGATGGCCTTGAACTGATCCTCCTCCCTCCACCCCCAAGTGCTAGGATTAAAGGAATTACCTCTAACCTGGTTCCTTTCTAGCTTTTTACAGTGAAAATTTCCTTCACTTTACTGCCCTCTGTATCAGACCCTCACTTTCAGCTTTAATTCATGTATCCCTTCAGCAATAATTTTCTGAACTACATAGTATGTCTCTATGATTTTTAAGAAATAAATATATGATTCCTAAACTCCCAGAACATTAATTTTGCTTGGTTTTTTGTTGGTTTGTTTTTTGTTTTGTTTTTCAAGACAGGATTTCTCTGTGTAGTCCTGGCTCTTCTGGAACTCACTCTGTAGACCAGGCTGACCTCAGACTCAGAGATCCACCTGCCTCTGCATCCCCAGTGCTGGGATTAAAGGTGTGCATGCACCATCATGCCTGGCAACATATAATCTTATTAGCAAGAACACCAAAAATTAAGTTCTAATATGAGATAATATAAAATGGTATAGACAATAAAGCACTAAAGAGAAAAGGGGAGAAAATATAGCATTTTATAACTAGAAAGGATCTAGTTATCTCAGAGTGATGGGCCAAGCATGGTGGTGCATGCCTTCAATCCTAGCAGAGAAGCAGGCAAACTCTGAATTCAAGGTCAGCATGATCAACATAGTGAGCAAGCCAAAGCTACAGCCTCAAAACATATCCTGTATCAAAAAAAGAAAAGAAAGTAATTTTTGGCCCATTGACTAAGCTATTTTATAGATTAAAATCATCTTTTTTGACAGCAGTAACAGTGCTTACTTTTAGAAAAGTGAAAGTATTGTTTTTTAAGTTTGAGAAACCTTGTGCCTTGGGCAGTGGTGGCTCACACCTTTGATCCCAACACTTGAGAGGCAGAGCCAGGTGGATCTCTGTGGGTTCAAGGCCAGCCTGGTCTACAGAGTGAGTTCCAGGACAGTATGGCTGTTACACAAAGAAACCATGTATGTCTCAAAAATCAAAAAGGAAAAAAAGGAAGAAACTTGTGCTAGCTGCAGTAGTGCACACTATAATCTCCATACTTGGAAACCAGAATGGGCTACACAGCAAGGATTATCACCATCATCACCCCAAAAAACAATTTCACATTATTAAACATGTCACAGACACTGAGCTCAAACAACTTTTTTTGTTTTTGTTTTTGTTTTTGTTTTGTTTTGTTTAGTTTTGTTTGAGACAGGGTTTCCTTGTATAGCTCCGGCTGTTCTGGAACTTGATTTGTAGACCCGAGTGCTGGAATTAAAGGTATGCACTGCATTACCACCCAGTTCACAACTTCATTTCTTAGAAGCCCTTTCTGGACTACTGCCCCCTCAACCCAATCACTCCAAAAAATATATAGTTCAAGCACTTGCTTGGCCAAATGCAGTGTTCAATACGTTTTCACAGTGAAAGCGTGGAAAAATAAAGTCAGCTCCCTAGATAACAATGCTAGGAAAAGAATCCAAACCAAAGGCTAACTGCAAAGGCAATCTTTTCCTCTCTTTTGTGACAGACTTGCCTCTAGGGTCAGTTAGCAAATGGAAAAATTAGAATCCAAACCTAAGCCTTCTAAATTTAGTATGCTTGCTAATAAACTATTAGAATATGTAGATATTGAAGACGGGTTTTTATTACTTGGGAAAACAATTTAAACTACCTTAAAATGCATCAGAAGCTGCCCTTGATCTCCCAGATGTCACCTATCATCCAAAGACTCAAAACTGACTCTTTTGAGCTTATCTCATAATGTCCCAAAAGGCAAAAGCATCCAAACAATATTATATACATACAAACAGAGAGACAGACAGGAATAAATTTTAACTCACACAAATCATTCTCTTTGTAAACTTTCCTGAACTTCAAAAATTCTTTTTATTATAATGTAAAACAAGTAAGTAGGCCTGGCATGGTAGTGCATGCCTTTAATCCCAGCTCTTGGGAGGCAGAGACAGGAGGATGGATCTGTTTGAATTTGAGGCCAGCCTGGTCTACATGGAGAATTCCAGGACAGCCAGGGATACATAGAGACCCTGTCTCAAAACAAATCAAAACACAACAACAATAACTTGTAACATAATGGACCTCCATAGTCACCACTCAGCACCCAAACTACCACCAACCCATTGCTGATCTCTCACTCCATTCATTTCTCTCCTTTACTGGGTTATTTTGAAACAAAGCTCAGGCGTTACATCATTTTATTTATAAATAAGAATCCTGTATCCTAAAATATCCTGCTCAGGGACTGGAGAAGTGGCTCAATGGTTAAAAGCACTGACTGCTTTTCTAGGGACCTGGGTACCATTCCCAGCACCCACAACTGTCTGTAACTCTGGTTCCAAGGGATCCTATATCCTCTTCTGATCTCTGCAGGCACCAGACATACATGGTGCACAGACAGATATACAGATAAAAATCTATATACATAAATTAATAAAAACTTTAAACTCTTGTTCAAATTTCTAATTATCTTATTCGTATTTTTCAGGCTTAAGGAAAAGCAAACCAAGCAGCATCTAAATCAGGCCTAAAACTGCAACAGGCTGATCTGTCTTCTAAAGATTTCCTATCTTTTCCCCACTGCAATTATCTGTTAAAGAAAAGTTTCTATGAATATAAATATTCACAACAATAAAACCCACCAAATTTAGGAGAGCACAACTTTCTGGTAGTAGCATGGAAACAAAAATGGCAAGGAGACATGGATCAGACTTTGTTATTTTTTGTTTTGTTTTGTTTTTGAGACAAGGTCTCATGTAGCCCAGGCTATCCTGAAACTTGCCAAGGATGACCTGAATTCCTGATTCTCCTTTCTTCCTTTGCCTACCAAGTCCTAGAACTATGGGAACCATACCAAGAGTTTTGTTTTTTAATCAGTAACAAAAAAATCCAACAAATATGGAGATGAAAAATAAACTTGGACAGTAAGTATAACCATTACTATGCTACCTTGCTTAAGTTTTTATATGTTTGGAATATGTAATTTAAAAAATATTTTTAGGGATAGCTAGATAGCTCAGTAGCTCGGGAGACAGAGGCAGGCAGATCTCTGAGTTCAAGGCCAGCCTGGTCTATAGACCAAGTTCCAAGACAGCCAGCTATACAGAGAAACACTGTCTTGAACAAGCAAAAAAAAAAAAAAAAAAAAAAAAAAGTTTTGATCTTTTTATGTGAGACAGGGTCTTACTATGTGGTATCCCTGGTTGGCTTGGTACTCACTATGTAGACCAGGCTGGCCTTAAAATTATAGGTGGGTGTGGTGGATCTCTGTGAGTTCAATGTCAGCCTGGTCTACAGTTCTGGGCCAGCCAGGGCAACAGAGACCCTGTCTCAAAAGGAAAAACAAAAACAAAAACACAACAAAAATTAAGTTATAAAGCCAGTGTAAAAAATACACCAAATACTCCCAAGTCTCAAATATTTCCCCCTACAAAATAGGAAACTTCACAGTATGTCAGTCTCACAAGGTTTTTAACCAGAATCAAGTAAGACTCTGAACATAAGGCACTTAGTACACTACAGATACAGTTAAGAAGTGGTGGCTAGGGTTATTATTTCAGCCCACAATCTGCATCTCAACTGAAGAATCTGAAGCACAGGAATGGTAGGGAAAAGGCTAAACTGATAAGAAACTTCCCCCAGATCTATTTCAGGAATTATTCAGTAGAATCTACTCAGTGAAACATTTAACCATGTTGCCACTAAACCAGACTGGATGGATAACTGAAATATCAGGTAAAGTCTTCAAATTAATGGCCCCGGAAGAATCTTTGTATTAGAGGCACTGGGCAAAAATTCAAAGACCTCATTCATTTGAAGTCTCTGAACGTCAATATAAATGAGCCCAATATCTGTATTCCTATCATTTGGGAGGGTGAGTTCAAGGCTACCTGAGGCTGCATTTCCAATTCCAAACCAGTAAGGGCTATACTCAAGAAATGTGGGAGGGGAAGGGCAGTGTTTGAGATAAGGTCAATTTGAATTTTCAAGGGAGGAAAACCTTCAGGAAAACTGAAGTTCTAGCAAGGCATGGAGGTACACACCTTTAATCTCAGCATTTGAAAGACAGAGGCAGGTGGATCTCTGAGTTCCAGGCTAGCCTAGTCAACACAAGTGAGTTACAGGCTAGCCAGAGGGTACATAGGGAGACCCTGTCTCTAGGTCCCACAATTACTTCTCTCCCATGCTACCATCACCGGCACTTGCCTGGTAAATCCTTTAAATATGGAGGCTTCTCTATTTTTAAGGGAAGAATATTTTCCTATTTCCAAATTCTCTCAATTCTTCTGCTCCACATCTCTGTGTGACCCTATTCTGTCCTTCCACGTCTCTCACCTGTCCACCCCCTTCTTCACACTTTAGCGTACCACCCCCTCTCTGTTCTCTAACCTCCTGGTTGCAACCTCAGAAACTGGTTCCCTACCTATTTTTATCTTACCTCAAAAAACCTATTGCCTTAGAGCACAAAGCCTCATTCTATTTAGGACAGTAAAACTCCAGTGCCAGATGTATATACTACACATCCTCTTTCAAGGCTCTAAAACCAAAACCATCACCAAACTGGGTCTGATATGCAGGGCCAAAAGCAAGGATCATTTTGCAAAGGAGGGAACTTCTCACTGGCCCTTAAAGTTCCAATCTCTCCGAAACACAATACACGTGAAGCACACAGCGCACACAAGAAAGCTTTATCACTAACAAGGCCCCAATTGAAAAAAAAAAAAAAAAAGCGAACTGAAATTATCAGAATTTTGTAACTTCCTCTGGGATAACTGCAAACACTGTAAAAATGGAAAGACAACTCCTTTGGAAATCTCTGCTTTAGGTAACAACTCCCGAGAGTAGGGTGCCAAGAGCCCCACATCGGCCCAGGCAGCAGGATTTTTCTGAACTGAAGCAACAGGTTTCTTTGTATTAAAAATGGTCTGTTAAAGCTTGGGGCCCCTAACTACCACGGAAAAAAAAAAAAAAAACCAAAAAAAAAAATGAGAGCAGCCAGTGAACTGCGTCCCCTCTTGGTGGCCCTCTTCCGGGCTCATCCTGAGATGTCCGGAGCGTTCCCGAAGGCCGGCCCTGGATGACACAGAGCAAGGGTGGCCCAGGGATGCCTTTCCAAGGATCCCGCCTGGCCGGCCCCGGAGGAACACTGCCACGGCGCCCCGGGCCTTTGCACTTGCCTCCTCCCACTTGTGCGAGCGAGTACTCGCCGCCCCGCGGATAGCGGGAGAAGCGCGGGTTCTCCCCGCGCCCCTCCCCCCCAGGGGCGACACGGGTCCCCGGCGCCTCGGGCGGACGGTGCACCCAAGCTCCGGGGGCCGACGGCGACGGCCACACCTCGGCAGGCGGCGGCCCACGGGGCCCGGGAGTGGGGTCGTCCGCCCCCCGCCCCGCCGCGCCGCGCCGCGGGAGCCCGCCATCCTCGCTCGCCCTAGCAACACCCACCGCGGCGCCAGCCCGGGGCCAGCCAGACCCCTTCCCCCCCCGCTGGCGGGGCCGGCCGGCCCGGCGACCCGGCTCGCCGCCCGAGGACCTGACAGCTCTTGCCCTCATCAGGACGAGGGGCGTCACTCGCCCCCGGACGTGGAGGTGGGGGGCAGGGACAACCTCCCCGCCCGCCATCACCTCAGGAGCGAGAACCAGCCCTTCCCTCAGCGAGACGAGGGCCTCCCTACTCCTCGCGGGGGCAGGCGACGTTCGCGGCCCCGTGGAGAAGCAACAGGCGACCCCGGCCCTCCGCCCCGACGACGAAAGCCGGCCCTCACGTCCCTCCCGCTCTTTCACCTCCGGAAGCCGGGCCAAAGCCTGGGCGAACGGCTGCACCTCACTCCGCCCCCTGCGCCATTTTATCGCCCCCTCCTCGACCTCCCCCACCCCGAGGCTGCAAGGCCAACACCAGGGGGGGAGGGCAAGCACACAGTGATTGGCAGGAAACCGCCCCGCCCCTGAGCGGGTTGCGTCCCCGGGCAGCCTGCCCGACCCCGCCTTCCGCACCGCCTACCCTGGCTGACGGCTCCGCCCCTTCCTGTTTCATCGACCCGTTCGGCACTCCGCTGCTCCTGACTGCGTGCTACTCCAGGGCGGAAGAGAACCTAGGCCTAGCAAGCGGAGCTACGAGCTCAGCTGATGCAACCCGAGGGGACGAGCGTGACAGTTCCCGGCACGCGGCGACGGCGGCGAACGAGGAAAGGGCGCGGGTGCCAGCTGAGCGCGGGAAGCGGAGAAAGCGGAGCCATGGGGGATGCTCCTAGCCCTGAAGAGAAGCTGCACCTTATCACCCGGAACCTGCAGGTCGGGCCTTGGGGGTTGAATGCGCCGTTGTGTCCTGGGGACTCTTGAGTCTAGTGATCCCGAGCCCAGCCCTGAGTTCTAAGTGTGTAGGGCCTCGGTCTCCGTGCCCGGGCCGTTCTAAGGCCATCTCTACCAGTCAGTCGATCAGTAAGTTAGTCAGGCAGCCCATTCCCAGGGTGCAGAAGAAACCACAGCGGACTCACCTTTTGTGCGCACTTTTCTTGTGCTGTAGCCATTCTGGAGCTAAGAACCCCATTCCACCCGTCCTATGATATGCGGGGCGCAGTGCTAGTCTCTAGGGAGTAAGGGCCGTATCCTCCCAGGGCTCCTGTGGAGAGAACTAGAAATTTAGAACGACTCAGAACTCAAAACATTAAAGGTAATGCAAGTGCTGAAAGTTCCTGTGCCTGAAGTTCCGGATAGAAATGGGGGAGGGTGGGCTGAAGAGATGGCTCGGAGGTTAAAAGCTCTTGCAGAGGACCCGGGTTTGGTTCCCAGCACCTGTGTCAGGCAGCTCAACACGGCCTGAAGCTTCAGAGGATCTGACATCCCCTTCTGGCCTCCATGGATACCTACACACTTAAGAAATAGAGAAGGCTTCCTCTGAGGAAGTGTCCTCCACACTGCGCCCAACATGTGCATCTTCCCTGCCCTGCCTAGATGCTTCTTTTGTTGTCCGCAACTACAAATGTAGGGGCAACCAGAAAAATCCCGAGAAGCAATTTCAGGCAGAGGGAAGACCCAAGGGGAGCAAGAAAACTGCTTCAGAGAGAAGGCTGGGGGTGTAGCTCACTTGGTAGAGCAACTGTGAGGGTCTGGGCTCAGTCTTCCGGGCCCTCACATACCCTTGCTCCAAGAAGACTGATTTATCTGGAGTGGAGCAAGCAACGTGCTGTTCAGACAGACCCTTGCCAGCAGAACTGTCTCCATCCTTGCTCTTAAGACCCTGGCCTCTCCTGTTCCTCCACAGCACTTATCACTGTTGTTTGACTTGTTCGTTCAGGAGAGGCAGGCAGGAGCCAAGTCATGAGAGCCTTGTAAATTCTTTTACAAGCCAGATAAAGACTGGATTAGACTTACGCTAAGGGCAGTTGCACCACCAAAGCGTCTTTCTGACCTTTATTTATTTGTTTTATTTAAGCTGTAATGCACTGTTCCTGGGTGTGGTGGTACATGCTACCTGTAATTTCAGCACCTGAGAGGCAGAGACAGGGGGATCACTTCAACCTGGAGGCCAGCCTAGTATAAATAGCTAGCTAGGGCTACATACGGAGACCCTGTCTCTAAAGTCATTCACACACACACACACACACACACACACACACACACACACACACACACCCCAAGACAAGGTTTCTCTGGGTAGCTTTGCGCCTTTCCTGAGACTCACTTGGTAGCCCAGGCTGGCCTCGAACTCACAGAGATCCGCCTGCCTCTGCCTCCCGAGTGCTGGGATTAAAGGCGTGCGCCACCACCACCCGGCAGCATTCACCCCTTTAGTCAATTTTTCTATACACACAAGGTTGGGGTTCTAGAACACTTTTATTTCCCCCAGAAGATGTTATATCCCCCAGAAGATGTGAACCAGCCTGAGCGTGGTGGCCCATGCCTGTAATCCCAGCACTTGGGAGGTGGAAGCAAGAAGACCAGGAATTTCAGGTCAGCTTGGGCTCCGAGCTGACCCTGTCTCAAAGAAAAAGAAAGCCTTGTAACATTAGCTGCCACTACCATTACCCACCCCTGCCCCCCAGCCCCAAGGAAGTAATATCAACTTTCTGTCTCTAAGTATATACCTCTCCTGGGCAGTTCCTATGACTGGAATAATATAACACGTGCCCATTGGTGTCTGCTTCGTTCACAGGCTAGTGTTGTACAGACACATCTGTGTTTTTGTTCCTAGTGGATTTTCATTCCTCATATTTTCTTCTTCAGCCCCTTCTCATTTTGCCTCCTGTTTTTCCGCCCCTAGCTCCTCCCCTTCCCCACCCACCCCTTTTCCTTCAAGTCTTCTCGCTCGCCTGCCACTCATTCTCTGCTCTAGCTCCCCTTCTTTCCCAACATGGCCTCTCCCACCCTCTTCCTTCTTCCCTTCCACGTTCTCTCCCCTCCCCAGGTCTCCCATGTCCCTTTCCTCATCTCACTGGCTTATTCTGACCTTTGGTCTCTTCCAGGAAACTGCTTCCCTTGTGGGAAAGAGCTCTGGTGTGTAGGAGAGAGTTAGGAAGGGGGAATAGAAACCCAGGGCCAAAGACACCCTGAAGGCAGAGACTGAGAGCAGACAGTGCCCAGAAACCAAAACCTGGACACTGAGACAAGAAGCTGATGCCTCTGCTCTTTATTTATTGTGCTTTGGCTTTTGAGACAAAGTAAATCTTATTTGAAAAAGAAAATGGGGGCTGGAGAGCTGGCTTCATGGTTAAGAACACTTGCCATTCTTGCAGAGAACCCAAGTTCAATTCCCAACACCTCCACCAGGTGCCCTGCAACCACCTGAAACTCCAGTTCCAGGGGATCTGATGCCTCTGGCTTCTGCAGACACCTGTACTCATATACAGACACCCATACACAGATACACATCATTAAAGCTAGAAGAAGTCTTTAAAAAGGAAAGGAAACGATACTGCCAGCTCCCGGGGCTCAGGTCAGATATCTGGGACCTGGAGCCCCTGTCTCCTCTCCCTTCAGCCAGGCTAACAGTAACTGGTCGATCTACCTTCGGAGTGGACCCACACCCACCTCTGCAGTCTGCCTTCCTCACTCCACTCTCTGCACATACCACATTGTATTGATCCATTCACTAACTGGTGGACATTGGAGTTACTCTACTCACAACTGTTGGTCTTTTTTTTTTTTTTTTTTTGAGACAGAGCTTGCATCAATGGTAGAATTGAGGAATTAAAGAAAGATACTTCCTCTTAGAATAGTTTAGAGTTCAATTCCCAACAACCGCATGGTGGCTCACAACCATCTGTAATGAGATCTGGTGCCCTCTTCTGGCCTTCAGGCATACATGCTGGCAGAATACTGTATACAAAATAAATAAATAAATCTTTAAAAAAAAAAAAAAAAGAATAGTTTAGAGCAAAAGAGAAGCCAAAATTTGAACTCTCTACTTCCCTCCCTGTGTCTTCCATCTGTCTGTAATTTGTGGTCTGTGGCCTGTCTGTTGTCTGGTTGTGTGTAGCTGTTGTCTGGTTCCTGTTGCTTGTCCCTAACAAAGAGTTTGCTCTGAATTTACTGAACAATCCAGAAATATGGCATAGAATGAGGGACACTTTTCTACAGAGATCTTTAGCAGAGTTCTACAAGGAAGAAGTTACTTCACCTGACGCAGAACAGCGCTCAAAACCTCACCCAGGTGTTGGCTGATTTCAGTAAATGGCACACACACTTATACACACACACACACACACACACACACACACACACACACACACACACACACACCACATCATCCCTGTTCTGGGGCCGTGGGAGAATACATAACTTAAGAGTAAAACAGCTCTGCATTTAGCACGGGTTGTAAAAGCTGACTGTGTGGGGAATCCAAGGCAAGTAAGGTTGGCTGCATCGCTCTCTTAGAGGCGGGTTAAGCTTGCAGAGACTGAGTACACAGGAGGACAGCAGATCGAGTATGCAATAGGATAGCAGACTTAGTGCACAGCCTTCAGTGGTCTCAAGGCGTATTAACTCTACAGCTAGGTCTGGGGAAGGTTCTATCCTTTGAAGGCAGGAGGATTTTCAGAAGCAGATATCACCACATGGTCTCTCGACGTAGTTCAAGGTACCTGGCTTCACTTGAAACTTACTTTGGGGTGCTAAACAGGCAGCTCAGCAATTAAGAGCGTGTACTGCTCTTGCATAGGACCCAAGTTCAGTTCCCAGCACCAAGGAAGCTGAATGGGCTTCAAAGGCACTTGTACACACCAACAGACATATATACATACATATAACTTAAAGTCATAAATCACTGAAAACAATGAAGCTGATGCTCATTTACCATTCCCCAAGTACTAGGAATGATTGAATTAATAATTGTACTAAATCTTTGTTTTTCTAACTTTTGGATTTTGAGATAGTTTCTTATATAATCCAGGATGGCCTTCAGGCATTTCAGATGTGTGCCTTACCATCCCACCTGGTTTTATTTGGTGCTGAGGATCAAACCCAGTGTTTTCTTCACATCAGGCAAACACTCTACTACCTGAGCCATATCTCCAACCATGTTTAAAACTTACAGAAGCCATACAGTGATGTATACTGTAATGCTTTGAAGCAACCGAAGGGAGTAATTTAGGTGGAATGTGAAATTAGGAACTAGACATGATGTGTAGCTGTGTTGATAAAGTGTTTGCCTAGTGGGCTGGAGAGATGGCTCAGAAATTAAGAGCACTGGCTGCTCTTCCGGAGGTCCTGAGTTCAATTCCCAGCAACCACATGGTGGCTCACAACCATCGATAATGAGATCTGGTGTCCTCTTCTGGTGTTCAGGCACACATGCAGACAGAACACTGAATACATAATAAATAAATAATATATATATATATATCTCATTATTTTTTATTTTTTATTTTATTTTTTTTAAAAGTGCTTGCCTAGTGTGACAAGCAGGGCCGGTGGGCTGTGAGGCACTCAGCAATTGGGACGTCCACATGAGATTTGCCTTTCAGATATGCTTGGTGTATTCACATAAACGTTTCCTTACAATGCCGTGCTGTTACAAAGATTACAGTAGTTTGATGCACGCAGACCTGTCACCCTCGAGGACAGTAGGGCAGGAAATGCTGAGGCTTCTACTGGGCTCCTGTGAGGGTACGTTAGGAGCAAGCTTGATCTGAGTCCTTCAGCTGTGGCAAGCTGGGAGGATGGCACTGTTGAAACTTCCAGAAGGTCCTTGAGAGCGTCAGCCATCAGCTAGGCTGACAGTTGGGCAGGTGTGAAGTCATCAATAATGCCAGAAACTCAGTGGTCCCTGGAGACAGAGTCACAGTGACCAGTCTCAAAGCTACCTTGCCTACGGTGATCAGCATAGGTGTCTTGGGAGCATGGTGGTATAATCTGGGGGTCCACTGTCTGATTTCAGGGTTTTTGTTGTTGTTGTTGTTAAGATTTATTTATTTATATATGTATGTATGTGCGTGAGTGTTTTG
This sequence comes from Peromyscus leucopus, assembly GCF_004664715.2. Lineage (NCBI taxonomy): Eukaryota > Metazoa > Chordata > Mammalia > Rodentia > Cricetidae > Peromyscus > Peromyscus leucopus. The sequence continues at coordinate 129,907,335 of NC_051064.1, forward strand.
TCTGCATACGTCTGCACACCAGAAGAGGACATTGGCTCTCGTGGGACTACAGTTACAGATGGTTGTGAGCCTCTATGCGGGAACAGAACCCAGGACCTCTGGAAGAGCAGCCAGTACTCAGAACCACTAAGCCATCTCTCCAGCCCCTATTTTCAGTTCTTAACTCTTTGGGTGTGTCAGCTCATGGCTTTACCAGGCTCACCATTTTAACATAACTGTTTTTCTATTAACAGTCAAAACTTTATGTTCACATTGTTTGTAAATATTTTCTCCTTTTACAGCAACATCCTTTAAGTCAAAACATGTTATATTCATTTTGTCAAAACAAATTCTCAGTTCAAAACAATATGACATGTTTTCAACATAGCTTCCAGGTTTCACTCACCGTAGCTTACACAAAGGCCTAGGTTTGGTGCCTGACTAGGTATGGCATGGCAGCACACACCTGGAATCTCTGCACTCAAGAGGCAGAGGCAGGAGGATCAGAAGTTTGAGGCTAGCCTAGGTTACATGGTACCTTGACTCAAAACAAAAAAGAAGGTAGGATCAGAGAATTGCTGCCATCTAATGACTGAAAGAACGGTGTCAAAGACGTCTGAGCAGAAAGAGAGGTGGGAAACAGGAGAACAAGGAAGCTGGAGGAAGAACGTGTTTGGGGGGGAGGAGGAGGAGGAGGACTAAATGGTGTCCATTGCAGTTAGCTGACTCAGGTGTCTGTGAACCTCAAAGGAGTGTGGAGTGCAGGGGGGTGTGGCACACGGGAGGCAGAGGCAGGACGGTGGAGCTCACGGAAATGAAACTTAAGCAAATGAGACCGGAAGAGATGACTAAATTAAGACAGTGGCTCCGGGGTCTGATGAATGATTCAGCAGTTAAAAACACTGGCTGCTCTTCCTGAGAACCTGGGTTTGGCTTTGATTCCTGGCTCCTTTTCTTGTTTTGTTTTGCTTTTCAAAACAGGGTTTATCTGTGTAGCTCTGGCTATACTAGAACTCACTCTGTAGACCAGGCTAGCCTCAAACTCACAGAGATCCGCCTGTCTCTGCCTCCCAAGTGCTGGGATTAAAGGTGTGTCACCACTGCCAGCCTGATTCCTAGCTCCTAGATGGAGGCTTACAACCATCTGTAATTCCAGTCCCAGGGGATCTGACACCCTTCAGGCCTTCTGGGCCACTGCACATGCGTGATACACAGACATGCCTGCAGGCAGAACACCTATATACATGAAACTTAAAAGAAAAACAAAATGATTGAAAAAAAAAAAAAAAAAAAAAAAAAAAAAAAAAAAAAAAAAAAAAAAAAAAAAAAAAGAAAAAAAAAGAAAAAGAAAAACAAAATGTTTGTTGAGGTGACTACAGAAGGAAGGAAGGAAGAAGTAACTGAGGGTCGAGAGGGGAAAGAAGGAGAGAATTGTGCCTTCATACCCTAGCGTCAACGTCATTTCCTGGAAGAGGCACAGCAGCCACAGGAATGGCTTAGGTTGACTGTCAGCACTGAGAATATGTTTGGACTCCAGTGACATTTGCCTGCAGGCTCTGAGCCTGAACCCTGAACCAGTGACACGCGGCTTTGTTTGCCGGATAGAGGATGAGCAAGGTGGGGATCAGCATTAAACCAGCTCTTCTGCTTCCACAACAGGAGGTTCTGGGGGAAGAGAAGCTGAAGGAGATACTGAAGGAGCGGGAACTTAAAATTTACTGGGGCACGGCCACCACGGGGAAGCCACATGTGGCTTACTTTGTGCCCATGTCCAAGATTGCTGACTTCTTGAAGGCAGGATGTGAGGTAAGAACCCATGCTATGAACCAAGCCGTTGTCGCTGGTAAATGACCAAAAGAGATACTTAGCAAGGCTGGGGACAGGAAGTGGATGGAAGGTGCTGTGGCAGACTTACATTTTGGTGGCCTCTTAATGTTTCTGTCAAGGTAACAATTCTGTTCGCGGACCTTCATGCTTACCTGGACAACATGAAAGCTCCCTGGGAACTTCTAGAACTTCGAACCAGTTTCTATGAGAATGTGATCAAGGCAATGCTGGAGAGCATTGGCGTACCCTTGGAGAAGCTCCGGTTTATCAAAGGCACTGACTACCAGCTCAGCAAGTAAGCACTCGATGGCTCCTTGGAGACCTGGCGTTCCTCAATAATTACAGGGCTGGGAGTCCAGGCACTCTTTACATTGGGGTTGGAAGCTACTTGATACTACCTGTTAAGAACCATTAAACAGTTTATGCCTTTTGTTGGTTTAATTCACCCATCAAAAATGTACCGGCTTGGAAACGCCTAGGTTCTACCCTGTTTGCTACAGATATAAATGTAAACCTAACCCTAACCAAGCCTCAGCCTTGGAGCCCATAGCCTGTGGGAAGGGATGGGAAACATCCAGCCTCCTTTCTCTTTTGGCCTCAGCAAATAATGATGAAAGAAATGTGTGAGGAGGTTGTCATCCTCCCAACAGTGTTTGTTTGTTTGTGACAGGGTTTCTCTGTGTAGGTTTGGATTCTTTTCTAGAACTCACTCCGTAGACCAGGCTGGCCTCAAACTCAAAGAGGTCCACCTGCCTCTGCCTCCCAGTGCTGGGATTAAAGGCATGTGCCACCACCACCCAGCTTCTTCCAACAGTTTTTATTGTGATGTTGCATGGAGATGCTATACCATCTTATGTCAGGGACAGATTTGGGCATTTGTGGCTCTCATTAGAGGTGGGGCATCCTGAGATACCAAGGAGTGTCTATACCTTAAAATAACTTCTAAGTCATGGACACACCATTGCTTGTGAGAGTCAATTTGAAAGATGTTAAAGCATATGCTCTTAGGATGTGTAGAATAGTGTCTTAGAAGTGGAGCACAGATGACTGCTTGACCCTGGGAGAGTTAGAATCTCAGAGTAGGTGCAGGGAGACAAAGTACACCAAACACAAACCACAGGAAAAGACTGAAAAGTGGAGGCTCTCTAAGGCTGGCATTGGTGCACACCTGTAATCTCAGTGCTCAGGAAGCAGGCGCAGGTAGAGATCTGTGAGTTCAAAACCAGCCTGGTCTACAGAACAAGTTCTAAATCAGCCAGAGCTACTTAGTGAGACCCAGCCTCAAAAATAAATAAATAAATAAATAAATAAATAAATAAATAAATAAATAAATAAATAAAATGAAAGGTATAAGCTATGAAATAAATAATCAAAACTCGGAGAGTCAAGGAACGGTGGTGGAGCGTGTACTTGCTGTCCATGAAGTCCTGTGTGGAATTCCCAGCAGCCCCCACGTCAAATGAAGGCCTCTTCCACTACATCAAAAGTCAAATGAAAAAAATAGCAAGCCACAGGCTGGAGTGTAAGTCTGTGGTAAAGTGAATACTTCGCACACGTAAATTCTTGGTTTCAAACACACACACACAAATGCAAGCCACAAATGGCCAAAATTCTATGACATATACAACTGGCCCAAGATTAATATCCAATATTTCAAAAATTATATAACCACTGGATGATGGTAGCACACACCTTTAATCCCAGCACTCAGGAGGCAGAGCTAGGCAGATCTCTGTGGTCTACAGAGCGAGATCCAGGACAGCTCCAAAACTACACAGAGAAACCTTAAACCCTGTCTTGGGGGAAAAAAAAAACTACAGAATCAGGGAGGCATAGTGGTATATGCCTTTAATCCCAGCACTCAGGAAGCAGACATGAGTTCAAGATTAGTCTGATCTACATAGTTCTAGGCCAACCAGGGATAACTAGTGAAAAATACTGCCTCAAAAAATAAATAAAAATTACAATCAATTATTTTAATTAACCTCATCCAGTTTTAAAAAAAGAAAAAAAAAGATTCAATTGAGTTTTTCTTAGAATTCTCAAGTGACTAGTAATCGTATGGAAAAAAATAGTGGCCCCTGGTTGTTATTCAGAGAAATGGAGATTAAAATCATAGTGAAAAATCACAGTGTAGTCAATAAGTGGGAAAAAATTTTAAGTGCCAAAATAGATAATAAAATTTACAAAAATCTGGCTGGAGAGATGGCTCAGCAGTTAAGAGCACTGGCTACTCTGAGGACCTGGGTTCGATTCCCAGCACCCACATGACAACTCATAACTGTCTGTAACTCCAGTTCCAGGGGATCACACAAACATACATGCAGGCAAAACACCAATGCACATAAAATAGAAATGAACAAAAGAAAACTTTTTAATTGACAAAAATCACTTTGGGAAATGATTTGGCATTATCCACTGCAATTTGAGATTCAGATCCCCTCTGATCCTGGGAATCAGGCCACATAGAGGGAAATGTGCCTGTGTATACCAGTGTAGACACATGTTTACAGGACACTGCTTCCAGGCACAAATGCAAAGCTGAGAAGCAGCAACAGGCTCAAGATCAGGTTCCTCTAAAGGGGACAGAAGTGGTAGAATTAGGAGAGGGCACTGGGAACTACAGAGGTTTTCTTCAATTGCATGATAGGTACTGTTCTTTATGTTGTTACGCTGTTCTTTTTTTAGATTTATTTATTTTATGTATATGAGTGTTTTGTCTGTATGCATATATTCACACCCCTTGTGTGCCTGTGCCCACAGAAGTCAGAAGAGGACGTCAGTGCCCCTGGAACTGGACTTACGTATGGTTGTAAGCTATCGTGTGGGTGCTGGGAACCAAACCCAGGTCCTTTGCAAGAACAAGTGCTCTTAACCACTGAGCCACTTCCCCAACCCTTACACATAACTTCTTTTTGGGTTTTCAAGACAGGGTTTCTCTGTAGCTTTTGGAGTTTGTCCTGGAACTCACTTTGTAGACTAGGCTGGCCTTGAACTTACAAAGATTCACTTGGCCCTGCCTCCCAAGTGCTGGGATTAAAGGCGAGCACCACCACCGCCCAGCTTTAAAACTTTTTTTTAAAGGTAGAGAAGAAAGTTTGGGAAATTGTAGTGTTTATTGATTAAGGGATTCCAGAAGAGAAAAGGGGATGGCAATGACACAGTATGTCACAAGATAATAGCGGAACATTTTCCAGAACCAAAGGAAAACTAGAAATTTAAAGTAACAGGCTGGGGTTGGGAGGAGGGAGGACAGGGGAATCTGGGGTTGATATGGAAAATGAATAGAAAATCTCTTAATTAGAAAAAAAGGAGGAAGAAAAGGTAACAGTTTGGATGCATGAATGGATGTCATGTTGTAGAAGCCGAGGCTGTGCTATCTTTAGAATGTCCTAACGTCAGGGGCCTGTCCTGGGACGCAGGCCTGGGCCCAGCCTTATCGAGATCTCTTCTGCCTCTCTCCTTCAGAGAGTACACGCTGGATGTGTACCGACTGTCCTCCATGGTCACACAACATGATGCCAAGAAAGCCGGGGCTGAGGTCGTGAAGCAGGTGGAGCACCCTTTACTGAGCGGTCTGCTGTACCCTGGACTACAGGTACACACGAGGGCGGGGCACCCCTTACCTTTCTGCACTCTTTCTTGCTCTCCTTTGTGAGGATTTTTTTTTTTTTAGTGTGTATTGCTGTTTTGCTTACATGTATATCTGTATGATGGTGTCAGATCCCCTAAAACTGGAGTTAGAGACAGTAGTGAGCTGCCATTGTGTGTGTGTGTGCTGGGAATTGAACCCAGGTTCTCTGGAAGAGCAGCCAGTGCTCTTGACCACTGAGCCATGGCTCCAGCCCTCTGCACTGTTTCTAAGGAGTGGACACAAGCCTCTTGGGGCACTGGCTGTACCCTGTACTCACTCTTCAGGTTGCACTATACCTTCTTTCCTGGCTCTTCTCCATCCTGGATACTTCTTTATTGTAAGTCCCTATCTCCCATTCTGGTTTTGATCTTTGGTTGGTGTGTGTGTGTGTGTGTGTGTGTGTGTGTGTGTGTGTGTGTGTGTGTGTGTGTGTGTTTTGAGACAGGGTTTTTCTCTGTAGATCTGGCTGTCCTGTAACTCACTCTGTAGACCAGGCTGGCCTCAAACTCACTGAGATCCGCCTGCCTCTGCCTCCCAGGGCTGGGATTAAAGCCGAACACCATGACCACCCAGCTGCACAATTTTAAAGTATGAAGCTCAGTTGATTGAGTGCACAAGACTATGAGTTTGACCCCTAGTACCGCATGATCTGATCACTAAAAAAGTAAAGGCAGGAGGATCATGAGTTCAATGATGAGGCCTGTCTGGGCTACATGAGGAAATTATCCCACCCAGTTTTCTGTTTTTTTTTTTTTTGTTTTAATTTAAGCTCCATCTACTCTCCTAATTGCTGAGAAGTGTTGGTTTTCGTTCTTTTTTTTTCTTTTTTCTTATTTATTTTATGTGTAAGTGACCTGTCTTCATACACACCAGAAGAGGTAATCAGATCCCATTACAGATGGTTGTGAGCCACCGTGTGGTTGCTGGGAATTGAACTCAGGTCCTCTGGAAGAGCAGCCAATGTTCTTAACCTCTGAGCCATGTCTCCAGCCTTGGTTTTGGTCACACTATGTTCTTCTGCCTGGCTAAAAATTTGCAGGAAGTTTCCTAGCTCTGACTTCAGAGTGCTAAGATTATAGGTGTGCACCACCATGCCCAACCTTCCAGGATAGCCAGGGCTACACAGAAAAACCCTGTCTCAAAAAAGAAGAAAAAAAAAAGTCAGGCAAGTGTGGGAACCTGCCTTTAATCCCAGCACTTGGGAAGCAGAAACAGGGAATCCCCAGATAAGCTAACTGTTAATCTTACTGGATGACAGTAAAGATCACCAACACAAAACGTTTGGTCAGCTTAAGCAAGCTTTATTTTCTGTCACACAGGACTATCTCCCTAAAACTGTGTTTGAGAGAATAGGGGTTTTATAGCTCCAAAACTACAAGGCTAGTGTTTCCAAGGGTTTGGGTAATGTAGGAACTTAGCAGAACATTTTACCTTATCAGGGTGGAGGTCAGGGTATGAGGGTATGGAATGTCAAATTTCAGAAAATGGGACAAGACGTGATCAAGCAGGAGTGGACTTATTCTGACCTTAGCTTCTAATCAGGCCGGTCTTTACTAACTAGCAAGACTAGCCAAGTTAGTGAGCTCCAAGTTCAGTGAGAGCTGCAGCCTCAGGTGGGGAGCAGTGGAGGAAGACACCCCACACCCATCTCTGGCCTCCACATTCATGTATGCACACACACTTACACACACATGCCAGCTCTTCAACTTGTTCTTGCTCCACGTCTCCACTGCTTTGGATCATGAGTGTTTTTTAGAGCCGTACAACAGCCTGCTAGTGATGCTGTCTGTCTCCAGCCTGCATAGGAGGACTCTGGTCCATGCTCTATCTGCAACTGGTGTCCTTCAGTGCTGGTCACATTTCTCCTTAAAACTGTTCACTGGCAGGACATTACCAAGGTACCCTAGTATGGCATTCATGGTCTTACCTACTTTGTTTTTACTATTATTACTATTTTTGAGACAGGTTCTCTCTTTGTACCCTTGGCTGGTCTGGAACTCACTATGTGAAGCGGGGGGCCTTGAACTCACAGAGATCCACCTGTCCCTTCCTCCCTGGTGCTAGGACTAAAGGTGTACCCCACCATGACCAGCTATTTTAATTTTGAGATAAAGTCTTTGTAGCTCAAGCTGGCTTAGAACTCACTATGTAGTCCTCGATGGATCTGCTCTGCCTCTCCAGTATTGAAATTAAGTCACAAGCCACAATATCTTGCCCTCACCTCCTTGTCTAACCTCTGCACTCACCATGCCCTACATCTCTTGACGTTTGCTTTCAGAGACTGAACCATTCACTATTTTCCTAAACACTTCTCACACTGTTTCCTCTTGTAGTAGAAAGCTTCTATGTCAGTGGTTCTCGGCGTTCCTAATGCTGAGATCCTTTAATACAGTTCCTTGTGTTGTGATGACCCTCAACCATAAGATTATTTCATTACTACTTCATAACTGTAAGTGTACTACTGTTATGATTCATAATGTAAATATCCAATGGTCTCAGTTGACACCTGTGAAGGGGCTGTCGACAACCCCAGGGGTTTTGACCCACAGGTTGAGAACCACCCTCTAGTTTTTGGTGTATTTTGTTTTGTTTTGTGTTTTTCGAGACAAGGTTTCTCTGTGCAACAGCCCTGGCACTCGATCTGTAGACCACATTGACCTCAAACTCACAGAGATCCACCTGCCTCTGCCTCCTGAGTGCTAGGATTAAGGGCCTGTGCCACCATGCCCAGCTCTAGATATTCTTAAACCAAGTCCAACCCACAGTCTCATTCTAGGAAGGCTTTCCCACAGCCAGCTGAGTAGGCCACAGGAATCGCTTCTTCCTTGGTATTGGCCCTGTTCCATGAGCGTGTAGTTAGCCTGTACACACTGTGCTGAATGATCTATGTCTCTCCCCAAGTGGGTCACTGAGCTGCTTGCAGGGAGGATGTGGGTCTGATTCATCCCTGAACCTCCAAGGCTGGCACCAGGCCTCACAACTAATGAGTGATAGATAGTCAGGGTACAGTTAGTAGTCCTGGTTTGCTCTTTTTGGGGTTTGGGGTTTTTTGGGTTTTGTTGTTGTTGTTGGTATTGGGAAAGAGTGGGACAATTGACCTACAGTTCACATTATAGCATAGATTGATCTAAAACTCATAGCAATTTCTGTGTCTCAGCCTCTTGGTTGCTGGGGTTATAGTCATGAACCACTATACCCAGTTCAGGACTACCCTCCCCGTGCCTAAAGAGTATCAAGGAAACTTGACTCAAAAGCAAAGCCATAGAAATGATCTGAACACCGGGCCAGTGAGACTGCCCAGAAAATTAAGACTTGCTAGCCGGCCTGATATCCTGACTTGGAGCTCCTAAGACCCACAGGGTGAAAAGAGAGACTCAACTCCTACAAGCTGTGAGAGAGCATTGGGCCTCGTGAGTGAAGAACCTGTTCTACCTCTTATCTAAGTCATCATAAGCCTTTGGTTTTGTTGGAGGTTTGGAGCTAGGGCCTGAATCCAGGACCATAGACAAGTTAAGCAGTTGCTCTTACCACTGACTCACACACCCTTCTTTCCCCAAACAGCATCTTACTATATTGTTCAGGCTGGTCTTGAACTCATGACCTCAGGATAACCTCTTGCTTCTACCTCCCCAGCAGATGTCATGGCAAGCAGGCAGGAGTCACTGCTTTATGCCAGTTCTTTGATGTGACATAGGCTGCCTTATTCAGTGGGGGACCTTTGGCATCACTCCCTCCCCGCTGCATTAGATAGACTAGATAGACTAGGAGCATCCGGAGAGCAGAGCCTGGGCCATCTGCACTACTGTTCACACCGGTTCTCGGCAGCTGTTTCTGAGCCACCAGGGAGGCTCTGTGTTAGTTATTCCCTCCTGGCTACCCTGTAAAGAAAATCATGTGATTCGAACTTCTCTGTGTCAGACCCATAGGGGACAAATACAGCGGGTGTTTATGTTCATGTTTCTTTCCACAGGCTTTGGATGAAGAGTACTTAAAAGTAGATGCCCAGTTTGGTGGTATTGACCAGAGGAAGATTTTTACCTTTGCAGAGAAGGTGAGTAGCCACTTCTCTCTCCCATGCCTCTGAGATACACAGCTGAAGCTGACTCAGTTATGAGGCACAGTCCACCAGTCAGACTTACACTGGCTGATGGCTGTCCTTGTTCTGTGGACCAGAAAGCAGTGTCCAGGACAACCCTGGTGTGAATGAGCTAGGCTGTCTGCCTCAGCAGCCCACACTGTCTTGGTACCTGCTCCCAGAAAGCTGCTCCAGGACTTGCTGGATTTCCAGGACTTGCTGGATTTCCAGGACTTGCTGGATTTCCAGGACTTGCTGGATCTCCAGGACTTGCTGGATTTCCAGGACTTGCTGGATCTCCAGGACTTGCTGGATTTCCAGGACTTGCTGGATATCCAGGACTTGCTGGATTTCCAGGACTTGCTGGATCTCCAGGACTTGCTGGATTTCCGGGACTTGCTGGATCTCCAGGACTACTTGCTGGATTTCCAGGACTTGCTGGATTTCCAGGACTTGCTGGATCTCCAGGACTTGCTGGATTTCCGGGACTTGCTGGATCTCCGGGACTTGCTGGATTTGTTCCTTCCCATGGCTACCAGTCAGGAGTGTCATTCTCCTAGAGCATTTGGTTTGCGCTGCCCTGAGTTTTAGAGAAACCACGGATCTCAGAGATGACGTTTACCAAGGTTCGGGGGGAAATCGGCACAAACACAGTTCTTTTCTCGGAAAGAGCTTGAATACATTGGAGAAGTTGTTGTGGTTTTAGTTTGGGGTTTTGGGGGAGAGGGGTTGTTGTTGTTTTCTTAATGTTTATGGGTATTTCGCCTGCATACATGTCTATGCAGCAGAAGCCAGAAGAGGATGTCAGATACCATAGGCCACCATGTGAGTGCTAGGAACTGGACCCAGGTCTTCTAGAAAAGCACCCAGTGCTGTTAACCACTGAGCCATCTTGCTGGCCTCTGTAGTTGGTAATTTTTCAGAGCTTATCAAAACCTGATCTTGGCAAGGTGTAAAGAAAACAACTCGAAAGAGCACTGACTGCTCTTCCAGAGGTCCAGAGTTCAATTCCCAGCAACCACATGGTGGCTCACAACCGTCCGTAATAAGGTCTATTGCCTTCTTCTGGTCATACATGCTGTATACATAATAAATAAATAAATAAATCTTAAAAAAAAAAAAAAAAAAGGAAACAACTCAAGCAGAAATATAAATTCCAAGACTACTTTGACAACTCTAAAACGTTCCTGTCCATTGACCTAATAAATTCTGCTCCTGGAAACCTGACCTCAGGAAATAAGAACAAACAAACCAACCTTGAGTTGTGTGTGAGAGTATTTACCACATTATTAATTTAAAGGAAATATTTAGAAATAAACATATCCAGTGGCAAAGAATTAGATAAAAATGTCGTGAAGGATGAAGAGACAGACGGCTTAGTAGGCCAAGTGCTCTCTTCGCACGCAGGAGGACTTGAGTTTGAGTCACTTAGATGCCTGCCGTTGTGATGTGTCCATAGTCACAGTCTGGGAAAGGCAAAGGCCATGGGTACTGGGGCTCATCAGCCAGCCAGCTGAGTCAAAACAACAAGCTTCAGGGGCAGTGAGAAACCCTGTGAAAAATATAGTGGAGCCGGGCGGTGGTGGTGCACACCTTTAATCCCAGCACTCGGGAGGCAGAGGCAGGCGGGTCTCTGTGAGTTTGAGGCCAACCAGCGTGAGTTCCAGAGCAGCCAAGGCTATTACACAGAGGAAACCCTGCCTTGAGAAACAAAAACAAAAATATAGTGGAAAAGCAATTTTGAAGACATCCCAATGTTAACCTCTGGCCTTTGTATGTATCCACACAAGTGAGTGCACCCTCATACTTGCATGTACATGCATGTGTGCTCACACACACACACACACACACACACACACACACACACTATACTAAAATAGTTTTCAGATTTATTAATGGTTGGGAAACTTGTACAGTGTTTTCTTGGCAAGGGTAGCACAGTTTTGGTTTTTTGGGCCAGGGAAGGAGTTGAGGCAGGATGTTACTGTGTAACTTTAGATGGCTGGAACTCCCTATGTAGACCAGGTTGGCCTTACCATCATAGAGATCCTTCTGCCTCTGCCTGCACCTCCAGGGTGCTAGGATTAAAGGTATATGTCATCATAGCTGGCACAGCAGGTTGGTGAGACAAGACCTCTTACAGCCTAGTCTGGCTTCTGACTTGCTGTGTAGTCAAAGATGACCTTGAGCACCTAATCTTCTTGCTTCTACCTCCCAAATGCTAGGATTATGGGTGTGTTCCCCCATGCCCAATTCATGAGGTCCTAGGGATCAAACCCAGCATCTAGTGCTACCAACTGAGCCTTATCCCAGCCCTTGTATTTTTAATCATTGAAACAGGATCTCAATATGTAGCCCTGGCTAGCTATACCCATAATGTTTTACTTTTTAATGTGTCTCATTGTCCTGTCTGCATGTATGTATGTGCACCATGTGCATGCCTGTGGGATGGTTCTGAGCCACCATGTGGGTGGTAGGAACCAAGCCCAGATCCAAGTGCTCTTGACCACTGAACCATCTCTCTAGCCTCATAGTGTGTTTTTTAATGACTCTGGAAGCTAATAGTTGTAAGCTAGGTGTGATGATGCATAGCCCAGGCTGGCCTTCAGTTTGACATGTAGCCAAGAATGACCTTGAACTCTGATCCTCCTGCTTCCCACCCAAGTGCTGGGATTACAAGTGTGTCCTGCCAAGCCTGGCTTCTATGATTTTCTTTGTATCCTGCTTAATTTTTTTATTTTATGTAAATGGGTGTTTTGTCTGCATATATGTCCATGTACCACATTCCAACCCAGTTTCTGTCTTATGTGTAGCTCTCTGTCGATCCCTCTAGTTAACAACGAAGACCACGTATCCCACAGCCTGAACTCAAGTCACTGTTGCTTTCTTGTCTGCTGAGTCTTTTTCTTAGCACCTGGTTACAGAAAATGCTTCAGGGTAGAATGTGTAGTGGGCAGAGTGCACTCTCAGCAGCCACATGGTGGCTCACAGCCATCTGGAACTGCAGTTCCAGGTGATCTAGTGCCCTCTTCTGCACCAGGCATGCATGGGATGCACAGTCGTACATGCAGGCAAAACACCCATGCACGTACAACAGAAAGAAAATTATATATGTTCTGCTGGGCAGTAGTGGCGCACGCCTTTAATCCCAGCACTCGGGAGGCAGAGGCAGAAGGATCTCTGTGAGTTCGAGGTCAGCCTGGTCTACAGAGCGAGATCCAGGACAGGCACCAAAGCTACACAGAGAAACCCTGTCTCAAAAAAAAAAGAAAGAAAGAAAGAAAAGAAAACTATATATATGTTCATTAAAGAGACAAGGAAGACTGTAGTACATAGTGCCCTGAAGTAGCTGGTCAGACCCAATAAGAACAGAGCGCTGAGGAGGAATTTATATTTATATCTGCTTTGCTGTGTTTTCATTCCAGTACCTCCCTGCACTTGGCTACTCAAAACGGGTCCATCTGATGAATCCCATGGTCCCAGGATTGACTGGGAGCAAAATGAGCTCGTCAGAAGAGGTAAATTAATAACCCCTTCTATTTATGTATTGGCGGGAGAGTCCCATGTGCCTTTACCCAATGAGACACATCACCAGCCCAAAGATTATGTTTCTCCTTTCTCTTTGTGTTTTTGGTTTGTTTGTTTGTGGGAGGGGCATGGGGTTCAAGACAGGGTTTCTCTGTGTAGCCCTAGCAGACCTGGAACTAGCTCTGTAGCCCAGGCTGTCCTGGAACTCCCCGAGATCCACCTGCCTCTGACTCCTGAGTGCTGGGGTTAAAGGTGTGTGCACCACCACCCTTTCAATTTTATGTAGTGTTGGGGATTGAACCTAAGGGCTATCTCATGTTGTACAAGCAACGTTCCACAGCTACACCCCCAGGCCACAGCCCCTTTCATTTGTTTACACACTGATTTGTTTGTTTGTGTGTATGTGTGTGGGTCCACACCTGCAGTGGCCCAGGACCCGTTCCGGCTGCTATTTACTAGATGACAGACATACTGTGCCTCACAGCACAGACATTCAGACTCTAGTTAGCTAGGGGACCGCTCGCTGGAGTCTTCACTCTATCTTTCGCTGAAGTTTTCTAGATTCTAGAAATGGTTGTAGGGGGCTGGCAAGATGGCTCAGTGGGTGAAAGTGCGTGTTGACCGAGCCTGATGACCGGGGTTCCATCCTTGGTCCTCACACGGTAGAAGGAAGGAACCAACTTCCCCAAGTAGTCCTCTGACCTACATACCTGGGCCACTGCAGGTGTGGACCCACACACATACACACAGAATGGTCCGATTACATGGCTTCCTTCGGCCATCTACTTGTAATGGTAGCACTCTGGAGGATGGAAAGTGCACGTCAGCCTTGGTGGCAGACACCTTCACCTGCCAGCCATCTCACCAGCCCTAGCTTCAAACTGTTAATGAGTGATGTGCCACCTCACATAACTAAAATCTCCATTTAAAATTTTTAATTTTAATAGCTGAGCGTGGTGGCCTTGAATTATAGCACTTGGGAGTCAGAGGCAGGCAGATCTCTGAGTTTGAGGCCAATTTAGTCTACAGAGGGAGTTCCAGGACAGTTAGAACAGTTACACAGAGAAACCCTGTCGGGGGGGGGGGGGGGGGGGGGACGGGACGGGACGGACGGATGTCTATGGCCTGGCTGTAGTGGCACCACCTTTAATCCCAGCCCTTGGGAGCCAGGACAGGCAGGGCTACTCAGAAACCCTGTCTCAAAAAAAAAGGAGTGAGGAATGTTTACAGAACTAGAGAGATGACTCAGTGCTTAAGAGCACTCGCTGTTTTGTTTTGTTGTTTGTTTTTTTAAGATTTATTTATTTATTTTATGTGTATGAGTGCTCTATCTGCATTCTATCTGCATGTATGTCTTTTTTTTTTTCCTTCAAGGCAGGGTTTCTCTGTGTAGCTTTGCACCTTTCCTGGAACTCGCTTTGGAGACCAGGCTGGCCTCGAACTCACAGAGATCCACCTGGCTCTGCCTCCCGAGTACTGGGATTAAAGGCGTGCGCCGCCACCCGGCTGCATGTATGTCTTTATGCCAGAAGAGGACATCAGATCCCACCATAGATGGCTGTGAGCCATGATGTGGTTGCTGGGACTTGAACTCTAGTCCTGGAAGAGCAGCCAGTGCTCTTAACTGCTGAGCCATCTCTCCAGCCCCAATACTTGATGTTCTTTTTTTCTTTCTTTCTTTTTTTGAGACAGAGTTTCTCTGTGTAGCTTTGGAGTCTTTCACTCTGTAGACCAGGCTGGCCTCGAACTCACAGAGATCCGCCTGCCTCTACCTCCCAAGTGCTGGGATTAAAGACGTGTGCTGCCACTGCCTGGTGCACACTCACTGTTCTTGAAGATGACCCAGGTTCAGTTTCCAGCACCCACACTAGGTGGCTCACAACCACTTGTGAGTCCAATTCCAGGGCATCCAACATCCTCTTCTGACCCTGTAGGCTCCTGCATGCATGTGGTACATATACTCAGGCATACATACATACACATTTTTTTTTAAAATCAATGGATAAATAAATAGTCAGGGCTTGGGATATAGCTTAGTCGATAGAGTCCTCACCTAGCATAAATGAAGCTCTGGGTTTGAACACTACACAAAGCAGGCCTCGTAGTACATACCTATAATTCTAGCACTAGGGAGATAAAGGCAGAAAGTTCAGTTCAAGAACATCCTTAGCTACATAGCAAGTTTGAGGCTAGCTTGAGTTACAGAGACCTTAGCTCAAAAGAAGACAAAAGGAGTGTGTAATCCATCATGGAAAAAATGGATAGATTTGACTTCGTTAAAATAAACTTTATTTTTAAATTATATAATGTATGTTAAAGTTAGTTGAGTGCGTTCTCATTTTCAACCACAAGAGGTCTCTTCCCTCATGACTTCTAGGAGTCCAAAATCGACCTCCTTGATCGGAAGGAGGACGTGAAGAAAAAGCTGAAGAAGGCCTTCTGCGAGCCAGGCAACGTGGAGAACAACGGGGTTCTGTCCTTCATCAAGCACGTCCTCTTTCCTCTCAAGTCTGGTAAGGGGCCGTGCTGGAAGAGCCAAGTTCCTGCTGGGACTGTTCTTAAAACTGTCACAGAATCTTCCTGCAGGGACTGGCTGCCCTGAATCTCTGCCCTGATTTCATATATATGATGTGCATTGTGAGACTGGGCTGTCCCTCAGTTTGTGTGTGTGTGTTGTGTGTGTGTGTGTGTGTGTGTGTGTGTGTGTCTGTCTGTCTGTGTGTGTGTTATCAGGCGAGATCTGAGAGATCGTCAGGCTGCAGAGGGGTGTCAGAAATGAGAGTGGAGACAGACATTTTGAACTGGAATAAAAAAGAATTCTTTGTTATTTTGTTTGTTTTTAGAGACCGGGTTTCTCTGTGTAGCCCTGGCTGTCCTGGAACTCACTCTGTAGACCAGGCTGGCCTCAAACTCACAGAGATCTGCCTGCCTCTGCCTCCCGAGTGCTGGGATTAAAGACGTGTGCCACCACCACCCAGCTGAATACAAAAGAATTCTAAGCCATGATGTTTGTTGAATACACAGTTGTGGCTGCTTATCCAGTTAAAGAATAGGAAGGCTCATTGTAGAGAGCACGTCTAACATGCCTCAGATCCTAGATTTAATCCCAGCAGCAAAAACTGAAGAAATAAATGCCAGGGCTGGTGAGATAACTCAGTTGGTAAAAGTAAAATGCTTTAAATATGATATGTGTGTGCACACGCATGCACATCAATAGCAAGAACTAGAGATGGTCGTGCATTTGGCGGAGGACTGCTGTGCCTGCAGTTACTGACGTGGGATGTCTGTCGTAGAGTTTGTGATCCTGAGAGAGGAGAAGTGGGGCGGAAACAAGACCTACACCGCTTACCCGGAGCTGGAGAAGGACTTTGCCGCCGAGGTAACACCAGAGGAGAATGAGTGTGCACTAAGTCTAACAGCCTCTCCCTCCTGGACGAGCCACACAGCTCTGCCTTGATGCCCTCCAAGGCTGTTTTATTAGTGACTTAGATTTGGATTCAAGTAGTTTATGAAGTAGATGGGCCAATGGCAGATACTTAAAATACTGATTTTCATCCTTCTCCAAGGGGCTAGATGCATTGCAGTAAAGAACCTTTCTCCACGCCTGCACTGTGGGCACATACCCACACCAGACACATTTATACACATAATTTAAAAAAAAAGAAGTAGGCATGCTTAGCCAGTGAGCAAGTATATATTCTGTCATCAGCTATAAGAAGAGCTTCCCGGGGGAGGGACTAGGTTTTCATGTGACTCCAGAGAGTCGATGCAAGACTGTGGGTGGGGGAAGGGTTGGAGACGGCTCAGTGGTTAAGAGCACTTTCTGCTCTTGCAGAGGACCCACATCGGGCAGCTCACAACTACCTGGGACTCTAGCTCCAGACACTCTGCTGCCCTCTTCTGCTTCCAAAGGCTACAGTAGTGTCAATGTGTACAGGCACACATGGACGTGCAACTTAAAAATGAAAAGAGGCTGACAGGCATGTATTGGATTTGGTTTGGTTTGAGGGTTTTTTTGTTTTGTTTTTTGGTTTTTGGTTTTTTGAGAAAAGGTTATATTGGATTTTTAAAACACAGTCTCTCTATGTAGCCCTGACTATCCTGGAACTCATAGAGATCCACCTGCTTCTGCTTCCCCAGTGCTGGGGTTAAAAGTGGGTATCAACATGCCCCAACTAAGAGAAACTTTCCCCCAGCCTCGGGAGTTGGTGAAGTGGGCTGACTCACTTGACTTTGCATCCCCTTCCCTTGGGGGGGGGGGGCAGCAACTGGGGAACCACTTGGAGGCAATGCTAGATATCAGCGGGTCTGAGTGGCAGCTGCAGGGGACTCTGATCTCTGAGGTCTGGAAGCTTGTGTGGCCCATTTGGGGATGTGTGGCAGACATTACTCTGAAACCCTTCTCTGTTGTCTGAGGCAGGCCACAGAACCCACATCCTTGAAAGCAGTTCTTTGTGGGAATGCTGAGCAGAATTAGAAGGAATGCTTCTGGAAAATTCTGCAGCCACATATTCCCACAGTACTTGCCATGGTGGAATTTCAAGTCTAGTGTGTCTATGTAGTTTTGATCTTCACTGCCTGAGACAGAAGCCACTCACTGGTGACATGTGGCTGTGGCGCACTCACGGTGTGGATACTACAACCAACAAACTGAATTTTAATTGACATCTGGATAGCTGCAGGCCTAAAGCTTTCGCTCAAAGTTAACTATTCCCAAGGAAATGAAGTAGCATCAGAAACAGAAATGTTGTCACTAATGTATTACAGCAAGCATACCTAAGGATGTCCCTTCAGAACAGCTAAGTACTTCCAAACTATATTTAGGTACAAAAGGTAACTCCAGGATACAGACAAAATGCTGAATTTCAGCCAGGAGGTGGTAGCACGTGCCTTTAATCCCAACACTGTCCTGGGACTCACTTTGTAGACCAAGTTGGCCTCTGAACTATAGAGGCCACCTGCCTCTGCCTCCTGAGTGCTGGGATTAAAGGTGTGTGTCTCGGCCACACCGGGCAATGAGCCTGTGTGCAGGCTGTAGCCTTTCATGTGAGGTTGTATGTGGATTTTTCTTGTGTTGTCATACTGGTGCTTAGACTTGGGAGCATCACGGATCTGCTCTGCTGGTTGAGGACTGCTCAGTTGTACCTCCATGTGGCAGCACCACTCACCATTGCCACCATATTGTGTACCTCGGTCCTCATTCTGACTCAGATACCCGCTATCATCCTCATTTTTATTGCTTGTTTGTTTATTGTTTAAGTAAACCAAGACTGGGCTGAGGATGTGGCTCAGTGGTAGACAGCTTGCCCAACATGTATAAGACACTGGGTTCAACCTCAGTACCTCAAAAAAAAAAAAAAAAAAAAAGAAAAAAGAAAAAGTAGTGAAAGTCATCATCATCAAAACTTAAAAGGGATTAAGTGTCCAATTACACCATTAACCAGAACTTACATGTCTAATTCAGTCTTTAGGCCTAGGGTTACCTGTGTGAACATTTTCCTGTGGGTAACATTTGGTTTATGGCTCAAAGTATAAATGGAAAGACTAGCAGAATTAGAATAATGAGTGCCAGGTGGTTGTGCTGCAGGCCTTTAATCCCAGCACTTGGGAGACAGAGGCAGGTGGATCTCTGAGAGTTCAAGGCCAGACTGGTCTACACAGTGAGTTCCAGGAGAAGAACCAAGGCTACCCAGAGAAACCCATCAGGAAAAACCAAAAACAAAACAAAAAAAGAATAATGAGCATATTCAGCCTATAAAAGCCTTAAACTAGAACAGAATTCAAAGTCCAAAGGTCTAGATGACAGGCTGAGGGTAACCTAGGCTACATAGTGAGACCTGTCTGAGGCAGGCCGGCACCTGGCTTTGAGAGCACTCACTCTCTGCTCTGCCCTTTGCCTAGGAGTGGTGTAAGGCTCCAGACTGCAGGGAACACACGTCTGTCTGCCATGTCCCCTCTCATCTCCCCGGGCCTTGTTTACTTCTCTAGGTTGTACACCCTGGAGACCTAAAGAATTCTGTTGAAGTTGCCCTGAACAAGTTGCTGGACCCCATTCGAGAAAAGTTTAATACCCCAGCCCTGAAGAAGCTGGCCAGTGCTGCCTACCCAGAGCCTTCAAAGCAGAGTAAGTAAGCTGGGAAGAAGCCTGGGATTGAGGCCACTTCGAATCTTCTAGTATGTTTGCTAAACCTGCCTTAGTGAACCTTGTAGTATATGTTTGCTAAACCTGCCTCAGTGAGCTTGTCCCTAGGTGGTGGTCACAGTGGCAGTCTGTTCACAGCTGCTAAGGTTTCTTGAAAACACGCATTTTAACAGCCTCCCTGCTCCCATCTCTCTGCTTCTGTCTTGTGAGTTGGTCATCCAGTTACCCATGATGCTAAGGTGCAGCTGTAGATACCTTTGTGTGACCCATCCAGAAGAGACTGAGCAAACTCTGCATGGAATTTATGAGTAGAAATACCCAAAGGTGGCCAGACTACTGAAGGCCTTGCCCTCCATCTTAGTAATAGAGAAAAGCTGAAGAGGAAAATCTTGTGTCCCTTCTCCAAGGCTGCTGGGCCTGTGTTAAAGTATAACTCAGTGGATGGGCTCAGTGATTCTCTCCTAAATCCTGCCTGGTTTCAGTATCCTCATCCAGTGCAGGCAGACCTGGCCTACCATTGGGGTGGGAGAGGAGGAGAGTCCCGACCCCACAGAGTTCTTCTCATTTCCAGAGCCCACTGCCAAAGGCCCTGCCAAGAATTCAGAACCAGAGGAGATCATCCCCTCCCGGCTGGATATCCGTGTAGGCAAAATCATCAGTGTGGAGAAGGTACTCATTTTCCACTACATCCCAAAGAGGCAGAGAAGGGTTAGGTCTGTGTGTTTCCATCAGGAGGAAACCTAGAGAGGGGAGGCAGCATCCCTGGGGTCATATTGCAAGTCAGAGCCCAGGTGTCCAATTGCAGGCAGTCTCTGAACCTTATCCAACACAGCCAGGAACCAGGAGAGAGGAACACTGGTCAGAGAACTTAGCCATCAAATGGCCCAGATGTACTCACCTAGATCGTACCAGCTTGCCTGGACTAGCTTCTGGTCTTACTTAGAAGGTGGCTGGGGGGAAACGGACTTCCTTTTTTTGTGGGTCATGTGATCAATCATTGGCTGGGAACCATTGTTCTAGGCCTTTTTCCCCTGGCATTGATTTGCTTGACACTCTGGCCCTAAGCCTCCCAGCCACTGGATAGACTACTTGATATGGCTGTTGGTGCTCCCACCTCAGATGGTGAGGCCACCATTCATCCACTCCCACCTCCTGGACACCTGGAACCCTTGGTGTAGTACTTGGGTCATAACGGCACTCACTAAACAGTCCAGGCTACCTAATCTCCGTTAAGAGATTTTTCCACTAGCCATTAGGTTCATTTTCTCAAATCTGGTCCCTTGAGGAGTAAATGTTCCTTCATGGCATGTTCTCAAAGCCAGGCATGATTGCACATGCTTGTAATCCTAGGATTTGGGAAGCTGAGGCAAGAGGATCACTGCAAGTTAAAGGCTAGCCTTGGTGACATAGTGAAACCTTGTCCCAAAAATGAAAAAAAGAAAAAGACAAATGCAGGGGAGCTTTGGAAAGAGCAGATGTCCCCTTGTGATGACCTCCACTCTGGTCATCGCCCACTAATTTATTTGTATACTGGGAGTTGAAGAGAATATGCCTGCCACATGTGTGGAGGTTTGAGGACTCATTTCTCTCCTTCCACCATGTGGCACCTGGGGATCTAACTCAGGCGGTCAGATTGGAGGGAAGCACCTTTACCCACTGAGCCATCTCTCTGGCCCTCTGACAAGAATTTCTTGCTGGCAGCACCCAGATGCAGATAGCCTGTATGTGGAGAAGATTGATGTGGGGGAAGCTGAACCCAGGACTGTGGTGAGCGGCCTCGTACAGTTTGTGCCCAAAGAAGAACTCCAGGACAGGCTGGTGGTGGTGCTGTGCAATCTGAAACCCCAGAAGATGAGAGGAGTCGACTCCCAGGGCATGCTACTGTGTGCTTCCATGTGAGTGAGGGTTTGTGGGCCAGGACCTGGGGAGGGCAAGTGAGGAATTGCACAGGATGACACCCTCCCATATACCATGTGCAAGCCCTAAGAAAATGCCCCCTTCCACATTGATGCTAAAAGATAAAGCATGAAAGGGTGACTGTACAAGTACTGTGGATTAAACACCTTGCATGAAAGATAAATTGTTAAGCGAAAACTAGATTTGTAGGGCATAGTGGCATATGCCTTTAATTCCAGCACTTGGGAGGCAGAAACAGGCAGTCACCAAGAGTTCGAGGCCATCCTGGTCTACATAGTGAGTTCCAGAGCTACATAGTGGAAAAAAAAATTTTTTTTAATTAAAAAATAAAATAAAAGGGTTGGGGACTTAACTCAGTGGTAGAGCGCTTGGGTCCTGGGTTTGGTCCTCAGCTGGGGGAACACACACAAAAATATAAAAATGGATGGATGCTGGACACAGTGGCACCTACCTTTAATCCTGGCACTTGCAGGGAAGGGTCTCTAAGCCTGGTTTACTTCTCAAGTTCCTGACCAGCATGGCTACACAGTGAGATCCTGTCTCACCAAAAGAGAGGCTGGAGGTCGGATACAGCTCAGTTGGAGTTCTTGCCTAGCTGGCATGAAGCTCGGGGTTTGATCTCCAGCACCTCATAAAAGTGAGTGTGGTAACCCACACCCATGACCCCAGCACTGGGGAAGTAGCAGCAGGAGAATCAGTTCAGGTACAGCCTGGGCTACATGAGACTCTCCAGGTAAACAAACAGAAATGCAGGGGTCACACTATAGTCCTGGGTTAAGTGTTCAGAGAGGGAAAAGGGACCAGGACCTCCTGGGTTATGGCACTAAGGACCCGGGTCACTTTAACACCCACAGCTGTTGGGAAGTCCATCATCTTGCCTTTTGTCCTGTCTTTCCAGAGAAGGGGTGAGCCGCCAGGTTGAACCTCTGGACCCTCCCGCAGGCTCTGCTCCTGGTGAGCGGGTATTTGTGAAGGGCTATGAGAAGGGTCAGCCAGACGAGGAGCTCAAGCCCAAGAAGAAAGTCTTTGAGAAGCTACAGGTGAGATGCTGCTGTCTTCCCTTGCCCAGGCTGCCCCAGTGTGCTGTCCTCTTGCCCAGGCTGCCCCAGTGTGCTCTTCCTGAGTCGGCAGTTGCCTCTCCCAGCTGACACTTCCTGCACTGAGTCCCTTCATCTTCATTCAGCTCTGAAGATGAGGGGCCGAGAATCTCAGGACCCTGCATATGCCGAGTGGTGATATAAGGCCAGTGGGGGACTTTCAGACACGTCCTTGTCCATCTGACCATAGTCTGAGAAAGCAGCAGACGGAAGGTCATCCCCATTTTACCTCAGGCTGTGACCCTCCATAGCACAGCAAATAAATGAGTAAAAGGAAGAAGTAGACCCCTCCTACCCAGGAGCATTTAGAACATTCACTAAGCTGAATACGGCCTGCTCCAGCTGTCCTGGACTCGCTCGCTCTTTTTTTTTTTTTTTTTTTTTCTTTCAATAATATCAAGTCCAGAATATGTGTCAGGCACTGTTCTAAGTGCCTGGACTACACCAGTGTAACAAATTAGCTCTCTTTGTGGAAAGAACTTGATAGACGCTGTCTTAAATATAAGGCCAGGATGAAGAGAATATCCCTAGTCCTGCTGGGTGTTTTGGTGCCTGTATGTAATTCAGATACTTAAGAGGCAGAGGTAGGAGGACTGCCCCAAATTCATGCCAATCTGTTTAACAAAGGAGGTCCAAAGCTGGGCGGGGATGGCACACGCCTTTAATCCCAGCACTCAGGAGGCAGAGGCAGGCGGATCTCTGTGAGTTTGAGGCCAGCCTGGTCTACAAATCGAGTTCCAGGACAGCCAGGGCTGTTACAGAGGGAACGCTGTCTGGGAGAGTGGGGGGAGTTAATTAATTAAAAAGGAGCTCCAGACCAGCAAGGGCTATACAGTAAGACGCTTCTCAAGACAAAAAAAAAAAAAAAAAAAACACGTGGACATGTATTTCCAGTCCTGTCAAAGCTACTAAAATAGGCCTTGGTTGCTTCTTTCTGATCTTTTGCTGAACAGAGGGGCATTCAGGTTAGTCTGCTTTTTATCCCTGAGTGTTTCCTCATATTAAGTATCCAGAGGGATCATGTGTATAGCTATCGTGGCCTATCAGCTGCTATGACCAGCTTGGGTGTGCTCAGTGGTAGAGCACTCACTCACTTATCAAACAAGACCCTAGGTTTGATCCCTGACACCATCGTTATCATCATCATCATCAACACACACACACACACACTGCTGTGATATTAGCAGTCTAGACGTCTTTATATTTATTCATAGAAATGAATGTGCTTACCAAAAGATCAGAACATGGAAGCCTTTGGGGAGCTGTACTCAGAAACACTGGATCAGGGGCCCAGGTGGTGTGGTGTACCTTCAATCCCAGCACTCAGGAGCAGAGGCAGGAGGATCACTGTGAGTTTTGAGGCCAGCCTGAACTACATAGTTCTAGAACAGCCAGGACTACTCAAGGAGACCCTGTCTCAAAAACCAAAATGAAAGTTTGGCCAGTTCCTGCTAATAATGTAAGACGTTTGTGTCCTCACTACCGTAACTTTTGTTTTCTGTCTGTCTTGTCCAGGCCGATTTTAAGATTTCTGAGGAGTGCATTGCACAATGGAAACAAACCAACTTGATGACCAAGCTGGGGTCCATCTCCTGTAAATCACTCAAAGGGGGGAGCATTAGCTAGCTGGCCCAGCCTCCTCTTCGCACCATGCCATCTGCGGTCTCAGCTTGTTACATCATCACCCGTCCCCATCTCAGGACACTGAGCTGCAGGTCTGGAACTGTTGACAGACAGGAGACTTGGTAAGGGACAGCTCACCTTCTTCCTACAGTCTGGGACCATCCCACCTGGCTGCAAGGAACCTGACTGACCGCCTGGGGTAAGGACGGCTGCCCAGCAGCAGAGCTGTACCTCCTTCCCTTGGCAGCTGACTTGAGCAATCTGGTTTCAATAGAACCAGTAGAAAAAGTTTATTCCACCGTCCTTGAAATTGGAAAAACACTGGTTCCCAAGTTTCCGAGAGTTGTCCCCACAGCTGTACCTCTAGCCGGGATCTAGTGCCTGGCCTGGGCTAATTACAGTTTCTCCCCCACAGGAAATTGTGGGATTTGAAAAGAAGGGAAACAGAGCCTAGAGGTCTATCAAGCTTCCCAGGGCTGGCAGCATCCCAAGGCCTGCCTACCCTGAGGCTTGGCACCAGTGGCAGGGTCTGCCCCAGCTCTCCTGGGGCTTCCCTTGATCTGGCTAGGTTGGGACACTCCCTAAACCAGATGTGTGTCAGCAGCAGGACGGGATGGACTAACACAACACGGGGGACTTCATAAGGCATCTCAATCAAGTCACTAACCGCCACTGTCAAGTTCAAATAAAGCGTCTGAACAAGGTGTCTGGGTGGATCCATCTGCACCACACCATGTTGGAGATGGCATGAGCGTACAGCAGCAGCTCTGTCACCTCACCTGGGACCCTGGCTTCAGCACTATAATGCGATGGGGCAGACAGGGATCGATGACGGACACCCTGAGTGTCCCTCTGTCAGTACTAAGCGGGAGGTCCCCTCCTGGGCCAGTGCTCACAGCAGGCAGGACACCACCTCTTCTGACCGCAAGCCCGGAGCACTGCCCTGTCCTAGCACAGCCAGGTCTTCTGTGCTTCATTAGCCTGCAGCTAGGTTCACGCTGCTGTGAGGTATGTGTTCCTCAAACCTCGTCACATATTACCCAGCATCCCCTGTTGTCGTGTCTGGAAAAGAGTAGTCACAGCCAAGTTTCAATCATTTAATTAATACCTTTTAATGAAACACAGCTTTGTCATGTGTCTCACTCAAGCTCCAGAGGGAATGGGGAGGACTGTTTACATGGACATATCAAAGACTCAAAAGTTAAGGAAATATATATATATATTTCTCTCTTCTAACATTTTTATGCAAATTAAAAATCAGAGGCTTTTGGTCTCTCCATTTGCACAAGGTCAAGCTTATTTACCCCAGAGGACAAAGAGAGGTTGCCCCTCTTAGGATTCTCCTTTCTTCTTTGTACTCTGACGGACCCGGTGCAGAAACAAGCAGAGATCCCAAGTCAGGACAAGAGCTCCAATAACACTGGAGGGGGAGACTGCTGCTTCCCCGCCCCCAGCAGCTCCCAGGTTCCCAGGGCCTGGATCCTGGGGCAGAACAGTGCTTACTGATGGGTCGTCCTCCCTCCACACCCCATGGGACAGTGCCATCCCCCAGCAGCAGCCTCCATCACACACTGAGCAAGGGAAAGACCGTGACAAGCATCCTAGCAGCAGGGCCGAGGGCCTGGACTCTCCTCCAGTCCCCAGTGCTTGACAGGAAGTCAGCAGCGAGGGGCAGTGGGTCACTCTCTTGGTGGAGATGCTGAAGGCAAGACCTTGCCAGGCTCAAGCCCCCACTCAAAAAGACTCAAGAGGTGGCCCGAAAGGAGGCACAGCCACTGGAGCTAATAGGGACAGGCTGAATAAGTCATTAAATTCCAGGAAGAGAGATTAGTAGCAGAGGCTGCTATCTGGGGACAGCCACTAGCCTGCCCACTTGGGATCACTGGGTGTCCCCTCTTGGACTAGGGAAGAATCTGGCCCAAGGTACCCCTTTGGCTTCCCATCCTTGCCACTCAGCCTCTGCTCCCTCCTCCTGGCTGAAAGGCAGCTGCAGAAAGGACATGCACCAAAGAGTAGAGACAGGTCAGAGAAAGAATGAGGGCCAGGCCTGGGCCACTGGCCAAGGAAGTCCCTGCCAGGCTCTCCTGCCAAGATGAAATGGACACATCCCATGAGCTCCTGGCTCTGAAGCTGTGCCCATCCACCCAAACCCAATCAAGTGTCACAGGACAGGTGCCCAGCATGCCAAGATCCCAGATGGCTTCCTACTCTGGTCTGGTTTTTGGTTTCTTAGTGCACAGTGCCCACAGACCTCTGGTTCTTCCTCCCCTCGTCCGTGAGTCCCCTTTGAGGAGGAGGAGCACCTGTCAGAACTGGGAGGCAGGAGAGTGGTTGGTGGTAGGGTGAGGCGCAGAAAGGCGTGCCCCTCTGTGCCTTTTGTGCTTTGGAATTCCACAGCCCCACTCCTGCCGCCAGCCTGGGAAGCCCGTGGGGATGACTTGCCCATCTCCAAGAACTTAGGCAAGGAGTGGGCTGGACTGGCAGAATGGACAGACTGGTCCCAGCTGGGGGCTGGCCGCCCAGAGACTGATGCTGCCACCGTGTAAACAGGCTCTTGGGATGTGGTGTCATGAGCCCTAGAAGATGGACATGCAGCCACTTTGCAAAGCGCTTTGATTCTGGACTACAACACACATGATTCCCAACATGAAACAAAATAAACACATGTTCTGCTCCCACCTCTGTGGCCTTGGGATGGGGGTGGAGGCACAGCCACCCACTCCCACCAGCTACCTTCTTCAAGATGAGGCTAAGGCCAAGGCTGAAGGGCTTCTGGAGGGGATCCTTTCAGGAAAAGGCATGAGGGAAGGGGACTTGGAGAATGGGCAACATCCGGCTTGCATAAACATGGAAGGCTGTGGAGATTAAGGCTGCAGGCATCCTTTCTCAGGCTGTGTGCCATGTCCTCTCTTCCTTGGAGCTGCTCGGGTCCCTGAGAGATTGTATTCCTGGGATGGTTCAGCAGTGCCCGTTGATGATGGTCAGACCAGTCTCTTCTATGGATCTGTGAGGAGGGGGACATTGAGCAAGCCTCTCAGCTGGGTTCTGACAATAAACCTAAGACCTGCTCACCCAGCCTTTCTGTGTGCCCTCACTTCACTGAACTGGGCGAGACACCTTCAACAGACTGTAACATGGCTGTCTCCGCCCCATTTTACAACATAACGGAGATGGGAAACGATGGGACAAAACTGGACTCCACGCACGTCAGCTGCCATGTCTGTGTCCCGTCTATCCCTCCTCCCTCCGATTCCTATCACTAGTTTGAAGATGAAGTCCACCTATCTATCCCACATATCTCAAAACCAGATCCGAGAACATTCCCCGATAGAACCCCAGAGAACTGCCCTACAGTACCTGAACCAGGGGGGCCCATCTTCTCTGTACCAGTCAGCTGCACACCTCCATTCTCTGCCAGCTCCCCGTTAGTCCTGTCCTCAGCGTGAGGGAGCCCATTGGTGGATGGAGCGGTAAGAGATTCAGCCCTAGGGAAACTGGGGGGAGGGAGGGGGGACTCCGACAGAGGGCTTGCGGGCCACGGGTGGGGGGGCCTTGGAAGGCTTCTTCTGGGCCTGGGATGGCCGCTGCTCTGAAATGCTCCGAAGTTCAGCCACCAGATTCCGCTGGAGGTCAGCCTGGGCCTCAGGGGACACTGGCCGCTCGAGCTGCAGTTTTTTGGTGCCCTTGGAAAAGATGAAGCTGGCCTTGGAGGCAGGAGATTGTGGAGACCGTGGCTCTGCCTCTGGTGGGCCAATGGGCAGAGCACTTCCAGGGTTCTCAGTGGCAGCCAAGCTGGAGGCCTTGAGTCGGACGGCAGCGTGGAGCCCAGAGGAGGGGGCAGGCACTGGGCTGGCCCGCCCTGACAGGGCTCTGCGTAGTGGTTTCTGGGGGGCCGATGGCCCTGGAGATGAATTTGGAACCCCTGTGGAAGCACCCACAGATCGAAGCCGTACCATCTGCAGGAGTGAGGGTGTGACCAGAGGTGCGCCAGCGTCCTCCCTGGGAGCCCCACTGTTCTTGCCCACAGAGTCTTTCTGAGGGAGCTTGGCCAGAGGCTCTGAAACAGAACTAGCTGGAGGTGGAGCTGGTGGAGCTGGCGGAGCCGGCGGTGGAGGGGTTTGGGTATGCTGGGGTGAGGTTTGGGATGAGCTAGCAGCTGAAAGGGTGGCAGCCAGGGAGCTGCAGGGATCCAGAGGGCCAGGCTCCAGGCCTGCAGAGCAGAAGACCTCCTCAGGTGGGGGAAAGTCAGCCATGGACAGGTCCTGTTCCTCAGGTGGAGGTGGTGGTGGTGGTGGCCAGCTGGAATCTGGGGGGGACTCTTCAGCAGTCTCTGGAGCAGGTGGGACCTCTTCAACCACTTCGGGCTTCTTACTAGGCGGTGGGGGTGGGTGGTAAGATGGGGGTGGGGACGGTGGGGGTGACTGGTCTTTGGAGGCAATGGGAGACTCCTGGGGTGGAGTCAGGGTTGTCTGAGGCATGGAAGGAGACGCAGGACTAGTGTCTATTGTAGAAACTGGCCCAGGAGCCAGAGCAGGGGCAGCCTGAGCAGGGGCAGCCGGAGCAGGGACAGCCTGGCTAGAGCTCTTGGTCTTGGAAGGAGGTGGAGAGAAAGGAGCAGGCACCTTAGGATGAGGTGGTATGACAAACCTGTCACCCAAGGGGGTGGACATCTGTGGACCAGAGCGATCAGAGGGAGTAGGGTCTGAGGAAGAGGAACACAGAGATGTGAGGGAAGAGGACACAGAGGCCCCAGGAGATCGAAGGGATGTCACTCGATCTGGTTTAGGGGGCTGAGCCCTGCCTGGGGAAGCAGGGGCACCTGCCAGACCCTTGTGAGGGAGAGTTGGGGTACCGCTCTGGCTTGAGTATCCACTGGAAGGTGAAAGTGTCCGTTCTGGGGAACGTGGGGGGCGCCTGGAGCCACCTGGAGACGAGCCAGAGCCCCAGCCGCCCGCTGAGCTGGGGGGACAAGGCACGGCCCCCGCCCCTGCAGACCCACCTGTGGGGGGTGGCCGGGGCAGCTGTGGCTGCTGCTTCCGCTCAGGTTTGGGAGGCAGCCCTAAGGGCCCATCGGGTACTGCTGAGCCCCGCTGATGGAGGGAATAGGTCCGGCGGGGAGGCGGGGGAGGCCGTTTCATCTTACGCAGGGACACGCTCCTGCCAGACAGCTGCCCACTGCTGCGGATGCTGGCTGTGTCTGAGACCTCAGCAGTGCTACCGCCACTGGGGGATCCCCTGCCGCTGCCCCCTGGAGGCGGGGGGACCACGTTACTGCTAGCTACAGAGCCCTCTGGCTGGCCCTCGGAGCCCCCCTTGGAGGAGAGAGTGGACCCATCAGACACAATGGTCTCGGAGGATTGAGAATGGCTCCAGGTGTCACTAGACGAGGAAGCATGGCGGCTGCGGGGCCGGGGACTTGAGGCTGAGGAGAAGCGGCCCAGTGAGCGCACAGAAGCCGGGCTAGCAGACAGCAGGCTGCAGCGGCTCAGAGTGCGCAGGCTGCTGCGGCCCAGAGCCACCACATCCACGGTGGGGGGCAGCACAGCGTGTGGGATCAGCTTGGACAAGTAGGTGGCTTGGGGTGAGATAGACATGGCTGGACTCAGTGGCTCTGGAGGCCCTGCCCCTCCTGTCAGTCCAGGCACCGCGAGAGACATAGGCCGGGTCAATGGCGGCGGCCGGGCTCCCGTGGATCGACCGACAAGGGTGTCATCATGGTAAACACGGTCAATGTGGCGCTGCAGTATGGCCTCTGTATCGGTGCCAGCCTCTGCTTCTGCCTCCAGAGCCTGCAGGGACACCCGGACCCCCGTCCCTAAGGCCAGGCCCGGGGGGCGACCATCCACTGTGGGGATGCGGACAGCATCCCGCGGACCAGGAGGCTGTGGGGTGCCTGGGGGCTCACGGCTGTTCCGCAGGCCTGAAATGGACAAGGAGATGGGAGTCAGCGGAGGGCTGGCCAGGCTCCGCGTCCACCACCACTGCCCACCGAACAACGCTCACCAAGCTCCTTCTGCACATGCTGGGGCAGTCCCAGCACCGTGCTCCGCCGCTCCCGCCGGCGCCGCCCTGACTTTCCAGATTTGGGAAATGAGTCATGGGGTCTGAAGGTGGAGCCTAAGGGCCAGTCCAGGGGGAGAAAATCATTAGAGCAGACTCTGAACACGCCACAAAGCACTGCTCTGTACTAACAAAGTATTAGGAACATTCTGGCAAGGCTAGGATTCTTTAAGACTTCTGGAAATCCCCTTACTAATTCAACAATGATCTTTCCGTTTGGCGAACAGTTCTTATTACTTAGTGAACATATTATGTCATCATATTAAATGCTTGATATTCACTCCAATAAGGTAAATGCTCTTAATACCCTGATTTTCTGGAGAAGGGGTGCTACTAGAGATTGAGCCCAGAGCCTTACACATGTCCTCTGAGGCAGTCCCTGCCAGTCCTTCGGCTTTTGTTTTGAGGTGGGGGTCTCATACAGTCCAGGCCAGCCTCTGACTCATTACATGGCTGAGATGACCTTGAATGTCTGACCCTCATACTTCTACTTCCCATGTGCTGGGATTACAGGTGTGCACTACCACTCTCTATTTTATATAATGCCAGGGATTGATCACGACTTCCCACATACAAGGGCAAGCACAATACCAACTGAGCTATATCCCAAGCCAATCCGTTATCTTCCATAGGACTTCAGTCAGACTCTCAGAGAAGTGAAGGGTTTATCTTCCACAAATCCGGCTTTCCCAACCCTTAACTATCTTGTTTTGGGTCAGTGTCCACCACGACCCTCCAAGGTTAAAAGGTACTGTCTCCTAAATTCGCTGAACCACTAAGCCTGGGTCCGGACGAGAAGGGAAGCCGAAGGTTCTAGGACAGGCTATGTTCATCGCCTCTTTCCCCTGCCTAGGAACCCCAGCAAGTGACAACACACCTCTGCGCTGGATCATCTCGGAGCGGACGGAGAGGGCATCCTCCGCCGTGGAGCTCTCAGTCATGTAGGACTTTTGACTGCAGAAGGAAATCGTGTCTTCATCCGGCCCCGTCCGGGAGGACTGTTGGGATAAGATCAGCTTGGACAGGCTGCCTTAGGCCTCTCACTGGAACTTTAACTCACAGATTTTCCCAGCATCACCCAGCGCTGAGCAGGTACCAGATGGAGCAAGCCTGGACTAGCTGTCGGAGGTCATTTAATTTATGCTCTTCAACATACAGAAGAAACCAGTCCAGAGAGGCCCAAAGCCATGCATGCCAGAAGCTAAGCCAGAAGGGAAGAGCAGGGCAGAGCTGGGCACAGGGCTCACCTGGATGCTCTGGGTGTCTCCATGGTCCCAGCCACCCTTGCTCAGTTTCTGTCTTTCTACTAGAAGATACCAGAACGGTGTGTTGGCCTAGGCCCCTGGCCCCCAAGAGCTGAGAGCAGCACTGGCCAGGGCAGGGGAGAGTTACCTTGGTGTTGTAGGGAGCGGAGGCCCTCCTGGGCCTGCGTGTGCAGCTCCTCCAGGTGAGGTGGTCTCCCGCTGGGGAAGAAGACATTGTCCTGGCACTCATCTACTACAGATCCTAGCCCCGGGCTGGGCCCGGCACTCTGACGTTTATCACTCTCAGCTTTGGCAGATCCTGATGGGATGAGAAGAGGAAGTGAGGCCCAAAGACATACGGGTCCTGGAGATTCTGAAGTGTGGTAACACAGGCCATGTAGCACACATACATTCAATGTCTACCCCTATGACACACAGACCCCATGTACACACACTAACTATACACCCTAGGGTGCATTTATCGGAGTAAACACACCACATAATGAATGGGACCACACAAAGGCAACACACAGAACACACAGGCAAACTACATCCACACAACATTCACAGGCTTCATCGATGTATACATACAAACACTATCCAAGTATAAGCGCATGAATGTACCTACACCAGCTTCCACTGACCCACACGACACCATTCTGCATACACACAAACAGCGTCTAAGTATACACAAAACTGCATCCATGGGTCACTCAGAGTTCCACACGGACACCCCCAATACACACAGAGCCCACAGCAAATACATTTGTCTCTGAGACCTGACGCTTCACTTTAAAGGAAAACAAACCACCTTCTTCAAACTGCCCCTTGGCCCAAGTCCAAGGAGAAGATGCCATGGAAAACCAGGGAGCTGTCAGTCATAATCAGGTTCCCAGAAAACCCTGAGGGAAGGATAGGCCAGGGACACCTACTTACCCATATGGCTGCCCTCTGGAAGGATGGGCAGGGGAGGGGAGAAGAGGGATCAGGCCCCTCAACTCCCACTGGGAACTCAGCCTCTCTTGGGGGAACAGGCCAGGTATGGCCTCTCCTGGAGGCCCTGGCCTGGCCCCAGGTACAGAGGAGCCAGGGCTCCATTACAAAGGCTCCTGTTACAGGCCCTGCCCACAGAGGGGCTAGTCATCTAATCCTGAGGACGGGGCTGCGTCAGCACTTTGCAGTCCCAGCCCCTCTTTAAATGAAACCCACAACATAAGCAAAAGCGCTCGGAGCCGTCATGTGACCCTGGCAGTACCCTGAAGAGGGGCAGAAACAAAACAAGCCCTTTAACGGGCCCCACCCCGGGAATGCTCGGACACCTGCCATTCCCAGTCAGTGTTGGTCAGTACCAGAGGACCTGCCTGCCCCCAAAAGCCACAGGAATCCTACCAAGTCAGAGCTAAGAGGTGCCCCCAGGAGGTCTTGGGTGTCCCACCCTCCCCCCAAATCCCATGGTTTTACAAGTGGAGAAAGAAACTCAAGTGGAGTGTGACTTACTCAAGTCTGCATTCCCAGAAGGGACCCTTCCCTCCAAAGGCACAGGACACTAGAGCTCC
Organism: Peromyscus leucopus; assembly: GCF_004664715.2. Lineage (NCBI taxonomy): Eukaryota > Metazoa > Chordata > Mammalia > Rodentia > Cricetidae > Peromyscus > Peromyscus leucopus. The sequence goes on from NC_051064.1 coordinate 129,940,017, forward strand.
TCCAGACAGGAACCAGGTCTGAAAGCCAGGCTCCCAGGCCCTCCTCCAAGTCTGGTTCCCAGGGCTCGCTTTCCTTGCTGCTCCCAAATACCCTCCCCACCCCAGATGACTGGGGGGGGGGGCTGCCCTCTCTCTAAACTGGGATATTGAGCTATACCCAGCAAGGAGTGGGCACCCCAGCAGGAAGGCAGTCTGGCCCTAGAGGCGCAGACTCCAAGGTCAGAGACACCTGGTCCATCCTGCCGGATCCCAAGCAGCGCTCAGACAAAGGCAGTAAGTAACAAAGCCGCTGGACAAAGGCATGGCTGCACCTCAGGCTGTGGCCAGCCTGGTAACCAGCACCCTGAGCCCGCCATTCTCCCTAGCCTTGGTCCCCACTAACCTCGGGGTCTGGCAAAGGGAGCTGTCACCCCTTCCCTTCCCTACCCCCACAGCCACACCCACTCACCCTTCTTAAACACCTCAAGAAGGGCTGGGAGGTGCCGGCCCAGGAACACTACCATGACTGCAGCAGATGGTCCCCAGGGCACCAGACTGCACTTCCAATGCAGCCCAGCCCCAAGGGGACCGGGAGACGCAGGGATGCTAAGCCAGCTCCCAGCCAGCTGCACAACGCAGCTGAGCGCAGTTCCAGCAGCAGGGGGAGGGGCTGCTCCAGGTTCTCCTCCCACCTCCGCCACAGATCCCGCCCAACCACTAACCCCACCCCGCTACTCCCAAGCGGGACACAGGGAAACTGAGGCCCAGAGACCGGGTATGGCTGAAGGCAGCTGAGAGAAAACCCACAATTCTAGCTGGGGGTCACTGACTCTGCCCCCAAGTTCTCGTCCAAACATGTGGGTGCCAGAACTAAGGGAAGGGTCCTTCCCAGCTGCCAGATGGTAGGTGGAAGAGCCACCCACCAGACCAGACTCGGCATGGTGCTCATGCCCAAAACTCAGCCATCCTGGCTGATACGGTAATTTTCTGAGGAGAGATCAGCTCATGGAAAACCAGACAGGAGCCCAGAGCTGCCCGTGAGGATGGCAGGGACAGAGCTGGCTTCAGAATACAACACATAATGTGAGGCCAGTGAGATGCCCAGAGGAGCAGAGTGACGGATGGCCACAGCCACTTGGCCTGCACACTTTCTGAAGAACTTTCTTCCCACTTCGGCATGTGATTAGAAAGGCTAAGGAACTGCAGAGCACACAGCTGTTCCTTCAGCCTAGGGTCTTCCCAGATGCCATCCTAAAAGTGCTCACCAGGCGCTGGAATCAAGAATTAGCCCAGAAGCAACCCGGAGGTGGAGTTCAGAAAAAAGAGCCAGAGGTGCAGGGGAGAGGAGAGGAGGAAATGGCTAGGGAGGGGAGAGAGGAGAGGAGTTTGGAAGAATGTCAGGTTCGGGTGCAGATTCAAATCTACCACACGAGCCGTGATCTTTCATAAAAACAAGGTCAGTGTCTAGCATGGCTTGGTGGCACATGCCTGTAATCCCAGCACTCCGGAGGCTAAACCAGGAGGGTGGAAAACCCAAGGCTAGTCTGGGCTACATGGCAAGAACTTATTTCAAAAAAAAAAAAAAAAAAAAAAAAAAAGAGGAGGGAGGGGTCTGGAAAGATGGTTCAGTGATTCCAAGTGCCTGCTACTCCTGAGGAGTTGGTTTCCAGAGCTCATATTGGGTAGCTCCTAACAGGCTGCTTGTAACTCCCTCCAGGACTGGACACCCTCTTCTAAACTCCTCAGGCACCAACACATGAAGGAAGAGCCGATACATATACATACATAAAAACTGAATGAAGAAGGGTGGTGGATGGCAGCCTTTAATCCCAGCTCTCGGGAAGGAGAGGCAGGCTCATCTCTGTGAGTTCAAGGCCAGCCTGGTCTACAGAGAGAGTTCCAGGACAGGCTCCAAAGCTACAGAGAAACCCTGTCTTGAAAAAACAAAAAACAAAACAAAAAAAAAGGTCACAAGTTCTAGACTGCCTGGTCTACAAAATGAAACCCTGTCTCAAAAAAGCAAAAAACAAAAGGCACTGAAGAGGTGGCCGAGCGCCTTAAGAGCACCGGCTGCTGCAGCAAAGGCTTCATTCCCGGCACCCACAGGGTGGCTCACAACCATCTGGAACTCCGGTTCCAAGGGATCTGTCTCCTGGCCTCTGAACACCAGACACACATATGCACACACACACACACACACACACATACACACACACAAGCAAAACATTCAGTTACATAAAAAATGAAAAGAGGGTTTAAACGGATGTAAAGAAAGCAAAAGAAAGGGCACAAGAGCAGAACCCTGAGCCATGGGGCGCTGGCCAGGACAGGCACTGCCTAAAGCAGAAGCCCTGAGGTAGAGCACAGCTGGAATAAATACAGTGAGCTGGGGGAGGCCTGGCAGAAGCCATCAGAAGGGCAGGAGCCAGGTCAGGTGACCTCTAGCCCTTACCCTGGGTCATCAATGAAGACTTCAGCTGGGCAGTGACAGTTACTATGAGAGCCTCCAGAAAGTCCACAGTAGCTGAGGCTAAAGGGTCTGTGAACTGTGTTCTGCTGCAACCCAAGCGTGAATCGACCTGTCCCTCACTGCGCCCCTCCCTCGGGAACTAAGAGTTCAGTGGCTCTGAAGTTCCAGGACCACTCAGCACCTCCTCCTCCACTGAGCTCTGGCCTCTCAGAGGAGACTCAAACACTGACCAGAACCTCACTCTAGAAGACAAACATTTTAGCCAGACTACACGTCTTCAGTCCCACCACTTGAGAGGCAGAAGCTAGCCTGGTCTACAGAGTTCCAGGACAGCCTGGGCTACATACACAGAGAAACCTTGTCTCAAAAACCAAAAGAAAAGGAAAAAGAAAGGGGGGGGGACACAACCATTATGGGGCATGGCATGAAGCAATGAACATTTACACAACAATCTCAAGAAGTGAGGGTTTTGTTTTAGTTTTGTTTCTCTGTGAAACAGCTCTGGCTGCCCCAGATTTCACTCTGTAGACCAGGCTGGCCTCGAACTCAGAGTTGTTCCTGCCTCTACCTCCTGAGTCCTGGGATTAAAGGTGTACATCACCACCACCACCACCACCACCACCACCACCACCACCACCACCACCACCACCACCCAACAAAGTAGGTGGTTTTTATTGTTCTGTTTTTGAACAAAGTAGACCTGGCTGACCTGATACATGTTAGCTTGGGTTGGCCTCAAACCTGTGGCAATCCTCCTGCATCAGCCTCTCAAGTACTAGACTGCAGGTATGTACCATCACACCTATTAGAAATAGTCACTTTTTTTTTCTTTTGAGACAGGGTCTTTGTAGCTCAGACTGGCCTCAAACTTGTTAGACAGCCAAGGATGACCTTGAACTAATTTTAATTATTACATTATTTGGAGTGCACACACCACTACACGCATTTGGAGGTCCAGACAGTCAGGGTGGGTTCTATCCTTTCACCATGTGACCCCAGGAACTGAACACAGGATGCTGGGCTTGGCAACAAGCACTCTGCCCACTCCCTGACACACGTCTCTGACTCCCCTGCCTCCGCCTCCTCCCAAGTGTGGGGATTACAGACTTGCACCATCCCCAATGCATGTGCTGCTGGAAAGAAAACCCAGAGACTAAGCTAGGTACGCACTCTACCAACTGAGCCACACCTTTTGCCCAGAGTAGGCACTTTCATCCCATTTTACAGATGAGGAAATGAGAGAGTGAGGGTAAATGTTACACACACACACAGCTGCCCACTCTGGCCTCCACTGAGTAAGCGGCAGGAGCTTTTTCACCGAGGACAACCTGAATCCAAGTCATGTTCTATTTACTGTGTCAGCTACAAACCTTATCTCCCTGCTTGGGGTGAGGGAGGGGGTGAGGGTGGGGGGGACACGACACACTCCATCATCTCTATACACTGGAGGGGTTTCGTGTTCGTTTGTTTTTTTGCTGTTGTTTTGGTTTTTCAAGACAGGGTTTCTCTGTGTAGCCCTGGCTGTCCTGGAACTCACTCTGTAGCCCAAGTTGGCTCCAAACTCACAGAGATCCACCTGCCTCTGCCTCCCAGAGTGCTGGGATTAAAGGCATGTACCACCACCAAGCAAACTGGAGGTTTTTGAAGCATATGCTGCCTTGCCCTCCGCCTGCCTCATAGGCATGACCCATCAGCCACTCCTATGATCCCACACAGACAGGAGAGTGAGATCTAGACATCTGGATAGTGACTACTGCCTACCAGGTATGGGTGGAAGGCAAAGCCCGTGGATCATACAGTCCTGGAGGCAGGTACCCTCCCAGTAACTAACTAGTCAAGGACCCAGGAGGCTTGGGAGCCAGGAGACTTCCTGCACCTTCCACCATGCAGGGAGGGACAAAGGGGCGGGGCTCCTACTAAATTGGGGGTACAATGACTTTAGCCCAGAGGTCCTCGACCCACAGGTGGCATTCAAGGTCACAGCTGAAAAAAAAAAAAAAATGCCCAGCCAAAGCCAAGGTGCTAACACCTGGTAACACATCTGGTGGTCCCAACACCTCCCCCTACCCAGAGCCTGCTCTGAGGCACCCCAGGCAGAGATCTATGGACCAGTGGCTGGCTTGGAGAGGGGCTCTGCAACCTGAGTCTCTCGGAAAGGGAGGAACGCCTCACAAAGAGCTGATAACCGGAGGAGGGGAGGAGCTTTCCAAGGCCACACTTCAAGAGTCCCAGTTCTGGCTTGTCTCACAGGCCAGAGGTGCAGCCTGGGGCAGAGACCTTGAGGTAAAAGGCTCTAACACAGCTGCCACCACCCCTCCCCGCCTAAGGGAGGCCGCCTTCGGATCTAAGAAGACGTCCTGCTCCCTGCCACGTCCCATCAAGCGCGGCACACCAGGAAGCACTCGGCAAGCTCTTGAACTCAGACAGGGCCCATGGCCAGGCATGTGCCCTGAGAACGTCCCACTGTGGCCACCTCCACAGACGGATACATGCAGGACTACACCAGCAAGGCTTAAACAGGCTCCCCCAGCCCACACCTCCTCGCCTCCTGGCAGGACTGCAGACCCACACAGGGCCTGCCAAGTGGCTGCATGTCCAGGAAGGCAGGTGTGTGTACTTACTACTGGGGCTTTCCTGAGCCTGGGGAGAGGGACAAGGGCCTGTCTCCCTCCACGGCCACACTCACTTGTGCGCATGTTCTCTTGGCAACATCCTCTAAAGGGTGAGGCCTCAACCTGCCCCATTCCAGAACAAGGGGCGGGGGTGGCGCACCCACAGTGAACAGGCCTGACTCAGGGGAGAAGAATGAGGGAGGAGAGCACAGCTGGCCAGGTGGCCTCGCTCAGGAGCTGGCACCCTCCGCTCTCCTCTCTTCTGCCCTTGGCCACCTCTCCGGCCAGGATTCAGGATGTTTAGGGCGCCTGGTCTCAACCCCTCTCTATATCCAGGTGGACAAGCTGGGAGGGGGAGGGAGGAAGGCTTCTTCCAGACACACCTCTAACGAGGAGTGGAGGAGGTGATGTTCGCACTCTCCACCAGCTGGCATGGTGAAGTCTGGCTTTTCACAAAGGGCACAAGGAGACTCCAGGGGAAGAGACTTCACCTGCTGAAGGTCACCCAACCAGGAAGTTGCGGCTCTCACATTTAAATCGCACCAAATGCCATGGCAGTCCCAAGTCTGTTAATGGGTAAAGAATAGCCACAGCCTCAGCCCCTCCCTGGCCAAAAAAAGGTGTACCTCACCTCTGAAGATGAGAAATCTACTTCCTTTCTCCCAGTGTCCAGCCGCACCTCAGCAGGGGCAGAGCTGACAAGCCAGGCTGGTTCTAATGTAAATATTGGGGGGCAGGAAGTGCCTGGAGCAGAAGGGGAGGATCCCGTCCCACAGGGTGCCCTAGGGGGACAGGCAGTAGTGAAGGGAGGAATTAGCTACAATAATATAACAAATGTCATAATGAGTTTCCAGGGCAGCATTTGCCCCAACAATGACATAATTACCCCTTTCGGCCAGGGAATTCTCAATCCCCAAGCCCTTTCTTCGTCCCTCGAAGCATGATTGTCCCCATTTTATGGATGCCACAGAAGCAGTCAGCGTGAGTCAGTGGGGGAAGGCCTAAGAGTCAGAAAAACTGGCTTCCGGGCTTTAGACAAATAAATCAGGTCTCTCCGCCTCTGTCTGCTCTTCGCCAAAGTAGGGCTGATGTCCACCTCATCTCAGAGTGCCTGGGGACACTAAACAAAGTCACCCACCAGCTGCTGCGGTAATGAGGCCTATAATCTCAGCACTTGAGACAGAGACAGGAGGACTACCATGTGTTTGAGACAGTCTATCTCAAAGAGGGGTCTGCGGAAAGGCTCAGCGGTTAAGAGCAGCGACGACTCTTCCAGAGAACTGGGGTTCAACTCCCCGCACCCACACAGAGGCTCACACCCATCTGTAACTCCAGTTCCCATGATCTTCTGGGGGCCCAGCACACATCTAGTGAACAGACCTACAGGCACTCCATACCTACGGGCAGTCAAGACACCCCTACATATAACATGAGTAGATGAATAATTTGAGAGAGAGCGCTAGCTCCACTGGAGATATGGCTCAGTGGTAGAGTGTTTGCCCGGCATGCATGAGAGGCTCTGGGTCTGATATCCAACACTGCCCATAAATTTTTTAAAAATTAGTTGATTGGACTGGAGATGTAACTCCATTGGTAGAGTGCTTACAGGAAGCCCCGGGTTTGATTCCCAGGACTACATAAAATGGAGCACAGTGGCCTATGTCTGTAATAAAATGGGACCCAGTGGCCTATGTCTGTAATACCTGCACTCAGGATTTGAGCCAGCCTGGGCTATGTGAAACCCTGTCTGAAAAGGGAGAGCTCCGCAACCCAGCATAAACACACAGTATTGAATCAGAGCTGGCCTCGGCCCGTCCAGGGTGTGGGTCGTACAGAAAAGGACTTTCCACTCACAACATTGCAGCAGCCAGTATTCCTGAAGACCAGCTGAGGAGATTCTAAGTCCTCTTTCTACTGAGGCACACCTCAAGGGTCAGTGACTTGCCCAAGGTCACATGGCCAGTAAAGACAGAGGAGAGTCACGTTGTGAACCAGCTCTGACCAGCTGCAAAACCAGGTTCTTCCCAGGCAACCAGCTGCTCACTGCCCCTGCCCACTTCCTGCCCCTGCCCATTTCCTGCCCCTGCCCACTTCTGGAGCTCTCCTCCAATCTCAAGTGGAGTTAATGACCATTAAGATAAAGTCTGATAAAGCATACTTAACATCAGCTCCTATCTCTCCTCGGTGACCTCGCCCTATCTGGCAGTCCAGGCCTAAGAACAGGCAGACTCTAACCCTGGGTGTCAGAACTAGCCTGCACTCTGGCTAGCCCTTGAACTGCAGCTTAATCACTATTTGTAGGCCTCAGTTTCTCTAACTGTAGTGTGGGAGAGGTAATCTCTAAAAGACCCTTTTGCATATGTAACTCTGCCCCTACAAGGGGGGCAGTGGTCCCCCATTTAGGATCACACATGGAATATAAAGGTGGGCCAGGGGCTGGAGAGATGGCTCAGCAGTTAAGAGCTCGAATTGCTCTCCTAGAGGACCCAGGTTCAATTCCCAGCACCCCCATGGTGGCTCGAACTGTCTGGAACTCCAGCTCCAGGGGATCTGACACCCTCACAGGGACATACATGCAAGCAAAACACCAGTGCACATAAAATAAAAATAATAAATCATAAAAAAAGAAGGTGGTTCAGCTTATCACAGACACCTCAGATAAATGAGGGCTGGTAACTCCCTTATCTGAAAGCCCAGCGCTTCCACAGGCAAGTTCAGGTATCACATAGGTGGTCACAAGTCTCCCCCAAAAGAGGAAGGGGGACAGATGAGTGGCTTCTGCCTCCTCCCAGTCTGGGAACTTGGAAGACCCAAGGCTCTCCAGCTCGAGAAGCAAGGAGAGGACACAGGAAGTCCAGAGAGTCTGACCCACTGGCGCCTTCCCTTGGTGGGTAACCCCAGCAGGCCTGGTGTGCCTGACAGGACCGTACACAGAAACTGGAAGAGAGGGAGGTAGGTAGGGCGGAGGCTCTCCTGCACTCCCAGTTTGCAGTACTCATCCCCAACCTGCCCAGGACCAGGCCCGCTGCTGGCCTGGGAGGACACCTAAGAAGCAGGATGCAATGTCTTTTTAGCCCAGGGGAGGCTTTGCCTTACCCACCCAGGTCCTTTCCCACCCTGAAGGGCATTTGATCAAGTCACCTTCCTTAGACATGGGCTTCCCCTTCTCTCTGTTCACTCTCTAAGCCCTAGGGGCCTCAATGCCTCACCCCTGCCCCCCTCCCACAGCGCTTCCTACGCTGGTGCGCTCTTTATCGTCCAAATCTCCCAAGCTCAGGTTTTCAGTCTCAGGCCTGAGGACCACACAGTTATAATGTAAAACTCATCCACCCATGAACTGACAGACTCGGGTGTGAATCATGTCCTAGCTGTCTCCTCATTCTGTAGCACTGTGCAGGTGATTTCACTTGTCTGAGCTCTACCTTACCCATATGTAAAGTGGAGCGAAGGAGAGTTTCTCTCTTGTTAACTGTCTCGAGAGAAATGAGTCAATGAAGAGAGCTAACACTGGGCTTACTTTTCTCTACATTAACGTTTCGGATCCCAACCCACAGCCAAACAGTCCTCCCTAAGCCTGACTCTCGACTTCCCAATTCTGCTGCCTCCTCCCTCCACTCCCAAGCCCCCGCCCTGTCCCAGCCCTCCCTCATCACCTCTCCCCTGGATGACTGCAAGAGGTTCCATCTCACAACCCCACCCCCCCAACCTGCCCTACCTGCACCTGCCTTGGCCCTGGAGCCATCTTCCCAACACACCAGTTCTGTGGGCTCCTCCCTTTCCCCAACACCTTCACTGGCTCCTGATGACCTGGATTCTTCAGTCCTCTCTGGCCACTTCCTCAATCCCCTTTGCACAGACAGATAAAATGTGCAAGCACTCAAACTCCAATCCTACACCTGGGCCCGTGAGACTGAGACAGATCTTGAATCTTCAGGGTAAAGGGACTAAAACTTAGCTGGGTCTAGTGACCCACGCTTTTAATCCCAGCACTTGGGAGGCAGAATCGGATGGATCTCTGTGTGTTGAGGCCAGCTTGGTCTACAGAGTGAGTTCCAGGACTACATAGTGAGACCTTATCTCAAAAAAACAAAAAACAACAAAAGGCACTGAAACTTAACAACTGAACCTCTTTGCCCAGGCACAAAGAAGTAGCCTCAACAACTTCTCCCTAACCTCCATGCCCAGGCCCAATTCTACGCCAGGCCATACTTCACAGGTGCAAAAAAGGCCCAGCTGTGCCCTCTGGATTCATCAACAATCCAGAGCTAATCTCAAGCCTGTAGTTACTCTAAGACTGAGTTCAGAACGTTGCCTTGCTTTCTACGCTGACCCACAACAGCACAACAGACGTGATGTACAGCCTGGGATGGTTCCCGGCCCTGGCACTGGTGTTGCCTTGACAATGCTTCTGGCTTCTTAGCAACACCTTGGAGCCCTATTAGCCGTAGAGCTGCAGCAGGTCAGTAGAGCACACGAGAGGAGCAGGGTGTCTACGCCAGGCCGAGTGGCTCGTGCCTATAATCCCAGAATTTGGAGGTTGTGGTAAGAGAATGAGGCCGGCCTCAGCAAGGTGAGACCCTATCTCACAGAGACAAACAAAAGGCCGTGAACACTCCACCCTTCAGGCACTTGCTCACGACCAGCTCTAACACTGCCTTCTTAGGCTTTCCTTCAGTCACAAGCTTGTACCAACACTTGATTCCCAGGAAACAAGCACATCAGATCAACCATCAGAAAGCAAATGATGAGCCCTGCCCAAGTCCAGCCATGCTGGCTCAGTGTGGCTTCTAGAGCGAGGGAGGGAGAGCCACAGCCAGGACTTCACAGTTGGCAGAGCAGGGAAACTACTGGAATTCCTCATGAACACCCACCTTCTGGGAAATTGTCAGAGTCCACCTGAACAATATTAACCCTTTCCTACTGTTTGATTATCATTACAATAACTCAAAACCATCAAATGCGAATGACCTTGAACAAGGAAGGCCCTTTTCTCTAGACTCTAGACCCCAATCTCTTCATCCTGGAAATGGCCAGCCAGAACTATAAGGGTCCCAGGTCACCAACCCTGAGGTTCCCTCCTTTCAGACAGGCCCAGTGTAGCAGTCAAGGAGGTCAGGAAACCAAAAGAATCTGACCAAGGTCACCAGAGCCTCTGGCAGTCACAGTGAAAACAGACCCCCCTCTTCTCCCCATCTAGGCTTCCCATCACCCTCACTGGAGAGCTGATGGAAGAATGAGATCATCAGACTCCATGCTGTCCTCTAGGAACGTGGGCCATCCTGGGAACAGAGGTGTATTTTCCCACTACAAGGGGCCCCCATCCCACTTTACCCCAGACCAGCATGTACCATACTTAGAACACCTGCCTCTGCTGAAGACCTCCTTTTTTGAGGGGGTATAATTTTAAATCCATCACCTTGCCCCTCCCCAGCCTCTGCATTTACAAGGTGAGAAAACCCGGGCACCCCCTCCAGAACCCCTGGGACTCCCTGGGATTCCCAGAACTGTCGCTCTGTCAAGGGAAGACCAGGAATGCCACCTCTCAGCCTCGGGATTGGAGGCCTTCCTCATTCCCTAGCCCCCACCCTCGGAGACTGGAATGTGACCCGCGGAGGGATCCCGCAGCACGCCGGGAAGGGCTGCAACAGCGTTCCAGCCCGGTGGCTGCATTGAAAGGGGGGGAAGACGGGGCGGCGACCTCGGTAACTGCGGGGGGCTGGAGAAGAGGATGCAGTGGCGCGGTGGGGGTGGGTTCAGAGAACCAGTTGGACTCCCGATCGCGCCAGATGGAGGAGGTCCCTAGCCTTCAGCCCTAGTTTCCTGCTTCTCCCTCCCAGCCTCGTTTCCCCTCCCTCCTGCAAACTTTCAGACTGTTGGGGGTAAAGGTTTGAAGAACAAGTGTGTGTTGTGTGTGCACGTCCATGTGTGTTGTACACAGCGTCTTAGGATCTGCCTGTGCACCTGTGTATACAGCTGGGTGCTTAAGACACTGGACAACTGTACCTACATGACTCATGTGTATGTGCCTGTGTGTCAACCTGAGCGTGGGTGTAGCTCATGTGGCCATGCAAACCGTGTGCACAGGTATATGTACCTGTGCCTCAGGATCTGTGCCCCAGTGCCAGTGTGTGGGTGTGACTGTGTATGCGGTTTTGGTCACTGCAACGACATACATGAGAATGGGTGTTGTGTGCAAAATGTAAAAATGTAAGCGTGCCCGCCCGTGGTCATGAGTGGGTACGCGTGTGTCCGTGCGCATGTGAGGGGTGGGATCTGAGCGGATTCCCGGCCCCCCACTCTCACGCCCACCAGGCCCGGGAGGGGACAGCACGGCGGCGACAGCTACTGCAGGGACCCTCCTCCCCGCCTGCCCCGCCCCCACCCCTACCTGCGGGCCGCTTCGCCGATCGCCCGAAGCGCCAGAAGCTGCGGGTCCGGGGGCCGCTGGGGGCCTTCCTCTTGTGGTGTGAGTTGCCCATGGCGAGTGTGGGAGCTGGCGTAGGCACCCAAGCGCGGCCCAGCCAGCCCGGCCGCCGGGCCCGCAGCCCCGGGAGGGAGGCAGCGAGACGCGCGGGCGGCCACCGCAGGCGCCCCCAGCCCCAGCCCGGCCACGCCCCCTAGTGCTGCGGCCAATGGTCACGCCGAGGGCGGGGCCAGAGGGGAGGCGGGGCCTGGCGCGCAGCCCTTCCGCTCCACCCCTCCAAAGGACCAGGGAGACCTGCTGAGCCGCCCCGCCCTGAGCGCTCGGGAAAGGGCTGTGACGGTCCAGGTTGGGTAGGCGGGTCGCGGGATCTCCCAGCCCAGGCGCGGCCTGCCTCTTGGGGAGGACTGCAGTAGAACTGGAAGAACTAGGGGCTGGCCTCCAGACAAACGGGGGCTGGACCCCTACTACTGCTGGGCCCACCACCGGCCACCACCCCGTGAGTGTCACGTGTTTGTGTTACTGCACATGTATCGAACTAACTGTATCTCTGTACTTGGGGTGCTGAAAATAATAATAGCATCTTTTTACTTCCTGCTCAATGTGTGCGAAGCACCGTGCTACCTGCTTTCATGCGGTGTTTCACTTCATCTCAAAATAATTCCACAAGGTAGGTACTTTTGTCGTATCCATTTTACCGACGGGGAAACTAGGGTTCCTTGAAGTCAGCTGACTGACCCATATTCCAAGAGCATTCATTAAGCTATAGAGCTAGGCGCCACATCCAAACTCACCCATACCTACAGCTTTCCATGCCTTTCTGTTTATCCGTCTTTGACCTTGAAGGATGAGTATCTGGACAGCTATGTGTAACTGCAGGCATTAATTAATATAGCTATGTATTTGTGTAAGTGGAGCTATATATATCCTCTGCCCTAAACGTTAGGGTTGTCTCTGACTGTTATAATCATGTATGGTGCACGTGTGTCCCTGTAACTGAGTCTGTTTTCATGTCTGAATGTGTACTTTCGTATGTTTGCTTAGCGTTGTGATTGTATCGCTCAGGGTAGCTGACTCTCACTGATTTGTTTGTATCTGAGTTTGTAACCATCTGTGTGTGTATATGTGCATGTTTGTCAATAAGACTATGCTTTGTGTATGAGTATGACTGCAATTTTATCTGTGTGTGCATGTAGGTATAAACATCTGAAGCCACCCATGTATCTATCACACTGCAGGGCTGTGTACCCTCAGTTTTGAAAAAACCCACACTAAGCCTTACCACTTCTCAAAGTCTTCTAGGCTACGGAAGGGTCTTCCTCACCTCTGTGTCCTCACAGCTGCCCTTGAACAGTGCACCACATACTCTACACCACACTGCCCTACGGCAACTCTCCGTCACCATCACTTTACCTCACCTCCCAAACTGGGCTAGGAGTTCAGAGCCCTTGGTTCTAGGTTCTGTATAGTATGGCTTCTCTTTCTGCCAGCTGAGCAAGCCTTTCTACCATAGCACACTGCTGGAATACCCAGGGATTCCAGGACACTCGGCCCCCTTCTTACAAAATAGAAGGGTCAAAGCTGATTCCAGCCTTCCCTGGGGCCCTCCTCTTACTAAGACCCTGAGGTGAACAGCAGTGTAGTCCCTGAAGAGCTGGCATTTTACTCAACCGTAGAAAATGACATGCTCTGTGTACCAAGCAGTATCTACCAATCTCACCATTCTGCAGAGAGAACAGAATCCTGTACCAAAGCTAGGAGAGGACTAGGGGGCTGGCAGGTCAAAGCACCAGCTCACATGCTTTACCAACAGAGTTACTGTTTCCAAGGCTCACATGGGAGGACATGACTCCCATTAGTTGTCTCTGACCTCCATATACATGCTACGGCATGCACACACAAGAAATACATATATAAATAAATGAACATGTTAAAAAAAATTAGGGGAGAAAGATGGGAGAGGCCTTACAGATCTACCGCCTTAACTCCATTCACAGATGAGGACACTAAGTACATAACGGGGACAGGTGATGTGTGGGAGCAGAGGACACTAACAAAGTAAGCGCACATCCGTCCTTTGGCACCAATTGAGTGTGGACAGGTAAGCAAGGAGCCCAGGAGGATATCTGGAATGGAGGGTGCCGGAGCCACCAGAGGCACTGCGGACACTGCCCCCACCTATCATAGGAGCCTCTCTCCGTTGTCTTCCTTCCCAGAGCTCTAACTACACAAAAGGACTTCCCCTCTCTAGTGTACACTGCAGACTTCACATCTGCTGACTCCTCTCTTTGCCTGGAAGTCTCCATCTTCAAAGCCTTGCTTGACCCTCTGCTCCTCCATGTACCCTTCTCTCTGGCCCAACTTTCTGGATTTCCCAGGTGCTGCTGCCCTGTGATACACTGACCACACCTGAGGGCCCCCCAGCACTTTAAGACATCAAATTATGTAGGTATCTATTTTACCGACCACAGAAATATCCACAAGGGTAGGAACTGTGTGTGTCACCCTTGGCAACCCAAGCTCTGCACATAGTAGGTGTGGCCTACGTGATGCTGAGTCCACTGAAGATGGAGATGGCAAGGCTGCTTACTATGTATAGAAGCAACAGTGAAGCTCTCGTGTCTGTCTGGTGGTGGTAGTGACGGGGTAGTGGTAATGGCACATCAGTGCTTTTTGTTTCAAAGACAGTACCTGCTGTGGGGTCCAGGGGAAGAGGATTTGGCACCCCTGGCTGCCAAATAAGGGAGAGGCAGGGTGAGGTGGGGTTAGGAGGGACCAGTATGGCAAGCATGTGGACCAGGACCCCAGGAACTGTATGGTTAACCTTGGGTACCTTGTGACACCACCCCCACTTGCAGAATGGTGGGGAAGGCTTCACCTGGCTCGAGACTTGCAGGAGAGACCATGCCAAGCAGACAGGAGGCCTGACACGGTTATCTCCTCCCACCCCAGGAACCCGGTAGATATCATACACTCTGCCACGAGACTCAGGTTCAAGGCCGGTGCAGTTGTGCAGCCAGCTGTGAGTGGAGCACCAGTCCTTTGCAGAACCAGCCCTGAGAACGTGAGTGGCGCACAAGGACAGAGAGAGGCTGACACTGGGCAAGGTGGAAGATTTCATCCCTCCTGCCCAAGGCAGCTGCCTTCGCCTCCTTCCTCCTGCATCCAGCCCAGCAGCTGGAGGTGGCCCTGGGGGCTGTGGACCCACGCTCCCACCCCATCACGATCAGGCCAAACACTAGACAATGCCTCCTCTCATTCCGGTTCTCCGGCATGTGACAGGCCAGGAGCAGCTGAGAGGACTCGGAGGGTTCAGGAGAGGGAGAGGGGATTTCCAGGAGCGTGGGAGGGAGGGTGTCCTGCTCTGCTCCCCGCAGACATCATCTGGGGTGGATTTTCCTGGCCACAGAGTCAGGCTACCCCCCAGTTCAGCAGGCCCTGTGGACAATGTGCTTCCAGGACTTGGGGGGACGGGTGGCAGTTGGGGAGAGCCCAGAGACTGCAGGTTCTTCCCAGGCCGGAGGGAGGTTCAGGCAGATGGCTGGATGCATGAGGCAAGAGAAGTGGAACAAGGCCTGAAGGTGTCTGAGGGAGAGGGAAGGGGAGGTGCCCCAGCTCCTCCTGGCTTCCTTCCTGCTCTTCCCACCCTGGTAGAGGCACCTCTCTGGGAAGGGCTTTTCTCTTTGAAGTCTGAACAAAGGAGTGGGGGAGGCCAGAGTCAGCCTGCCACCACCCACCCCACTCCTGCCACGGCCGGGGTGGGCTCCAGTCCCACACTAAGATCCAGCCAGTTCAGGTCAGCCTCCCCAAGGAGGCAGGTCCTGGAGCAAGGCCCGCCTTCCTCTGGGCCTATCTGTTAAGTACCATGGAGGTTCCTTAGGATATCCTTTTGAGCATCTAGGGTCATCTGTGACCCAAAGTCACTTGGTGCCAGGCCCTGTGCTGGGCAGGACCAAGCCATTCAACCCAGCTCCTGTCCTCAAGGTACCTGGATAGTAAGGTATGGTGACCCAGGTTCCCCCACAGAACTCCAGAGAGCCAGCCAGTGACCACCTGGCCCCAGTGCCACAAATCCCTTCACCCCAGCTTCCTCCCACCCCTCAGTTCTACTACACAGGTCACCTCAGGGAGGCTGTCCCTGATCTCCCCAGAGGATCTCTTCAGTGCCTTGTCTTTATTGTTTTGGTGTAGTTTTAGGCTGGCTTGTAGTGTAGCTGAGGATGACTTTAAATTCCTGATCCTCCTGCCTCTACCAACCGAGTGCTGGGATTGCCATAGTCCTGAGCCCCCACACCTAGCTCTGGCCCCTCATTATTTGTTCAAGGACTCACCCTTCCCAGCTAGCGCTCACAGATTCGGAGGTTCAAGGGAGCTGAGACTTCACTGCTTGTCCACGCCCAGTTCAGTGTCTGGCACACAGTAGGTACTGAGCATTTGCAAAATTAGCTGCCTCCCTTTGTGTCCAGACCCAAGGCAGGGAACACCCATGCCGGCACACTGCACACGGACTAGAAGACGGCAGAACAGCCACCTGTCCCACTGTAGCGGAGGGAACCCTGCCTCCACAACCATGGCCCAGGCCCCAAGCTGAAACCTGCACAGACACCTACCCAAAGGGAAGGGAATCACAAAAACAAATTCTCCTCACCTTCCAATCTCTTAAGCAGGGTACTTTAAAGGCTAAGGGGCAATAATGGTCCCCAAGAGCATCAGAGATGAGGGTGGTGGCATCTTAAAGGAGGACTAGGAGCTTGCTGGATAGAAAAATGAAGGCCAACACATCCCAGGCAGAGGAAATGCACATAAAGTGACAACATCTGAAGATGCACGTGAAGTTACTTGAAAGGCAGACAGATCCAGCCTCAAGCAAAATGTGCCCAAAGAGACTTTGGGTCATCACTTCTAGAATGATATCGACAGCTAGGCCATTGTGGTGCATGTCTTTAATTCCAGCACTCAGGAGGCAGAGGCAGGCGAATCTCTGAGTTCAAGGCCAGATGAGTTCCAGAACAGCCAGGGCTACATAGAGAGAAACCCTGTCTCGAAAAACAAACAAACAAAACAGAATGATATAGACTATTAGTTGCTGAGCATGATAACATGTGCCTTTAATCTCAGCTATTGAAAGGCAAAGGCAGGAAGGTCTCTGTGAGTTCAAGGCCAACCTAAGCTACTTGGCAAGTTCCAGGATAGCCAGGGTGACACAGTGAGACCCTGTCTCAAAAAAAAAAAAAAAAAAAAAGCATTGGGGCTAGAGAGATGGCTCAGCAGTTAAGAGCACTGGCTGCTCTTCCAGAGGTCCCGGGTTCCTTCCCTAGCACCCATGGGTGGCTCACAACCTTCTCTTACTCCAGTCCCAGGAGATCTGACACATGTTCCAGCTGCATAGGCAGTGCATTAAGTTCTGCACAGACATACATGCAGGCAAAATACCCATACATACATATAAAGTAAATGAACACATGGTTCAGCATAGAGAGGAGGCTACTGGGTCTCCTTTCCTGGACACGGTTCCTGCCCTACACAACCCACTCTCAAATCCAGAGACTCAGAGTCAGAAACCACTGAACTTCCAATGTGTTAAGTCAGAGCACACCTAGACAGGTTGAGGGTAGCTTAGTTAGGGTCATACAGCACAGCAGAGCTCCAAACCCAGACTCAAGCCAGGCATGGTGGTATGTACACACCTTTAACCCCAATACAAGGGAGGTGGAGGCCGGCAGACCTGAGTTTGAGACCAGTCTGGTCTACATAATGAGTTCCAAGCCATTCAGGACTATATGGTAAAAATCTGTCTAAAAAAGGAGGGAGGGTGGGAGAGATGACTCAGTAGTTTAGAGTATTTGTTGCTCTTACAGAGGACTCCAGTTCAATTCCTAGCACCCACATGGTGGGTCACGATTGTTGATAACTCCAGTTCCAGGAATCCAACATCCTAACACACTCTTCTGACTTCTGTGGGCACCAGGCACACACAACATGCACATACATACATGTGGCAAAATATTCATACACATAAAATAAATAAGTCTAAAAAGAAAGATTTTTAAAATTTGTTTGTTTATGTGCATTGATGTTTTGACTATATCTATGTCTGGATGAGGGTGTCAGGTCCTCTGGAACTGGAGTTACTGATAGAGAGCTGCTTTGTGGGTGTTGGGAATTGAACCCGGTCCTGAGCCATCTCTCCAGCCCTAGTTGTTTGTTTTTCGAGGCAGGGTTTTCTCTGTGCAGGTAGACCAGGCTGGCCTCAAACTCAGAGATCTACCTGCCTCTGCCTCCCGAGTGCTGGAATTAAAGGCATGCGCCATCAAAACAAAACAAAAAAATTAAAACATTTAAGGATGTGGCCGGGTGGTGGTGGCACACGCCTGACTCGGGAGGCAGAGGCAGGTGGATCTCTGTGAGTTTGAGATCAGCCTGGTCTGCAGAGCGAGATCCAGGACAGGCTCCAAAGCTACAGAGAAACCCTGTCTCAAAAAAAAAAAAAAAAAAAAAACAAAAAAAAACATTTAAGGATATAATATAGAGTAACTCCACCTGAGTGAAGGATTTACTTCAAAAACAAAGAAAAAAAGACACCCTAGACGCTCCACAGCCCTACACCAAGGACGCCAAATGGAAGGGAAGGAGTTCCTAGGGTGACCTCTGCTGGGCCTGACAGTAGGAAGGAGTTCCTGAATTCTATCCTGCCCAAAGGAAACAGGAGGGCCGCCCTACACCCCTTCCCCAAAGCTAGCCCTGATAGACTCTCTCCAGTTAGAAACTCATCTACAGTCACATTACTTTGGAAAGTATGGCCTTTGAAGATTGTCACGCAGTGCTGTGACAGACATCATTTATCATTTCCACGGACAGGGGAGGGTCTCAAGTATCCCAGGCAGGCCTACACTCCCTAGGTAGCTGAAATGACCTTGAACTCCTGACACCTCCCGCTGCCACCTCCCAAGTCCTAGGCTTATAGGTGTGTACCACCACACCCAGTTCATTCTGTACTGTGGATACAGAGCTCAAAGCAGGTTGAACACTACCAACTGGACTATGTCCCTAACCCAAGCTGCCAGTTTCTAAAAAAAAAAAAAAGAAAGCTACTTTGTATATATATATGAATGAGTGCTCCATCTTTCTGGGCATCAGATCCCATTACAGATGGTTGTGAGACACCATATGGGTCCTGGGAATTGAACTCAGGACCTCAGAAAGAGCAGCCAATGCTCTTAACCACTGAGCCACCTTTCCAGCCCCCAAGCTGTCAGTCTTGGGCTTCAGGTATTCTCATCACTTTGAGCAATGCCTGACTGAATACTAAAGAGTCTTTCAAATGCATGAGACCAACTGACCTTGGGCAATATGCTGCTTCCGCCCTGAGGACTTTTTCACCTGTACCAGTGAAAACTGCTTACCTCCAAACAGAGAACAGCCTGGCCAGAGCCTGAGCAGCCCAGCCTTCCTGTTAAGTCTCCTCCCCCTTCAAACTGGCCCTTCTTCCTGCTTGACACCTCCAGAAAGCCTTCCCTGTTAGCCACTGGACCTATCCTGGCCTCAGTCCCAGAACACTCCATCCGGACACACTTGTTCAGGTGATCTTTCCGGAAAATATGGATTCCTGTTTGCTTTTGCTTTTTCAACTTCCTCTTATGTCTGCCTCCTCCTGTGAGACAAGGCAAGCCTCCATCTCCTGTGACTTCGCATCAGTAATAATCAACGTGTGTGTCTGAGATGTAAAACATGGGCTAAAATGAACTAAACTAATACCCAAGTCCTCAGCATCCCACAAGCCTGCCACCACTGGACCATACTCCACAGTTCAAAGAGTTTTCACGTCTGTTATCTAACTGGATTCTTGAACACCCTGGTTTTGCAGATAAGGAAGGGCAGGCACAGAAGGGTGAATGTGTCTCGTAGCTCGAGAGGCTTGTTCTTGTCGCCCTCCCAACCCACCCCTGGCACGTTCCTCTTGACTAAACTTTTGAACAGAATCTAGCGCCCCTTGCCTTCCACAGACTTCTCCTTCCTGTAAGTGTTTTATGTCATCTCTTGTCAGAACCTTGGACCATCAAGGCTGCATCCAGGGAAAGGTCCCTTCCCTTTCCCACAGAGAAGCTGCTTGTCCAGTGCCATGGGTCTTACTTAGGAGCTGTGTCAGAATTAAACTCATTTGCCTGACTCTGATATGGTCCCCACACTACCAAGTTCCCTTGCCTCTCTCTGGGCTGACTCCTATCTGTAGAGTGAGCTGCCTGAGATCTCCAAGCCTCACCCTGTGTCGTCTGGAGAATCATGTTAGTTTGAGAGACACCCAATTTTCAATTTAAATCTGTCTGGTCAAATTAATCATTCACTGTCACTAAGCCTTTGGGTTTTTTTCCATCTGCAAATGGGATCCCCACCCCACCCCACCCCCAGACAAAGTGTTGATATGTAGCCTGGGCTGACCTCAGATCTATTCTCCTGCCTCAGCAGCTCTGGTGCTGGGGTTCTAAGTGTATTGCCACCATGCAGGGCTCTGTAAATGGGATCTAGTGAGGAAATGGATCAAGGTCTCCTGACACATCCAGAGTCATCCATCAACGTCGGATTTCTCCTTTTCTACGTCTGAAAGGGGAAGTACACGAGTCCTGGGGGAATATGTGAAGCTGGGGCCCCACTGCAAGCTCTGTCTCCCACTCCACAGCAGTGAGGGGAGCAGGGACCTGTGTCTCTCAGATCTCTGGCTCTGAGAATGTGATGGACCTAAGGAGCCCCCACAGAGGCCTTCTGTCCTTCCAGAAATGCCCCTCGCCTAGTGTACCTTCCTTCCCCAAGCTCCATCCTGATGATCATGTCCCCCGAAAGAGTTAAGCCTCAAGCCTTGGCTTCCTGGCCAGTGGAGATTAGAGAGATCGGATTTATTTCTCTTAATAAACAGAAAAGAAGCTGGGCCAGGCAGGTGACAGGGGAACAATGGGAACAATCAAAGGCTGGAGCGAAAAGGAACACGACTGCCATCAGAAGGACCCTGGGCCACCTCCAGGCCGGGGAAGACAACAGCTCAGGGCAGAGGGTGTCACCCACGCACGTGGACTCCGTGAGGCCGACCTGCTGCCCAGAAAAAGCCCAGTGCTATTCAATACTAAACACAAGGCAAGGAGGAGGCTAGGCCACTGAACTGATGACCCCAGGAGGCTGGAGCACTAACCCACAACTCAGTCACTGCAGCCCTCTGCCTCCAGGCTGGAAGAAGAGAAGGCACACCCCTTGGGGTGTACCACTAGGTCACTATCCCGCCTGACAACCTGACCACAACCCATACTGCTGCAGTTCTGACCCAAGCCCTCTTATGGGGGAGATGGGCGTGACTTCACCCTCAATCCCCATGGGGAACCCTGGGACAGACTCTCCTCCAGGTAGGGGCTGCAGAACACTTGGAAACACCTCTCATCCAAACCTTCCCTCAGGGCTTGGCCCATTCATCTCAGTCCCAGCACCCTAACTTCTGTTTGTGGCCAGACTGCAGGGACGCAGGGCCCTTATCCAAAAGGAAGATCAGGGCGGATGCAATCGCACAAGGTTTTCCACCCTCTTCCTGACCCCTCGAGTTCCTTCCAACTCTCCAGAGGTGGTTAAAGGACACTGCAAAGGTAAACACAGCTAGATGGGACGGGCCCTGACCTCTGCCATTTCCTCACCATCAGCACAGCCGCTGGGCAGAACAGGAGAGACAGACTCCAGGGGCAGCCGGCCTTCTGCCCCCAGCAGAGACTCAAACTCCCCACCAAACTGGAGACAGAAGCATGAGGGAAGCCAGACAAGTGGCCAAAAGTACAGTGACCCTAACAGGGACGGACGGACGGACTGGCCAGGTCCGTCCTTCCCCGTTTCTCAGGCTGCCCATCCCTTGGGTTCCAGGAAGAGCCATGGACTCAAAACTCCACAGACTAGTAAACAGCTGCTGGATTTCACCCACCCAGCCCAGGCACAGCCTCTCCATTTAACGTGTACCTCAGTTTCCCCCTTTCTCAACAGCGGCAGGTCCCTACCTGGACTAGGGAAAGGAGTAAGTGATGAGGAGAGGCCCTAGGTTCTGGAAGGTGATCTCACCACCCCAGGAGGTGGATGTTTGTGGTTTGGCCCAGGTAAGGAGGGGGTGGGGATGAGAAACGCTAACGCTGGGAACAACCTAAGGCGAAGGACTTCGAGCTGAGTCTTTTGTGGAACTGGGAACCAGGATCCACCCGGAGGGCAAAAACTCCCGTTCCAGTAGGTTGACCTTAAAGACCCAAAGAGACTGCCACCCCAAGACGCAAGGCCACCTGCCTCTCCCATTGGCCCCAGGCCAGAGTCACGTCTCCGACCCCCTGACTCAGCAGAGGGCAGAACCTGGGAGAGCGAGGGGGAAGTTCTCTCCACTAGGAGAGCCAGCCAGCCCAGCACTTCCTGCTTCAGCCAGGGAATCCCTGCCCCAGGTGGGGGTCTCGACCCCTCAAAGTTGGATAGGCTGTGTCCCTGGAGCGGCGCAGGTCCTATGTTGGGGTGCCCTGGGCTCTTCAGTTCCCCCAACACCACTGCCTAGGAGACAACCCTTCCCCATACTGCCGACCCCCCCCCAGAGGACCCACCCTGCCACACCCTCCTCGGAGCGCTCAACCCAGGTGCCCAGCCACCTTACCCCGGCCTTTGCCTTTGGCCCGCTTGGCCTTGTCGTCCGCCTTCTTGGCCCGGGGGGCGGCCGACTCGGCGCCCTCGGCCCCGGCCGCCTTCTTCTTGCGCCGTTTGCCCCGCAGCCAGCTGAAGGCGCGGCGGAGGCCGGAGCGGGACTTCTTCCTGCGCGGGGGGCCGCCGGGGCTCCCAGGCTCCTCGGCCGCAGGTGCGGCGGGGGGCGCGCGGGCCGCCATGGCGCGGGGCTGGGGGGCGCGCGGTGCCAGCGGCGGGGGTCAGGCCCCCTGCGGCGCGGCGCCCATGCGCGGGGGCGGCCGCCGCTGGAGACGCGCCCGGAGAAAAGTTTGGGCGGCGGAGGCCGAGCGAGCGCTGCGGGGGCGGGGGCAGCGCGGGCGGGGCCGCGGGGCGGGCGGGCGGGGCGGGAGCGGCCGTCGGGGGAGGGGGGCGGGAGGGGAGGAACGGTGGCAGCGCGGTGGCCAGCCGTCCCTCCCCGCCAGCAGAGCCCCCGAGGACGAGGTCGGGCCGTAGAGGAGGGGGGGGTCTCCCCGAGCTGCGAACGAACGTCTGTCCCGCGGAGGACCCCGAGAGAGTGCGGGATCCGCAGGGCTGGAAGGGGCGGCGAAGTGCTGGGCTTGGACCACCCCGGGAGAGCCGGTCGGTCGTCTCGAGGACGGTGGAGGAAGACTTTCCCAAACACCTGGGACCTGTGGCGGGTAGCAGGCATTCCCCTGGCTCAGGACCACAGCAGCCCCAGCCTCCAGCAAAGTTCTGTGCTCCTGACTGTGCCTCATTCATTCCAGAGTATCTAGGGTGCGCTGATAAGGCCTCAGTTTACCCTTAATTGGCCTTTGATTCCCCCAGGGCACCCTTGTTAAGACTCAGGCTTTCCCACTGAGGTAGATAGATGCTCGAGGAAGATAAATTAGGGTGGGTCTTGAGGTAGTTGACTGGAGTGCCTGGGGAAGCTGGTAAGAGAAAGCCTCTGGAAGGCTGGAAAATGGTGTGTGTGTTCATCTCCTTGCAGGCCTCTGCTGCTTTATTATAGCTGACCAAGCCCTTTTATATCTCTGATTCCACACGCTATGAGGAAAGCAAGGTAGGGAAGGTTTCCCTTTAGGACAGAAGGAAGAGTAAGGTCAGCACCCTGAAGTTCATCTCTGCCAAGAGGCTAGAAAATCTCCTGCCGTGGGTCCCCAGAAAGGTCTTGTGACTGCCTCACAGTTAGAGTTGACCAGCATTATCGGCTTGAAACTAGTCACCCAGCTTTCTCCTGGTCCTGGTCACAGCCTAATCTGCCCTGGCACGCAGTAGCCCTCACTCACTCTCCCAGTGTGAGCTGACTACAGCACCTGCCTTCGCCCCTGAATGAGAGCCCCAAGGCTCTCAGCTGTGCTGAACCTGGGCCCCGAGGCAGATCACCTACTGCCCATGCTGGGCCTCAGTTTCCCAATAACACCACTCAAGCCTACACTCCCTTTAAGCTCTCGTTCTCATATGGCACTGGACCCTGCCCTCAGGGTGCTCTTGACCACAAATCTAACCTGAGGACCCCATGTCTTCCTCAGCTAATCACTGTCCAAGTCAGTACTGAGAAGGCAAGGCCTCAGGAAAGAGATAGTCCGCATGCATTCAGGAGTGTGAGGACAAACACCCTGGCTTTTCGTGTGCTTTTCACGTGTGAACAAGGCTTTGCTTAAGGCCTGACTGCAGGAAGGGAAAGGGGGAAGAAGCAGTCGGTCAGCAGAGTGTTCGTGATTCTTGCCCAGTACCAATTCTTTAATACTCTCTCCCCAGTGGCAGAGTTTAGCTATATGATTTGCAAGGCCCCTTGTTCAGCTATCATACCATCATCTTATGATGACCTACGTAAGCTGCTAGCACCAGCACCAGCACCACCACACCTTGGGCTGGAGAGATAGCTCAGCGGTTAAGAGCACTGACTGCTCTTCCAGAGGACCTGGGTTCAATTCCCAGCATCCACATGGCAGCTCACAACTGTCTGTAACTCCTGTTCCAGGGGATCCTACAACCCTCACACAGACACACAGGCAGACAAAACACCAACGCACATAAAAATAAATCACTAAGAAATTTGCGCTGGGGTGGGAGGAGGGGGGTTGTGGATAGTATGTGGAGTGAGTAGGAAATTTCTTAATAAAGAAAAATGAAAAAGAAAAAAGAAAGAAATTTGCGCTGGGCAGTGGTGGCACATGCCTTTAATCCCAGCACTCGGGAAGCAGAGCCAGGTGGGTCTCTGTGAGTTCGAGGCCAGCTCTGGTCTACAGAGCATGTTCCAGGACAGCCAGGGCTGTTACACAGAGAAACCCTGTCGGGAGAGGGGGGGAGTTGTATTATTAAAAAAAAATCATTGCTCTCCATGAACTTGTAGTACAGTGGCAGCGTGCTTGCCTCCCATGCCTGAGGTCCCGGGTTCACAGAAGAGAAAGGAGGACTTCAGGAAGGCATCGGTGCTGGTAGCTCAGCGTGCTTGCCCCATGAGCCCTGTTTTCAGCCCCAGCTCTCAGGATCTCTATACCCCAGGGGTGGTAGTGCAGGAGTGTTGTCTGGAACCCCTGCACTCGGGAGAGGGAAGCAGGAAGGTCAGCTCAAGATCATCGTGGGATTTTATGAGAACCTGGATGGGTGGGGCACCAGCAAAATGTTCTGTCCAGCCCAGGACCTTTCTGAGTTCAAGGCCATAGGTGACTCCATCAATCCAGGGAAGGCTCCTCCCACGACAGAGTGGAGCCCCGATTCAGAGGGAAAGCAGGGTTCTCTTCCGTTCCCTTCTCCCCAGCCTCACAGCAGTGGTCCAGATTTCCCTCTTGTCTGGCTATGTGTCTGGGATACCCAACCTGGGCCCCAGCTGTGGCCCAGTGCTTCCCCTGGACTCATGACTGCTCAGCTGAGCTCCCTTATTTCCCTAGCTGGACCTGACTTCCCAGCAGGCCCTGTAACCCCAGTGCAAAGTCCAACCTGGAGCCAGGCTGTCACCTGACCCAGCAGGAAGTTGCCAACCTGTCCCCAGAGAGGAACTAGCAATAACCAGACTTAGGGCCGCAGCCCAAGGGCCCTGTTAACTTTGCTCTTAATACTTTTGGAAAGCTCAAGCCTCTATCTGCCTCCCACAGACACCACCAGCTTTCTCCCTGTTTAGGCCCGGTTTCCTCCAGTACAGACTTCTCTCGGCCAGGCCGAGGTGTGAAATGTCCCTCATTTCGGGAGGACACTAGGAAGGGGTTGGGAGCTCCTGTGCCTGCCCCCTCCCCTGTCGGCTTTTGGACCAATTGGAAGGGCTGGAATCTCAGTGGAGGGCAGAGCAGTCCTCCTAAATTGCAGGCCTCTAGAAACCCTGGGAAGAGAAAGGCCACAGACCCCACCCCACCACCAGCGTGCCTGTGTCCTCCTCTACTCCGAGGCTCCCAGCATCTAGCAGCTTTGTTAACATTTCAAACAACCTCCCTGCCGAGACCTTCTTTGATCTTTCCTGTATCTTTTCCCATCACAGCCGCAGACTAATTCCACCCATTCAGCCTCTCCCAACCCCCTCTGGGCCGAGAGGTCATTGGTAGGTGGCCCAGCCCAGGTGAACCCAGCTCCCAGTTGGTGCCAGCTTGCTAGAAGCTGAGTGAGGGAAAGGAGAAACGAGAAGAGCAGAGAGAAGAGGTCACTGCTGCCAGCCCAGCGGCCGCCTCTGTGGAATGGGTGATGGCTCCCTTCATTGTCTCAGTAGAGACCTCAACACCTGGCCTGGGTTCCAGAAACAGGCCACAATCACTGATTATTATAAGCTTATTTTGTTAAATGATTTACTTTCTGTGTGTAAATTTTGTCTGCATGTATGTATGAATACCATGTGTGCCTGGTGCCCGTGGGAGCCAGAAGAGGGTGTTTGATCCCCTGGAGCTGGAGTTATAGATGGTTGTGAGCCACCATGTGGGTGCTGGGAACGGACTGCACCTGGATCCTGTGGAGGGCAGCCAGTTCTGTAATCTCAGAGCCTCTCTCCGGCCCTATTGCTCACTTACTACAGAGCGTAATAACCGGACTCCTTGGTGTTTTCTCAGAACCTGTAATCCAGCTACTCCACGTGGAAGGAGTCGACGGCAACACGGAGAACCCTGTCTCAAAAAGAAATGCTGGGGTGGAAGGATACTGCTCAGTGGTGGCGTGCAGGCCTAGCGAGGCCCCGAGTTTGATTCTCAGTCCATACTTGTGCAAGAGGATTCTTTTAGTGATGCAACATTTTTCCTCTTTCAAAGTCTACGATTATTTCTACACCCTCCCCAGTCAAACAAAACAAAACTCAACTCTTTATGTAGCTGAGGAAGAGGATGACATCACGTTCCTGACTCAACTTGAATTCCTGATCCTCCTGTCTCTACCTCCCAAATGCTAGGATTACAAGTGTCTGTCCTCACTCCTGGTTCATACCGCACTGGAGAGGAACCAACCTGGACCTCACTCCTGGTTTATACCGCACTGTAGAGGAACCAACCTGGACCTCAAAAGGGCCAACCGCCGAGCTGTGTGCCCAGGCCTCGTGGGGTTTTCAAGGATTATTTTTATTTATGTGTATGCATCTATGTGAATATGTGCACGCGTGCTCAGAAAGGGTGTCGGGTGCCCTGAAGCTAGAGTTACATGTGAGTTGTGACCTGTCCCTTGTGAGTTCTGGAAACCAAACTCAGACCCTCTACCAGACAGCAGCCTCTTAACCGCTGAGCCATCTCTCCAGCGCTTTCAACCCTTGCTCGTCTTTTGTTTTGTTTTGAGACAGAGTTTCCTGTTGTAGCTCAGGGTGGCCTAGAATTTATACCCTGGGCTAGCCTCAATCCTCCCACTTCAGTTTTCCAAGTACTGGAATACAGGTGTGGCCCATTGTACTTGGTTTCCTTTTTATTTTTTTGTTTTTATAAATTGTATTTAGTGTGTGTGTGTGTGTGTGTGTGTGTGTGTGTGTGTGTGTGTGTATCATAGCATGTGTGGTCAGAATATAATTTTCAGGAGTTGGTTCTTTCCTTTCGCGATGTGGGTTCAAGGAATGGAACTTGTCAGGCCCGATGGAGGTGACTTTACCTACTGACTCTGCTAAAGCACCTTGCCCAGCGCTTTTATTTTTGGAGAAAGAGTCCCCCTGTATCACCCAGGTTACCTTCAAACTCATGATCCACCTGCCTCCACATTCTAATGGATAAAATCGGTAAAAAGCAATGCTCTAGTATATGAATCAATTTTATTTTATGAATCAAAACTTTAGGGCTGGGGAGATAGCTCTGAGAATAAAGAGCCTCCTGTACAATGATAAGGACCTGTGTGGATCCCCAAAATGCATATGGAATATAGTGTGGACACAGTATAGCGTGGACAGTGTAGCGTGGACACAGTATAGTGTGGACACTGTAGCGTGGACACAGTGTAGCGTGGACACAGTGTAGCGTGGACACAGTGTAGCATGGACACAGTATAGCGTGGACAGTGTAGTGTGGACACAGTGTAGCGTGGACACAGTGTAGCGTGGACACACTATAGAGAGACTGGAATCTATAGGGAGAGGCACAATAGAGCCAGGAGAGTCCACAGAAGCCCTTGGGCCAGATAGCCTGGGCAAAAATACATTGGTAAAGAAAAGATCCTGCCTCGAACAAGGTAAGAGGTAAGGATGACAGGTGAGGTTGTCCTCTGACCTCCACACAGGTGCCACGGTCCCTATGTGCCTGCACGACACACAGGACACACACATTCACACACTTTATAAAATCAAAACTTTATAGCCTTGGCTGGGTGTAATAACACATGCTCGTAGCCCCAGTCCTTGGAAGACAAAGGCAGGAGGATCAGAAGTCCAAAGCCAGCTGAGTGCCTACTACTCTTGTCAGGAAAAAAGAAAGAAAGTTCATGTTATAATATTAACTTGCCATAAAGTGACTCAGTGGGAGCCGCGATGACATTTTGATAGCCTCAAAACGTGGAACTCTGAGTTAGAGGTGGTGGTTATGGTTTGAAGTGAGTGCCAGTATTTAATTTATTTCTGCAGCGGTTGTGTTAGCCAGTAATTAGAAAATGCTGAGTTTCAGAAACAAGCAGGGGCAAATGGTGAGAGGTTTGAACAACTTGGTGGAAATGTCAGCTTTATTCTGAGTTCCCCAGAATCTTGTCATCTCGCCAGCCAAACTTAAAGCTGGGTAGGGTGGCATAGTTGGAGGTCAGCCTGGTCTACATAGTAAAACCCTGTCTCAAGAAAGAAAAAAAAAAAAAACCAAGTTGGTACAGAGTTGGGCCTGGTACACAGCTGTAATCCCACACTCCTGAGGTAGAGGCAAGAGGGTATGGAGTTCAAGGTCATCCTTGGCTACATAGTGAGTTAGTTCTAGGTCAGTCTGGGTTACAGACGACTGTTTCAAAACAAAAACAAAAGAAGTTGGCACAGAGCCCGACTCTACATATCTCTTTTTTCTTTTTTTTTTTTTTTTTCTTTTTTTTTTTGGTTTTTCGAGACAGGGTTTCTCCGTGTAGCTTTGCGCCTTTCCTGGAACTCACTTGGTAGCCCAGGCTGGCCTCGAACTCACAGAGATCCGCCTGTCTCTGCCTCCCGAGTGCTGGGATTAAAGGCGTGCGCCACCACCGCCCGGCCTCTTTTTTCATTACTTTAAAAAATATTTTCAGGAGCCTTTGGTGGTGACACACACCTTTAGTCCCAGCACTCAGAAAGCAGAGGCAAACAGATCTCCTGAGTTCTCGAGGCCAGCCTGATCTATGGAGTGAGTTCCAGGACAGCCAGGTCTACACAGAGAAACCCTGTCTTGAAAAAAAAAAAACAAAAAATGTGGGGGAGGGCTGGGGGGTGGGAGGAGGGAGGACGGGGGAATCCATGGCTGATATGTAAAATTAAATTAATTGTAAAATAAATAAATTAATTAAACAACAACAAAATGTTTTCTGGGGACTGATGAGATGGCTCTGGTTAAAAGCACTTGTTGGCTGTTCTTTTCTTTCTTTAGTTTTTGTTTGATTTTTTGGGACAGGGTTTCTCAATGTAGCTCCCGCTGTCCTGAACCTCCTACGTAGATCATGATGGCTGTGAACCCACAGAGATTTGCCTGGGACTAAAGGCATGCACCACCACACTCAGCAATTTTCTCTGGCAGAGGACTTTAATTTGGTTTCCAGCACCCACATGGTGGCTTACAATCGTCTGTAACTCCAGTTCCAAGGGACCCAACAGGCACCATGTAGCACAATACCTATACGCAGGCAAAACATTCATACCCATAAAATAAATTAAAACAAATATTTCCAGGACTAGAGAGAGAACTCTGCAGTTAAGAATGTGTATCGTCCTTACAGGGGCCAGAGTTTGATTTCCGGCACCGACTCTGGGTGGTTCACAGCTGCCTGTAACTTTAGCATCAGGAGGCTCCAGTGCCCCTCTGGCCTCTGAGGATACTGACATTCATGTTCACATACCATACACACCACACACACACACACACACACACACACACACACAATAAAACCTTTTTAGAGATTTGTTTATCTTGAGCATGGGGGTGTTTCGCTTGCAGGTACGTCTGTTCATCACATGCATGCCTGGTACCCAAGGAAGTCAGAAGAAGGCATTGGCTGTCCTGAAGCTGGAGTTACAGATGGTTGTCATCTACCACGTGGGTGCTGGGAACCAGACCTGAGTCCTCTGCAGGAGCAATGAGTGCTCTTAACTACTGAGCCACGTGTCCAGCCCTAAAAATTAAAAGAAAAAGATGTTTGTTTAAAGAAGAAACAACGATGTTACGTTTTCCTATCATGGTACAATGCCCATACCTAATCCCAGCACTCAGGAGACTGAGGCAGGAGGATTGCTGGAAGGGCAAGACTGGTGTGGACTTTATAACAGTGAGTTTGAAGGAATGTCACCTGGTTATAGAGTGAGACTCAGCCTCCAAGCAACGTTTTATTTTAATTTTTTTCTTTTTCTGAGACAGGGTAATGTAATAGCCATGTAATAACCATGGCTGTCCTGGAACTCACTCTGTAGCCCAGGCTACAACTCAGAGAGATCCGCCTGCCTCTGCCTCTCAAGTGCTGGGATTAAAGGCGTGTACCACCACCGCCCAGCCTTATTTTAATTTTTAAAATGTTCACTTTTATTATTGTTAGGGTGGAGGTGCACACATGTGCCACAGTGTGTGTGTGTGTGTGTGTGTGTGTGTGTGTGTGTGTGTGTGTGTGTGTTGTCTTAAATGGTTGTGGTTTTCAACCTTCTTAACGCTGTGACCCTTTAATACAGTTCCTCATGTTATGGTGATCTCAACCATAAAGTTATTTTTGTTGCTACCTCATAACTCTAATTTTGCTACTGTTATGAATTGTAATCTAAATATTTTTGGAGACAGAGGTTTGACACACGGGTTGCAACCCTCGGGTTGAGAACCGCTGCTCTAAAATGAAACACAAAAGGAGCCCTGAAGCCGCTTGGTTCTCATACCCCCTACCCCCTTGTCCCTCATTGCTGGGTGTCCTTGGTCAAGGAACTTGCCTTGTCTGGACACAGACTTCCCTGCTTGGATATCTGATTTGCACATGAGGCGTGCCAGTGGAAGTGTCTGGGTATCTGGGTGTGAGGGTGCAGCGCACATATGCAGAGATCTTAACTCATCATCTTCCACTCACCCCCATCCCAGAGCTGGGCCCAACTCGGGCCCCATGAAACCACTGAACTGCCCAAGTTGGAAGGCAGAGGCGGGTTGCCATGGAGATAGGCTTTGTTTCCCCCAACTGTCTGACAGTATCTGAGAAGCTCACAGAGCTCATCCAGATGGACGGTGACCCAGCCTGGGAGAGCAGGCGTTTCCTGACCTGAGGTGCAGAAGGCTCACTGCTCCAAGCACAGGGGTCAGCACTTCTCTGACAGACACAGGGCTCGGAGTAGCCTGGTCTGTCAGCTGGAAAAGCTTCCTGTAGGGAGTGTGGAAGGGGCCCCTCTCGAGGTGTTTGCTGACACACACTTCGCTAGTCTTCAGCTGTACCGCTGGCCCTGTGCCCAAAGGCAGGGCCAGGAGGGCAACACCCCCACTCGGCTTTCTGGGAGCTGGGGGAGCAGGGGCAAAGCTTCCTGTCCATCACCACAGAGAAAGAGATAACCGAGGGCTCTTAGAGACAACCTCCTCAGCCCTCCATCTACAGTGAGGCACAGACAACGCGGTGCGGCAGAAACACGGTGGGACACACCACACCCCCCCCCCACACACACACACAGAGTGATTCACACTGGCACATCCAGACACACGAATACACAAACTCAGATATGCTAAGACAGACAGGCAGACATCTAAACACGTGTAAACAGAACAGAAACATTCTGAAACACTCAGATGCACACCCACTCCATCCGCTTACACAGGCACACTCAGATGACATAAATGCACACATCCGCAGATGCACAGACATTCATTGATATCTTATATTGAATACATGCGTACATACACATGCTCAGCAGCCCACACAGAGAGGCATACATGGGCTGGTTCCACAAACACAGATCCAAGGACGCAAACAGTTGACAAGTGAAAACACAGGTCCGGGCAATGGAAAGGAAAGGAAGAGGGCTAAGCCCAAGTGAGGGCCAGTTCTGCAGCAGACAGCATGAAAGGATGTTTATCTGTCAGATCTTTTTAAAACTCTTCCAGCAAGCTGTGTGGTTGGTAGCGTCACCCTTGCTTTATACAATGAGATTATGTAAAAGACACAGGCTTGGGATACAGAGTAGAGAGTTTGCCTAGAGTATACAAGGCCCTGGATTAGACCCCTAGCCTCATAAAACATAGTAAGGGACAGAGGTGAAAGGTAGAGAGTGAGGCAGAGAGGAGAGGAAGGAAGGAAGGATGGACAGAAAGGGCAGACAAAATGCCAAGGGCTAAGGAGCTAGCTCAGGGTAAAGGGCTTGCTGCACATAAGGACCTGAGTTCCAGTACTCAACACCCAAGTAAAAAGCCAGGGCCTGGGCTGGAAAGATGGCTCAGAGGTTAAGAGCACCGGCTGCTCTTCTAGAGGACCTGGGTTCAATTCCCAGCAACCACATGGTAGCTCCAACTGCCTGTAACTCCAGTTCCAGGTGATCTGACACCCTCACATAGACACACATGCAGGTAAAATACCAATGAACATAAAATAAAAATAAATCTTTTTTTTTTTAAAAAAAGCCAGGGCCTGTGTTCCTGTAATCGTAGAGTTAGGGGACAGGAGACAGGAGGTAGATCCTGGAATTCTGGAACCTCCATCCAGTCTGTGACCAGTTCATCCAGTATGTGAGCTCTAGGTTCAGTGAGAGAGCCCTGTCTCAAACACCATGACGGAGAGTAACTGAAGGAGACACCAGCATTAACCTCTGACCTCCACATGCGTAAGCATGTGTACCATACCCAAATACATATGCCTATCACTCACACACACACACACACACACACACACACACACACACACACACACACTGCAGAAATACAGAGGGTAAACTGCAGAAAGGCCTCTTTGAATACCCTTCTCGGCTGCAGCCAGGCCACGATCAGTTTACTCTCTTTATCTCAGGCCATTTCCATTCTTCCAGCCTTCTCCTGTATGCTTTCCATACAGGCATGTAAAGATACTGCTAATTTGAATATTTTTCACAAAACTGACTCAGAGAGGATGAGAAAATTGACCGAGGTCAGTAGAGTCAGGGTTTGGATTTAGCCCTGCCAGGCTCACTTCAAAATGCTGTTTCTGCTGCCTCAGCCTGAAGACAACCACAGAGATACAAAATCCAGAGAGGGGAGCTGCCTGCAGGGGCAGGGGGAGGGACAGAGGGAGGGGCAGAATCTCTGTGCTGGAAACAAAGCTCCCTCCAGCCCCCCTGACTGCTGGATCCCTCTGAGGCATGGAGCCCTGACCTAATCCCTTGGGAAGGTTCTTCTGGCCAAAGCCATTGTCTCTTCCTGTCCATTCCTATTAAGCAGTGACGCATCCCGGGGAAGGGAATCTTTGCATCACTGACTTGTAGGTGAACATTCAGATGACTAAATGATGACATGCTCCAACCCCCAGGACCACACCAGTGACCTGTGTCCTAACCCCTCTCTTCCTCAATCCATTCTCTGCCCAGCCCCAGGGGGGCTTTAGTCTAGCTGGAGTTTGCCCCTCTGCTGCCTGCCCAAATCTCTTCTTGCCCTTGCCAGGGTAACCCCAGTCTCCTGGGGCATAGAGTTCTTCACACTCAGCACTCACTTACCTTTCTTTGTTTTTGTTTTGTTTGTTTGTTTCGGTTGGTTGGTTTTTCCAGACACATTTCTTTGTTTTTCTCTTCTTTTTCTGTTTTTGTTTTTTTGAGACAGGTTCTAAATAGTCTTGGCTGTCCTGGAATTGGCTCTGTAGACCAGGCTGGCCTTGAACTCACAGGGATCCACTTGCCTTTGCCTCCAGAGTGCTGAGATTAAAGGCCTGGACCACTGCCACCCAGATTACCTTTGTTTTTTGATTGGCAAAGTAGTTCTCATCCTTTAGGATCACATGTCTCCTTTTTTTTTTTTTTTTTTTTTTTAAGAGACATATTCTCAAGTACCCAAAGCTGGCCTTGAACCGTGAATTTTCTAATCCTCTGTACCTCCACTTTCCGAGTGTTGGGATTATAGGCGTGGACCAACACTCCCAGTTTGTGCAGAGCTGAGATAGGAACCCAGAGCTCCATGAACGCTTGACATACACTCCAGGAGCTGAGGTACACCCCCAGTCACGTCTGCTGAGCCTGCTGAGACCCTACACTGTTCGACTGCTCCCCTTAATTTCCACAGCTCTGTGGAGGTCAGGGTTACTGTTCCCATTTTATAGACAGTCAAGTGAAGGTCTGGAGAGAGAAGTCCCTTTCCTCTGGGTTCTTGGTCAAGATGCGTGCAATCACAGTTACGAACGCGTTCTCTATTCTCCCAGGTAGGCCAGGGAGCCTGAAGTTCAGAGTCTGGTATCCTTTGTCTCTGACTCTGTAGTGCCACCAGAGACCGAGCACAGCGGGAGGACTCAGAGAATGGCTGATGAGGGGGATAGCCACCTATTTCCTGTCCCCTTGAGTGGCAGGACATGTGGGAGGGGAGGGTATCCTGGGGTCCCTGCTAGCTGACTCCTCAGAAAGTCCCAGAGCATGATGGAGCGCTCCCTTAAGGAGCTGTCCCTGGGTCCCAGAGAAAGCTTGCCAACCCTGCTAGGGACGCCAATGTCTTCTGGCTCTGCTACCTCCCCTTGAGTAGAAACACTCAGCCAAAGTGTCATTAAACATTTACGATTTCCCAGACTACCCAGTTTGGTCCTAGGGCCTAGAGGTGGTGCCTGGAGACGGGTCAGGGAACGGTCCCTGGTTACTGGTCACATACCGGTTACTACAGCACCCTCCCCAAAGCCCTGAAGGTTGAGTTTCCAGCTGTGTGTAGTTAGGGAATGAGCTCCCGAGGGGAAGGACCCTGGCCCCCCAGGTCACAGGGCCAGGGAGCCCAGATCCACAGTCAGGTGTGTGCTCATCCTTCCTTTTCATCCTGCATCCCAGCCCCCAGCCAGGAAGGATGTGGGCCAGACTTGGAGGAGGCTCAGGGAAGCCATCTTTTGAGGTGGGGCTGTGGCTGGACAGCCTGCCCTGGTGGACTTCTGCAGTAACAGCTTATCTTTCTCCAGCACTTTCCCTTCCATTAGCTCCTCCAGCCCTCCGCGGCGTCCGTCCCGTGGGTGCCTATAATTATCTCCATTTGACAAATGAGGGAGGAAGCTCGCTCAGTGCGGTTAAGTGACTTTCCCAAGGTTGCACAGCCCAGGCAGGGCAGAGCAGGAGCACACTTCGGGACCCTCGTTTTACTGGGGCGGCTAGAGATGCAGCTCACTCACAGAGTTCTTAACCAGGATGCAGGATGGTCTGTGTCCCACCCTCTGGAACAAAAGAGGAAAATCTTGCCCTGGGTCTCCTGGGCTCCTGTCCCCTCCGCCCTCCTCCACGCGGCCCTACAGCAGCTTTCTAGAGAATGAAAGTGAGCTCCTACTCCCTGCCCTCTCTGAGCTCACGCTGATGCCTGGGGATGTTTTCTCTGCCTCGCCCTGACTTGTCCACCTTTCCAACTCCTATTCTGCCTTCAGATGCCAGGCCACCCTACTGCCGTCCCTGAAAAGGCTTCCCGGGTTGACTCAGCCAGCCTTACACACTCCTCCTAAGGCACCATGTCCTCTATAGATTTTTTTTTTTTTCCTTTGAGACAGGGTTTCTCTGTGTAGCCCTGTCTGACCTGGAACTCACTCTGTAGACCAGGCTGGCCTCGAACTTAGAGATCCGCCAGCCTCTGCCTCCCAAGTGCTGGGACTAAAGGCGTGCGCCACCACCGCCCAGGGAGAGAAATTTGTTGTTTGTTTGTTTTTGTTTTTCAAGACAGGGTTTCTCTGTGTAACTCTGGTTTTCCTGGAATTCAGTCTATAGACCGGGCTGGCCTGGAACTCACGGAGATCCACCTGCCTCTGCCTCCCAAGTGCTGGAATTACTGGCATGCATAATCACACCTGGCCCAATCCTCCATATAAATTTTTAATGGACCAATTATCTTATTATATTGTTCGCCTGCCTGCCTGCCTGCCTCTCTCTCATCAGACTGCCTTCCTTAAGGGCAGGGATAATGATTTCCCACACCTGTCCTCCCTGCACATCGTTGTAAGTCTTCGCTGAGTGCTTGTTGAGTGAATGTTTAACATCCCTGAGGGCTGGATGAGGCCAAAGATGGTAGAGCTCTAGCAGGGCTGAGACATTAGGAGAGACGCTGATGTGCAGGATGATGTATGCTTCTGGGCATTTGAATGTGTTGTGTCACTGAGACACACTCAGCTGAGCTGAGCATTCCCCACAGGCCAGAATTGGGGGTAGGAGGCAAGAAAAACTGGACAGGACAAAGAAAGAATATTACTGCAGCTACCACTAACTGAGGACCTACTGTGTGCCAAATGCTGGAGCTCTGGGGCACCTGGTCCCCAGGAGGTACAGAGTATCAACCCATTCAGTGGAGGAGAAAACTGAGCCTCAGAGAATAAACTAACTCACCAAACTTATATAACTAGAAAAAGCGGAGGCAACGGCACTTACAAAGCCCTGGGTACCAACTCTAGCCCGGTATAAACCAGTCACATGCCTGTAATGGCGGCTCTCAGCAGGAGGAGGCAAGAGGGTGTGAAGTCCAGGGTCATCCTTGACTACAGTAAGTTCTAAGTCACTAAGTCATCTCGGGATACATGAGACCACGGCTCGCAAAAATAAACAAAACTCACAGGGCAGAGGTGGCGCAGGCCTTTAGTCCCAAGCACTCAGGTAATAGGGATCGACGCTGAGATATGGGGCCAGGTAAGATTCCATAAGGAATCAAATCTGTAAGTCACACTCACTACCCAGAACAGAGCTGAGACAACGACGCTGTGTCAGCTGCCGCTGTCCTGCCGTTCCTCCCAAGGATGAGGAAACCAAACTGCAAGCCACGCTTTTCCGCAGCTTGCCCCTGCTCCGACCACCCAACAGTGCGGGCGACCCTTGTTCCACGGTTTTCTAAGGGGTCATGTATATCAGAGAAAACCACGCCCATAAGGTCAAAACGCTCTATCCAATTGGTCATTGGACCTAATGACGTAATTCCCACAACACCCAGGAGGCAGAGGCAGGCCCATCTCTGAGTTTGAAGGCAGTCTGGTCTACAGAGTGGATTCCAGGACAAACAGAGAAACCCTGTCTCAAAACAGCAACAACACCAAAAAACAAACAAA
The DNA here is from genome assembly GCF_004664715.2 of Peromyscus leucopus. Classification (NCBI taxonomy): domain Eukaryota; kingdom Metazoa; phylum Chordata; class Mammalia; order Rodentia; family Cricetidae; genus Peromyscus; species Peromyscus leucopus. Next base: position 129,976,933 of record NC_051064.1, read on the forward strand.
CCAACCAAAACAACAACAACAAAAAAAGCACCTCTCTTAGGAGGTTCTTTGGCCAGGTGTGGCTAAAGCCATCTTTAAAGCCAATTTGTGGGAGGCAGAAGCATGATGATCAGGAATTCAAGGCTAGTCTTGGCTATGCAGCAAGTTCAAAACCAGCCTTGGCTACATGAGACCCTGTCTCAAAAACAAAACCAAGGAAACGGGCTGAGGACTTGAACCCAGCTCCACATGGTACCGTGCACCTAATCCCACCTGCATATGGTAGGCAGGAAAAGACTGAACTAGCAGACACACACCTTTAAGAGGGGAAGTAGGAGAGTGAACCTAGCAGGAGAGCTCGAAGGAGGGCCAGATCAGAGGTCCCTGGGCCCCTGAGGGATCCTGGGGTCGGGTGGAAGATATGGACGTTAGGAGACAGCCTTCCTTAGCTGCCACCAGCAAGGGCCCTGTGCTGTGGACGCCGAGGAAGTAGAGGCTGTTGGCTGGGAAAGGGTTCTGAAGGAAGGAAGCGCCCCGTGAGCGTGTGGAGCGTGTGGGCCCTGGAGAGCAGGACAGATGGTTTGGACCGGTTTGGAAGAGACCGGCATGGCCATGAGCAGGCAGGAGTAGGAGGGGTGAGCGTGAACGTTCTTGCTTTGCACAGGTGCTCAGGGACCTCTTCCCTTTCTTTGGAAAGCATCCATCCCACGCCCCCTACCGCACCATGCCGGCCACGCTGTCCTCACGCCTCATCTCCCCCTCCACGGCCCCCCAGCCCACCGCTCCCCTGTGGTTCCCCGGGACCAGCCTCTCCCACTCCAGCCTGCAGTCTCACCCTCCTTGGCCCAGCCTGGTGAGGCAAGAGGGAGGAGTTTCCAGGCAGGAAAGAGCTGAGTCACTGGGCGGCACATCTGGTCTCAGATCTTGATACCCAGCTGGAAGGGGCAGGAAGGAAGAGGTCACCTCCCCCACAAACTCTCCTGTGTCCTAGGCTGTTGCCAACTGTGTGGAGGCAGGCTGGGAGATGCCTCTGGCGGGGTAGCAACAGCCTTCGCCAGGCTGCCTCGCCCCCTCGGCTGGGTCCTTTGCGGCTGGGACTGCCACTGGTGTTCAGAAAAGCCTGGGAAGTAGGGCCCATTGTCTCTATTGTGCAGGTGAGGTTACCGAGACAAAGTGGCTTGCTCAAGAGCACATCGTTTTTTGGAGAGCTAGCCTGTGGGTGTGTCCTCTCCCAAGTGGCTATGCAAGAGGGAGCGGTGTTCAGGGTACTCAGAGACAATGAACAACCTCTGAGGGGCTCGAGACGTACTAGTGGGTGATGACTGCAAAACCCGTGACAGGAATGCAGCTCATTGGTCGAGTGCAAGGGCCCTGGGTTCCATCCTGACACTGTAGGGATTAACTCTGGGTGGCTGGAAACCCAAGCCCCTGGCTAAAATGCTTCCTTCCCAAAGTCGCAGGGTAGGAGGTCGGCCTTCTCCTACCCTGCACACTTTTGTCCCTCCTGTTTCAGCTCTGCTCTGTGAGGCTTTGCTCACAGAAGCGCTCTCTCTCTCTCTCTCTCTCTCTCTCCTCTCTCTCTCTCATACACACACACACACATACACGTACACACATGCTCAGATTGATTCCTCATACACACACACACACATACACACACACGTACACACATGCTCAGATTGATTCCTCATACACACACGTACACACATGCTCAGATTGATCACACACACACACACACACACACACACACACACACACACACACACACACACACTCAGACTGATTCCTCAGCATTATTTTTGTCCTGTCTCCATTCCCCCATGCTGAGAAGAGCTTTGGCAGAGGTATGCCATCATCCAGTCCTCTGAGGGGGCATAGGGACATAGTGTTCTCATTGTCCTGAATGGAAAGAGGTGTCCAGGTCCTGGGGAGAGGAGGGCATCATGCCAAGGTCTCTGGTTTCTCTCCAGGTCATTCAACAGCCTTCTCTAGGGGCTCAGCTGTGTTCTCACACAACATCCTGCAAGACACTGGCCAGGTCACTTCCCTTCTCCCAGTATAGCCACCCCACACATAGACACCAGACCCTGCAATTCTTGCTAGTTCCCAAGACCCAACCCATCCACAGCGTTCACTTTGGATTGGTTTAATTGCATATAAAGTGGCCAGGAGTCACAAATGTACCCTTGCTGTGTGACCTTCAGACACATTCTGAGACTTGCCTGACTCATGATTTCCTCCTCTTTTACTTTTTCTTTTTTGTTTTGCTCTGTGTGTGTGTGTGTGGGGGGGTGCTAGTTCCAGGAGACAAGGTCTCATTCCGTAGCCCAGGCTGACCTGGAGCTGTGTAGTCCAGCCTAGCCTGGAACTCCTGCCCCAGCTTCCTGAGCTAATCAAGGAAAGCAAGTAGATTAGGCCCATATCATATGCCAGCTGCTGCCTTGAGTGAAGTGGCCTAGGCTGAGAGGGTAGAGAGTCCATGATCAATTAGTGATGCCTGTCACGGTGCAGACAAGTTAGTGGAGGTGTGTATATGCTGTGTGCCAGGTGTTGAGTGTGTTTGGGTTTTTTTTATTTATGTTCATTGGTTGGTGTTTTGCCTGCATGTATGTTTGTGTGAGAGAGTCAAATCTTGGAGTTACAGACAGTGGTGAGCTGCCATGTGGGTGCTGGGAATTAAAGCCGGGTCCTCTGGAAAAGCAGTCAGTGACCTTAACTGCTGAGCCATCTCTCCAGCCCCCAGGTGTTGAGTGTAAGAGGCACTGAGTGTCACTTCTTTCTAACAGTCTTTTTTTTTAAATTTTTACTTTTATTTGGATTTATTTTATGCTGAATGTATTCCCATGTTATAAGTTTTTGTTTCTTCTGGGATATCTTTTTCTTCTGTGCACCCTCCCCTTCCAGCTTTGAAACAATTTATTCCTTATCAGTGAGGATCATCTCAATGTGGCAGGGGGAGTCCATGTATGGGTTAATCTGGCCATCGGCTCTGTGAGGTCATCAGCACATCATCATAGGTGCTTTATTCTCCGTGATGAGTTCAGTGACTAGAGACTCTGCATCTACCTCCCAACTACTGGGATTAGAGGTATGTGCCTTTTTTTTTAAATTTTATATACATTGATGTTTTGCCTGCAAGTGTGTATGCAGGAATCAGCTGTGAGCTGTCATGTGGGTGCTGAGAATTGAACCTGGGTCCTCTCGAAGAGCAGCCAGTGCTCTTCGCCTCTGAGCCATCTTTCCAGGCCCGCGTGTGCCATTTTTATGTCTAATTTTATGTCTTGCTGGGAATTGAGCCCAGGGCTTTGTACATGCTGGGCAAACACTGAACCAAATGAACCATGTCCCCAGCCTAACTTTGTCGCTTCTTGCATTACTGTGTCTTCTCTGCAGATCCCAGTCCAGGCTTTCTGCAAGTCAGACTCCCAACATGGTGGTGACCTTGGGGAACTAGAAAGGGAAGGGGTGTGTGTGTGTGTGTGTGTGTGTGTGTGTGTTTCCAGTAAAAGAGGAATATGCAAATAGCATAATTTAGAGCAGATCCTCTTCAGCCTAAGCATGAACATTTAAATATTAAATTACCCTATGCAATTTAATGCAAACGAGCAGTTGTTGCAGGCAATAGGCCCACACGCTAGCAGAGCAGACTGAGCCAGAGTCACGCCAGACTGCTCCACAGGTGAATCAGGGTGGCACCTGCACATCTCAGCTCAGGGATGGTCCTAGTTCGGGTGACAAGACTGTGCAGAAAGCCTGGGACTCCCTCAGAGGACAGAGACTCAGATTCCCAGCAAAGGGAGCTCACCAATAAGAGATGAGGGGCTCAGTCCTGAGGGAGGTCGGTGCTCAGAAGAAAGCCATGAGAGGAGAGACTTGATGGGAGGTAGGCTTCCCACTGACAGGACTCTGTGTTGTGGACCCACTGTCCACTTCCTTCTCACCTCCCAGTCCTGAAAGCTTGTGAGGGAATGTGACCTGAGTGTCCCTTTGTTCCCAGGATTCCAAACGTTTTTTCTGGGAGCTGCCTCTAAACTGCAGGCTCTCGCAGATGGGAGGAGCCATCAGGAAAGCAAGAAAAACTGGGCAAGGCCCCACAGACTCCCTGGCTTCCCAGGCCTTCTTCTCTGTCTCCAGGGCTGTCTCCTTGCCTTGGTCCTGGCCCCTAAGGCCTCCCATTTGGATGCTCTGTTTGGGCCTGTTTCGTGTGACCTGTCACATCCTATCCCAGCAATACTGGTTTCTAGTTCCCCACCCCTCACCCCCAGCTGTTTGTACTGCTTGACACGAAGGTACCCAGCCATGTTCCTCATGGTCAGGCTAGCCTGAGTACACCAGGAACATGCCTCCTAGTTTGGCCTACCGTATTTCTTCCTTTAGGATCTCTCTGTCTCCTTCTCCCCTCCCTCCCTCAGCCTTTATCCCTTCCTAAGCCTGATCAACTACCAGAGATCCACCCCCTCCACCCCATCCCTCACCAGTTCCCTAGCTCCCTGATCAAGTCTTGTTGGCATTAGCCTCCAGGTCCCATATAAGACATTTTGAAGAGCGGCCCTGGGGTGGAACTGAGCAATCCAACAGTCTTCACCATGCCACTTTACCTCATCCCAGGACACAGGCTGTAAGGTGGAGGAGCCAGAGGCAAAGGGATCAGTGACAGCCTGCCAGGCAAGCCCAGCGGGGTTGTCTGGCAGATCCATGACAGTCAGGCATCATGGAGAACTCACCCCAGGATGCTGCTCAGGCAGAGAGGCAGCTCCCAGGCCTGCAAAGACTGGAACCAGGGGCTGGAGCCCAGAGCAGGATGGGTCCCCTGAACAAGAGCTGCGCTGTGCATACCTTCAACCTCTACCCCAGGCCTCAGGCCAGGCCGGCGTCAGGGGAGACCAGGCCCGGGTCAGGGGGCCACCCATGGAACTGGGAATAAGATACTCAGGAAGTGGGGGAGCAAGGGAGAAGACCCAGGTGAGGAGCAACCTGCAGGCAGAGGTCATGTGTCTGTACCTGGGGTCAGGAGTGGTGAGTGACACCAAAGAGTTCCAAGTGCCCCTGGGGTCTCAGGACTTGAAAAAGGAGGCTCATGTAAGAGACCCAAACCCACAGAAGATGTCGGGCTCAGAGGATGGGAAGCCTCAAGGGTTCCAAATACAGGTGGCCCCGCAGGGCTATGGCCCTTAGCGCTTGGCCCCTGGCTGGCCCATTCACTCCGTCTGCTCTACCCTGGCAGCCTCGCATTGGACCCTTAAAGGCAAAGAGAAAAGGTACCGTGGTGGTGGTGAATGTTTGTTGCCAACTTGTTGGGACTTAGAGTCACCATGGAAACACACCTCTGGGTGTGTCTGTTGGAGTGTTTCTGGAACTGTTTTAGAGCAGGGGAGACCCACCCTGAATGTAGGCAGCCCCATCCTGTCGGCTGGGGTCCTGGACTGAATGAAAGAGAAAATGAATGGCGCTGAGAGCCACCATTCATCTCTCCCCGCTTCCTGACTACAGACACATCAGCAGCCGCCTCACCTTCCCGAGGCCTTGGCTTCCCGTCGTGATGGACTGTACCCTCAAGCTAAGCCAAAGTCAGCCCTTCCTTCCATTGGTGACTTTTTGTTTGTTTGTTTGTTTGGCTTTGGTTTTTCCAGACAGGGTTTCTCTGTGTAGCTTAGCAGCCTGTCCTGGAACCCGCTGTGTTGCTCTGGCTGGCCTCAAACTCCCTCTGTAGACCAGGCTGTCCTCGAACTCACAGAGATCCGCCTGCCTCTGCCTCTCGAGTGCTGGGATTAAAGGTGTGTGCCCGCCACTGGCTTTCATCATGCATTTTATCATAGCAATAAGAAAAGTAACTAATCCAGATCCCCCACTTCCGTGGCAGTGACTGGAATCAGGGCCCCCGCTACAAGGGAGCGTCGGTCATATTCGGAATTCACTTGTCTAAAGGGAGGCCTGACCAGGCGCTGGCCCTTTCTCAGTTAGCTGATGCCCATGAAGTAGCCTGCAGCTGTGCTTGAAGAATCCGATTGGCTGGACCAAGAAAATCTTCCTCTGGAGAAAAGGGCAGTGACCAGAGAGGGCTGCCATCCGTACTAGGAGGAAGTAGGTGCCCAGGGGCAGAGGGACCCAGAGGAAGGACAGGAGCAAAGACCAAGCGCATTGGAGTTATGTGACCCCAGAGCCAGGGTGGAAGACTAGACCTCAAAGGCTTCCTGACCATCCGTGAATTCTCCAGAAGGCTCAGAGGAGAGGAGTACCGCCTGTCTTCCTTCCCCACCTGGCCTCCCAACAAATGTATTTCCTGAGACACCTGTATTGCCATCTGCCTGGTCCCCTTCACCCAAAAGAACGCTATAGCCCTCCTCTCCGGCCCCCTCTACATCCTAACCCATCTCCCAGAACCAAAAGAAGCCAGAGATGGTAGAGACCCGGGCTTAAGATCCAAAGACAAGGTCCAGTCCCGGCCTCTTCTGTGCGTCTGCCTCAGAGCCTCAGTCTCCTCAGCAGAAATAAAGGAGGAGCCCCCTGTGGAGGCACATATCTGTAACCCAGCTCTCAGAGGCTGGGGCAGCGGGAGGGAGCTGCAGCTGGAGGCCAGTCTAGGCTGTGTGATAGGACTCATCTGAGGAAGGGAAGGAGGGAAGGAGGAAGGGGGAGAGAGAGAGAGAGAGAAAGGGGCACAAAATAAGGGAGAAATGTCTGCCATCCCAGAGGCTGCTAGAAGAAACAGGCAGTGAGTGGACAGAGCAGGTTCCCGCCTTCCTCAGAGGTCCACCCTTCCCATTCCCACACTCCCCGCTGCCCTTCTGTCTCATGTCCCTGCTTCTGTCTCTATTCCAAAGAGGTTCTGCTGGGACATAGAAACGAGGAGGAGGCAGGGGTCTGTGGACCCAGTGAGCTTCCGACACTCCAGAGCAGGGCGTGTGCTCAGGGCCATGTGCTCAAGGCTGCGCTCACTTAGTCATGGTTTTCTCCCCTCAGCTTAAGGGATAAGAACAGGGGCAGGGAGCTAGACAGCGGTTAGAACAAGAAGTCCTGTGGGGACTCTCGGGGATCACATGAGACTGTGTCACACTGTGTCCAGCTCTGGGTACAGCTGCACACTGACTAACTGAGGTGCCCATCCCCATTTCTATCCTATCCCACCACACGTTCCTCCTTTCTCTTGAGGATTACAAGCCAGTCAGCCAGGGACTGATATCCCCTACTGGTAAGAACTCCAGCGACAGAGACCTGGGTTCAAATCCTGGCTTAGTCACTGCCCTTGTGACCAAGGCAGGCTGCCTCAGCAAGAGTGGGGCTATTGCTCAGAAGGAGAGCATGCACAGTATTCCAGAGGCCCACGGTTCAGTCTCCAGTACTGCTCTTACCCCTTTGCGTGCACACACACACACACACACACACACACACACACACACACACACAAAGACCTCTGGGCCTGGTGTGGTGGTGCATGCTTATAATCCCAGGATTTGGGAGCCTGAGGCAGGAGAATTGAGACCTTGAGGCCAGTCAGGGCTACACAACAAAATTCTGTCTCAATCTCCAACTCATCCAAAATTATCTCTACACAAGACTCACATGAGCTGGAGAGATGGCTGAGCTGGAGAGATGGCTGAGCTGGAGAGGTGGCTGAGCTGGAGAGGTGGCTGAGCTGGAGAGGTGGCTGAGCTGAGCTGGAGAGGTGGCTGAGCTGGAGAGGTGGCTGAGCTGGAGAGGTGGCTGAGCTGGAGAGGTGGCTGAGCTGGAGAGGTGGCTGAGCTGGAGAGGTGGCTGAGCTGGAGAGGTGGCTGAGCTGGAGAGCGATGACTGAGCTGGAGAGGTGGCTGAGCTGGAGAGGTGGCTGAGCTGGAGAGATGGCTGAGCTGGGAAGAGGACCTGCCATTAAACCTGTTGACCTGAGTTCACTCCCCAGGATGTTCATGGTGGAAGGAGTGAACTGACTCCCTCAAATGGTCCTCTGACCTACACGTGGGTGCCATGTGCACACACGATAAACAAACAAATGTAATAATAACAATTTTTTTTAAAAAGCGAAGGAGGCTGGAGAGATGGCTTGGTGGTTAAAACACTGAACTGCTCCTCTGTAGGACTTACACTTGGTTCCCACGTCAGGCAGCTCACAACTGCCTCTAACTCCAGCTCAGGGACCTGACACTTCTGGTCATCATGGGCATCTGCACTCACCACTCACGTGCACATACCCGTATGTGCACACACATATAGTTAAAAATGATTTTTTTTAAAGGAGTAGAGTGAATGAAGGGCTAGAAATAGCGGCTCCCAGCTGTGGTCCAGCACTCTGCTGAGGCAAGATCGCCATGAGTTAGAGACCAGAGTAAGATCCTGGAGCTGGGGATACAGTTCAATGGTAGAGTGTTTGTCTATCATGCCTAATGCCCTCGGTTCCATCTCCAGCATGTGTGCGAACACACACACAGACACACACACACACAGACACACACACACACACTTAAACACACACATAGACACACAGACACACACAGAGAAACACATAGACACACACACACACAGAAACACACATACACACACAAAAAGTTTACAAAAAGGCACAGTCACATGTGCTTGCATACGCAGGGGCCACAGACACTCAGGCGCACACATAAACTCACCCATCCACACACACGTTCATTCATTCATTCATTCATTCATTCGTTTATTTAGAGACAGAGTCCACTGTGGAGCCCTGGCTGTCCTGGAACTCACTATATATCAACCAGGCTGGTCTCAAAACTCAGAGATCTGCTGCCTGTGCTCTCTGAGTCCTGGGAGTGAAGGCATGTGTCACCACACCTGTCCATACACATTTTTACATTCAGCTCTGTCCACACAAAGGCACACACTCTCACATTTTCACAGATTTCTAGCCACCTAGACAGGAAAGATCACACAGACATATATACACACATGTACAAGTCCACGCACACACATGGACACGCTCCTGCTCCTCTTTGTTGTCATTTTGAAACATCTTACATATCCCAGGCTGACTTGAACACGTATGTGTGTGAGGATGACCCTGAACTTCTGACCCTCCTGTCTCTACCGAGTGCTGAGATTAAAAGCATTCACAGGAAGGGATGTCCACACACCTACATGAGGAAGTACATGGAGATATTCATGCTGTTTGTTTTCTTTTAGAGACAGTCTCCTCGACCTAGCCCTGGAACTCACTGTACAGATCAGGCTAGCTGCAGACTTCGGCAGTCCTCCTGTGTTCCCAGTGATGAGGTCACAGGTGGGGATTTCCTTGGTGACATGTTCTGACACATAAATTTATATCCTTCAATCAGATTGTACCTGGATCATCAAGGCACACATGTATTTTTGCACACAGCTCTGTACATTCTGGGACATTCACAGTCCCCCTTAAGACATACAGTGACTTGTTGGGTCAGAGACACTTACAGATAAAGCTTCCTCAGTCCCTCCCCACTCCAAGGCCGACTCCTCCATAGGAGTTCCTGCCAACTACCCACTTGAGTGGCTTTCTCCCCACCTATTTCCCACCATCCTCTGGGGCCTCTGGGGCCTCCCTCCAGAGGGAGGGGACAGGGCAGGGTTAGCCCTGCTGATGTGGCAACACAGCTCACCTGCAGCCGAGGCCACACCTTCCACTGGGAGAGGCTTAAAGGAACAGCATGCCCTGCTGCTGCTCGCTTTGCCTGGTCCACAGCCGGCATTTCTCAGACAGGGAGAGGGAGACCTGGAGAGGGCTCAGAGTATGAGTGGACTTGAACCCAGTGCCTAGTCGGGAGAGAGGTCTGTGTTAGGACAGGAAGCTGGAACCCAGACCTGCGTCTTGCCTGCGGGGCTGTCTGTCTGGTCCTCCGCTCTTTCCAGCCTCCCTAGCAGGCACTCCCACCCTCTCTAGGAGCCAGCACCATCTGGGCTCCGTGCCAGAAACCTGGGCGTCCCTCGCCATACCTGTCCCTGCAGAATCTGTCTCCTGTTCTTTTTTCAAAGCTGGGTGAGGTGTGCCTGCACGGTGGGCAGCTCACCTGGTTACTTCTTAGTCACGTGACAGGGCAAGGCAGTCTTCTCAGGGCCCCCATTGCCTCCTCTACGCACGAAGGAGAAACACACATCGACCTGCCAGGATTGGCGAGTTAGGCACGGGCAGGGCCAAGCCCAGGGACTCGAGACTGGCTCGGCAAGGGAGCCTCAGAGCTGCAGGGACCTACTGAGAAGGGCCAGGGCATCCCGCTCCCACACACCGCCTCCAAGGGGTCCTTTCGCTTCCGCCTCGGTTCAGTGTGGTTTACTGTGAGGTCCCCCGCTGTTCTCAAAGCTGTGCCGCCCAGCCTAGCCTTGATCATCACTGTGGTAGGGGGAATGTCTGAGAGGTGGGCAGGTGGTAGAGATGGAGAGGGCTCAGGGAGACCCAGCCATATCCTTGGAAGTCACCGGACCAATTGGAAGGATCTAGCCTGGTCTACCCCTGGAGTATTTGGCCTTCCCGCCTTCACCCACAGTGCTAGAAATGGAACCTAGTACCTCGAATATAGTAGGCAAAGTGCTCTACACTGAACAGCACCGAGGTCTGGATACCCTGGCTTATTCAGGGAAAGCCATTTGTCCCCTGGATTCCAGGACGAGAGAGAGAGAGAGAGAGAGAGAGAGAGAGAGAGAGAGAGAGAGAGAGAGAGAGAGAGAGGCCATGCCCTGAGGGCCTCACTTCTGATGTGAGAGATGGTCAGATCCAAGAGCTCTTGCTCTATAGAGAGGCACTCTCAGCGCCAAGGGCCCCAAACTACGTGGGGCACATAAACTTCCCCAGGGATACACAGTCTATTGGAGAAATTCACCCTCTCTCAGAGTTACCAGGCTGGGGAAAAAAAAAAAAACAACAAACAATACAACCCTCAGGAACCTGAGTTCATTCTCAGGGACCTGAGTTCCATTTCCGGTCCCCATATCAATCAGGCAGCTCACAATGACCTGTAACTCCAGCTTCAGGGGATCCAACATTCTCTTCTGGCCTCCACAGGCACACACAGAATGTACACGTGTACACACACACACACACACACACACACACACGTAAAAATTAAAAGTTAAACATAAAAAATTTCTAAAAACTTAAATAGCGTTTCAGAGGTTAGGAAGTTAGTTACAAGGCATGGCTTGGACGTGCTGGCTGCCTGGCAAGCTCACATGGGGTTCACGTGGTCCACATTCCCAAAACCAGAGCTTCAAAGGCACACATTCCAGCATTAACAGGCATGATGCTCATTCACAGGGCATGCATGGACTGCTCACCCCGCTTCAGGCACTGGAATAGCCTCTAAGGATTCCTTGAAGCCATTAATAGAAGCCATACCTGCTCTCAAGGCCACAGCTGTGTAATCAGAGGGAATTTATAGATTTATAGAATCAGATTTCTGCAAGGAATCTGGAGTCTGTCCTGGCAGAGTGGGGCTTTGTAACCCTAACACTCAAGAGGTAGAAGCAGGAGGACCAGAAGTTCAAGGTCATCCTTGACTACATAACGAGTTCCAGAATCTGTTTCAAATAAAGCCATATGGTGGAGCTGTACAGAGGGCTCATTAGTTAAGAGCACTGGCTGCTGTTCCAGCGAAACCCAGTTTGACTCCTAGCACACAATGGCTCACAACCACGTATAACTCCAGTCCCAAGGGATCCAACACACTCTGAGGGCACTACACACATGAGGTGTACATCCTTACATACTCTACATACATACATACATACAGACAGACAGACAGACAAACAGACAGACTCATGCAGCCAAAACACTCATACACACAAAATAACAAAAAAAGAAAGAAAGAAAGAAAGAGAGAGAGAGAGAGAGAGAGAGAGAGAAAGAAAGAAAGAAAGAAAGAAAGAAAGAAAGGAAGGAAGGAAGGAAGAAAGGAAGAAAGGAAGAAAGGAAGAAAGAAAGAAAACTAGCCAGGCAGTGGTGGCACATGCCTTTAATCCCAGCACTCAGGAGGCAGAGGCAAGCGGATCTCTGTGAGTTCTAGGCCAGTCTGATCTACAAAGTGAGTTCTAGGAAAGATGCAAAGCTACACAGAGAAACCCCATCTCAGAAAAAAAAAAAATTGAAAACTAAGCTGGGCAGTGGTGATGCACACCTTTAATCCCAACACTCAGGGGAGACAGAGCCAGGCAGATCTCTGTGAGTTTGAGGCCAGCCTGGTCTACAAAGCAAGATCCAGGACAAGCACCAAAGCTACACAGATAAACCCTGTCTGGAAAGAAAAAATTTTTGAGAACTAAAAAACAAACACAAAACACATAGAGTTGATAAATAACAGTACATCCTGCCAAGCTTGATGATCTAAATTTGATTCCCAGGCCAACAAGGTAGGAGAACACCAACGCCCACAAGTTGTCCTCTGACCTCCACAAGTATAAATTTAGGTGTCTCATGCCTGTAACCAGACACTTGGAAGGCAGAGGCAGACAGATCGCTGTGAATCCGAGGCCAGCCTGGTCTACAGAGAGAGTTCCAGGACAGCCAGGGCTACATAGTGAGACCCTGTTTCAAAGAAGAAAGAAGAAGAAAAAAAAAAAACCTATAACAAAATCTAGACGAGGAAGATGGACACTAACAGGGGCCAGAGCTTTGGTGTGGAGTGTGGTGGTGGGAAAGGGCTGAAGAAATTTACAGATCAACTTGCCTGGGAACAGAGGCACAGACAGTGCCTATAGGAGCCTGAGAGCCGGAAGGGACACTCCAAAAAGGACAGGAGAAACCGCTGCATTGGGGGTCTGCCTCTGGCTGTATTAGGAATAAGCAGGCTGGGAGTCCCACAGAGAAGGCCCCAGTTATGACATGGAAAAGGAATTCAGTTGTATCTGCTCACTCAGGGCCCAGGTAAGAATGGGCCCAGCAGTGATGGCTGGGCTTTCTCCAGGAATTCCTCTGTTCCTCCTAAGAGAGACAGCAGTGTGCTTTCCATTCTAAAGCCGAGGGAACAGTCCCAAGAGTACAGAGAGACGTGAGGGTGAGGAGGCTGGATTTAACGTGCAACCTTCTCAGACTGACATCTGCCTCTTTCCTCGAGCACACGGCCTGTAGCTTCCCAGTGTTCCTTGCAAGATGGTGGAGCTGCTGCCATGATTATATTGTTGTTTGTTTATTCATTCATTCATTTATTTATTTATATTTACTGTGGTGCTGTGGATTGACCACAGGCTCTCACACACACCACAGTTAGCTCTATGACCCAGCTCTTGCTGGTTTCTGATCATTCCTCTGTGTGTGTGTGCATTTAACACAAAGTTTTGCTTAACCCAAGCTGGCCTCTAACTCGGCTACGAAGCTGAGGATGACTTTGAACTTTTGATCTTCCTGCCTACACTGAGTGCTGGGATTATTATTGGCAAGCTGCACACTAGGTTTATGCATCTCTGAGGTTTAAACCTGGGGCTTCTTACATGCTAGACCAGCACTCTGCTTACCGAGCCAGAGCCTATCCCCGTCCCATTTATTACTAATGATTGCTTTGATGACTTGGCTCACCTCTGGGTCCAGCCTCCTGGCTATTTGCACCGTCGGTTCTGAAAACGCAGGTCCGGCGCGCCCCCGCGCGGCCATGATAGGAAATACGTGTCCCGCTGTACCGGGCGTTGGCATGGGAAAGGTGGTGTCTGTGCGACGCCCCCTATAGGCTGTGCTAGACATTGCAGGCGAGTTTAACCTGTGGAAGGCGCAGGTGAACAGGTGAATCACCGACCCAGCTGGTGTCCTGATGGTACTAAATGGAAGCGGGGGTGGGGGGGGGGGATTGAAGGGGGTAACATTTATTGAGTGTCTTTTGTATGCTATGCAAAGTGATTAGCATTCTCCCGTTTTCTCATTTAGCATACATACCTAACATAAGAGCAACACCTGACATCCAGGAGAATTAAGTAATCTGTCAAGGGATCTGTCTGTAGTCTGTCCAGAAATCTGTCTGTGGTCATGGTTAGGCTTCTGGGGAGTAAGCTCAAGGATGGTAGGGCCACTGAATCTCACTACACTGACCATAAGCCTCGGGAGGTCCAGGATAATGACACCTAAGTAGAATTGGGTGCTACCAATTCTGCAAGTATGACTCTGGAACAATGCTTTCCAAGCCTGTTTTCCTATCAACAAAAGGACTTTATTAGAGGCTCCAAGGGACAGGAGAGTTCTGAGGATTCATTGTAACGATGCAGATAAAATGCCCAGCTTGTCATCTGGCATGCCGCACTGCTTACTCCTTAACAGGATTACTTGTTTATCTGCATGTTTTACAGCACTGGGGACTGAACTCGGGACCCCATGCATGCTGGGTAAGCACTCCATCGCTTAGGCAAAGGCACAGACTTGTTCCTCCAGCGCCAACCACTTCTTTATTGAAAAGCTGCAGGTTAGGGATACAACTATGAATAATTAAAAGTACTGCTCTCCATGCCTGTACTGCCAGGGCTCAGAAGATGGAAAGGGAGCATTTCAAGGTCAAGGCCAGCATGAGCTACTTAATAAGACTAAAAACATTTTAAAGCCTGGCAGTGATGGTGCAGGCCTTTAATCCCAGCACCGAGGAGGCAGTGGCAGGTGAATCTCTCTGAGTTGGAGACCAGCCTGATCTACAGAGCGAGTTCCAGGACAGTCAAGGCTACACAGAGAAACCCTGTCTCAAAAAGGAAAAGCAAGAAAACAAAAAAATTTAAATAGGGGCTGGAGGGATGGCTCAGCAGGTAGGAGGAGCACTTACTACTCTTCCAAAGGACCCAAGTTCAGTTCCCAGCACCCATTAGGCAGCTCAGAACTTCCTGTAACTCCAGATCCAGAGGGATCCAAAGTTCTGGCCTCTACAGGTGCCTGCACTCATGTGCACATATCTACACACACACACACAATCAATCAATCAATCAATCAATCAAACTTTTTTTTAATCTTTAAAAAAGTTTTAGTAAATAATGATAGTTAAATTCCTGGGCCCTCGATGAAACACTTCATGGGTTCCTTTCCACACTACACCTGTGGTTTAAGAGGGGTTGTCCAGTTGCCTGTGAGAAGGAATAACTCTCCCCAGGGCACCCAGGAGCAGGTGTCAGGCTCCATCCAGCCTCTCACTTCCAAAACCTGGACTCCTGCCCCAGCTCTAGACAAGGTGACCGGAAAGTCCTGCAGGGCATCTGAGAACCACTTTCCTCCCACCCCTGGACAGTTTCAGGGCACCGTCAGCACAAGGAAACCAAGCAGAACGGCTTTCACTTAAGTGATGGGGTTTTCGGAGCACCTTCACCCTGCCGGCTCCTGGTCACAACAGTCCTGGGAAGAGGGCGTTGATGGTGCAGTCCACTCTCAGAGAACCAGGCTAGGGAACATTGCTGCGGTAATTATTTAGGAAAGGCTCTGCAGTATGGTGGGGAGATATTGAGGATGTTGTCTGCCCTGCTGCTCTCCAGTGCTCCCCACTTCCTAGCTCACAATAATATTACCATTCCTTCCATCTTCAGGTCCATTGCTCAGGACCCCTCTACAGATCCAAGACTGAGTAAGAAGGCTCCTGTCTCCTTTCTCTCTCCATATATATACATATATGTGTGTGTGTACATATATTTGTGTGTGTGTGTACATATATTTGTGTGTGTGTACATATATATGTGTGTGTGTGTGTGTACATATGTGTGTGTGTGTACATGTGTGTTACTTTTCTATTGCAATGACAAAACGCCTTGACCGAGGCAACTGTCTTGGTTAGAGTTTCTATTGCTGTGAAGAGACACCATGATCACAGCAACTTTTTTTTTTAATCTTTAAAATTTATTTTATGTGTATGAGCGCTCTATCTGCATGTATGCCTTTATGCCAGAAGAGGGCATCAGATTCCCACCATAGATGTCTGTGAGCCACCACATGATTGCTGGGATTTGAACTTAGGACCTCTGGAAGAGCAGTCAGTGCTCTTAACCACTGAGCCATCTCTCCAGCCTCCCCCGCCCCCAACAACTCTTCTAAGGGAAAATATTTAACTGGGGTGGCTTACAGTTCAGAGGTTCAGTTCATTATCATCGTGGTGGGAAATGGCAATGTGTAGGCAGACATGGTGCAGGAGAAGGAGCTGAGAGTTCCACATCTTGATCTGCGGGCAACAGGAAGTGAACTGAGTCCACACTGAGTGTAGCTTTGAGGTATATGAGACATATGAGACATATGAGGTATATGTGACATACTTCCTCTAACAAGGCCACACCTACTCCAACAAAGCCACACCTCCTAAGAGTGCCCCTCCCTATGAGCTTATAGGGGGTCTATTACATTCAAACTACAACAGCAACTTTTAAAAGAAAGCATTTAATTAGGAGCTTGTTTATGGTCTATAACCATCCTGGTTGGAGCATGGCAGGCAGGTGTGGCTCTGGAGCAGTAACTGAGAGCTTGTATGTTGAGACAACAACCACAAAGCAGAGAGAGATAACTTTGATGTTTCATGATGTTTGATGATGCCACAATGAAGCCCACCCTCCCCCCCCCCACCCCCACAAGCCCCTCCAACAAGGGCCACACCTTCTAATCCTTTCCAAACAGTTCCACCAACTGGGATCAAGCATTCAACTATGAAAGTCTATGGGGGCCGTGCTCATTCAAAACACCACAGTGTACATGTCTGTGTGTAAGGGTGCCGCATATGGGTACCCAAGGAGGTCAAAAGGGAGCGTCACAACTCCTGGAGCTAGAGTGACAAGTGGCTGTGGGACCTGTGACTTACGTTGAGAACTGAACTCTGTCCTCAAGAGCAGCAGATGCTCCTAACTGTTGAGCCATCTCTCCAGCTCCTCTCTCCTCTCCTCTCTTCTCTCTCTCTCTCTCTCTCTCTCTCTCTCTCTCTCTCTCTCTCTCGGTCTTTCTGTTTGCTTGTTTTTCTAGGCAACCACTCTACCACTGAACTAAATCCCAATTCCACCTTCCTTTTGCTTTTTTGCATTTCCTGAGTGTTGAGTTCAAGGTCTCGGGCACCGTGTGCGTCACTGTCACTCAGCTATATACCAGCCTTGATCACAGTCTTCTCATCTTGGTGTTTGGTGACCTCCCTTAACCTCTGCGTCCAGGGCCCTGTTTCCTGGGGCCCAGTTCTTGCCTTGGAGATTTTATCACTAAATAGGCATACTCAAAGCCTTTGTTAGAAGCTCATGAAGCCAGGCGGCAATGGGGCATGCCTTTAATCCCAGCACTGGAGAGACAGAGCCAGGCAGATCTCTGTGAGTTCGAGGCCAGCCTGGGCTACAGAGCGAGATTCAGAACAGGCACCAATGCTACACAGAGAAACCCTGTCTCGAAAAACCAAAGAAGAAAAGGAAGAGGAGAAGGAGGAGAAGAGGAGAGGAGGAGGAAGAAAGAGGGCTCATGAAAGGACTGTCCACAGAGGCGTGTGCAGGAACAGGGAAGTACCCAGGGCTCTGCGATCCTGCAACAGACACCACCCTGAGCCAGAGGAGTAAGGGGAGGCGGTCTCACCAGGAAACCTGCTGACATCTGAATTCACGGGCGCGACACACACAGGAGCCCTTGGTAGAGGAGCATAGCTCCTGCCAAGAAACACCTCACTGAGGGAGAGACGCTCCATACATAGCCTGATCTCAGGCTCTGGCTATAGCTCAGTGGGGGAGCACCACCTGGCATGTGCCAGGCCCTGGGTTCAGTCCTCAGAATAGCTGGGGGAGTTCGGGGACCATCCTGGTCACAGTTCCCCGCTTCTCATTCTGCCGTGTCTACTCAGCTGGAGGCCGAAGGCCAGGGAACTGTGACACTGGAGCAGGAACCAGCCCCTGGACAAGCCGGGCAGTGCAGAGACAGAGTGGCAGTTAGGTTAGGCAGAGAATGACCAGGCCCTGGGGTCGGCTTTGTGGATTTTTTAAAATTAATTAATTAATTGATTTTATTTTATGTGTACCGGTGTTTTGTCTCCATGTATGTCTGTGTGAGGGTGTCAGATCTTGGAGTTCCAGACAGTTGGGAGCTGCCACACAAGGGTGCTGGGAATTGAACCCGGGTCCTCTGGATGAGCAGCCAGGGCTCTTAACCACTGAGCCATCTCTCCAGCCCCTGATACACTTGTTTTTAATGCACCCTCTGTATCTGCCTCAGGAAATGCTTCTCTTATCCTTCCAAGGCCCAGATACCTTGTCCATGAGGAACCTGTCCTGCCCCCGGGCCCCTGGGTGTCAGGGCCTGATGCTACATTGCTCAGCTGAGTGGTCGGCATTGTCTCCATGCAAGCTTGCGTTCCCGGGCTCTGCCATGTTCTACACAAGCTTCTTGCAGACCTGGGCTGGTGAAGCCATTTGCTTCGATACAGATTCAGCACAGACCAAATGTCAATGTGTGCCAAGGGATCTCGCTCTGTAGACCAAGCTGGTGTCAAACTCAGAGAGATCCACCTGGCTCTGCCTCCCGAGTGCTGGGATCAAAGGTGTGCGCCACCATCGCCCGGGCCCACTGGAGCTCTTTAATGGTGGGTAGTATGAGCCTGGCATGCAGCCAATATAATATGTTGCCTGAGTTGGTCTAAATACCATCATCCAGACTTCTTTTCAGTACTTCATTCAACAAACATTTTGTTATTTTTATTATCGTGTGTGTATGTGTGTGTGTGTGTTGTGTGTGTGTGTGTGTGTGTATACATGATATGTGTGCACTTGTGGTCAGAGGATAACTGTGTGGAGTTGGTTCTCTTCTTCCACCTTTAGATGGAAAGGTTCTTGGATTAAATTCACTTGTCAGCCTTAATCAGCAAAGTGTTCTTGCCCACTGGAGACCATCCAACAAATTTTTCTATGACATGCAAGGACAGCATTGAATAAGTCATATGGTCCCTGTCCTCATGGGGCTTCTGCTCTAGTGGAGGAGCAGAAAAGAGAAGAATTATAAATGAACACTATTAGCCGGGCAGTGGTGGCGCACGCCTTAATTCCAGCACTTGTGAGGGAGAAGCCGATGAATCTCTGGGAGTTCAAGGCCAGCCTGGTCTACCGAACTAGTTCCAAGACAGCCAGGGCTGTGAAGTGAAACCCTGTCTTGAAACACCCCCCCCCCAAACAAACAAACAAAAACCACTCTCAGGTGTTTTTTAAATTTACTTTATTTAATTATGTGTCTGTATGTCTATGTGTGCTTGAGGAAGCCGGAAGTGTGGGATCCCCCTGAAGCTGTGGTTACAGGCAGCTAGCTTCGCGCTGTCTGGCTGAGTGCTGGGAACTCAACTCCTGCAAGCCCGAATAAACCCGAATCTTCCCTACAGTGCTCGGTGCAGCAGAAGGATATGCGGGGTGATGGATAAAGTGGGTGTGTGGATACTGGGGGGTGGGGGCTGCTTCTCTGAGGAGATGACTGAGGGCTGAGCCCTGAAGGAGCGGGGAAGCTGGAAAAGGCGTTGTAGACAGAGACAGCAGCAAGGACAAAGGTCCAAGCGTGAAGGAGTTTCTGGGACTTGGTAGGGATTCAGTTTTTCACCCTAAGGAGCTTAGTGGGAGCTGCCAGGAGTTAAGGATGCAGCCTTGGGGACATGCCAGCTCCTGGGCAAGGGGGCTGGCGGTCAATGGCAGCGCCCCCCCCCCCCCGCGCGCTCCCCTCCCCCGGCCCGCCCGTGCTGACGGTTGCCGAGCACCTTCAGTAAACAGCAGGCTGGCAGGCAGGCCGTGCCCATGCTCCCTTCCTTCTCTCTGACTGGCAACAGCTGTCCAGCAAGCAGCTGGAGGCCCTGCCAACACCCTCCCCTGGAATATTTCAGGGGTAAGTCAGAAAATGACCAGCAGCCTCCAAAACGCGTTTTCTCCCATATGCCTTACATGGGTATATTGAGCCGCTCTGGGTGTTACGCACGAGTGTCCTGCTCTTGGCACCCTCCAAAACACATGAAATACCCAGCCACAGGGGGCACCCTCAGTGCATGGCTGCAGCCACACACCCACCCCTACCCCTCAGCTGCCACACTGGCCCATGTCAGCCCAGTCAGGCTCACACTCACACTCACACACGGGTTCACAGCTGCTTCACAGTGGCTGCGGCCAGTGCCCGATTTCCCTAAGAACACTCGCGACTGGCCCAATCGTACACACTCACCCTTGCTGTCAAGTCATACAGCTGCACGTCCGCAAGCCCACACAGGACAGGAATGGAGGAGCCCCATGGGATACACAACCCTAGATCTGTCTCCTGCTCCACACACAGAACCTTTACCAGATGTTCCCAGCTGTGGGCACACGGAACCCAAGCCACAAGCCACCCAGTCAACACACTGGCATCGTTTCTCCTTCTCCATCCCCATCCGCCGCTGCTGCTGCTGCTCAAGGATCTGATTAAACCGGTGTCCAGCCTCCTCCTGGCCCGGGCCTGCCAGGTGCACAGCATTCTTCTGAAATTGAATCAAAGCCCTCCTCCCTGACACGGGGACCAAGTGGAAAAAAGAAATCAGAGGAAGAATGCTTGGGTCCCAGGTCTGGGAAGGGGCCCAGCAGCTCTTACTGGGAGGAAGGGGAGAGTGCCTTCGGCGTGGAAGTCTGCCCGGGACACGGGTGGGCCGAGGACTTAGGCGTGGGTATATGCCTTGAAACACGACAGAAGGCTGGCTGAGTCGGAGCCACAAGTGCGGCTGCTCTCAGAAGACCCCAGGCAACCTCCCAGGGTGGAGGGTGGGGGAAGAGACCTGAGTTAAACACAGACTCAACGTTATGGCCTTAGGCCTTTTCGCAGTTCTTCCTCAGCCCTTCTCTGGCCCCCAGCTGTCCCCAGACGCATGGGGTGTGGCGGGTAACCCCCCTTCTCCAGCAGGCGCCCTGCCCCACCCCTTTACGACAGCTGCGGGACACGGGAGGGTGGCCGCTCTCCAAGCCCTCGCGCGGGTGGGGATCGCAGGGCGCCGACACGAGGGGTGCCGGGTCCCTCTGGGCACCCCACCACTAAACCTCCCCCCCCCCGCGCCTCGATCGGGCCCGGGAACTGCTCCCCTGAGACTGCACAGCCCCCCTCCTCTCCTCGCCAAGCAACCCAGGCCAGAAGGAAAGATGGAGAGAGAAGAAGGTCCGGGAAGCGCCGCTGGGCCTCCCGTCATCCCACCCCATCCCACCCCACCCATCCCCTCCCACCCTCTCCCCGCCCCAGGCCCGCAGGGCCGCGCCCTCCTCCGCGGGAGATGGTCCGGGCCAAGTGGGCGCGTCCGGCCCGGGTCGCCGGGATCTGGTGTCGGCTGCAGCTGGCAGTGCGGCGGACGCGGGCAGCGGCACAGCCGCCTGCGGAGCCGGCTATTAATAACGCTCCGGGCCAGCCCGGGGTCGGGCAGTCATGGCCAGTCCGGAACCCCTGCGCGGCGGGGACGGCGCCCGGGCTGCCAGGTAGGCTCCTCCAGGGTCCGTGTCGCCACCCAGGAGCAGAGGGGGTGCTAGGTGGGCTCCCATCCCCCCCCCGCCCCATGGCCTCTTCCTCCTCGCTGTGGGTCGTGGTCCAGCCGGGTGTGGCACGGGGCGGAGCCACCCGGGGAAGGGAGATGGGAGGCCCTGGCTTGGGGACCTGACACCTCCGGTGGTCTGTGGTATTTTGTGACACTACCGGGCCGGGGGAGAATTAATCCTTTCTGGCTATCAACCTGTCAAATTTTTACTTGGCTCAACAGGCCAAAGAGAGCATGAGTTTTATGTTTATTTCCCTTTATTTCTCACTCACTCGTTCTTGGGGCCCGGGAGAAACCATTTGAGAATTCACTGTATTTGAGCCGCTTGGTGCGGCGTTGGGCACCCGCCAGCTCGAAGTCAGAGTCTGTTCGGTCAGCTTGTTCTTCTCCGTGTGGCTCAGGTGGAGGCCTGCAGAGGGACGATTCTCCTAGCCCTGCACTGGGCCATGGCTGGACTCAGCAGCTGCCCACACTGTGGGCCTTACCACTGGTGATTGTGGAGTTGGTCTGCCCCAAGTCACAGTGTGGCCCGGGGACTTCGCAGTTATCAAATTGTGGGAATACTACCTGGTACCCTCTGTTGTCACGCGAGAAGATAAAGCTGAGCTAGGTCTTAGGACATACCTTTTGCCCACACACATACTAATAAGCTGGAAGTCAGACACAAGCTCAGTTGTTGGCGTGAGGTCACATACACATCCCGTCACAGTCACATGGACAGCGTTAAGGAGTTGTCCAAGTCCTCTGGGGACAGGGACAGAGCGGCAGTGGCACTGGGCAGCTGAGCACTCTCCTCTCTGCCGGCCTCCTGTAATCTGCTTCTTTAGAAAAGCAGCTAGCTGAGGGCAACATCTGGTACCCAGGGTGGTGAGGCAGCCCAGCCCAGAAGTCAGGAGGCCTGGGTTCTACACCTCAGACCTGCCACTTGACCTTGGGCAAATTTCCCCTTGGAGTTCAGCTGGTTTCTGCTTGCCTCCCAAGGGCCGCACACTAGGGTACAGACAACTAGCCTCATCCTCGGGATGTCCACTTTCATCCAATGGACACGTGCCCTGTCATAAGGCAAAGCCACTGTTCCTGAAGATGAGCTACATTCAGAATGTCCTGAGGACGCTGGCCAGTGGTTAGCGCACACCTTTAATTCCAGCACTCTGGAGGCAGAGGCAGGTGGATCTCTCTGAGTTTGAGATCAGCCTGGTCTACAGAGTGACTTCCAGGACAGCCAGGGATATACAAGGAAACCCTGCCCCAAAAGAAACCAAAGCCAAAAACAAACAAACAACAAAAAAAGACGTTCTGACCGTGATGCTCCAAACCCTCTTAGGCCTGTGCTGCTTAGCCTTAGGCAGAGAAAAAAAAAAAAAAAAAAAAAAAAAAAAAAAAAAAAAAAAAAAAAAAAAAAAAAAAAAATTAGCGGCTTAGCTAGGAGGGCCAGGCACTGGGGGCTTCTCAGGAACCTCAGGTGCGCTTCCTACTCTTTGCACTGGCTTGCCAGTCTCTGCACTGGGCATAACAGATGAACAGCCTACATGCAAGTGTTTAGAATAGTGCCTTGAACATGGTTGAGTCATTCCAAGGTGGAACATGATGCAAAGACCATCAGCTGGGAAATCGGGACTCTGGCAGAGCAGGATAGGTGGGCCTGCCTGCCCAAGCAGGTGTTCCTTCCTGGTGCCAGGAATTTTACCTTCTCCGGTAGCTCTGGCTAGTGTTTTTAGGCAGATTGGTATTCAGGAAGTTGCATTTTTTCAGCTAGATTCTTTAGATACTGTGGGCTCAGAGTAGGAGGTGTGAAAAATTCCCACATGTTCTGGGTTGCGGGGGTGATATGAGCTGAGGCTAAAAAATGGTGAGTTAGGGACACCTCTTTAAGACTCTGAAAGCTGGGCATGGTGGCACATGCCTGAAGTCTCAGCACTTGGGAGGCTGAGGCAGGAGGATTGGTAAGAGTTCCAGGCCTGGGACTGAAGAGAGGGCTCAGCTGTTAAGGGCACTTACTTGTTAAGAGAACCTGGATTGGGTTCCCAGCACCCACACGGTGGCTCACAGCCATCCATAACTCCAGTTCCAGGGGATCTGATGTCCTTTTTTGTTTGTTTGTTGTTGTTGTTGTTTTTGAGACAGGGTTTTTTCTGTGTGGCCCTGGCTGTCCTGGAACTCACTCTGTAGACCAGACTGGCCTCCAACTCAGGGATCTACCTGGCTCTGCTCCCCAGTGCTGGGATTAAGATGTGCACCACCACTGCCTGGCTCTGATGCCTTCATTTAACCTTTGAGGGCACCAGGCTACCTGTGGTGCATATACATGCATGCAGGCCAAGCATCCATACATATAAGTAAATAGTTTAAAAAAAAAAAAAGGAAGCTCTAAGCCAGCTTGGACTACATAGTGAGTATCAGGCCACCCCCAGGGCTTTATAGCAAGACCTGCCACAAAGGCTTTGCAACCATGACGTAGCCAGCTAATTATGGCTAGACTAAGCAGCAGAGAAGCAAGGAGGCTCATTAGAAGGCGGATACAGCCAAGTGGTGGTGTACACACCTTTAATCCCAGCACTCAGGAGGCAGAGGCAGGCAGATCTCTGAGTTCGAGGCCAGCCTGTTTTACAGAGTGGGTTCCAGGACAGCCAGGACTATTATACAGAGAAACCCTGTCATGAAAAACAAACAAAAGTAGGCTGGTACTAAACAGAGTAAACGGATCATGGCTTGGCCTAGGGCTCTGACAGTGGGCTGAAAAAGGTTGGACGGGATTGGAAACTTCCTATGGTAAAGGTCGTTTTCAGGGAGGTAGTTGCATGGAGCAGGGACTAGCAGTGCAGATTTCTAGGAGAACTATGATTTGAGTGCAGCTAAGATGTGGGCAAGCCTGACAGCCTGAGTTCCACTCCAGAACCCCATACGGAAGGAGAGAAATGCCTTTCACAAACTGTTCTCTGACCTCTACATTTACACTGTGACACACACACACACACACACACACACACACACCACACACATTAAATCAGTAAAATGTAAAAAGAATGTAAATTGGAAGCAGACCTCAGCGATCACCTCCTCCATTCACTTTTTGTTGTTGTTGTTGTTGTTGTTTGTTTTTGACACAGGGTTTCTCTGTGTAGCCCTGGCTGTCCTGGAACTCGCTTTGTAGACCAGGGTGGCCTCAAACTCACAGAGATCTGCCTGCCTCTGCCTGCCTCCCAAGTGCTGGGATAAAGGTGTGCACCCCCATTGCCTTTAATCCCCTAGTGTCAGTGGGTTTTTTTTTTTTTTTTTTTTTTTTTTTTTGCTTTTATTTATTTTGTTTTAATTTAAGTTTTAGAATTTATTTTTGGTATGTATGTGGGGAGGACTCCATGGGGCCAGAAGAGGGTGTCATACCCCTCTGAACTGGAGTTGCAGGTTGTGAGCCACCGTGAGGGCGCTGGAAACCAAACCACGGTCCTCTGCAAGAGCAGCCAGTGCTCTTTACCATAAGCCATCTCTCCAGCCCCTCTCCCCGCCCTTTCAATATTTACTTACTTATTTGGTGCATGTGTGCACTCCTGGGACAACTTGTAGAAATCGGTTCTCTCCATTTGGACGCCAAGGATTGAGCTCAGTTTATCGGACTTGGTGGCAAGTGCCTTTATCTGCTGGGCCACTCCCTGAGCCCCCTTTGTGTGTGTGTGTGTGTGTGTGTGTGGGCAGAGTCTCATGAAACCAGGTTGGCCTCAAACTCTAAGAGGCTGAGAGTGGCCTTGAACTCCTGACCGCCTCTCATCTCCCAGGTGCTGGTATTGCAGGCATGCACTATCATCATGCTTGTTTTCCAAGACAGCCTTTCTTCTTTTTTTTTCCGGAGCTGAGGACCGAAACCAGGGCCTTGTGCTTGCTAGGCAAGCGCTCTACCACTGAGCCAAATCCCCAACCCCCAAGACAGGTTTTCTCTGTAGCCCCAGATGTTCAGACCTGTGGAACACCTGGCGGTGAATGCTGAAGTGACATAAACAGAGACTAGCCAGGGGCGTTGTGGTGTCCTCAGGGAATGCAAACAGCGGGCTGTGTGTGGAAGAGGCAGATGGGTGAAGGGAGTAGATGAGAGACTGAGAACCAGCTGCAACTAGCCCTGAGGTGGAGGCCCTGTTGACACATCAGCGGGACCTGGGCTGCCCTCTCACTGTCCATCATCTCTCCTGCAGGGAACCGGGTACAGAGGCCAGTTTTCCTCGCCAGGACTCCGAATCCCCCAAGGAGGCCATGACTTTCAGCCCAGAGGCCACTCTATCTTTGGAGGGGACTGTGAACCTAGAAGACATTCTCTATCTGGGGGACTCGGTGGACTTTGAAGAGAGTCTCTGCGTGGGAGAGTCTGAGAAGCCAGAGGAGACACTATTTATTGAAGAATCGAGGCAGCCAGAGGAGGCTCTGGACCTGGAAGAGCCGGTGAGTCCAGAGGAGACCGTGCTTGTGGAGGAACCTGTGAGGCCAGATGAGGAGCAATTTCCAGAGGAGCCTGTGGGGCCAGCTAAGAGCCCAAGCCCAGAGCAGACTGCTTGTGAGGGAGAGACGGTGGCCACGGAGGAAAGGCTTCCAGCTCCGCTGAGTCCCAGCACGGAGGAGGAGCCCCTCAGCGTGGAGGACCTGGAGTTGCTGGAAGCCCGTTTCCAGCAATGTGTGCAAGCTGTATCCCAGCTGGAAGAGGAGAGGGACCAGCTCATCCACGAGCTGGTGCTGCTCCGGGAACCGGCCCTGCAGGAGGTGCAGCAAGTCCACCACGACATCCTGGATGCCTACAAGCTGCACGCGCAGGCCGAGCTGGAGCGGGATGGGCTCAGGGAAGAGATCCGGATGGTGAAGCAGAAGCTTTTTAAGGTGACCAAGGAATGTGTGGCCTACCAATACCAGCTGGAGTGCCGGCAGCAGGAGGTGGCTCAGTCTGCCGACTGCAGGGAAGCGCTGACCACCCGGGCAGCCCAGCTCTCCGGAGAACTGACCCAGCTCCGAGAGGCCTATCAGAAACAGAAGGAGCAGTTACAGGAACAGCTGGAGGCACCCCCAACCCAGAGCGATGGGCACTTTCTCCAGGAGAGTCGGCGCCTGTCCACCCAGTTTGAACATCTCCTGGCGGAGAGCCGTCAGGGCCTGGAGGAGGAGTACGAGCCCCAGCTGCTGCGGCTCCTGGAGAGGAAAGAGGCAGGGACCAAAGCCCTACAGGACACCCAAGCAGAGATCCAAAAGATGAAGGAGGCCCTGAGACCCCTGCAAGCAGAGGCCCGGCAGCTCCACCTTCAGAACAGGAACCTGGAGGACCAGATCACACTCCTGAGGCAAAAACGCGATGAAGAGGTTCAACAGTACAGGGTAGGCCCCTTGGCTGTGTGAGAGACTATGTAGTTCAGGCTGGCCTGGAGACCTTGAGAAACTTGAGGCCTGCCTGCCTCAGCCTTCTGAGGGCTGGCATTATAGGTGTGTGCCACCGTAGCCAGCAAAAGGGACATCTTTTAGGTGAAGGGAAGTCTGATGTCCTTTTTTTTTTTTTTCCCTCTCCCTTCCAAGATGAAGTTTCTCTGTGTAGCCCTGGCTGGCCTGGAACTCACTCTGTAGCCCAGGCTGGTCTCAAACTTAGAGGTCCACCTGCCTCATCCTCCTGAGTGTTGGGACTAAAGGCATGTGCCACCACACCCAGACAGGCCTAATGTCTTTGGGGCTGGGATTACCATTCAGTGTGAAAGAAGAACCTGTTCTTGGGCCCATTAACTCATTCTTTTCCTCTGTCCTGTATTAATTTCATTTGGTTAAGGCCAGTATTAGGATTTACCTGGATTTTTTATTCTTGGTTTACACAGCTCTTTGTGTGTGTTGGGGATTTGTGCTTGTTAGGCAAGTACTCTACCACTGAACCATATCCCCTCCCCACCCTCTTTTAAAAGATTTTACTATTTTTATTTTATGAGTATGGATGTTTTATCTGCATGTATGTTTGTGCGCCATGTACATGCAGTGCCCAGGGAAGCCAGAAGAGGGCACTGGCTCCCCTGGAACTGTGGTTACAGATGATTGTGAGCTACCATGAGGGTGCTGGGAACTGAACTCAGGCCCTTTGCAAGAATAGCAAGCACTCTTATCCCATGAGCCATCTCTCTAGCTACATCCCAGCCTGACAGTTATTTTCACTCTTGGTTTACATAGCTCGGGGGGGAGGGGGGCGCGGCAGGCAGTGGATATTGGGGATTGACCCAGGCAAGCGCTCTACCATGGAGCTTTATTCACAATCCTCTTTTTTTTTTAAATACATTTTTTTTTTTTTTTTGGTTTTTCGAGACAGGGTTTCTCTGTGTAGCTTTGCCTTTTCCTAGAACTCACTTTGGAGACCAGGCTGGCCTCGAACTCACAGAGATCCGCCTGCCTCTGCTTCCCGAGTGCTGGGATTAAAGGCGTGCGCCACCACTGCCCGGCTAAAATACATTTTTAAGATTTATTTATTTATTTTATGAACATGATGCTCTATCTGCATGTACACCTGCATGCCAGAAGAGGGCATCAGATCCCACTATACATGGTTGTGAGTCACCATGTGAGTGCTGGGAATTGAACCCCAGGACCTCTGGAAGAGCAGCCAATGCTCTTAACCACTGAGCCATCTCTCCAGTCTCCCACAGTCCTCTTTTTACTTGAGGCAGGTCTTGAACTTGAGATCTCCCTGCCTCCCGTGTAGCTAGGATCGCAAGCCTGTACTGCCAGGATAAATGGACTACCACACCTGGCTTGGATTCTTAGGTTTTATAGACATGGAAACTGAGGCTCAGTAAAGTAGTCTGAACCTGCGCCGGCCCAGCCCTAAGTATTTCAGTGCCCCTTCCTTTTCTTTCTTGGAAGCCTTTTCTAATTCGGACTGAACAGTGAATCATGCTTGCTAGTACACGGAGAGCTGGAGAGGCCGAGTGCAGTGAGTTCATTCCGTCCTCTGCCGGCCACATTCACCCTCAAGTACCACCTGTCCATCCTCCCCCTTCAAGCTGTCCAGGCTTTGGGATGGAATCTCTGCATTTCCCTTTTTTGTACATGTCACCGTATCCTCTGTATCTGAGTTATTTCTGATTACGTGTGAGCCAGTTCTAACCCCTTTTTAGAAGAGTAGGATATAAATACTGAGTGAATAAACAATTACGTCTGCCGCAGCCCAGACTGGGCGTGCAGGTTGGGGCTATCTTTACTTATCTCCTGTTATTCCCGGCCATGCACTTAGGGGACACATCAGCCAAATGCTGAGTTACGTGTTGCTAGGCACACCGAGAACACTTTCATGTGGGGCCTTTCACAGCCCGGCTTTGTTTTCTTTTCAGACAGGGTCTCAAGTAGCCCAGACTAGCCTCCAAGGAAATGTGACCTGGAGCTTCTGATAGTCCTGTCTTCCTCTGGTGTGTAGGCCTTTAGCTTGTCATCCTCCTGCCTCAGCCCCCAAATCCTGGGAGTATAGCTATGCACTATCATGTCTAACTTTCTATTTTTTTTGAAACATGTATTTTCTTGGATAAACTTAAAATTGTATGTCCTTCCTTTAAGAGAAATCTTGAAAATGGCTGCATTCAGTTTGCAGAGTGTCTTACTGTAGTATTTATTAATCTTCAAAAGATTTTAACTTTATTTACTTATTTATTTATTTGAGACAGGGTTTATGTATAGCCCTGGCTGTCCTGGAACTCGCTCTATAGACCAGGCTGGCCTCAAACTCACAGAGATCCTCCTGCCTCTGCCTCCCCAGTGCTGGGATTAAAGGTGTACGCCACTATGCCTGGCTAAGATTTTATTTTTAACTACATGTATTGTTTGGGTAAGTGCACGAGTGTGGTGCCCTCAGAGGCTGGAGCATGGGATCCCCAGGAGCTGGACCTAGAGGAGGTTGAGAGCTGCTGAGGTGGGTGCTGGAAATAGAATTTAGGTCTTCTTCAAGGGCCACCTCTGGCCCTGTGTGTGCTGGTTTGGGGACAGTGTCTCACTGTAGAGTGCATGCTGGCCCCAAACTCTAGTCTGTCTTGGCCTCAGGTGCTAAGGTTCCAAGGCTGTGCCACCTTGCCTAGCTCCAAATTCTTTTTTCTGAAAGGGTTCCTAAACACTGTTTGCCAAATACCCTCTTACTTCATTTTGGCTACTTTTCAAGGGTGCTCTGGAATTTCTCAGTTTGGGCTTGAACTCTTAAGAGTCAGTTTGCCGATATTACCACCTCCATCATCCATCCATTCATTGTTTCTAAGTGTCTAGTATGAACAGGCTAAGGCGCTGGCAAGAAATTCAGGAAATAATCGGGGATGAGCTGTTGCTTGCTGTCTGGGAGGGATGCCAGACAAAGTGAACATTTTCATAAAATCCAAACATCCTTGATGTTAAAGAGGCTTCCTAAGTTGGGGAGGCAGTTCAGTGGTAGAGTGTTTGCTTAGCATGCACAAAGCCCTGGGTTTGACTTCTGGCACTGCACACACAAAGAGAGAAATGAGGCCTGACATGGTGGCCTGCACCTTTAATACCAGCATTCAGGATGCAAAGGCAGGTGGATCTCTGAATTGGAAGCCAGCCTGGTCTATATAGTGAGTTCTAACCCCACCCACACACACTAAAAAGGCTTGATTTGAGGTGGTTAAATATGAAAGTCTTAGTGAAATATGAAGTTTGAAATGAACATATTTCAGTGTGCTAAGCAGTGGAACAGTGCTAGGAACCAGACTCTGGATAGATGACGTAAGTATGCTCACTCCTGCCCGGGGAAACAAGTGGGTGGTAAACGGTCCATAATAGCTATTATGCCAAGCACTGATGTCGCACGCCTTTAATCCCAGCACTTGGGAGGTAGAGCCAGGCTGATCTCCGTGACTTTGAGGCCAGCCTGGTCTACAGAGCAAGATCCAGGACACAGGCACCAAAGCTACACAGAGAAACCGTGTCTCAGAAACAAACAAAAAAAAAAACCCCAATAGCTATTATGTTCTAGAAAGTTCTCCACAGAGCTCATTTACTTCTTATACCCCTGGGAGGTATAAAAAGTTTGGAAACCCAGTAAAGTGGAGAGACTGAGAAGCCATCTGTCCAGTCTTCTGCAGGTCCCGAGGGATGGCAGGAGGAGGTAACCAAGGGATGGGAGCCTGCCCACCACAGGCAAAGGGGCAGCTCCTCCGCAAGCACAGAAGTGAGCTCGGTGTGGCTGAGTCTAAGGACTGAATAGACAGACGGGGGGTGGGGAGGGGTGGATGTAGCTAAGTTTACATCAGTGATGTCCTTTTTTGTGTCTGTCTGTGTGCAGGTATGCTCTCTCCACCTTGTCCCCACGAGGTCTCCTACTGAACATGGAGCTATGCTAGTAGCCAGCTCCCCACCCCCCAGGGTTAGGGCCCCAAGATGTGTGTGGTCCCATTTGAGCTTGTTGTAAACGCTCTAGAGATTTGAACTCACGTCCTCCTGCCTCTGCACCAAGCATTCAACTGCTGAGTCACCTTCCTCACCCAAGTTTTCACTAAAGTCCAGACCCCTCCCTCTCTACTCCAAATACTCGATTTCAAAAATTACTTGACAGCCGGGGAGTGGTGGTGGTGGTGGTGGTGGTGGTGGTGGTGGTGGTGGTGGTGGTGGTGGCGGCTCACACCTTTAATCGCGGCACTCAGGAGGCAGAGGCAGGTGGATCTCTGTGAGTTCGGGGCCAGCCTGGTCTACAGAGTGAGCTGCACGACAGCCAGGGCTATAAAGAGAAAGCCTGTCTCAAAAAACAAAAACAAACGAACAGCAAACAAAAAACCCAAACCAAACCAAAACCCCCAAAACTTGGTTGGCTTTCTATGTGTATATAACATACCCTGATCACATGCACCCACCCCCTTTTCTTCCCTCACCTCTGACAACCCCTCCGTTCTTCACGGTTTTGTTTTTGTAAAAGTATTTGGCACAGCAGCGTGGGGTGCAGGCCCTTCAGTTTGGCTTCTGGGGTTTTGCAGAGAAGTCAGCAGCGTCTGTGTCTAAGGACAGTACCAGAGTAATGGGGGTGGGGGTGCGCTCAGAGCCAACTGCAGATCCTGGCTCTGCTCCCTCACAGGGAAGACAGCATCATACCCGATTTGAACCAAAAGCCCAAGCAGCAGAAAAAATGGGATTTCTGGGGCTGGAGAGATGGCCGGTGGCTGAGAGAGCTTGCTGATCTTGCAGGGGTCATTCCTGGTATCTGCATAAGGCAGTTTACACCTTTCAGCTCCAACTCCAGCTCCAAGGGTCCATGCCCTTTTCTGACTAACCTAGGAGGCACTGCATGCACATGATGCACATATATATACACTGAGGTACAGATGAGTATGTATTATTTTTTAAAAATAGGATTGATGGTCACTTCACAGATTGCATCAAATGAGCTAATTAATGTAAAGCTCTTACTGTGGTGTCAGGCTCATAGCTATACAGCATATCCCCCCCCCCCCCCCCCCCCTCCCCAGGGTTTCTCTGTGTAGCTTTGGCACCTGTCCTGGATCTCACTCTGTAGACAAGGCTGGCCTCGAACTCAAGATTCACCTGCTTCTGTGATTAAAGGTGTGCGTCACCACCACCCGGCCACAGTATTTTTTGAGATAGGGTCTCTCTACATAGTCTCACTATCCTAGAACTATAGACCAGGCTGACCTTGAAATCAGAGATCCCCTTGTTTCTGTATACATGTCGTATCTTTTTGTTTTGTTGTTTTTTGAGACAAGGTTTCTCTGTGTAGCCTTGGCTGTCAAGGAACTCACTCTGTAAACCAGGCTGGCCTTGAACTCACAGAGATCTGCCTGCCTCTACCTCTTGAGTGTTGGGATTAACAACGTGTGTCACCACTACTGGCCAGCTGACTTTAGAGTTTATTAAAGAATATTGATGAGCTGGAGAGATGGCTCAGCAGTTAAGAGCACTGACTGCTATTCCAGAGGACCTGAGTTCAATTCCCAGCACCCACATGGCAGCTCATAATAGTCTGTAACTCCAAGATCTGACACCCTCGTACAGACATAGATGCAGGCAAAATACCAATGTACATTAAATAAAAAAAAAAAAAAAAATACCATGTTAAGCAAGCCCAGTGTGGTGGCTCACATCTTTAATTCCAGCACTTGGAGGGCAGAAGCAGGTGATCTCTGAATTCAGTCAGCCTGGTCTACAGAGTGAGACTGTCTGGAAAACAACCACAAACCCGTAGATACTAAGCATGAGGGTTAAGAGAAAGTACTTGGGGATTAGAGAGTGAGTTATTGGCTTGTTTTGTTCCTCCTGCCTTAGCATCCCATGTGCTGGAGTTACAGGGGAGCCACCATGCCCAGCCTTAACATTTTCCCTTTAGCCCAAGTTTTCTTGTGAAGTCAAGAACTAGAGTAACAAGGAATGCAACTAGACAATGGCCAAAGGAACCACTGTGGAGGGAGACACACCCATGGAGTGACGGTGGACAGACAGACATGTCTCACCTACATGTTTAGGCAGGCTTTATGCTATTTCCTAAAGTATTTGATTTTTATTTATTTTTGAGGTAGGGTCTCCCTCTGTAGTCTTGGCTGTCCTAGGGATTAAAGGCATATACTATCACACCCCATTTAGTCTTTGATATTTTAAATTATTTATTAATTATGAGTGTGTAAGTCTGTGTGAATATATACACACTGGTGCAGGTGCCCAGAGGTCAGTCAATGGATCCCCAAAAGCTGTAGTTGCCAGCAGTTTTGAGTTGTCTGATATGACTGCTGGGAACTGAACTTGGATTCCCTACAAAAGTACTGTGATAATATTTAAATTTTATTTGGTTTTTCGAGACAGGGTTTCTCTGCCTAACAGCTCTGGCTGTCCTGGATCTCACTCTGTAGACCAGGCTGGCGTTGAACTCAGAGATCTACCTGCCTCTGCCTCCCAGTGCTGGGATTAAAGGCATGCACTGCCCAGCATCAAGTACTCTTTAACATTAAGCCATCTCACAAGTTGATGGTGGCACACACCTTTAATCCCAATGCTCTCAGGAGGCAGAAGCAGGGATGTATCTGAGTTTGAGGCTAGCCTGGTCTGGTCTACAGAGCAAGTTCCAGGACAGCCAAGACTACACAGAGAAACCTTGTCTTGAAAAACCTAAACCAAACAATGTGCCATTTCTCCCGTCACATACCACCCTTACGCCCTCTTTTAATAACAGGGTCTACTGGCTAGGAAGTCAATCTGGATCAGGTGGCTTCCACTCACCTGCCCCTGCTTCCCCATAAAGGTGTCCTGCTCCACCCAGCCATGATGGTCTTCACTGACCTGGTGGTAGCGTCCTGATTAGCAAGATTATAGAGCCTCCAGGTACCTACCTGCCTGCCTGCCTGTCTGCCCCTTCCCAGCACTGGGACTGTACACACATCACCAGTCTTTCCCCATGACTCTGAGGATTAATGGAGGTTCTCATAGTGTGTGGCCAGCACTTTACTAAGCAATTTCCCCATTTATTCATTCACTCATTCTGTTTTTCAGGTTGTTTTTTTTGTTGTTTTTTGAGACAGGTTCTCTACTCTGTATGTGGAACAAGCTGGTATTGAACTCATAGAGCTCTACTGGTTACCACACCCAGCTTTTTTTTTTTTTTTGAGATGGTCTCCTGGACTCTAAGCTGTCCTAAGTCACTGTGGTCAAGAATAACCTTGAGTCTGGCTAGAGTGCTGGCATCACAGTCAAGCATCACCATGCTGTCGTTATGTATCAATGCAGCATCACCCCACCCCTGTGCTTTGCCTTATTAAAACTGGGGCAGGGAGAAACCTCCCTTCAGATGCCACATATGTGTGGTCACATGTGTGGTCCCCCAGGCAGGGCTGGACACTAAAGAAAGATCTTCTGATAATGTTGGTTAAAGGTGAGCTTTAGCAAGTGTCCAATATCCCAGGCGATGTGCCTCAGTGCAGTATCAAAGCTGACTCAGATCAGAACTCCTATTAATAGCACTGCCCAAAACAGATTCTTAGTATTTCTCAACTGCCCTTACCGTCTACCTCCGCACGGCAATACCCTGTCCTCAGTGCCCCACCCTTTGAGACAAGGCATATAGCCATGCTGGCCTGGAACTCCTGATTCTACCTCCGCCTCCAAAATGCATATGCCACAATTTATGCTGTGCTAGGGGTCAAACAAAAGGCACTCTACCAAGTGAGCTCACTCTGATCCTTCAAGGATCCAAGCCAGACTTGCCGAACCTTCATTACCTCAAGGCTCAAGGTAGTAGAGTACTCAACTGGTATCCTCAGCACCACATGTTATCCTACTCATTAAAAAAAAAAAAAAAAAAAAAAAAAAAAAAAAAAGGCAGGGTCTTGTGTAGTCCAGGCTGGCCCTAGATTCATTATGGAACTTCAGAGAACCTCCAGCATCCACCTTCAAAGTGCACCGCCTCGCCTAGTCCTTACACTTTTCCTTTCAGTGCTGAGGGTCATGGGTGTGGGCATGAGGCAAGTGCTCTCCCACTGAACTCTAGCCCCTTCATTCAGGTTGGCCTCTGGTTTTAGTTGTGAAATGATTTTTAAACTTTAAAGAATCTCAATAATTGATGAAAGTACAGATAATTCCTTAACACCTTCCAACCCATATAAAGTTAAAAATACCTTAATGTTTCTAGAAAGTTATAAATTATGTGGAATGTCAACAACTGATAGTGTTAATGTCAGACACTAAACCCTTGAATACCTTCTATTTTTTTCAAGATTTATTCATTTTTGTCTTGCCTGAATGTATATATGTGCATGTGTGCTCGGTACTCACAGAGGCAAGAAAAAGGTATCACATCACCCACAACTGGAGTCCAGAACTATATAACAATGGTTGTGAACCATTGTGTGGGCGCTGGGAATCCAACCCGGGTCCTGTGAGAGTAACAAGTGCTCTTAACATCTGAGCCATCTCTCTGGCTCCCCTTTTCACTGTTGTCAAGATTTAAGTCCAGACAGGGTCCCTATAAAGTAGCCCTGGCTGGCCTGGAACTCGGAGACCCACCTGCTGCAGCCTCTGGAATGCTGGGACTGAAGGTATCTGACATCACTGCCCAGCATTTTCAAAGTTATGTCACTTTGTCTCGATGCCACTTCTCAGAACTAGTTCTTTTTCTGTTTTCTGAGACAGGGTTTCTCTATGTAGCCTTGGCTGTTCTGAGTGTTGGGATTAAGTGTGAGCCATCACTGTCAGGCCTCAGAACTTATTTCTTAACCTATCCTATAAAGGTAGTGTCAATCTCAATATCACTATAAATACTCAATGATAAAGGCAGGGCATATTTGTGCATCCCTTTAATCCCAGCACTAAAGAGGCAGAGGCAGGTGGATCTCTGAGTTTGAGCCCAAACCTGTCTACAGATCATATTCCTGGACAGCCAAGGCTACACAGAGAAACCGTGTGTGTGTGTGTGTGTGTGTGTGTGTGTGTGTGTGTGTGTGTGTGTGTGTGTGTATCAAACCAACCAACGAATTGGTAAAAAATTAAAATAAATAAATAAATAAATAAATAAATAAATAAATAAATAAATAAGCGATGTGCAAGTGCTCAAGATAGCAGATGTGAGGTGTTCACTGTCTGGCCATCCTGTGCAGGAGCAGCTGGAGGAGATGGAGGAGAGGCAGAGACAGATACGAAGTGGAGTGCAAGTCCAGCAACAGAAGAACAAGGAGATGGAGCAGCTGAGGACCA
Source organism: Peromyscus leucopus (assembly GCF_004664715.2). Taxonomy (NCBI): domain Eukaryota; kingdom Metazoa; phylum Chordata; class Mammalia; order Rodentia; family Cricetidae; genus Peromyscus; species Peromyscus leucopus. The sequence goes on from NC_051064.1 coordinate 130,012,974, forward strand.
GCCTTGCTGAAGAGCTTTCAACATATAAGTCAGTTTTCTCTGCTTCCCAAGTCTCATCTACAATTGACTGAGGATGGTGGGGGGCTCCAGGAATATTTTATTTAACGAAGGAAAACAAAATCACTTGGGGAAATGACTTTCAAATTGTGTCCACCCATGGACAATTAGAAAACAGCTCTCTCTTTTTAAAGGGCTATGCTACCCAGGAGTCTGGAACAGGCTGATGCATCGACTCCTCAGGCAGATGGAGTGGAGGCACAACCCGAAGGTGATCTTTGTGGGTAGATGACAGAGGCGTTTGCTCATGATTACTGCTCTCCTAACAGTACTAACTAATGCCTTATTCTGGAGGGTCTTACTACGACCCTTGCTTGGGATCCTCTTACCTTAATCTGCATAGTTACCGGCATGTGCCTCTGTACCTGGTTACTTAATACCCTCCTATTATTATTTTTAATGTAGCCTCACTATGTAGCTGAAGATGGCTTTGAATTCATGGCAGAACTCCTAGCCTTAGCCTCCCAAGTACTACCTCTAAATTAATCAAATAACAAGTAATTTAAGGATACTACATGTCTCAAAAATACCTAAGGTCAAGCAGAACTGATTTGGAAAACTGTTTTTTTAGACTGGGTTTCTCTGTGTAGCCTTGGCTGTCCTGGAACTTACTCTGTAGACCTGTCTGGTCTTGGACTCACAGAGAACCACCTGCCTCGGTCTCCTGAGTGCAGAGATTAAAGCCATGCGCCACCACTGCCAGGCCCAAAATTTTAATTTTTTGAGACAGTGTTTCTCTGTGTAACAGCCCTACCTGTCCTATCTCTTTCAAGACCAGGCTGGCCTTGAACTCACAGAAATCTGTCTGCCTCTGCCTCTCAAGTGCTGGGATTAAAGGCATGAAAAAGCTTTAATTTTTAATGGAATTTAAAATTACATTTAGCCATATTGCCAGGCATCACCCATGATTTTTCTTTGAGACAGGGTCTCACCATGTACTTTGGTTGGCTTTGCTATGTATGCCATGTTGGCCTTTAAACTCACAGAGATCCACTTTCCTCTGTCTTCCAAGTACTTGGATTAAGGGTATATACTACCATGATTGTCAAGATATATCATCTAGTGACCAGAGATGGCTCAGTAGTTAAGAGCACTTGCTGAGGACACAGGTTTGGCTCCCAGAACTCATGTGGCACCTCACAATGATCTATAAAGCTCCAGTTCTAGAGGCGCTGATGCCCTCTTCTGGCCTTTGTAAGCACCAGGCACAGGCATACACACAGGGAAAACACTCACATAAAATTTAAAAAATTCAAAGTAAACGAAATCCAGGCTCTAGATACATCCTTCCCCAACCCTGGCACTCAGTTTCCTTGGTACAGCACAAAAGACAACCTATTATCACACTAAGACTGACAACAGGCCAACAAGAATTACTAATTTAAAAACCACTGAGGACATTCAGAGCCCAAACTCCTTAGTCAACATATAAATAATCAACCACCGTGTCCATTCATTTCTGTGTCAAGAGTGGGTTTGTGAGGACAGTGCCCATGGAGCGCAGAAGTTAGAGGCGGTTATAAGCTGCCCCATGTGGGTGCTGGGAACCAAACTCATGTCCTCTGAAGAGCTCCTAACTGCTAAACCATCTCTCCTGCCCCTATTTTTAATATATCAAAACCACAAAAGCTGTGGATTCAGTAGTTGGGAAGTTTTAGGGCCTAGTATCTTTCAACCAAATCACTCAAGTCTAGCTATTCAGAAAGTTGAGGCAGGAATATCACATGTTCTAGCCTGCCTGGTTAAACAGATCCTGCCTCAAAAAAATAAGTTTATCAGAAGGGCTGGGAGAATATAGCTCAGTGGTGGGTTGCTCACTTGGCTTCTATGGGACCTTAATTTAATCCCAAGCATTGAAAACACATCACACAACACACTGTCTCATGGATATAACTCAGTAGTGGAGTGCTTGTCTAGCATGCTTGACAGCAAGTTCTATAACCAGGAAGGGAAAAACAAAAAGAAGCCTGTCAAAGTTGTATAGAATACAGATGTCCACCCATTTCCTTTTCTTTCCTGGTTAAATATGGATACAAACTAGTAAGTTATTACTTCAACTGATCCTTTCTGTAAATTTCTAGATTTTTCTTCTATGGGATGAGGACAACAATCTGATAAACATCTTTGTATGGGCAGGAAAGGATAACCATCAACCCAAACAAAGATGCTTAGAGCTGAGAACGCAGCTAACTGGCAGAGTACATATGTACCACGAACAGAGCCTTGAGTTCAAGCTCCAGCACTGCATAAACTGTAATCTAGCACCTGTGAGATGGAGACAAAAACATTCTAAGTTCAAGTCCATCCTTGGCCATAAAAGAGTTCCAGGATAGCTGGGCTAAAGGAGACTGTTTCAGAAAGGAAAGACTGAAGCTGGAGATGGCTCAGTGCTTTAGAGCACTTGTTCATGCAGAGGACCTAGGTTTGATTCCCAGAGCCCACAGGGAGGCTCACAACCATCTGTAATTCCAGTTCTGGGGCATCTGACACCCTTTTCTGGCCTCCTTGGGGACCAAGCACATGCACATGCAGGCAAACACTCATATATATAAAGAACAATTTTATAAAGGACCACAGTTTAGTTTCCAATGCCTGTGACTCCAGCTCCAGGGGATATGGTCTTTTTTTTCAGGCCTCCAAAGAGACAGACACACATGCACAAAATCTGAAAAACAAAACGGAGGGGTTGGAGAGATGGATCCGTGGTTACCTACACTTGCTGTTCTTGCAGGACCTTTCTGGCCTTCATGGGCTCCTCCCGCACAGACACAAAAAACAACAACAAACAAAACAGAACCTAAAAACTAAAAAGGTGGTGGCACACACCTTTAATCCCAGCACTCTGTGAGTTCAAGGCCAGCCTGGTCTACAGAGTGAGATCCAGGACAGGCACTAAAGCTACACAGAGAAACCCTGTCTCAAAAAAACTAAGGAATACCAGGCACTATAATACCTGTGTGAAGTTAAGCTGGATAGAGTAAAAACATTTTCACAATATGCTGGTCTTGAACTTGATGTGATCCTGCCTCAGTGCTAAAACCTTAGCTATACACCACCATTTCTGCTTACTTTACCTCCTCACCCGTCACACAGGCTACTATTTATTCTGCTTTCATATTGTAGCCAGGTATGGTGGCAAACAACTTTAATCTCAACACTCAGGAGGCCAACCTGTTCTAGGTAGTCAACTTCAGGCCAGGCAAGGCTACATGGTGAAATCAACCAAAACAAACCAAGCTGTAGAAGTCTTTCCTCAGTTTACCCTAAAAAAAATCTTGGAAGCTCATTGTTATAAAAATTTCTAATGTATTATTTCAGATTGCAGAAAATGCAAACTTAACTGTATTTCTTTCAATCTTACAGGGATTGTTTAGAAATGTATGGCCGGATCTGTAACCCATAAACAACAAAGCATTTATATCAAAGCATCACTAGGGATGGACTTTTCCCCAAACAGGAAAGAGTGCCAGCATCTGGCAAGCAATTCACCCTGTGAAAATTACAAACATTGCTTATCTTGCCCACAAAGATTTTAGGGTTGGCTGGAAACAGGATACCAGTCAACTTTCATCTGGATTCTTTTCTGTAGGCTGTTAGTACTGATCTTGATGTACTGTGGATGGACAAATGAACCTGTTATCTTTCAGCAGAACACTGGGTTATGGAGTATCACCACATCTTGCAGCATTGTGAAGGTTATTTATGGCTTCGTGCTGACCCAAACCAAGAACATTTAAGGAAAAAGTTGGGGTCAAAAGGCATCCAGTTTTTGCTTTATGGACCCACAGCTTCAATACCTTTGAGATATGGGTATTAGATTTCAAATGACCCCTTTCACAAAGCCTTTTTTCCTTTAACACCTGCAATCACATAATTTACTCTTAAATGTGTCAAAATAGCTATTTTGTTGTTTTTCTTTTTCTTTTCTCTCTCTCTCTCTCTTTTTGACATAGGGCCTCACTTATAGTAGCCCTGGCTGGCCTAGAACTTATATTTTAGACAATGCTGGCTCTGAACTCACAGAATCTACCTGCCTCTACACTGCTGAGATTAAAGACACGCCAGGCTTGGTTTTTTCGTTTTTTTTTTTTTTTTTTGAGACAAGTTCTCAAGTAATCTAGGCTGGGGTTTCTAACTTGTTATATAGGTCAGGATGACCTTGAACTTCTGATCTTGCCTCTACTTCCCAACCACTGGGACTACAGGTGTACGTCACCAAGTGTGACCCAAGACACACAACCCCACAACCCCTCAGGGTATCACCATGTAGTGACCTGGCTGTCTTAGAACACATCACATAGACAAGGAGGGCCTCGAACTCACTGAAATCCACCTGCATCATCTGCATCCCAAGTTCTGAGATTTATCATTACACCCAGCTTGATAGTTTTTACTACACACAAAAACAATGAAAACAGGAATACTTCAGATTTAGACCTGACAACTTCATTATTCAGACTTTCCAGAAATTAAATCGTTTTGGAGGTGAGAGTCATTTAGTCAGTTCATCAGCAAAGTCGGTCATTTTTATCTAGTTATCACATATGGTGATAAGGACGCTCAGACTCTTAATTCATACCCTTTAAAAGTAAGTAGGAGTCCCAGTGAAAAACACTGGACAGATACAAGCTCTCTGGAACACGGGTATAATCTCTTTCAAATGTAAACTGCCTTAAGTTGTCTATCACACTGCCTTTGACATCTTGGAAACTTGTGCGGCTCTCTAGGAAGACTTAAAAAGTGTACTGTTTGGTAATGCCTTCGCTTTCCCAGGCAGGAGTAAAGTTCTTTTTAACGGTTCTGGATCTATTATGTTCATTTTCATCTCAATAGTCAAGAGCATGAAAAACAACTGTCACCCGAACAAACTCTTCTAGACGCCGGAGACTGGTGTTTGGTGGATATTAAATAAAACCTACCAGCACAGGGCATCATAGAAAAGCAATTTATTCCTTTATAAGCACTTACACAGTTAGTCATGGAGAGTAACAGGCCCGATGCTGAGACAGGTCAACCAAAACGGAGAGGGCATCAAACTATAGTGGTCAAGGACTAACCCCTAGGAAAGCAACTCTTATCAAGGATTAATTTAATTTTAAAAACAAAGACAAACTAGCAATTCACTCTTTCTCAACTTGACAGTTCACCAGTGGTATGACTGTCAGTTAAAAACATACACCTTACAACTTGGTGGTCCCAAGTTTAAAAAAAAAAAACAAAAACAAAAAACCACACACAACAAAAACCATTTCACAGAAAGGAAAAGAATAATATGGAAACAGCTCAAGAAATACACTAATGAGCAAAAATATAAAGGGAAGGAGGAACGTGTTGTCTTAACTAAAGAAACCAAAACTCTGGTTTATATAGGAAAATGTGCATCCTGGAAAGCCAGGTGTGAGGACTTTAAACTCTATGACTTGACTCTCCCCTAATTCCTGAATAAAAAACGACATCTCGCAATAGCTTTAGTCATGGCTCAGACACCTACTTCACTTGGCTCTATTCCTTATCCACTCTGGCCTCTTACTTGAGAATCTGAAAAACTTGGGGATATAGCTTAAGAAGAAAAATAATCACACATAATATGCCCCATTTCTGAAGATGCTTTAGACCTGGTTTGTTACTAGAAAATTCCTGAAGAAAAATTTAAATATAAGTCTGTGGCTTTGTTGAATTAAGTCCCCCAGTTAAGATTAGAAAACCCCCATGGTTTGGGCTAATAGTATTGTTGGTGGCACCTATTGTAGCCGGAGAGCTGAACAAAGTCTGTGTCTCAAACCAGTGTTCAATCCTTCTAGGGTTCAGAGGACAACAAGGGGAGTCTAAAGCACAAGTGCAGACATGTTTAGGATCCTTGTCCTTCTGGATCCACGCTTCCTTCAGGGTCTTCATCATTATAAATGTTCTCTGCCTGCCAAAAGGAGAGAAAAGGGTATTTAGTATGAAGACAGTTATTTCTTGAAGTCTACAGTTTCCACAATATACTATGCCAAGGTGTCTGATAACATTTCAAACAGTTTTTTAAATATTCAATGCTATTGCTAAAAACAGCAACACACAGTGAACCAACAATATGAATCATAACTGGGTACAGGTGTGTTCCAGTTAAAACAAGGAGCAGACCACAGCTCCCGATATAGGGCATTTTTACAAAGTATGGATCATTATTATTCCTGAACTGACCAGATATATTATTAGTAATAGCTAAAATATAAACCAGAGGAAGCCAGGCGGTGGTGGCGCATGCCTTTAATCCCAACACTAGGGAGGCACAGGCAGGCGGATCTCTGTGAGTTCAAGGCCACCCTGGGCTACCAAGTGAGTTCCAGGAAAAAGGCACAAAGCTACACAGAGAAACCCTGTCTCGAAAAACCAAAACAAAACAAAACAAAACAAAACAAAACAAAACAAAAACCAGAGAAGTTTCTATGAGATACACAGAAAGTGATGCTTAGAGCACAGAATTTCTTTTAGGGTTTAGTTAGGGATGATAAAAATGTTTTAAATTCCTTTGTGATGTATAACTCTGGAGTATGAAAAAATTCACTGAATAGTAAATTTAAACAAAACCATCCAAACCTTGTCCAAATTTCAATTTACAAATATTTTAAAAAACCACTTTTATATAACATAAAAACCACCCCTACTACTTGATGAAATGTATAATAAGTCTAACACCAAATGTGTGGTAATTTTTCTTCTGGATACCAACTGGGTAACTAAGACCCCAGTAGTCACTTCAACACCAGACTTAACAGGCATCACCTCAGAGGATTGTTGTAAGCTGAAATCCACAGGCTTATCCTGCTACTTCTATCCAATATTGCTACAAAATTTGAGGGAGAAAATTTGAAAACTCCTTTGCCTGGTTTGAAAACTTGCTTCGATTCCACAGAGTAAGAGACTTTGACGTCTATGTATTGTGCATATGTAATCACTTGCCTCAGTTTCCCCAAGAACTAGGATTAGGGTTACCACACCCCCCAGCTTATTACTGGGTTTTATGTACTTACTCACTCACTCACTCTCAGGGACCAAATGGAGGCGATAAATACAGGAGGGAGCAGAGTATTCATCTTACTCCTTTCCTAGCAATCAATATGACCACCAGAATCTGGATACTCAAACTACCAATTTTTGGTTGTGCTAAGATCACAGGGCAAGCTACAAGCTTAATCTCCCTTCTCCAGTGGTTAACTTTCAGCACTTCTGTTGACTAGCCCAGCTACAAGGCTATCTAAGGGCCTTACAAAAAACCTTAGTAACAGGCTCAAGTGTGGCCCAAAAGGGACCATTATCATAAACAAGACAATCTGAGCTGGAAATCCCAATGATTTCTTAGCAGTTATATGCCAAAAAAAAACAGGTCAAAGTCTGAGCAAATACTACCTTTTTTGTTTGTTTGTTTTTGAGACAAGGGTTTACTGTGTAGTTTTGGTGCCTGTTCTGGATCTCACTTTGCAGACCAGGCTGACCTCAAACTCAAGGAGATCTGCATGGCTCTGCCTCCCAAGTGCTGGGATTAAAGGTGTGCACCACTACTGCCACCACCACCCACGTACTATACTTATTATATGGACATAACCCACGATGGAGGCAGTGACCCTGGAAGGGATCTAGCTCATCCCTCTACAACCTTTTTTTTTTCCCGGGGAGGGGGGGGTGGCGGCATTTCCCCACTTGAGGACAAGGGTTTCCTCTGTGTAGCTCTGGCTGTCTTAGAACTCACTCTGTAGACCAGGCTGGCCTTGAACTCAGAGATCTGCCTGCCTTCTGCCTAGGGCAGCCAGGGCTGTTACAGGGAAACTGTTTCAAAACAAATAAAAACCCAATCTTTTAAAAACCAAGCTGTTTAGCGATTTATTCAATGATGAGGTTTGGCTCTGTGTTTTTGAGATCTTGTTTTGTTATTTTATCTATCTCAAGAGCTACACCATCAGAAGTATAGATTTTCCATTAAAGACTGCTTAGCACTATGAAAAAAAAAAAAAAAACAAACAAACTTAGACCTGTTAAGTTTAAAAAAAAAAAAAAAATCTTTTGAGATAGGGTTTCTCTGTATAACAGAGAGTGAGTTCCAGGACAGCCAGGACTACAGAAAAACTGTTCAAAAACAAAAAGAAAAGGCAGTTCAAAATAACACATGTAAATATGAGCCAGACAGAGCTACATGAGACCTTGACTCAAAATTAACAGCAACACCCCCGCCAAGGAAAACTACATATATACATTCAAGTCATATCTGAGGAAAACAGGGTGGAGATGGCAGCTGCACCCGAAGTGTGTGAGGGTGAGTGAGTGAGTGTGTGTGTAAAATGATGGTCTCATGTATCTAACATCCCCTAAATAAATGGCTGAACACTCACCATCTGCCACACTTGCATGATATTGTCTTCTGATACAGAACAAATCACCCAAGGTTCATTGGGATTCCAGGAAAAATCAGATATCTTGGCAGTGTGACCACCATGAATAAACTGCAAGAGGGAAAAACAAACAGTAAACACAGACAACATTAAATCACAGCCCACTTTTTTTTTTTTTTTTCCCGAGACAGGATTTCTCTGTGTAGCTTTGCGCCTTTCCTGGAACTCACTCTGTAGTCCAGGCTGGCCTGGAACTCACAGAGATCCACCTGCCTTTGCCTCGAGAGAGCTGGGATTAAAGGCTTGTGACATCACCACCCGGCTCACAGCCCACTTTTTAAAGCACAGAAGACCCCAAAGTTCCTAAAGGTTTGTAACATACCAACAGCTCTGGTGGGCCATCTTCTGCATCTTCTGGGGACTGTTCTTCTCCGATTTTACTAACAAAAAAAGAATTTTAAGTAAAAAAAACATTACCCTGTGTAGTAGTTTGAATGTATTTGGCTCCCATAAGCTCATAGGCACTATTAGGAGGTGTGGCCTTATTCGAGTAAATATATCCATATTAGAGGAAGTGTGTCACTGTGGAGGTGGGCTTTGAGGTCTCATATATGCTCAAGCCCATGCCCAGTGTCTCAATTTACTTCCTATTGCATGTACAAGATGTAGAACTCTCAGCTACCCCTCTAGCACCATGTCTACCTGCAAAGAGCTATGACCCACCATGATGATAATGGACTGAATTTCTGGACTGTAATCCACCCAATTAAATGTTTTCTTTTATAAGAGTTGCCATGGTCATGGTGTCTCTTCACAGCAACAGAAACCCTAATTAAGACAGCCTGAGCACTTATCTTTAAAAAATGTAAAGACAGTAACTGTGCCTGGCTTGGCATTCTGGAGCAAAGAGAGGTGAATTTCTGAGTCTGAGGTCAGATTATTCTACAGAATAAATTCTAGGACAACCAGGGCTATAAAGGAAACCCTGTCTCCCCAAAACAAAACAAAACAAAACAACAACAAAACATACTTCATGGACAAGGTAATTAACACAAAACTCACCTTAAATCCCAGACATTCAGCCTACGATCAGTACCACTAGAAGCCAAAATAGTCTCATTGTGAGGTGACCACTGGACCTATATCCAGGAGTAAAGAAAATGCAATGAATTAGAAAATATATCTTACAAAACTCTGTAAATAAAAAGCAATGAAGCCGGGTGTTGGTGGCTCATACTTTTAATCCCAACACTCAGGAGGCAGAACTATAGGCACAAGCCAGCACAAAACCTTGTTTTCCTCCCCTGCCCCCAAATTATTCATGCCTAATTCTGGCTTTTAGTCAAATGAAGTTCAATCTGACACAGAAACTAAAATATTGACAGAAATCTATGATTATTTTCTCAACTGCTTATGTGCCACACAACAGGCACAGAGTTCAAGCCTCAGCTACTTGTACTCCCCAAAGATTCCTACAATTATTAGATAAAAGATAACTACATACACAAAAGAGAAGAAAAGGGAAAAGGCAGGGAGCATTGGTTTCTCTTACTTGGAATATTTCATCCTTATGTGATTCAAAGGAATGCAACTTGAGTTTCAGATTTCTCAGATCCCACAAGGCAACAGTCTATGTAAAAATAAAATAAAATAAAATAAAGAAATCAAGATAAACATATCAAGTAAGAAAAGCCAGCCTGGCAGTGGTGGCACACGCCTCACTCCTTTAATCCCAGCACTCAGGAGGCAAATCCAGGTGGATCTCTGTGAATTCTAGGTCAGCCTGGTCTACAGAGAGATCCCGGACAGGCACCAAAACTATACAGAGAAAGCCTGTCTCGAAAACAAAACACCCCCCACCCCCCACCGCCAAAAAAAAAGGAAAAGAAAAGCCTAGGGCCACATGGTTCAGAGGATAACGGTGCTTGTTGTCAAGCCTGCTAACATGTGCTCGATCCCAGAATCCACACAGTGGAAGGAATAGACAGACTCTGGCCAGTTGTCTTCTAACCCCCACGCAAATGTCATGGTATATGTGCCTCCACCCCTACCAAATAAATCAGAGGGCAACTTGTAGAAGTAGAGTTGGCAATCTCCTTTAGTTATTTGGGTCTTGGGGACTGAATTCAGATCTTCAGGCTCAGCAGCCTGACAATAAACTCTTAAAAAAACCTTTAAAACATTAACTAAAAGATCTTTGCAAAATTAAAAAATGCCGAAGATGGATCAGTTGTTAAGAGCACCCACTTAATGTCTCATAAGCATCTGTAACTCCAATTCCATGGGATGTGACACCCTTTGTCTCAATGGGCACCAGTCATGTATACCATGTGCAAGACATACATGCAGGTGAAGTTCCCTTACCCATAAAATATAAAACCTGAACAACTCAATAATAAAAAATCCCAAACAAAGCAAACTGACCTTGTCAGCTGATCCTGTGGCAAGAATGAACTCACTATAAGGATTGAAGGACAGGCAGTTCACTTCAGCAGTGTGAGCATCGACCGAGTGGCTTGGCTTGGAAGTATTGTTTGAACGAGTATCCCAACTTCATTTCAAAAGTGAAAGAACAGAGAAGCTTGAAATGGAGACTAATACAAAACTATGAAAATGTATGTATTAAAAACAAATAATGGAGTCCACTCACATCATAAGCTTCTGATCATCAGCAACTGACCCAAACAGAGACTCGTGGAGCAGATGCCAGGAAACATCCTCTACTACTGCTGTATGTCCTGTAAAGATGGTCTTTGCATCCACCACTTTTCCTTCTTTTGGAACGGCACTGATGTCCCATAGGCAGATGGTCTTAAATATAAAATTAACCATTATATAAAAGATTCTCACTTCCCCACATATCCCCAAAAAAGACACCAATTGGCAACAATCCCAGATTTGCCTCAAAACTGCAAGGATACCCACATGGTCATCTGAAGCACTAAGTAAGTGCCCGCTGAGATTTGGATTCCAAGAAAGACCATAACCTTCTTTCTGATGTCCACGGAGACGCAAATCTGGGTTGCACTCTCCAGAAGGGTCTGCAAAGTAACAGACATATCTAGAATATCCAGTCCATTGTCTCTCTGGGCTTATTAAGCAAAATAATGTCACAGACGCCTATTATACAAAATACAGGCCCATTATGACCAACTATATAATGCGGAAGTTGCAAAATCATGATTTTCCTCCACATAAAAGCATTGTTTCACTTGAGAAGCATAAAATACTGACACGTGGCCAGGCGGTGGCGGCACACGCCTTTAATCCCAGCACTCAGGACGCAGAGGCAGGTGGAACTCTGTGAGTTCGAGGCCAGCCTGGTCTACAGAGTGAGATCCAGGACAGCCAGGGCTACACAGAGAAACTCTGTCTTGAAAAACCAATAAATACCACACATATCAATACAAATCATGAGATGTTAAATTATAAAAATAACAGAGACTATCCGAGTAAATGGAATCTATGTAATTATAAAAATAACAGACTATCTGAGTAAATGGAATCTATGTTTAAAAAGAGGGGAGTACCTGGTTTAGAAGGGTGCTTTGTGTAGTCGAAAACAAGCACATCACTGGATGGAGTCTTGGTTGCAATGATGCAAGGGTTCTGGGGCATGTACCGAGCCCGGTTTACTTCTCCTTCATGGTTGATTTTGATTTCTATTTCAATTTTCCCACTGACAGAGCCAAAACCTCCAAATTCTGTACATATAAGCAAAAAGTATTTAATCAACCAAGTCATATAACCAGAAGACTGAACCATTTACAGAACTAAAGTGCTTTTATACATTTGTAACTACAGATAGATTAGTAATAAGTACTACATTAACAATTGAAATTAAGACGGTATGAATCTCAAGCCAGGCGTGGTAGTACATACCTTTAAATCTTGGAACTCCCAGAGCTTTGTGAATTAGAAGCCAGTCTGGTCTGCATAGTGAGTATCACACTAGCTAAGGCTTTAAGGCTTATAGAGAGATCCTTGGGGGGGAGGGGGCAGCAACTTTGTGAGTCTCACCCCCCCCAGCTGTGATTATACAGCTCAGACAGGCCTTCAATTCACTATGTAGCGGTTCCTCTCTGTTCTCTTCTCTCCTCTCTCTCTCTCTCTCTCTCCCCCCCCCTTTCCAAAATCTCATTCTATAGTCTGTCTAGCCTAGGCAATTTCCCTGACTGAGTGCCAAGATTACAAGTATGATGACCACCATTCCTTGCTAAAAGGTTGTTCTTGACAGTTTTCAAATCTAATTTGACATAAAAATAAATTTGTGGAGCTGGGTAATGGTGATGCACACTTTTATCCCAGTGCTCAGGAGGCAGAGGCAGGTGGATTTCTGTGAGTTTAAGGCCAGCCTGGTCTACAGAGTGAATTCTAGGACAGCCAGGACTGTTGTATAGAGAAACCTTGTCTCGGAAAACCAAAAACGAAAACAAAACAAAATCTGTGAGTTCCAGAATAGCTAGGGCTATGTAGAGAGAATCTGTCTTTTAAAAAAAAAAAAAAAAAAGACAAGGGGGAAAAATGGGGGAGGGGCTGTTTCAAGACAGGGTCTCTGTGTAGCTCTGGCTGTCCTGGAACTCACTTTGTAGACCAGGCTGGCCTTGAACTCAGAGATCTGGCTGCCTTTACCTCTCGAGTCCTATAATTAAAGGTGTGCTCTACTTCCACCTGGCTAAAAGGTTTTACTTTTATTTTATGTGTGTAAGTATTTCCCTGCATGTGTGCTAGTGTGTACCTGGTGCTCATAGAGGCCAAGAGGGCATTGGATCCCTTACTAAACTGGTTTGGATAGTTAGTTTTAAGTTGTTTAGTGGGTGCTAGAAACTGAATCCAGGCCCTCTGCAAAAGAAACAAGTGCTCTTAACTCTTGAACTACCTCACTAGTGTCAAGCTGCCATTTTAATGGATATTAAACTGTAGTGCTAGGTAATAGAAAGCATCTCTTACATACATCATTCATTTGAAGCTCTTCATTGGTGTGAGCTTTCAGAAATACCATTGCATTGTATCTGCTCTCATAGTATTTCTTTCCCAATCCCTTCTTTCATGCTGGAGACTGACCATACCTTGTAATATCACTGACCTCTATCTCTAGGCAAACCTCTCTAACTTTTCATTTTTAAACAGGATTTCACTAAGTTGACTAAGCAGGATTACAAAACTTGAAATCCTCCTGACTCAAGTCTCCTGAGTATACTGGATTACAGGCCTATGCTACCAGGTCTGGTTAGTTTCTTTTCATTAACATCCTTAAAATTTTTTGAATTGTTGTTTATTATTGGGTTTGAAACAGGCTCTCACTATTTGGCCTTGGCTGTCCTAGAACTCAATAGACGTATGTTCCACCATGCCTGGCTCCAATAGAGGTTATCTCTTGTCTTTATGTGTGCCACGGTGCACATGTGGAGGCCAGAGGACAACTCAGTCCATCAAACTTGTATCGGAAGGTAGCAAGAACCTTTTCCTCTGAGCTCTCTTATGTGCTCTTCATTCACATTTAACTATCACAGACACTTGGGAGAATTCTCCCAAGCAGCATTACAAAAATAATTTGTGGTTATATGAAACAAATGAGGGTAATTAATGATAGAAGACTTCCAGAAGGCAGGATATGATAGAAAATACTTGGTTAGACTCAGACCCAAGTAGCTCTGTCACTTCCTAGTTTGGTGATTTGGGGAAGGGTTTACATTTTTCTGAGCCTTAAATAAAGTTTAGAGTTATGTACAAATGAAAATGTTCTGTCACTAACACTTCTACTCAATGTTATTTCACTTATCCATTGATTGATTGATGGACATGGTCTCAAGTAGCACAGGCTGACCTTCCACTATGTAGCTAAGGATGACCCTGAACTATCTCTACCTCTACCACCTAACTACCACACCTTGAACTATCTCTCTACCACTACTCCTAGAAAAGTGTCACTAACTAAAGGATGAAAATATTTTCAGACAGCAAAGATGTAAATGAGTAACACTGTTAGCCTATTAAGGCAATTTTCAACCTCAAAATAATTCTTACTACATTCATTATTTACTTTTTTAATCCCGGCTCTAGGGAAGCAGAGGCAAGCAGATATTCTGAGTTCCAGACCAGCCAGCTAGCCAGGAGCAATGTACCTAAGTGACATCCTGTCTTTGAAAAAAGGCCCTAGGGGCTGGAGAGATGGCTCAGTGGTAAGGTAAAGAGCATTGGCTGCTCTTCCAGAGGACCAGGTGCAATTCCAGCACCCACAGGGCAGCTCACAATTGTCTGTAACTCCAGTTCTAGGGGATATGGCACCCTCACATAGATAGACATACATGCAGGCAAAACACCAATGCACATAAAACAAAAATCAATCAATTAAAAAAAGAAAGAAAAAGGGCTCTAGAAGGAGGTGGGGGAGGAGGGAAATACACTAAACCTTTGCACACACCCCAACTCTACAACATATAACAGGGCTAGGAGAGAAGACTCTTGGGCCAGCTAGCCTGGAGGAATCACTGTAACTGTAGAACAGCAGTCAAGAACCTGCCTCAACAAGGTAGAAGGCAAAGTTGCCCTCTGACCTCCCCACACAACAAAACCCTTACAGGCACACATAAATAAATGTTAGAAAAGATGTAATATGGTAAGTGATCTCAAGGAATCTCCAGTCTAAGCACATGGTGGTAAGCACACAACTACACATGACTGACTTTCTAAAAAATCTAAAGTTTAACTGTCAAAGTGGCAACATACAGGAGAAAAGTAACACTGGGCATAATCCACAGAAAAAGGGGGCCACCAATCATATAATGCATGATTTTCATTTGGGGCAAATACTTAATAAATAATAAATACAGTAGTAGGAACCCCGTTTAGAGAATTCAAATTGAGATTTTGTTTTGTCTGCCCATGTCTCAATAGCCCAGCTTGTTTCAAAAGTAAGAATCCTCCTGCCTTCCAAGCACTGAGATTGCAAGGTATGTGCTACCATATACAGTTCTCAATTTGAGTTCCTAACAGATTAGGATATGCCTTTTTCTTAACGCAGACTGAACCAAAGGCCACACACATGCTAGACATACACATTACCACTGAGACATCAACACCCCACCAGCTACACCTACTTAAAATTACAGATTGCCACTATAAAGTAGAGAGTGGAAGGCCCAGTCAAAACAGGAAACAAAGGTCTGAAATATTAACAAAAACACAAAGTAAAAAGTTCTTCCTAGCTTGTTTCAAACACACCAACAAAGGCAAAACACCATTAAAACCAACTCAAAGTACAACACAACAGAATAAAAATGAACAGCTCTCTGTGGCTTCATGAATCTTTATCCATGTGTACACCAGGGGAAGGAAGCACTACTCAAGTCACAGTGAAAACATTTGCATGGGCCAGAGATGCCTGATTGATGAAAGCACTGGCTGCTCTTCAAGATGACCAAAGGTTTGATATTCAGCAGGCCCATGGTGGCCCATAACCACCTGTGGCTTCAGTTCCAGGGGCCCTGACACCCTCCTCTGGCCTTCAGAGGCACCAAGCACACATATGGCGGGTGCGCTGACATCCGTGCAGGGAAAGTACCCACCTACATTAACAGTAACAACAAAGGCCAAGTCAAAAGGATCACAGGAGTTTAAAGATTGCCTTGACTACTTAAGGGTGTTTCAGGCCAGCCTACAACAGAGACCCTCTCTAAAAAAACAAAAAACAAAACGAAAAAACCAACTGCCCCCGCACCCCCCATCCCCAAATCAATCAACTAACCAAAAACAATAAAAACTCCCCAAACAAAACATGTCCAACACCCAGGCCATAAACCCTGTGGAATTTCAAATATATTTTAATACCACAAGTCAAATAACCAAATTATGTTATCACAATCAATGATTTATTATACTTAACTCATTAATTTTTATAATGCATTTCATCTTTTAGTTAAGAAGTGATCTATCTAGTAATCTCTCAAAAAACTAACTTGTTCTGTCTGTGGTGCGGAGCATGTAGCCCAGGGTCTTGTAGATGCTAGACAAGTGCTCTACCGCTGAGATACAACCCAGCACCCAAGACATTAGACATAACTGTACCCATCACTGAAGTCACCACTCCTCCCCATTTAGTACCAAGCATATCCACTTTTCAGTAAAGGGGTAAAAGGAAAATAAGGTGTAACACTGGAGTAGTGTGACAATCAAATTCAAAAATCCAGAGCCATTATTCACATTACTGCTTTTGTTACTATTTTGTGGGAGAGAGAAGCCCTTTTGTGACAGTTCAGTCAGGAGCTCAATATACAGACCACAATGGTCTTGAACCTGTGACAATCCTTCCCCATTTGGCACTATGGCACACACCTACATCAACACACAAAACTATAGTCAGAGAAAGTAGCTCAGTGGAAGAGATCTTACCGTCCCCTCCATTCCCCAAAGCAAGAGAACATTCAGGGACTAGGACTCAATTCTAATCACATACACAGCAGCAAAATAAACAGAAAGACCAAAGTGTATCAGTTAAAGGATCAGGAATAAACAACAGGTATTTTGAAATCTTGGAACTGGGAGGCATTTCAAAGAAGGACAAAAAGTTGGAGGACATCAGAGGAAAAGTTAGTAATTCATAACTGTACAACTTTTCTTAACAACAGCAGAGGCCAGGTTCATTAACTCAGTCCCTCCCAGAACTTCAGAGGTGAACACAGGGATGAATACAAATTCAAGCCACTCTTGTGTTATGGGTTACACGAAAGCCTATTCAAAAACAGGCAAAATACAACACATACAAACTTAAAACCTTAACACTACCAAAAAAAAAAAAAAAAAAAAAAAAAAAAAAAAAAGAGCTTGAGTAAAACATTTGCTACACAGCAAGCTTGAAGACCTGAGTTTGAATTCTTGGCACCTACACAAAAAGCCAGGCATGGCTTCAAGTGTATCAGTAACCCCAGGATTACAGTGTGAAGACAAGCAGCCTAGCTGACTGGGAAAGCCTCCAATTCAGTGACGAAATATCAAAGGGTTAAACAGAGTGAAAGAGGAAGGCTCTGACTTCTGCATGTGTTGGCATGGACACCTGCACCCACACACTCACTTGCATGCACCACACACACACAAAATGAAATCGGAAGTTATTGAATCTACTGTCGGAAAAGCAAATTATAAACCCACACCACACATTCTGTACTGCATCTCAGGCACCAAGAAAAACACCTCCATCAATTAAGTACTGAACTCCCTTTGAACATACACCAGCCTCCTGCCTCCACCTTCCAAGTGCATACCACTGTATATGGTTTAGAATACAGGGCCTTGTGCATGGCAGGCAAATATTCTACCAACTGACCTACATCCCTAACTCCCCTGTTTTTCATTTTACTGTATACACATACATGCAGGTGGGTGTGTACATGCTACTACACATGCATAGAGGTGAGAAAACAACTTCTGGAGTTTCCTCCTTCTACCATGAGATCCAAGGACTTTTAATTGTTCAGCTGTCTCACTGGCCTGTTTTTTTTTCCTTCTAAAACAGGAGTCAGTTATGTTACCCAGATCGGACTTGAATTTGTGACCATGGAGAGCTATGATTACGGGAGTGTGTCATCATCATTTGTTGAATGAGTGATTTAATATGTGACTCCTTTAAGAAAGCAAAGTATCAGTACTACTTTCCAGGGGACTGGTTTATAGAGGAAGGGATATCTTCTACATTACTTAAAAAACATCATATATACATGAAACAACAGTAATCAGACTTTCCATGTCTATAACAACAAAACCCTACTTTGTTGTAGAATGACGGAATGAATCCAGGGCTTCAAATATGCTAAAAGGAGTAAGTATCCCACCCGACTCACAACTCCAGCCCCAACTACAGTTCAAACACAACCTATCCCATTTACACCTGAAGACACAGCTCAATGGTACAGCATTTGGCCTTAAACACATACAACATTGGGTTCAATTACCCAGGAAATCATTAAAAGAGAGAATTCATGTCATTTAAGGGATAGGAACTGGATTCGGAAAAACCCAAAAACAAAAACAAAACAAAAAAAACCCCCACCAAAACCAAACCAAAGAAAAAACACACAGCTAGACAGTGGCAAATAGGATCTCCACCCATCCTCACTCTTTTTTTCCTTTTCGGGTTTTTGAGATAGGGTTTCTCTGTGTAGTTTTGGAGCCTGTCCTGGATCTCACTCTGTAAGACCAGGGTGGCATCGAACTCAAAGAGATTCAACTGGCTCTGCCTCCCTAGTGCTGGGATTAAAGGCGTGCACCACCACCGCCCATCAGTCCTTACTATTAAGGCCAGTGTTTTCCTTTTCCAACCAACATATATGGGAATCCAGAGACTAACTTTTTCCAAAAAACTATTCACTTGGGCAATTACACAAAATCATAGTTGACTATTATTCTAACAACCTATTTAGCCTTCTGTGCCACAGAAGATTAAATGTGGAATGACCAGGAAAAATTGTAATCCTGGTCAACACCTGGATCCCAAATAAACTTACACATAATGAAGGGTTCTTTCTGCTAATCAAGAAATATTAAGCATTGGTTATATGGAGCACAAATGTTAATAATGGAAGCCCATTATCTATTTTTTGTTGTTTTGTCTGAGACAGGATTTATTCAAGGAAATTCTCCAACTGACCCCACCTTTTTCTGATGTTCTGGTTTGAGGGACATAAAGAAAATTTACCAAATCCTATCCTGAAAAAGATGTTAAGTATTCAGGAGCAGTTAAACTCTTAGGGTATCTCCTAAAAAATAGGTTGTTGAAATTTCTTATGAATATAATGGATACCATGTCATTTCTACTGTCTTAAACCTTTAAGAATAATTTAGTGGGTGGGCAGTGGTGGCCCAGCCTTTAATCCCAGCACCTGGGAGGCAGAGGCAGGAGGCTCTCTGAGTTGAGATCAGTCTGATCTACAGAGCAAGTTCCAGGACAGCTAGGACTACACAAAGAAACTCTGTTCCCACAAAGCAAAACAAGTGTTTCTCATCCCCCTCCCCCCACTGGTTACCCCTCTAAGAAGTTTTATTAAGACTTTCTGCCCCTGTAACCCCATGAAATCGAAGTAGCACAGATACACTGCATGCTTTGGGTACTGTGCAAACTATCATTTCTATTTTCCCGAGTTAGGGAATCACTAGCCCCAAGTTGGCCTGCAACTTGTGATCCTCCTGCCACCTGTGCTTGTAAACATTTAAGATATGTGACTGGAGAGATGGCTCAGCGATTAGGAGCACTGGCTGCTCTTGCAAAGGACTCAGGTTCAATTCCTAGTAGCTCACAAATGCCTTTAACTCTACTTCCAGAGGATCCAACACCCTTTTCTGGACTTTATAGGCACCAGGCACACCAAGTGGTGCACAGACATACATGCAGGCAGAACACTCATATACATAAAATTAAAAAAAAAAAAACACAAAAACTTGTAGCAACCCACACCTATGAATTAATTTCTGTCTCTTTGGGTCAATGTCTTCCCTGTTGAGAATACACAACAAAAAAACATACGGCAGACCTTTGCTCCATTAACTGCAGAAATCCCACCACGACCAGTAGTATAGTCTACAGCAAGCTTTGTGTTGATTATTCGATTGCAAACTAGCTTTCCCAATAACTTAAAACTTAAGAGGCTACCCAGGGGCTGGAGAGATGGCTCAGCAGTTACGAGCACTGGTTGCTCTTCCAGAGGACCTGGGTTCAAGCCTCAGCACCCACATGTCAGTTCACAGCTGTCTGTAACTCCAGTTCGAGGGGATTCCACACCCTCAAAGACACACATGCAGGCAAAACATCAATGCACATAAAATAAAAATAAATCACAAAAAATTCTTTTAAAAAAGAGGCTACGTAACAAACTGTGTACCTCCTTAGTGACAGTTCAGACATGAAAGATGTAACTCATACACCATCACTTCTTGTACCCTGAAGAGTCCTACCTCCTTTTTCACTGTCATAGTGTGATGCATCAAACTGAGCATCATCATTAGGGAGCTGGACACTGGCTATCACCAGGTGGTTTTGTTCATCAGATGTGTGTGTTCCCAGGACAAGCCGATGAATGCTGAAATCTTTCCCTTCAGGCCTGTAATAACAACAAATCATCACTATTCAAGTTGATAACCCAAGAAATCATAAAGTCAGTGATGTGCATATGACAAAAAACCCAAACAATTCAATTGAGATAGTTAGTGAGAACTAGTCCCTACTTTAAAAAACCCCATGTGCTCAAGTAGACATGCATATGGATGCTGGAGGACAATTAAGAGTCATTCACTCAGCCGAGAGGTGGTGGTACACACCTTTAATCCCAGCACTCAGGAGGAAGAGGCAGGAGGATCTCTGTGATTTCAAGGCTATCCTTAACCTGGTCTACAAAGTGAGTTCCAGGACAGCAGAGAAACTCTGTGTGTGTGTGTGTGTGTGTGTGTGTGTGTGTGTGTGTGTGTGTGTAGGTGGGGAGTCATTCACTCTTAAAATGCCATTTATGGTTGGTTGTGGTGGCACAGGCCTTTAGTTCCTGTACTCTCAGGAGGCAAAGACAGGTGGTTGGTTCTACTTGAGTTCCAGGACAGCCAGGGCTATTATTACAATGGAGAAACTGTCTCAAAAAAACCAAAGTAATAACAAACAAAAAGAAGCTATTCACCTCTGTTAATACAAAGCTCACCGATTAGGTCAGCATGGCTGGCTGTTGAGCCTGAGGGAATCCTTCCTATTTCCCATCTCCCCATCACTGAGACTTCAAGCATATACCACCCTGGTTTTTTGTTTGTCATGTTTTGTTTTTAAACATAGGTGGTGTGGATTGACTGCATGTCCCTGGTGCTTGCAAGGTAAGCACTTTAGTGAATCATTACCAAAGCCCCTATTTCTTTAGAAAAAGTAGGACCAGAAAGATGGTTCAGCACTTAGCAGTGTTTGCTGCTTTTATAGAGGACATGAGTTCAGTTCCCAGCTCCCATGCCAAGTGACCCACAACCACCTGAAATTTAGCTCCAGGAAATCTCAGCACCCACACCCATCCACTTAGGCATGCATGACCCCCAAAAGAAATAAAACAAATGGCAACTTTTGTGGATCTGTTCTCTCCAGGCAACCAGAGTTAAGTTGTCAAGCTTGGCAATAGGCATCTTTACCCAGTGAGTCGACTTGCCCGCCTCTATTCACTACTTATAATGGCCCTCTATTAAGGCTAGAGCACAAATACAGTACTTAATTTTTATTTAACTTGGCCAAAATTTAAAATTACTAAAGGGAAATTTACTTCTCTCCCAGTTTGTTGGAATAAAAAAAGTGAGTTAAGCTGGGCAGTGGTGGTGGTGCACAGCTTTAATCCCAGCATTCTGGAGGCAGAGCCAGCCTGGTCTACAGAGCAAGCTCCAGGACGGCCAGGACGGTTAAACAAACAAACAACCTAAAACTAATGCTAGGCTGGATTTAAACAACCCAATACTATGAAGAATTATTCTAATTTGAAGTGAAAAGTATTTGATATATAGGAAAATTAGACATTGTGGCTGAGATCACACAGCTACTAAGTAACAGACTCAGACTAAAGTCCAACTCTAGTTTTGGAAATGGAAAAGTCAAATGAGAGAAAACTAGAAAGATGATTAAAATCACTGATCAATTTCTTGAATGTCAGCTTAAGGCAGTCTGAATTTTATACTATAAGAAACAAGGAATATGAAGTTTCAAAGAAGAGACATAACTTAATACCATGTGTTCTCCTGGAAGGGTTAATCGAACACTGTAAAGCAGAGCCTTTACAGCCCCAGCACCACTGGGTAATGTCAAGGAATGAAAATTTTCACAATCAATAGAATCAGAAACCTCGGAAGAGAGTGTTACAACACCTCCAGCTGACCGTGTTGTACATTACTACCTGAACCCCCTTTGTCAAGATGGGAAAGATGCCACACAAACAGTGCTGGGTCACAGGGCTCTGCCACTGTGCAGTTTTTATTTTTTTAAAGTGTGTCACAGGTTGGCCTTGAACTCCCCATCTTCTTGCTCTACCTCTTTCAGCTGCGTAGCACCATACATCCTCTCAACACCAGTGGTTTAACCACCACTGACAACAGATAGAAATGACTCCACTCAGCTGCAGCTCCCAACTATTTTTTTTTTTTTTTTGTCGGAGCTGAGGACCGAACCCAGGGCCTTGCACTTGCTAGGCAAGCGCTCTACCACTGAGCTAAATCCCCAATCCCTCTCCCAACTATTTTTGAACCTGGTTACATTTTAAAAAGTTCCAACTCCACCAGGCGGTGGTGGCGCACGCCTTCAATCCCAGCAGTCGGGAGGCAGAGCCAGGCGGATCTCTGTGAGTTCAAGGCCAGCCTGGTCTACAGAGAGAGAGAGCCAGGACAGGTGCCAAAGCTTCACAGAGAAACCCTGTCTCAAGGAAAAAAAAAAAAAAAAATCAAAACCCAAAACCACAACAACAAAAAGTTCCAACTCCAAGCCGGGTGGTGGTGCACGACTTTAATCCCAGCACTCAGGAGGCAGAGGCAGGCGGGTCTCTGTAAATTCGAGGCCAGCCTGGGCTACAGAGTGAGTTCCAGGAAAGGCGCAAAGCTACAGAGAAACCCTGCCTCGAAAAACAAACAAACAAACAAACAACCAAAAAAAAAAGTTTCAACTCCATGGATTTGTACAACACTCTTCAAATAGAGGTCTCCATTTTTCTCTACACTGATGCATAAGTAGCAGCCTCATTCTTCATTTTTTAGTAAAATATACAAGAACTTTCTATTACACAAAAAAGAAGAGATATAGTTCAGAGTTACTGCCTGCTTACCATGCACAAGGTTCAATTCCCAGCACCTCAAAACAACTCTACTCCAATTTTCTACGACTTGTTGAACCAAATCAGTCTCATAACCAGGTTCTATACATATCTTACTCCAAGTTTCAAAAGAATTTAGTACTCCGTTTTGCCAAGTTTACATCAATAGTAATATACACCCACCTTATCTTTGTATTCCCACTCACTCCCTTCTGCAAGCTAGTCTTGGCATTTCAAGGTGACAGGTGGTTCCCTTGGTTAGAACATTTTGTGAATGCAATTTCACTCTATGGCCTAAGGATCAAAGTCTTGCCAGTATGTGCTCTATCACTAAACATGACCCGCCCCCAGCCCTCTTCGGGGACCATTACAGCTCAAATAACTGTCCCTTCAACCAGACAATGTATTTCTTGAAGGCAGGCCCCAAATTTATCTCGCTATTAACCTTGCTATCATCACAAATGACTGAAAATCCAAATGTTTTAGTGAATGAACCAGACATAATACCTTTTGAAATCTGTCACATTTTAACATTACACAGTCAATTACAGTTATAGGACAACTATTCGATTCAATGTTGAAGAAAAACATGTCGTCTCTTGCAGGGTAAATTACAAAATAACCTTCTGTTTTCTACCCTTATTTCTTACTTATTGGTAGTGGAAAATAAACATTACTCATAGGCTCTGATCATATGCCGATTCTGAATGACCGGGAGAGGAAAAACAAAAAACCCCGGAAAACTAATTCAAGCTACGAAATACCAAAGTAATATCCAAGAGATTGGTGTCACCTGGTTACATCTGGAAGCCACTGGGCAGTTAAACTGGGCCACTCCAGGGCATGGGTCATCACCAAATCATAAAGAAAAGGGGTGTTCTTCTTCCATATTTTGTACTCCTCGTTGATCACACGTTCTTCCACCGCGTCGTCAAAGGCAGCTAAAACGTTTTTTAGAACACAGATTAAGTTAGCGAACAGGGACGGGAGGCGAGGAAAAACCTCCTCGAAGCCCCCGGCGCGGCTCCCCGATCCTGACACCGAAATGGAGAGTCGTCTTCACCTCCCAGGGCGCAGGCCCCACGGCCGCCCTCCGCCGCCGAGGGCCGGAAGTCCTCGGGCCACCCCAGCCAGACACTCCGTTACTCGTCCGTCCGGCCCGGTGCTGCCCAGCTCCCTCCCAAGCGCGCCGGCGCGCGCCAGCGAGTCCACAAAACCCCAAAGGAGGTCTGCGCCTCGGGCCTGGAGGTGGGGAGCGGCGTCCCGAGTCCCCGCAGGCAGGGGGACCGCCGGGGAGCGTCGCGCTCGCCCGGGCCCGAGCGCTGGCGTCGCCCCGCATCCGCTCGCGAGGTGCCAGCGCGCCGTTAGGCCGCCCCGCGGCGAGCTCCCTCCTCCAGCCGGCGTTGCTGGGGATTAGGCTCGGCGGAGTCGGGCCTGCTCTCCGTGATTAGGCCGCGTCTACAAGCCGCGACACAGCCCCGCCGGCCCGCGCCTTCCCGAGCCCGCTCGGCGCACTCACCTTCCTTGTCAGCCATGGCGGCAGAAGAGCCGGGAGGGGTTGGGAGGAGGGGGGGAAAAAGATCCCGGGGTCGTGCGTTGCAGGAGGGGCGGGGAAGCGACGGGCGCTCGCTCCGCGCGCGCGGCCTCTATTGTTTCCTGCGGCCCGTGCGTGGGGGGCCGGCTCGCGCGCCTTCGCGCCAACATCGGCCAATGGGAGGGCGCGGTCTGGAGGGGTGGGCGGGGCGGCCGCGGCCGCGGCCAATGCAGACGCGCACAGTCGCTCTTCGCGGGCCGAGGCGCGCGCTCCGCCCCCTCCCCTCCCCCCCTCCCCCATCGCAGGCCGGAGCCGATGTCCACCGATTGCGCGCGCGCACCGCCTGCTGGGACGAGGCCCGTGCGGGTCACGTGACGCGTTCAGCCTTCACACGCTCGTGCGCAGCCATTTTCTTGGGGGGCCGTTATGCCAACGACTCCCTTAGGGTCGGGAAAGACATCTCAAGTGTTTCCGGGTCTGGTTCGTAACTCGGAGGGGAAAATGCATCACCGTGTAGACTTACAGGTCCCTAGCTCAAGGCGTCATCTAACTTACTCCCTTAGTCTTTAGAAAGAAAGAACGAGTAGTAATAAGTGCAGAAAACAGAGCTACTGCTGCTCCCGATATTTAAGACATGCTATGGAAGCGGCCGACTAGGATGGAGGACGCAGGCGGTAAAATCCTTCCGCGAGCTGCGAGAATAGAGTCCTGGTCCTTTTAGACTGCCAAGGGGTGGGGTGTAGGGCGGAAGTTATGGCGCAGGGCCGAAGTCTAGCTGCCGAAGGGCGGAAGTAGAATCCCGAAGTCTGCAATCATGGCTCAAGAAGAGGAAGATGTTAGAGATTACAATTTGACGGAGGAACAGAAGGCGATCAAGGACAAGTATCCTCCAGTCAATCGGAAGTATGAATGTGAGTAGGTGGCTCACATCTCTTGCATATGGGCAACCTCAGCGGCTTACCTGCAGCTTCCTGCCTCGTCCATCGCCTTGCCCCACAGGTGCCCCTGGTATAAACTCAGTGTGCCCCGCATTTGTACCTAATTTAGGGGGAAGGTGAAGAAAAAGATCGCTTTACTCGAGAATGAAGAAACTTGAGGCTCTGCCTCCCCTTATAGTCTCCTAAAGGTCCACGTGTGCCTAAATCACGTTTATCTTCTCTGGAGATACAGTTCAGTGGTATGGCGTTTGCCCAACATTTATCTTTATAAATTATACTAGCGCTCTAGTTGTGTTTTCAAAGTTTCGCCCTTGAGTTTCTCCCAGTAGTAGAATAATGTGACCATGTTAGAGGACTGGGAAAATAATTGAGAGATGTGTTGTGTGTCTCTGTCTCCACACCCCAAGGTTGGATTTTATATTATGTCCTTCAACTTTATTTGAAATAAAAAGGCCACTCTAAATTTTGACAATATAGTTATTCATAAAAATGTATTTTAGTTTTTTTTCTTTTTTAGTTAAAGCCCTTGTGTCAGCCCGCCACACCTTTAATTACAGCACTCTGGAGGCAGAGGCAGTAAGATCTCTATGAATTTGAGGCCAGCCTGGTCTACACAGTTCCAGGACAGCCAGGGCTACATAGTAAAACCGTCTCAGAAACAAAAAAGACTCTTGTGTCTTTAATGGATGTGCTAGAGCAAGGCTCTACCATCAAGCTACAGCTTCAGTTCTAGAGTAATCTTTGAACATAAAGTTCCTGAGATGAAAGAATTGGAGAACCACCCCGTATAGCAATGCCATCTTTTTAAATTTTTTTAAAGAATTGAGTATAATTTACATAAACAGGGGTAAAGCGTTAAGTACTTTTCTTCTTTTGTGACAGGGTTTCACTCTAACCAAACTTAGAATGATCCTCCTGTCTCAGCTTCCCTGGTGCTGGAATCACAGACTTGAGCTACCACACCTGGCCCCGATTATTACGGCTGCTAAACAGATATACCTGTGTAAGCAGCCCTAGTTTTGATCTAGATCAGTCCTGTCATCTTAGAAAGTTCCCTCAGTTTCTTTCCAGCCTCTTATCCATTTTCTCTTGTATTTGCTATGCCCAGAGTGTGTGTACTTGTCTGTGTCAGAGGTTCATATGAGTGAACTCATGCTCCCAGTTCTTTTCTATTTGATGGGGGCTTCTTCACCCCATCAAAGATAACACAGGCAAACACAAATTGGAGTGCAGTCACTCCTGATGGTGAAAACTGAGATTCATTCCAGTTCACATAGAGATTGTTTTACAGGAGAAAGAGGAGGCAGGGCAAGGGCTCCTAAAGTCAGAGAAGTTACAAAGTACAGAAGATGAGTCATAATTGCTGTGGAAGCAACAAGGCCAAGGCTAGCTATGTCTGTTCCCTGGCAGTTTTGGATGTTTGAGTTCTAGCCTCCCACAGACTTGAGACAAGAGGCCCCTGGCTGTGCGAATGATAACATTTTCAAAAAATTAGATCCTTGAGAAAGAGTCTTTAGAGCTCGAAAGGATACATATTCACAATTTTAAGGCTTCTTTGGTACTTGCTGTAAAGTAGGGAGATTAGTGGCCTTTTATCAACTGTTGGCTGGAACAAAGAGGGAATTAATTCTCCAGTCTTTATCAGGCTTTTCTCAGGCAAGCATTGTTCCTAAGACTTTTGCTCTATCTTGGGATGTGGCCTTATGCTACTAGAAGCCATGCTAGAGTTTGGTCACATGCAAGTGTTCTGATAAAGCTGATATATACTATGAGTTCTGCAGTTCCCATCAATATTTGGAGATTTGTGTTAATGCTTATTTATTTCATTTGTTGTATCAGAGATTGAATTCAGAATAATTCTCTACCCTTCTATTGACCTCCGTCCCTAACTCCCTTCCTTTTAAAATTAATTTCACTGGGGTCTGTGGTCTTTGGAAACATGACGTTCTATGTACCTTTATGCTTGAGCTCAATACATATACCAGACTGGCCTCAAACTGGTGCTCTTCCTGCCTAAGCCTCCAGAAAACCTCAGCTGTAGTTCTAACAACATTGTAGTCTAAAATCTGTCATACGTTCTCTGTGGATTTCAGGTTCTCTCTTCACCCTTTCCTTCCTTTGCTTTGTTTTCTGTTCACTCTCAGTATGAAATGTAGACCAGTGCACATGTTAGGCGAGCGCTCTACCACTGAGCCACATCCCCAGCCCTCAGGCTTCTTTTGTAAGTCAAGGTATTCTATTAAATTACCTCCGAGAATTCCTGCTAGTGGGCAGAATTGCTGGGTGCAGTGGCACACGTCCTTAATCCCAGCACTCGGGAAATGGGCAAGAGAATCTGTGCCAACCTGGTCTACTAGTGAATTCCAGGCCAGCCAGGATTATATATTAGACCTTGTCTCAAAGCCAAACAAGTGGAAAGAATGGATGAAAACCACAGGATAGGTAAAGAACGGACTGAAGAGGAGGAGGTGACAGTCTCCGTGGAGGCAGCGGTGAGCTGTTGCCGTCCAGTCTTTACTGTGGGAAAGCAGGGGACACTCATTGAACATCTAGTGGAGTTGGCCTTCCTGTTCAGGATTAGATTAGCTAGTCAGGAAAAGTAACTGATAGCAAGAAATAGTTATTGAGAGACCAAAGTCTAAGATACCTAACACACAGGAGGTCTTGCTGTGTCACCCAGGGTAGCCTCCAACTGGGCTCAAATGATTTTCCACCTTCAGGCTCAGAGTAGCTGGTACTGCAGGAACCCATTGCTGCACCCAATTGAGATGTTTTAGGATACCTAGAAACGTGGTGGTGGCGTGCTTATAATCCTAGCATTCCAGATGGAGGTTGAGGCAGAAGGATCAGACCAGCCTGAACTGCATTGGGAGACCTTGTGTCTAAAACCAAAGCAAAATGAAACAAAACACCTAGAAGACTCCAGAATTTATCATTCATTTAAATATGAACCGAGCGGGTAGGTTGTTTTGTTTATAAAATAGTACTAAAAAAGAGTTAATGTTGTTGGCAACTACATAGCAAAAGGTCTAACTGCCTCATGGTTTCCTACTTTTTAAAATGTTTTTCTCAGCTGGGTGCTGGTGGTGTAAGCCTTTAATCCCAGCACTCAGGAGGCAGAGGTAGGCGGATTTCTGTGAGTTCAAGGCCAGCCTGGTCTACAGAGTGAGTTCAAGAACAGCCAGGGCTATACACAGAAACCCTGTCTGGAAAAAAAATTCTTTTCTCTAATTTTTTGAAGATTTGTTTATTTTTCTTATGTATGAGTGTTTTGAGGGATGTGTTTATGAACACCACATGCGTGCCTAGTACCCACGAAGGCACTGGATCCCCTGGAACTGGAGTTACAAGTGATTGTGAGCCACCATTGGATGCTGTAAATCCATATTCTCTGCAAGACCAGCCAGTGCTCCTAGCTGAGGAGCCGTCCCTTCAGCACCATCTTTCTGCTTGCTCTACTGCACCTCCTCTATGTGGTGTGACAGTGTATGTGTGCATGTTCATGGGTGTGTGCACATGTGCACCAGTCAGGGCCACTTGGGTGTCAGTCCTTACTTTTGTGCCTTCTTTGAGACAGGCTCTCTTGGCCACTCTCAGGCTAGCGGCCCAGGAATCTCTAGATCAGTGGTTCTCAACCTTCCTAACGCTGCAACCCTTTAATACAGATTTCATGTTGTGGGGACCTCCAAGCATAACATTATTTTCATTGTTACCTCATAACTGTAATTTTGCTACTGTTATGAATTGTAATGTAAATATGTGTGTTAGGTGAGCCCTTGAAGAGGTCACGACCCACAGGTTGAGAACAACCAATCTAGGGATTATGGTTTTCTCTTCCTGTTTCCAGTAAGCATCCTAGGATAATAGATGCTTGTGCTGCTGTGTGCAACTTTAACAGGGGTCCTGGAGATCAGAATTCTTGTCATACTGCCTTGCACAGCATGTGCTTTTACCTACTGAGCCATCTCTCCACAATACGCTTTATTTCTTACCTCTGTGTGTGTGAAAAATCTGAGAGAAGGATGAATGTGTATGTGTGCCACAGTGTAAGTATGGAGGTCAAAGGACAATTTCCAGGAGGCAGTTTTCTCCTTCCACTAGGTGGTCCAGTCCAGTCCAGTGCCGTTAGCCACTGAACCATCCCTTGCCTTTTCTTTTTCTTTTCTTTTTTGTTTTCATGATGGGGTGTTACTGCATACCCAGGTTGTCCGGGATTCAGTAGCCTGGGCTGGGCTGGAACTTGTGATCCTGCCTTGGCCACTTACGTCCTAGGATTACAAGTGTGAGCCTAGTGTCCCGCCAGGGTGACGCTCTGAATGAGCAGCAGTGAACTAGAGGTCTTTCTACTCCTGCTTCTGCCTGCTGTCGTCAATACCCTGGAGTTATTTTTGTATGATTTGAGAGTCAAGTTCAGTGCCTTACACATATTTTTCCCTTTCTCCCTCAGATTTGGATCATACAGCTGATGTCCAGTAAGTACAGCAAGAATTATTCCTGGAAACTATGTGATGAGTGTTTTAATTTTTTAAAATTTATTTAGTATGTATACAGTGTTCTGCCTGCATGTACACCTGCATGGCAGAAGAGGGCACCAGATCTCATTACAGATGCTTGTGAGCCACCATGTGGTTGTTGGGAATTGAACTCAGAAACTCTAGAAGAGCAGCCACTGCTCTTAACCTCTAAGCCATCTCTCCAGCCCAGAATGTTTTGATTTTTTTAATAAAAATTTTTAACTACATTTAATTTTTTTCTACATTTAATTTTTTAAGATTTATTTTATTGCTGGGCAGTAGTGGCACACACCTTTAATCCCAGCACTTGGAAGGCAGAGGCAGGTGAATCTCTGACTTCAAGGCCAGCCTGATCTACAGAGTGAGTTCCAGGACAGCCAAAGCTACACTAGAAACCCTGTCTCAGGGGGGAAAAAAAAAAGGATTTTTTTATTATCTTATGTGGATGGATATTTGTCTGAAAGTGTATTATGTGCACAGTGTGTGTTCCTGCAGCCTGTGGAGGTCAGAAGAGGTGGTCAGATGAGACGAGTTAGAGATGGTTGTGAGCACCATGTGGGTGCTGGGACTAGAACCTGGGTCCTCTGCAAGAGCAAATGCTCTTTACCACTAGGCCACCTCTCAACAAAAAAAAAAACCAAAAAAATACATGTCTAATCTGTCTTTTCTTTCTGAAGATAGGGTCTCACTGTGTAGCCATTGCTGGCCTGGAATTTGTTACATAGATATGTAGATCAGGCTGGCCTCAGACTCCTAGAGATCTACCTTCTTCTGCCTCCTGAGTGTTGGGATTAAAGGTGTTCCCCCATTGTGTAATTACACTTTTATTTATTTTATGGTGTGTGTTTGCGTGTGTCAGAGGACAAATGGGAGGAGTCTGTTCTTCCCTGCCACCACAGTGTCGGGCTGGGTGACAAGCACCCTTACCCGCTGAGCCAACTTCCGGGCCCAAGTGTATTTCTTTCGCCTTTTATTTCATTTTGTTCTAAATGTAAAATGATGGTCTGAAAACATCCAATTCGGGTTCCTTTAAAGTAGACATTTAGTTTTATATTTATCAAACTGATTTTCTTTTGACTTTGCTGTGGAATTTTCTCTCTTGTAAGTGGATTATATTGTTACAAACATTGTGACCCTTTTATTTGTCTTCATTTTAACTTTTTTTTAGGTTACATGCATGGGGAGATACTCTGGAGGAAGCATTTGAACAGTGTGCCATGGCCATGTTTGGTTACATGACAGATACTGGGACTGTGGAACCCCTCCAAACAGTGGAAGTAGAAACCCAAGGTAACTGATATTCTCAAGGAACAAATATTCTATGGGTATACAGTGTTCTGGATGATCTGAATTTAGAGTCGCAGTAAGAACAACAGGATGGATTATGAATCTCTAAATGAGCTGACGAACTTCATTGTACTTGAACGAAGCTCTTAGAGGCCAGAGTCACTAACCGTCATCCTGTGATGTCCCTTTGACCCTGTGTAGGAGATGACTTGCAGTCTCTGCTGTTTCACTTTTTGGATGAGTGGCTTTACAAGTTCAGTGCTGATGAATACTTCATACCCCGGGTAAGCACAGAGTTCTCTTTGTTTGCTGAGCAAGTAGGCTCTTTGTTCATATTGTAAAGTTGAACAAATAATTGAAGATAAAGTATCTGATCAAAAAACCAGTCCATATAAATATGTGAGGTAATGTTGATTTGTGTAAGTTACAGTGTTATTTGTGTAAGTTATATCTTTTTTTAAGATGTTTTGTTTATTTTTAGTTTATGTATACATTTGTTTAGCCTGCATGTATATCTGTGTGCCACATGCATGGAGTGCCATTGGACGCCATAAGAGGGCATCATATGCCTTGGTACCATAGTTATAAATAGTTGTGAGCTACCTTATAGGTACTGAGACTCAAACCTGGGTCCTTTGTAAGAGCAGCCAGTACTCTTAATTGCTGAGCAATCTCTAGCTCCATGTAGGTCCTTATTGATTAACCTGTTTGCCTAGGTATATTCATTTTTTTACTTAGCTCTCTGAGCACATAGTATTTGATATCAGAATTGTATAAGTGTATCTACTAAGGGTTGGAGAAAATGTCTTCTTAGCCAGCATGGGGGAATATACCATTCATTATAGCACTCAGGAGGCAGAGGCATGAGGAACTCTGTGAGTTCCAGGCCAGCCTAGTCTGCGTAGCCAGTTCTAGGTCAGTTGGGGCTCATATTGAGCCTCTGAGTCAAAAAAAAAAAAGGAAAGAAAAAGAATGTGCCTGATGTGCAAGTTTAAGTTTGAGCTGTGTTTATAGGCACATGTTCCAACTGTTACCCTTCAAGTTTAATGGCTCTGTCACTTTGGCCTAAGTTCAACAATTGATGATTTTACATTTTTTGGTTTTTTTGAGACAGGATTTTTTAAGTTATAATCCTGGATATCCTGGAACTCACTTTGTAGACAAGGCTGGCCTTAAACTCAGAGATCTGCCTGTCTCCCAAGTGCTGGATTAAGGGCTTATGCTGATTTTAGATGTTTTTGTTTGAGATAGGGTTTCATTGTCTAACAGCCCTAGCAGTCCTGGAACTCACTTTGTAGACCAGGCTGGCCTCAAATTCATGGAGATCTGCCTGCCTCTGCCTCCCTAGTACTGGGATTAAAAACATGAGCCACAGGCCGGGCAGTGGTGGCGCACGCCTTTAATCCCAGCACTTGGGAGGCAGATGCAGGCGAATCTCTGTGAGTTCGAGGCCAGACTGGTCTACAGAGCGAGTTCCAGGAAAGGCACAAAGCTATACAGAGAAACCCTGTCTCGAAAAACCTAAATAAATAAATAAATAAAAATAAAAACATGAACCACCACACCCGGTGATTTTAGATTTCTTAATGGGGGAAAAAAAAGGAAAAGCCAAATGGAAATTGCTTGCTGTCGTCAACCTCTGGGGCACTTCTCCAGGTCTGACACATAGCCCTCTGTTTGCAGAAGTCTGGAGTCTCTCCTTTATCACTCCATGACACATATTCCACTGAGTCATCTCCTACAAAGTTGAAGAGGATCTTGCTGTTACAGATGGGCTGACAGTGATTAGAACTATGTATCTCCTCCTTTCTGGAGATGTTCTCTTAACTTTCTTTGTTGATGCTGACACTTAAGGTTGCAGGGCCTTGCACATGCAGATACTGTATCCACTACAGCTGTTCCTGCAGCAGCCCCTGACTCATTTACCTCCTGAGATGAGGCAGGGTTTCATCTAGCTAACTGGCTTCAAATTCACTTTGTGGTGAAGCGTGGCCTTGAGCTCCTGATCTTCTGTTTCTCTGTCTCCTGAGTGCTGGCAGCACACCTGGCTCTGGTTTAGAATGCCTATTTCTCCAGGATTCCTCCCTTGAATAAATAAAAAAAAACTTATCCTTGTGTTTTATTTTGACATTTTCATTTTATTTGCTTTAGAGAAATATGGTAGCGCTTTCTAGGAAATGTGATAAGCTAGAAGTGTTTTAGTAAATGGCCCTTTGTGAAATTGGGGGTTTGTTTGTTTGTTTTGTTTTTGAGACAGGGTTTCTCCATGTAGTTTTGGTGCCTGTCCTAGAACTCACTCTGTAGCCCAGGCTGGCCTTGAACTCACAGAGATCCGCCTAGCTCTGCCTCCCAAATGCTGGGATAAAGGCGTGCGCCACAACCACCCAGCTGAATTTGATTTCTTTTTGAGGCAGGGTCTTACTCTATCCCAAGTGGCCCTGGCCTCAGGCCCCTCGCCTGAGTTCAAGTATTGGGTTATGAGCATTTGCTGATGTACTTAGCTGAACTCTTCTTTTTTTTAAGTAATAATTTTCTGGGCTGGGGTTGTAGCTCAGTTGGAAGAATGCTTATTTAGCATTCCCAAAGCCCTGGTTTCAATCTCCTGCTCTCCAAAAAAGCGACCATGGTGACACGTTTGTGATCCCACCACTGCGGCGATGGAGGCAGGGGGGACTGGAATGCATGGTTATCCTTGACTATATTTTGAGGCTCACATGAGTAAATGTAAGCCCTTATCTAAAAAATATTTTAAAGTAGTTAATTAACTAATTAACAAGTTAATAATTAAATTAAAATGTTAAATTTTTTTCCTCTTTAGGAAGTGAAAGTACTCAATATTGATCAAAAAAATTTCAAGTTACGGTCAATTGGGTAAGTTTTGAAACTAGTTAAGTAGCAAGTCATGAAAGATGTTAAAATACATTCTCCATTGATACCAGTGGGCAAAGCAACAAATATAAATGGTGAGTTAGGAGAACTGCACTTGGCTAGACCTTGCAGGTTGAGCTGAGGGAGACACCTAGGAGTATGAGGTCACCTGAGCTTTACAGACTTGGGAACTTGTGGAAATAATATTCTTTCTGATGATAGAGTGTGAGTCCCAATTTCAAAATTTGATTTTATATGTTTGGGTATTTGCCTGCATGTATGTGCCTAGTGCCCGCAGAAGCCAGAAGAGGGTGTCAGATCTCCTGTAACTAGAATTACAGACAGTTGTGAGCTCTATGAGCACTGGGAATTGAACCCGGGTCCTCTGGAAGAGCAGCCAGTGCTGTTAACCACTGAGCCGTTTCTCCAGCGCTCAATTATTTTTATGGTTAAAAAAAAAAGGTGGCAGTGGCGCACACCTTTAATCCCAGCACTTGGGAGGCAGAGGCACGCGGGTCTCTGTGAGTTCAGGGCCAGCCTGGGCTACAGAGTGAGATCCAGGACAGGAACCAAAACTGCAAAGAGAAACCCTGTCTCGAAAAATGGGGGGAAAAAAGGTGTACTTATAATTAGCAGCGGGCCTCAGTTTAGATGATCCTAGCAATTGTTTTTGGTTTTTCAAGATAGGGTTTTCTGTGTAGCCCTGGCTGTCCTGGAACTCACTCCATAGATCAGGCTGCCCTTAAACTCAGGGATCCGCCTGCCTCTGTATCCCAGGGCTGAGATTAAACATATACCACCATGCTTAGCTTGATCTGTATTTTGTTAGTAACATCTAAAGTGACATGATCTAGAGCCTGTGGATCTTGTACTTTGTTCTCTGGTAGAACTGTGTGGCTTACTCCCCTGATCCTGCCATCTCTTTCTGCTTCTCCAGTTTGGACCACGTTTATAAGGCTTACTTTAAAATGGAGCGAATAAAATAACAAATAGAAAATTGTAGGAATAATAATCATGTTTTTATTTATCTTCTCAAGGTGGGGAGAAGAATTTTCATTGTCCAAGCACCCTCAGGTATGTATGTTCAGAAGTCTAGCCATTGAAAGCAATTCGTCCTTTCTTACATAAAATCTGTGTATGTCAAAGTAGACTTCAGTTTTAATTAGTGCGAAGTGGCAGTTTGCCCAGGTGTCTCTTACCAGATGCATATATTCAAACACTGATTTCACGCATCTGATTGGTCAGTTAGGAGTCCGATTGGGCTCCAGGATCAAGTGTGTTACAGATTGTGAGGGAATTCTATTTTATCTTATTTTATTTTTGAAGATTTATTTATTTACTATGTATATAGTATTCTGCCTACATGTGTCCTTGCAGGCCAGAAGAGGGCACCAGATCTCATTACAGGTGGTTGTGAGCTGCAATGTGGGTGCTGGGAATTGAACTCAGGACCTCTGGAAGAGTAGTCAGTGCTCTTAACTGCTGAGCCATCTCTCCAGCCCCCTAGAGATTCTTTATGGAGTTGGAAGGAACTTAGAGGACATCTAGTCCTTTTGTTCTAAACTGGGACGGTGTGGGGTACTATCATGTTTCAGAATCCTGGGAAAGCTCTGATCTGTGTCATTCTCTGTCACTCCAGCCAGACCTGCAAAGAGAATAGGCAAGTGCTCCAGCTGCAGTCGGGTGTAGGGAGGAGGTAGGGACAGGAAGAGCCCTGGGCTAGAGTAGAGGCTGCAGTCGGGTGTAGGGAGGAGGTAGGGACAGGAAGAGCCCTGGGCTAGAGTAGAGGCTGCAGTCGGGTGTAGGGAGGAGGTAGGGACAGGAAGAGCCCTAGAGTAGAGGCTGCAGTCAGGGTGTAGGGAGGAGGTAGGGACAGGAAGAGCCCTGGGCTAGAGTAGAGGCTGTAGTCAGGGTGTAGGGAGGAGGTAGGGACAGGAAGAGCCCTGGGCTAGCGGAGAAAAACAGCCCGTGTCCAGCCAGTCAGAAGGCCTCCCTGAGCAGCCCAGCGGGCATTAGCACCAGTTCCTCCAGGACTGACTCACGGCCCCTTCTGTCTGCTGACTGCCTCTCGCTGTGTCACACCAGCTTAGGCCTCGGCACTAACTGGAGAGCCACCAGTTTCTTGTTTCAGAATTACAGTTTGACTTTCTGCCAGAAACTTCCTGCTAGAGTTAGAGTCTAAATCCAGTTTCTTTCTTTCTTTTTTCCTTGGACGCCAACATTAGGGAACAGAAGTCAAAGCGATAACATATTCGGCAATGCAAGTCTACAGTGAGGAGAAGCCAGAGGTGTTTGTGATCATCGACATTTAAGATGCCAAGAAAAAAGAGACTCTTACGAAGAACTCATTGGTTTTCTTCCTTTTGAGAAGATGCAATGATTTGTTTTCTATAGTGTCTTTGCTAAATAGAAATACAGAACTGGGAATTCAAAGTGTGACTTCAGAAGTGGAAAACCAGTGTGGAGTTTTGGTCTATGAGTCTAGATAATGAGGAACAGTCTTGTAGTGGATCATTGCAGCAGGTGCCTTACACCTTCCAGTGGAATGCGAGCACTCCAGCGTGGTCTCAGGGGAATGCCCATTGGTATAGGAGCCGCTGGGAATGATTCCAACTTCAAACAAAGTGATTTGAGCCGGGTATGATAGACGTTATATGCCTGTGATCACCACACTCAGGAACCTGAGTTTGAGACCAGCTTTGACTATAGAATGAGTTTGAAGCTACCCTGGGCGACGTTAACATGTCCCTGTCTCAAAAAAGAAAAGTGTAGGGCAAGGAGAACATGTACATTGAGGTTATGTTTTTAGGTTGCTAAGAGACAGGGCCATCCTCTGTTCCAGTTGGTTCTTTGAGTAGAACCCTCAAAAAGACTTCTTACCTCAGCTGGGGAGGGCACTTCTTAGAAGCATCCTGATTTTCTTTCCTTTTTTTTTTTTTTCCCCCCTGAGACAGGGTTTTTCTGTGTATCTCTGGCTGCCCTGGAACTCACTCTATAGACCAGGCTGGCCTCAAACTCAGAGATCTGCCTGCCTCTGCCTCCTGAGTGCTGGGATTAAAGGAGTGGGCCGCCACCACCACCTGGTTCTCTCTCTCTTTTTTTTTTTTTTTTTTTTTTTTGGTTTTTCGAGACAGGGTTTCTCTGTGTAGCTTTGCGCCTTTCCTGGAACTCACTTGGTAGCCCAGGCTGGCCTCGAACTCACAGAAATCTGCCTGGCTCTGCCTCCCGAATGCTGGGATTAAAGGCGTGCACCACCACCGCCCGGCGGTTCTCTCTTCTTTTTAAACAGTGATGATACTTCATATTTTGTTAGAAGAAATATCTGATATGTAAGAAATATCTGAAGGGTCCTACATATAGACCCTTCAGACATACAATTTTATTTTATTATTTATTTTTCACAGTGTTGAGGATTAAGCCCCATCATAGTAGCTACGTGCTCTACCACTGAGTTTATAGTTCAATCATGAGGTGAAATTTTGTTTATTATTTATTGATTTTTCCAGACAGGGTTTCTTTATGTAGCCCTAGCTATCCTAGAACTCACTCTGTAGACCAGACTGATCTAGAACTAAGAGATCCACCTGCTTCTGCTTCCTAATTGCTGGGATTAAAGGTGTGTACCACCACTACCCAGTTTTCTGGTTTTTTTTTTTTTTTTTTTTTTTTTTTTTTTTTTGAGACCGGTCTCATTATGTAGACCAGGTTAGCCTTGAATACATAATGCCTTCCTCTGCTTTCTGAGGACTGGGATTAAAACTGTGCCCCAACACATTTTAATGTTATTAAAGCCAGTCTATGCATCCAGTTAGAGAAGAAAAGCTTTTTTTTTTTTTTTTTTTTTTAAAAAAACAGCTCAGGCTTGATAGCGCATACCTTTAATCCCAGCAGAGGATCTCTGGGAATTTGAGGCTAACCTGGTCTACATAATGAGTTCTAGGATAGTCAGTGCTATAGAGAGACCCTGTCTTAAAAAAAACCAAACCAGAAAATGCTTTGGGTTTGATTTGCAGCTTTAATTTCTATTGAGGGATTCTCTGGGATTGAAATATGCAAAGCTAGCTATTCACAAGGCTGGGTGGTGCCAGATTTCATTACAGTCTCGGAATGCTGCGTTCTCTCAGTCTTATCTAACACAGATAAGTAGTGTTGATGAAGATGAGGCCAAGAGCTTCGGTCTGAAAAGCAGCTCCAAAACTGACTGTAACAGGATGACCGAGGGTATTGCTTCTTAACTAACCGTTGCCTTACTCAGGCACATTGGTCAGCTTCAGGTGGAGCTGTCTGTCAAAAGGATGCAGAGGAGAGCTGGAGAGATGCCTCAGCGGTTGAGAGTGCTTGCTGTTCTAGAGCACGCAGCAGCCTGTCACTCCAGCTCCCAGAGATCCAACACACTCTTGCGGCCTCCACAAGCGTCCAGGTGCTAAAGTAATAATTAAAACAAGATTGAAAGCCAGGCAGTGGGGGCACTAGGGAGGCAGAGGCCAGACGGATATCTGAGTTTGAGGCCAGCCTGGTCTACAGAGCAAGTTCCAGGACAGCCACAGCTACAAAGAAACCCTGTCTTGAAAAACCAAAATTAATTAATTAAAAAATTAAAAGCAGCTGGGTGGTGGTGGCGCACGCCTTTAATCCCAGCACTCGGGAGGCAGAGCCAGGCGGATCTCTGTGAGTTCAAGACCAGCCTGGGCTACAAGAGTAAGTTCCAGGAAAGGTGCAAAGCTACATAGAGAAACCCTGTCTCTCGAAACACCCCCCCCAAAAAAATCAAGTAAATAAAAATTTTAAAAATAAATAAATAAAGATTAAAAGCAAAAGAAAAATTCCATAGTATGCAGAACTAGTTAACCTTTATTATGGCAGACTGCCAGTCTTAGGTCTGATTTTGCTAAGTTGAACACTCTTACTAAACTGATCTCAAGTCAGTGTATAGGCAAGCCCTGCCTCAGGGTTTTTTTGTTTTTTTAATGGGTCCCTTCGCTTAACATCTATTGAGAATCAATTGTGAAAATAATACCATAAATGGAATACCATGAAAGCAGAAGCAAATTCAGAGTAAAGAGCAGTTGAGAGGTTGTTTCCATACTGCGTCAGGGGCTGGTGAAGGTTCACTGGGCAGAGGCTCCAGGCACCAGCCTGACTATTGGAGTTCAGTCTCCACAGCAGGTAACAGAAGAGAGACAGCTCCCATTGATTGTCCTCTGACTTCCACGTGTGTCCCATGGTGCTCATGTACCACCCCCACCCCCACCACCATCACCACCTCCACCACCACCCACCACCCCCACCCCACCACCACCCCCACCACCCCACCACCTCCACCACCACCATCACCATCACCACCTCCACCACCACCATCACCACCACCATCACCATCACCACACCCACCACCATCACCACACCCACCACCATCACCACCTCCACCACCACCATCACCACCTCCACCACCATCACCACCTCCACCACCACCGCCACCGCCACCACTACCCCAAGCATACAGTACAATAAATGTTAAAAAAAAAAAAAAAAAAAATCAGGGCTGGAGAAATGAAACCGGCTCAGAGGTTAAGAGCACTTGTGTTTTTCCAGAGGACCTGAGTTCAGATCCCAGCATCCATGTTGCCTGGCTTACAAACATGTAATTCCAGCTTCAGTAGATTTGATGTCCTCTTCTGGTCTCTCTTTTTTTTTTTTTTTTTTGGTTTTTCGAGACAGGGTTTCTCTGTGTAGCTGTGCGCCTTTCCTAGAACTCACTTGGTAGCCCAGGCTGGCCTCGACTCACAAAGATCCACCTGCCTCTGCCTCCTGAGTGCTGGGATTAAAGGCGTGAGCCACTACCACCCGGCCTCTTCTGGTCTCTTGGCACCCTTATACACCTATGTAAAGAATTTTTTAATTTTTTTTTTTTTTGAGACAGTCTCCATGTGGCCCTGGCTGTCCTGGAACTCAAGCGATCCACCTGTCTCTGCCTCCCAAGTGCAGGGGTTAAAGGCATGCACCATCACCAGCAGCTTTTTGGGTTTTTTTGTTTGTTTGTTTACAATTTCTTTAACTTTAAAAAAATCCTAAAACCATGCCAGGCTAGCACGATGAGCATTTCATAACTCCAGCACTCAAGAGACTGAGACAGGAGGATTATGAGTTTGAGGCCAATTTGGGCTTTAAAACAAGACCCTGTTTCAAACAAGTCAGGTCACATACAGACTTGCAGCACACCTGACCAGGCTAGCATTTTTGATGCAGTGGCAATGAAAGGTGTTTTATTTGCTCATTTTTGTTCAGTTATCATAATGGTCTTGCTGGCTGGCACCACAGCTATCTCCAAGTTTCACATAGTATCTTAGCTCAGGGACAGATTGTCCGTCACTTGTAGAGCTCATCCATTTCATGGGGCTGGAACGTTATCTTCTCATGAAATGCCCCCACATTGCCTTATCCTTTTTTTATCTCCACATTTTCTCTCACCCAGAAATACATCACTTGTCTTCTGTTCTCAGCCTCCTTGCCGGGCTACCTTTCCTAATTTTATAAAGCAGGGATAGCAGACATTGTCCAGAGAACCCAGTGGGCAGGGGGTGTAACAGGGTTGAACAGAGGGTTCATACTGGTCATGAAGCCGGCATCTCCGCCATAACCTTGAGGAAGGGAGTGCAAGCCAAGCATTGCATTTTTCATGGCATCCCACCACGGCCCGGCTGAAGGTCACTTTTTTGAGCAGATCTCAAGAGTAAGAATCTGGAGCTGGGTGGTGGTGGCTCACGCCTTTAATCCCAGCACTTGGGAGGCAGAGCCAGGCAGATCTCCGTGAGTTCGAGGCCAGCCTGGTCTACAGAGCGAGTTCCAGGAAAGGCACAAAGCTACACCGAGAAACCCTGTCTCGAAAAAAACAAAACAAAACAAAAAAAAAAAGAGTAAGAATCTGAAGTCACTAGCTGGATGGTGGCACACACCTTTAATCCCAGCACTTGGAGGCAGAGGCAGGCGGATCTCTGTGAGTTCGAGGCCAGCCTGGGCTACAGAGCAAGTTCCAGGACAGCTAGGGCTATACAGAGAAACCCTGTCTCAACCTCCCCAAAAAATCCAAAAGTCAGCCTCAATTCCTAGTTCTTCTGACCCTGGACTTACTAAATCTGTATTATCTACATTAATCTGAGCTAGTCATAGTTTTATTTCACCCATTTGGAGACAGTGTCTCATGCTGTCACCTAGGTTGGTCTTTAGCCTTTGGAGAATGACACCCAGCCTTAGCACACACCACCATTCCTGTTAGTAATGGTTTTTAAATAAATCAACGAGCTGAGAAAGACAAGGTATTTGTTACTGCACCTTGCATGTGTTGTGGGAGTCTGTTCTCCATACCACCTGAGTCCTAGGGATACAACTCAGGTCTTCAGGCTTGAAGGCAGGTGCCTTGACTCACTAAACCATCTCTCAGCCCTTAGGTGTTTTTTTTATAATGCTAAAATGATGAAACAGATGCTTTGCAACAGTGGTTCTGAACTCTCCTAAAGCTGCAGCCCCTTGATACAGTTCCTCCTGTTGTGGTGACCCCAACCACAGAATTATTTCCTTGCCAATTTATAACATAAGCTTTCTACTGTTAGGAATCCTAATGTAAATATTTTGGAGACAATGGTTTACCGAAGGGGTCGAGACCCCCAGGTTGAGAACCACTGCTCTAGCAGGTGACCTGGAGGGCTGGTTAGTGGAAACTGTAGATGTAACCAACTGTCTTATTAAATAAGAAACACAGAACCAATGTAAAAGAGAAAGCCAAGAGGTCAGAGCTCAGAGCTAAATCCTTACCCTTCCTCCTGCAGTGGTCCTACCTCTCCGAAAGAGACCTACTTCCTGTGTGTTTGTCTTTAATATAGTCTTTCTGTTCTGCCTTCTCATTGGTTATAAACCCAAACACATGACTGCCTCATCACTACAGGCACTGCCTCGTCAGTACAGCCCTCCAGGTCTTAAAGGCGTGTGTCTCCAATGCTGGCTGTTTCCCTGAACACACAGAGATCTACCTAGCTCTGTCTACCAAGCACTGGGATTAAAGGCGTGTGCCGCCGCCGCCACCACCACCACCACCGCCGCCGCCACGCTCTTGCTATGACTCTAATAGCTCTTACCCCCGGGCGACTTTATTATTAACATACAATTAAAATCACATTTCAGTACAAATAAAATACCACCATAGGAGATGACTGTGAGGAGGCCTTGTTTCTGAAAAGGCAGTTTCAAGTGCTGATGGCATTGGTAGCCACTGCTGGTGTTCATGAGAAGGAGCACTGTAAAACAGCATTCGGACCACATGCAAGCACCTCCCCCACAGATAAAGCTCCGTCGGCCGTTTCCATTGGAGACTAACAACTACACACCAGGTTAAATTGTAATCTCATTGATTGAGAAACTGAAAAAGCACGTCACAAAGAATACAGCATGACATAAAATTTAGAAATTATTCCTTTTGTCTGTTTTAGACAGGGTCTTACTGTATAGCCTTAGCTAGTGTAGAACTCAATGTGTAGACCAGGCTGGCCTCAAACTCATAGAGATCTGCCTACCTCTGCCTCCAGAGTTCTGGGATTAAAGGCTTGTGCCACCTTGCCAGGCTGCTCCAGTGTATTTTGTTAAAGAGAAGAACAGAATTATATTACAGATTGTCACAAACTCCCTTGACTTTTAGCAACATGTGCTTCCTAGTTTTTTTTTTTTTTTTTTTTTTTTTTTTTCCCGAGACAGGGTTTCTCTGTGTAGCTTTGTGTCTTTTCCTGGATCTCACAGAGATCCGCCTGGCTCTGCCTCCCAAGTGCTGGGATTAAAGGCGTGAGCCACCACCACCCGGCAAGTTTTTGTTTTATTATTTATGTGTGTGGTGCATGTGGTGTGGAGGTGTGTGGAGGCCAGGGCAGGATGTCCACAGACTTCCTTAGCCATCCTCTGCCGTTTTGCCTTGAGCCTCGGGCTCAGTGAACCGGAAACCCAGCATTTTCGCATGGCTGACTAGCCCGCAAGCTCTCAGCACCACCTGTATTCACCCACACTCATGCTTGGTTGGCTTTTGCACATGGGTTCTAGGAATTCAAAGTCAGGCTCTTGTGCTTGCAGGGCAAGTACTCTTACTGAGCCATAGTTTGTGTGTGTACTTGCGTTTACAAGTGCACACATATGCATATATGCACACGCATGTGGAAGCCAGAGGTCAATGCCAGATGTCTCCTCTACCATTCTCTACCTTGGCTCCTGAGACAGGGCTTCTTCACTGAGCCCCGATCTCACTTCTAGGATCTCT
This sequence comes from Peromyscus leucopus, assembly GCF_004664715.2. NCBI lineage: Eukaryota > Metazoa > Chordata > Mammalia > Rodentia > Cricetidae > Peromyscus > Peromyscus leucopus. The sequence continues at coordinate 130,056,628 of NC_051064.1, forward strand.
TCATTCCCATGTGCCCAAGGAACACGGGTTACATATGGCACTAGCCATGTATGGATTTTTACATGGGTTCTGAGGACCAAATTCATGTTCTTATGCCTGCATGGCAAGTGTGTTCCTGTTGAACCAGCCCTCCATCCTCTCTACTTAATCCACCCCCAACAATATTAGTTCATAAGAGTCATTCTTTTGGCAAGATTTATTTTTATATGCATGGGTTTTTTACATTTATATACACACCACATACTTCAGGGCCCTGGAACACCAGATGAAAAGTTGGGGGCCTTTGAACTGGGGTTACGAGTCCAGGTCCTCTGAAAGACACCCAGTGCTTTTGTGTTGTGTTCTCCAGCCACTCAAGAGTAATATTAATTTAATGACAAAAAAAATCAGCTATGAACTATTTCAGGCATTTTACATTAGCTTTCAGTCATAATCTTGAACCATTTAATATAATAGAATTGTATTATAAATTATTTCAGACTTGAAAAAATTTAGGGTTTTTCTGTGTAGCCCTGGCTGTCCTAGAACTCTCTGTAGACTAGGAAAAAGAATTTCTTTTTAACTTTAATTTTATGTTTTGCCTGTATGTATGTTTGTACACCACTTGAATGCCTGGTGCCCATGAAGGTCAGAAGTAGGTGTTAGATTTCCTGGAATGGAGTTACAGATGGTTGTGAGCTACCATGTAGGTGCTGGAATTGAACATGCATCCTCTGAAGAGCAGAGTTTTTAACTGCTGAGCCATCTCTCCAAGACCCTAGACTTGAAATTTTTAATAGATTTTCTGGGTCCCGCAGTTAAATAGCCAGACACCTGAATTCAGTCTTACCTGGTTCCCTGTGAGATTCAGTACTACAACCTATGTGCTTTTAAAATATGCTAACATTTTGTAGGCGGGTTTATTGGTGAGTGACGGTAAGGGGTCCTGCCACCAAGCCTGATGACCTGAATTCCATCTCACATGGTAAGAAAGAACCAACTCCCACGAATTTTCTTCTACCTTCCACACATGCTCTGGCACATGCACGTCTCCTCCCCCAAACAAAATGAATAAATAAAAATTAATAAAAAAGATTGTCTTAAATTTTGTGATAGATTTATTTAAAATATTTTACTCAAAAAAGTTTGCTAAATAGATTTTCCCCCCCAATATTTAAAGAAAATGGCATCTGTGTAATAAGAGAAAGGGTAACTGATCATCCATCATGCCAATGCAAGCAAGGTCTTCCCAATGCAGCAACATATTTCAGGGCAACACAGTTCAGAATGGATACAGTGGCCTGTTCAGAAAGCATGCAAGTTACATCAGGTCACGTCTAAGCCAGCAGGAGAAATCCATTAACCGGGCTCTGCCCATGGAGAGACACAGGATGTCCATGTAAATGGCAGTGAGCTACCTAATGTTGGGTTTGATCTCCTTTTCTTCCTCTTCCTCACTATCTTCAACTTGTTTTATGACCAGATCGGCAGACCCATCCTCCACAATCTCCACATAGGATCTATTTTCCTCCTCACTCAGATGCCACCGGGAATCCTTGTCTCCATCAGCGGGGGACATGGAATGTTGCTCAGCTTCCAGATCGACAGGGAGGCTGTCGATGCCCACTTCAGCAAGGCACTCGTTACACAGTCTGTAGCGCCTGGTACCTTCCTGGACCACCTGCCCTGTGAGGTCAGTCACATGGCGTTTGCATTTCCGGCAGATTAGTTTGCATGCCTGGTGGATCTGTGTAGAGATTTAAGAAGTGATTAATGGGGGCTGGAGAGATGGCTCAGGGGTTAAGCGCACTGACTGCTCTTCCAGAGGACCTGAGTTCAATTCCCAGCAACCACATGGTGGATCACAACCATCTATAATGAGATCTGGTGCCCTCTTCTGGCCTGAAGTGATACATGCAGGCAGAACACTGTACACACAATAAATAAATAAACCTTAAAAAAAAAAAAGTGATTAAAATGAATTTTCACAAGTGGGTCAATTTGCTAATTTAGGGACCAGTTCATACACTTGCGATGTTCAAAACCATGCATTAAATTCAAGTTAACTCTACTTATCAGAAAAGATCCCGTGTTAGTGACAAATGTACACCATGGATATATCACATACCAGCTTCCTCTAAGTAACGGCTGTAATGGTTTCCTTGTTACTATTGAATACTTAATAATTCCACACATCCATTAACCTAAGAGTATTCTGACATACAAGGTAAGGAGGGGGTTCCTTCCCAGTGTAAAAGTTGTAAACACTATGTGCAAACACCGTTCTAAGGACTTTAAAGAACTCTTGTTGTTGTTTGTTTTGCTTTTTGTTTTTCAAGATGGAGTTTCTCTGTGTAGCCCTGGCTGTCCTGGAACTCATTCTGTAGCCCACACTGGCCTCGAACTCAGAGATCCTCCTGCCTCTGCTTCCCAAGTGCTGGGATTAAAGGCACGTGTCACCACTGCCCAGCTAAAGAACTATTGTTGTTGCTATTATTATTGTGTGTATAAAGAGGGGGCACTTGCATGCCAGGGTGAACATATGGAAATCAGAGAACAATTCTGCCTAGCCAGCTCTCTCCTTTGTCCTCAGCGTGGGATCTGGAGATTGAACTCAGGTGACCAGGGTTTGTGAAGCAAGCGCCTCTAACTGCTGAGCCACCTCACTGGCCCTGTACTAAGGACTCTTTATAGTTTAACTTAGTTAGAGATCAAACAAACAAAAAACCCAAAATCTACGTGATGTATTTTTTTTTAACTAGAGGAAGAAAAATATAATCCAGAATATAAGTTTATCAGCGTTTTTTGCAAAGATCCCTGGCTATTTTTGTTAATAAAAGATTGTCTGTCTAGAAGTGGACCGCACTGGGGTTAGAAGGCTCAGTCCTAATCCTGGTTCTGCAGCATCTCTGTCATTTATTAACCAAGGATCTCAGAGCAAATGTAAACACGAGAAACCAGTTTTCAAGCTGTCAGTCAAAATACTGAACAGAGAAGGGTGTTATCCACAGAGGGGACCTGATAACCTGAAAGGAGACAGATTTAAATGACCAACACCATAGGTCAGTCACACATCAGACAGTGGTTATCCCTGCCTGCTTCTTTATCATTGATGGGGATGCTACTCACAGGGCTGAAAGTGAGGACCAAATGAATTAATGGTCATGAGATGCTTTGGTTAAAAAGTTAGATAGGTAGAGGAAGGTGGATCTCTGTGAGTTCGAGACCAGCCTGGCTTACTGTGGCGGCACTCCTGCTGAGCAACACCTGGCCTGGCTCCAGAGAGCGGCACCTAGCCCTAATCCATCTTTTGTTTAGCAGACACCTTTTGTTTCCCTTGTTGCCTTCCGTGTGAATCCTGTGTGAATCTTTCCCAAGGATACAAAGGCCTATGCAAAACCCGAAAACTTAGGTACCTGACAAATCGAGGAATGTGCACTTGGCATTGTATTGTTGGGAGCTCCTTTCAGGTTGTTTTGAGTATATGGAAATTAACTGGCTAAACTGTACTGGAGAGAAATAAAATTGCCCTAGGCGAAGGGACAGTGCTTCAGTCCTTCGAGGCTGGACCCCCTGCAGCCATGAAAGGCTAAATTCATTATTAAGATGCCTCAGAGTCTTCTTTCCACGGATCCACAAACCCGTGTTGTGACAATCAGTTACAGCCTACAGAACAAGATCCAGGACAGTCAGGTATACACAGAGAAAACCTGTCTAAAAAAAGCAAAACAAAACAAAACCCCAAAAAGTTAGATGGGGCCTGAAGAGGTGGCTAAGTGGTTAAAAACACCGGCTGCTCTTCCTGAGGACCTGGGTTCAATTCTCAGCATCCACATGCTGACTCACAACCATTTAAAAGTTCAGTTTCAGGGCTCAGCAGTTAAAAGCACTGGCTTTTCTTCCAGAGGACCCGAGTTCAATTCCCAGCACCTACATGGCAGCTCATAACTGTCTGTAAATCCAGTTTCAGGAGATCTGACATCCACGTTGGGCAACTTACAATTGTCTGTATCTCCAACTCTAGGGATTACAATTGTCTGTATCTCCAACTCTAGGGAATCTGACTCCCTCTTCTGGTCTCCATGGGCACTGCACTCAGGTGTACACAGACACAGACACACATCTTTATTTATTATGTATACAGTATTCTGACTGCATGTTTGTCTGTATGCCAGAAGAGGGCGCCAGATCTCATTATAGATGGCTGTGTGGTGCTCAGAATTGAACTCAGGACCTCTGGAAAAGCAGCCAGTGCTCTTAACCCCTGAGCCATCTCTCCAGCCCCCTAAAAATAAGTTTTAAAGAATATGTGCACCTGGCCTTTATGTGGGTGGTTTGATTGGCACGGAGAGCACTTTCCCTACTGAGTTATCTTGCCACCCCCACATTCATTCTTTCTCTGGAAACAATGCCATTAACTAAATGGTTGCAGGGGAAATGGACAGCTGTATGATGCCTGATGAGATCCCCATAGATTCTTCCCCAGCGAAGGCTGCACCGGGGAGTATGCAGAAGTGAGAGAGAGCACACTACCAGCTCCCAGCAAAGTGATCAATGTGTGGTCACGACGACCAGTCCTCCAGTCAGTAAGTGTGTCCCAGTGTGACACGTGAAATACACAACACCGGCCTTGATATGTTCTGGTCCAAAGTATTTTATATGAATCCATTAAGGATTTAGAGGAAACTTCAGCACATGGAAATTCAGGGTGGATAAAGGAACAAGCTAAATAACACTATGTAGAAGCAAGGAAATTCAGAGGTAGGATATTTTGTAAAGTAAATGGCTTAGTGTCTTCAACAATCCAGTGTTATGAGACAGGAAGGTGTGTGTGGGAGAATTACGCTAGATTAAAAATACACTAATGGGATTTAGCAATGAGATAGACTTGACTCCGGCTCAGACAGAACAGCTATAAGAAGTACTTGGCAGGACTATGGGGAAATCAGAACTGAACTGAGCGCTGGATAAAATTTTACTGCAGTGGAAAGGTAGGTATTCACTAAGGGACATAGGACACAACCTCGTGTAAAAGAAATGCATAGAAGAAAATTTGGGAGCATATATAATAAATAGAAATAAACTGACTAGAGGCATGCCCCTCTGTGCCCATCCTAAAAGGCTGCTATTGTTGTTGGTGTCTGCATGACATATGTGTGACCATGCATGTGCATGAGTGCCATGGGAGGCATGTGGAGATCAGAGGAGAATTTTTGGCAGCTGGTACATTCAGGAATTGGAGAAGGAGAGAGAGAGATTTGTTTTTATTTATGTGCATGTGTGTATGTTTGTATGAGCATATGCCACATGTGTGGGTATCCAGGAAGGCCAGAAGAAGGTATTGGACCTCTTGAGATGGAATTATAGATGGCTGTGGGCTGCCCAATCCTCTGTAAGAGTACTATGTACTTTGGTTTTTCCTTTGGGTTTTTCAAGACAGGGTTTCTCTGTGTAGCCCTGACTGTCCTGGAACTTGCTCTGTAGACCAGGCTGGCCTCGAACTCAGAGATCCACCTGCCTCTGCTGGGACTAAAAGCATAAACTACCACGCCTAGCTAGTAGCATGTACTCTTAACCACTGAGCCATCTCCTTTCAGTATTTAGTGTGGGAAGTGTGTGGAGGTCAGAAGACACCTCCAGTGTGAGCAGCTGCCTCTAACACAGGTCCCAGGGTCTGAATCATACGCTCCCACAGCAAGCACTTTTACCAGCTCAGTCATTGCCCTGTTTTTTTTTTTTTTTTTTTTTTTTTTTTTTTTTTTTTTTTTTTTTGAGATAGGATCTTACACTGTAGCTCAGGCTGGCCTGGAATTTACTCTGTAGGCCAGGATGGTCTCCAACTCATGGTGATCCTCACGCCTTAGCCTCATGAGCACTTAGAGGCATGAGCTACACCCAATCCATCGTTATTCCTTGTTAAAAGGCGAGGCACTGAGCACTGACCAGCACTTTCCTGACAGTCCCTGGCTGGGATTCCCTCCTTCCTTCCCTCAGGGAGATAGGAGAAGCTGATCCAGACTAGAAAGAAGGTGCAGTGGAGACAGGTCAGACTCAGCCCCCGACAGAGTCCAGCAGCTCTCAGTTATCATAGCGATGCCGAGTATCTAGGTAAACGGTGATCCTGGCCTAACACTTAGGTTAATCTTTGTCTCCCAGCAGAGAAGTCTATCAAACCAGATGAGATTTGACATGAACTAAAACAGAAATACAAAAAGATTTAGCACCAAAAGAATATATCTCCTACTTTAAGGTCTCAAAGGAGAATAAATAAATACATACATACATACATACATACATATATATATATATATATATATATATATATATATATATCTGCAGGTTGTGATGGTGCACACCTTTAATCCTGGAGGCAGAGACAGGCAGACCTCGGTGAGTTCAAGACCAGTGAATGTATTTACACTTTATTTAGTGTGACACCTTACATGTGTCACGGTGCATATGTAAGGTCAGAGAACGACGCTCAAGAATTGATTCTCTCTTTCCACTGTGTGTCCCGGGCACTGAAGTCAGTTGTCAGGGATGGTGGAAGTGTCTTACACACGGGACCACAGGGTACAATTCTTACATAACTTTATATAAATCTGTGCAGTTATTAACAAAACAAATAGTATTTCTGGGACAATTATGTTTTTGAATCTTCTTATTATTTGTGTGCATGGGTGTGTGTGTGTGTGTGTGTGTGTGTGTGTGTGTGTGTGTGTGCCATGGTGCATGTGTGAAGGCCAGAGGATAACTGTGGAGGTCCTCTGGGTTCTGGGAATGAAGCTCAGGTCATGAGGCACAGATCATCTGGCAGCAGGTGCTGTGCTTTTCTCTGCTGAGCCATCTCACTGGGCCAGGATTCTTAATAAGCTGGAGTTATGGGGAGAGATTTTCTCCATGAATGTAGACCTGTGGCTGTGTAGTATATGTATGTGTACCTGTTTACGTGTTACACACATGTGGAGGTTGATGTTCACTGTCTTCCTTCCTGCTCTCCATCTTATTTTTTAAAAGATTTATTAATTTACTTGTATGTATGAGTGTTTTGCTTGCATGCATGTATGTGCAGCACGTGTGCATGGTACCCATGGAGTACGGAAAACGGTGTCAGATCCCCTATAACTGGAGTCACAGATGATTGTGAATTGCCATGTGGGTGCTGGGAACCAACCCCAAGACCTCTGGAAGCTGGAAGAGCAGCCAGTGCTCCTAACCTTTGAGCCACCTTCCCATAGCTGCTCCCCCAATGCTAGAATCACACGTGCACACCTGCCTGGGGTTACTTTTTGTGGTGCTGGGGATCCACCCAAGCCATCATTTTTGTGTAGCAAATGAGTGAGTCGCCTCCCCGTGCCCAAATCAGATGATTTCAGTAGATAAATGCAAGGCTGAGACATAACTCAGTGGTAGAGAGCTTGCTTAGCATGCGCGATGCAGTATTCAATCCCCCAGTACCAGAAGGGGGGGGGGAGAGAGAGAGAGAGAGAGAAATGGAAGAGGGAGGGAGAGAGGGAGAATTGGAAGGGAGGGAGAGGGAGAGAGAGAGACAGAAGGAGAAATGGAAGGGAGGGAGAGGGAGGAGAGAGAGGGAGAAATGGAAGGGAGGGAGAGAGAGGGAGAGAAAGAAGAAAAGAGAAGGGGGAGAGAGAAGAAAAGCAGATAAATGCACATATTTTACAAGAAGCAAAATGATGAAAACTCGTATACATACTGTTCGGAAGTGGCTACTCAGATGGTCTAGCCTGCTGAACCGTTTCCCACAAGCTTGGCATGGGTAGGGCCTTTCTCCGGTGTGGCAGCGCAGGTGGCGTTTGAGGTCTGCTTTCCGCTTCACAACGTGTGTGCAGTATGGGCACCTGAATCGCAGCCTGGGCAGATCATCTGTCAAGAGACAGTTGGGTTAAATCACTGCAGAGATCACAGTAACGTTTCTATTAGTGTAAAGAGCCCAAAGGAGTCGGTGAGTCCAGTCTTGTGAAGGTACAGAAGACAGACAACTTGAATTAACCACACTGTCAAGTAACCCTGGGTGCAGAGTATAACTTGAGTACAAAGACCAGGTAAATTTAAACTACCACCCTTATCATGTTACTTCACATTAGATTTTAAATGTCAAAATCTAGTACCAGCCTGTAAAACTACACACACACAATAGCAACAAAAAAATAGAAGAGCAATCTATAATTTGTTGTTCTAATTAATAAATTAAAATCTTAATTCTTAGTGCAATTAATTTTAATTATTTTACATTATTTTATTTACTTATTTGTTTGGTTTGGTTTTTCAAGACAGGGTTTCTCTATGTAGCCCTGGATGTCCTAGAACTCGATCTGTAGATTAGGCTGATTAGGCTGGCCTCGAACTCACAGAGATCCGCCTGCCCGAATGCTGGGACTAAAGGCGTGCGCCACCACCGCCCAGCTTGTTTATACTTTTTATACCCCTGCCTTCTTTTCATATACTTGTTAATGCTTTTTGGTTGTGAGGCTGGGGACAGAATCCAGGCTAGTCACACAAAAGTGTTAGAGTATGTTTCTTTTTCTTCTTTTCCTCTGTGTGTGTGTGTGTGTGTGTGTGTGTGTGTGTGTATGTACACGTGTGTGTATACTCTGAGTACTCTATTCTCTTGACTGTCATTGAATGTACTCAGTATTATATTTTGAATTAAGCATTTTAAATTCATGTCCTATGAAATAAATTTGAGTAAAAAGCATGACTTAAAAACTCAGGTGCCGGGTGGCGCCGCCTTTATCCCAGCACTCGGAGCAGAGCCAGCGATCTCTGTAATCAAGCCAGCCTGTACCAGTGAGTTCCAGAAAGCACAAAGCTACACAGAGAAACCCTGTCTCGAAAAAAAAAAAAAAAAAAAAAAAAAAAAAAACTCAGGTGCTCTTAGCACCTGCTGCTTTTCCAGTGGACCTGGTTGTGGTTCCCAGCACCATGCAGGTGGCCCCCAACAATCTGTAATTCCAGTCCAGGGCATCTAATGAGATCTAATGTGCTTCTCTGGCCTCTGTGGGCATCACCCATACACGTGTGCTCAAACACACACACACACACACACACACACACACACACACACACACACACAAATAAATGTAAAAAGAAAAAAAAATCACTTGGTTCAACTGCATGGCACCTAAAATGAAGGGCGTCTGGGTGTGTTGAGGGACTTAGGCTCGTCAGGGTACCTGGAAAGCTCCTGCACGTGACATCAGAGCCTTGGCCGTACCGGCAGCCAGCAGGAGCAGAGTCTATTTCAGCATCAGTCTGGGCTTGCTCTTCGGACTGGGCAGCGTGGTTGGAGGAATCGGACGGCCGCACTTCTCCCTGACCAGACTTGAGATGAACAGCCTGAGGAGGCTGCGACGGTCTCAAATGCTTGGTCTTTTTAATGGCATCCTTCCTTTGCTCACTGGCCAGTGGTGGTTGAGCATTCCTTTGGGGAACCGCAGGATAACTGTACTTGTTCCACAACTTTCCACTTACTACACTCGGTCCCTGGTCTGGGCTCAGGTGAGCACGGGGAGACGCGCTCTCCTCCTGCCAGCCGCTGCCATAAAAAGGGGGACGTTCCACACCGTTAGAGCTGGTGTCCTTATCTGAGAGGCTGAAGTAGCGATCCTTCTCCTTCTCACTAATGTCCAGGGAAGATTTAATGAAAGTCTTACACACGCTAATGACATCAGTCATCTGAAGGAAGCTGGCGGCGGACATCACCTCTATCACATTCTGTCCGTAAGAGAGAGTTTGCCGGAGTAGACGAAGTCCAGGATGACGGTGAAGGTGTCCGGGGAGAAGGCCTGAAACGTGGCTGTGGCCGGCAGACATGTCTCCTTTGAGCTCTGAGAAAGCAGCATCTTAAAGTAGCCGCTGCTAGCAAACAGGACGTTGCGATGCGCTTTGAAGACCTTCCCTTCGACCAGAATGCTGCAGTCACAGAACACGTCCTGCCTGCGCTGCTCGTTCAGTTGCTGCAGGAGGTGAGACTGATGGGAGGAGATCTCCATCCTGCAGGGGAACGGCACGTGGTCACCAGGGAGGAACTAAGAAACAAGCCTAGGAAGAGTGGAAGTAGAACCAGACGCTCGTTTCCCATCTAAGCCCCTCTTCTTCTTTTTTTAAAGTTTTTCCGAGACAGGGTTCTCTGTGTAGTTTTGGTGCCTGTTCTGGAACTCAATCTGTAGACCAGGCTGGCCTCAAACTCACAGAGATTCGCCTGGTTCTGCCTCCCGAGTGCTGGGATCAAAGGCGTGCGCCGCCACTGCCCGGCATTAAGCCTCTCTTCTTAGGAACACTGTCCCCAAGACACGAGATAGCGGGTTCTACAGGATCGTGCCTGCTGGTCCCTGTAGTCAGATGTTTCCCCAGTCCCGCCTGGGGATGAATCTCTCCCATCAGTGTTGTGCAGCCACTTGATCCCAAGTGAACTCACAGAGGCTTATATTATTTACAAACTGTATGGCCTATGGGTCAGGCTTTGCGCTAGCTACCTCTTATATCTTAAATTAACCCATTTCGACTAATCTATGCATTGCCACGTGGCTTCATGGCTTACTGGTACTTTCACGTCTTGCTTCTGGCGGCGGCTCCCAGAGTCTCCTGCCTCTCCTTTCCTCTTCCTCTCTCTTCAGTTGGAATGTACTGCCTAACCCGACTACAGGTCCCTGCTACTAAGAAGGCTGAGGCAGGAGGATCACAAGGTCTAGGCCTGCTTGAGCTACAGAGAGGGCTCAGGGTCAGCCTGGAAAACTTGCAAGCCTCTGTGTCTCAAAATAAAAAGTGAAGAAAAGGCTAGGGGTGTATTCACATGGCAAAGTACCTTCCTAGGGGATGGGGAAAGGGCCCATGTTGATCTCTAGCATGGAAAAAAACAAAAACAAACAACAAACAAACAAAGAACTGGCAGGAGAGAATTCCAGGCTACTCTGGGCTACCCAGCAAGACCATGTCTCCAAAAGACAAATACAAGAAAATACCAGAGCCATGAACTAGAATTTTCTACTTTACAACTTTAGAAATATATAGAAATATACAATAACAACTGTTCCCTCGAGAAAATGCCGTGTACTTTACTATCAGTGATGAAACAATAAAATTATGGAAAAATCAGTGCAAGGACAAAGGACCAGAAGGTTTGACTTGAAACAGGATAGAAGGTGGAGAGTCCAGGCTTGCCCTTGAAGAGTGCCTGTCAATGCTCATTAACATCCCCATAGCAGTTTCTATTAACAGGGACTTTGTTTTCCATTTGGGAAGGAAAGGGTTTATAAGTCTCCATCAGTCCGTCACTGAGGGAAGCCAGGGCAGAGGCTATGAAAGAACACTTCCCAATAGTGTGCTTCCCACGGCTTGTTCAGTGACCTTCCTCATACAACCTAGGCCCACCTGCCCAGAATGGCGCTGCCCACAGCCAGCTTGTTCCTCCAAATCAATCATTAATCAAGAAAGCATCCCGAGGGTCCCTCTTCCCGGGTAACTCTAGTCTGTGTCAACTTGACAGACTAGACAGGGCTATAAGACTTGTTTTCCATGCAGAGGATCTGAGGGTGACACTGGAACTCACAGACGGGAGTTTTAATATTGTCGATCCCAAGCTTGCCCTATGTAAGGGCTCACAGAGGTAACTGCAGCACAGAGTTCCATCCAACAGCTGTCACACATCTGTACACCACAGCAGTAAAGGAACTGTTTCAGTGTGACAGGAGGGCATCTGTCCTCTGGAAGAGGGAAGATCCCAGGAACAGGTTATATTTCTAGCATCATCTCCTTTATTTCTGATTCAGCCACGGCAGTCACTACATGTTGACTGGAACCTACTTGTCAAAGTTCAGCGCTCAACATGAAAAGCAGGCTGTGGAAGCGTGACTGGCGCACAAAGACCACAGAAGCAAACGGATGAAAACAACCGTGTAGCTGACATGTTACTGTTGCAACGGACCTGACAGTGTCATCACGACGGACGACACTCAGCCTCCCACGTGCAGGGATTCCAGTCGTGCACTACCATGCGCTGCCTATGAGAGCAGCTCATTCCTACTGTGGTTTGAGGCGTCCTCTTCCCTGGCCTCTAAGCTCTACCCCGTCATCTCTCTTCACCTTGCCCCACCCACTCAGGCTTGGCCAGGGCCTATTTAAAAACAAAAAAATGGGGCTGGAGAGATGGCTCAGAGGTTAAGAGCACTGACTGCTCTTCCAGAGGCCCTGAGTTCAATTCCCAGCAACCACATGGTGGCTCACAACCATCTGTAATGAGATCTGGTGCCCCTTTCTGGCCTGCTGTATACCTAATAAATAAATACTTCATAAATAAATAAATAAATAAATAAATAAAAAAACAAAAATGGGCCGGGCAGTGGAACACGCCTTTAATCCCAGCACTCGGGAGGCAGAGCCAGGCAGATCTCTGTGAGTTCGAGGCCAGCCTGGGCTACAGAGTGAGTTCCAGGAAAGGCGCAAAGCTACACAGAGAAACCCTGTCTCGAAAAAAAAGCATATAAAATGAGACAGTTTAGGGTGAGTGGTAAAGGGGGCTATAACCATAAATAAATGATTTTATAACAGTTGACTGAAATAATTTCTTGTCATGTCTGGCTGTGAAAATAAGGGGAGTGGTGGAAAAATACTGAATAAAGGTTACAAGAAAGGGAAGGGAGGGGAAGGAATGATGTTTGGTCTAGGAGTTTTGTACTCTTCAGCTTCTACTTTGTTTTTGTTTGTTTGTTTTCCCTCTATAGCTTTGGAGAGCCACTCACTCTGTAGACCAGGCTGGCCTTGAACTCACAGAGATCCACCTGGGACTAAAGGCGTGCACCACCACTGCCTGGCTTGCCTGCATTTCTGTGTGTGCCCGTTGAGGCCATAGAGGGAGTTGGATCCCCTGGGACTGGATGTACACATAGTTGTAAGATCCCATGGGAACGATGGAAATTGAACCTGAGTCCTCAACAATCGGAGCAAGAGCCTTTAATCTCTGAGCCATCTCTGTAGCCACTTTTAAAAAGTTAATATTGGGCCAGAGTGATGACTCAAAGTTAGTTAGATGCACTTGATGCTCTTGCAGAGGAGCTAGGTTCAGTACCCACATCCACATAGAGTATCACAACTGTATGTAACTCCAGTTCCAGAGAATCTGCTGCCTTCTTCTGGCCTCCTCAGGTACTGCAAGCAAACATAAACTAAAAATGAACATTTTTAGGTTAATTTTTCCATAAGGATAAGTTTGATTTGCTTAAGTTTCAGTAAAAATTGCTTTCCAGGCAGTTTGTAAAAGTTGAAGGTGAGTATCTGTGTTGGTAAGGGTTGCCACTGGTCACTATGTGCAAGTAATTTAAACAGGCTCTAACGAGGGGCAATTGGGGATCAGGAAGATGCTGAACATTAAAAGTAAAGTTGGCTGCTGGTGGTTCCGTACACCTTTAACTCCAGTACTTAGAAGGCAGAGGCAGGTGAATCTTTGTGAGTTCAAGGTCAGCTTGGTCTATAGTTTGAATTCCAGGACTGCCAGCACTACACAGAGAAACACTGTCTTGAAAAACCAAAAGAAAAGAAAAGCCTGACGCTAAATGGAATAATGGGGTACACATACTCTCTATGTCTCTAGAGTAAATCATCTGTCTGGAATATACAGAATTGCTCCTGGGTTTTTTTTATATAGGATTCTTAGTATATCATCTCAGTTGAGAGCCCAGGAAATAAACCTTCCACAATAGAATTTGGGGGTTCATTGGCCAACTGTTTGAGCTGGAATAGACTCACGGCTTCACTGCCAATGGAAAGGTGAAGTATGGAGCAGAGTGTCACTGCTGAGCTCATTAGCTGCATCTGCACATACACTGAAGGCCTCCCTGCAGGAGCCATGATGATGCAGACCAAGGAGATCCTGGGAGGCTAGCTGCTCTACTGCCTGGGAGCGCCTAAGAGGGGAAAGAACAGGCTCCAGGCCTTAGACTCTCAGGGAGGCAGAGCACTAACGATCATCCTAAGAGAGCCTCCTCATACAGCCAGAGTGGAGACAGCGAGAGCCAGACACCGAGGACACCTGGATTGCAAAGTTACCATGGAAGTTATTTTACCTTGACCAAATTTCTTCTGTAACAAGCATCAATTAATTATGAAGAAGGACCTTGACGCTTGGAATGAGAACTTTGGGACAGATTCAGGCCATCTGAGAACCTCGTACCTCTAAAGTCCCTTGAGTTCCCCACACACCCAGAAAGCAGGTCTTTCCTCATTGAGATTGCTACCTTTCTCCCTTCCACCCATGGTCCAGAGAGCGCAGGTTGGCCTCAAACTTAGGCTCCTTCTGCCTTGGCCTCTGGAGTGCTAGACTATAGGAGCTGTCATGATTTCTAGTTCTTCTCTTTTTCTGAGATACTGAGGTATAGTGATTTGAATAACAATGTCCCCCATAGGCCCATATATGTGAATGTTTAGTCATAAGGGAGTGGCACTATTTGAAAAGAATTAGAAGGATTGGGAGGTGTGGCCTTGTTGGAGGAAGTGTCACTGGGGGTGGGCTCTAAGGTTTCAAAAACCCACACCAGGCCAAGTGTTGTCTGTCTGTCTGTCTCTGCCTGTGAATCAGGATATGGCTCTCAACTATTGCCCCAGCACATGAGTGTTATCATGCTCCCCACCAAGATGATAAGGTACTAAACCTCTGAAACTGTAAGAAATTAAATGCTTTCTCTTATAGGAGTTGCCTTAGTCAGAGTGTCTCTTCCCAGCAAAGGAGAACAGTGACTAAGACAGAAATTGGTACCAGGAGTGGGGTATTGCTGTGACAGCCTGACTGTGCTACTTGTTGGCAGAATGTGGACTTTGGGATTTTGGGTTAGGAAAGCAGGTGACCGCTTTAAGGAGGGCTTGATGGGCCATACCAGTAGGAGCATGGAAGACAGTGGTGCTGAGAGCAATATAAATTATAACGGCTAGCTCAAGAAGTTTCAGAGGGGGAAGAGTATTAGCAAGTGGCCTAGAACCCATTCTTGTGATATTTTGGCAAAGAATGTGACTACTTCTTGCCCTTGTCCTAAAAATGTGCCCGAAGCTAAATTGGAGAGATTTGGATTAAGGCAGAGATTTCAAGATAGCCTAGTACTGACTTTGTTGTGTGGTTATTAGTATCACTCTTATTTAGATTTATAATGAAAATGAGGAAGCTAGACAAAGAGAAATACAAAAATGTACAGTTTGGGGAGAAAAAGAGTTCCAGGAAGTGTCATGACTCGGTCCAGTTCTCAAGGAGATAAAAAGTTTAAAGAAAGTCTGATGCTGCCAGGTGGTGGTGTCGCAGGCCTTTAATCTCAGCACTCAGGAGGCAGAGGCAGGTGGATCTCTGTGAGTTCAAGGCCAGCCTGGTCTACAGAGCGAGTTCCAGGACAGTCAGGGCTGCACAGAGAAACCCTGTCTCAAAAAACCAAAAGAAAAGCCGGATGCTAAATGGAATAATGGGATTGTTGACTTCAGGGCAAGACCCCGCCTAGCTAAGGTTCCAACAAATTAAAGGAAAGCTTAAGCAGTGAAGGCAGTCATCAGAAACAGAAAGGTGGTGAAAACAGATTTGAACGAAGGGGCCAGGCTCCAGCCCCAGCAAGCAGCAGAACTTGGCAGTGTTGGCCACGTAGTTCTGGCTTTAGAGTCAAGGTTAGAAGAAAGGGCCTGTGGGATCTCCCTCTATGACTAAGGAAAGACACTGAGGCCAGCATGTATCAGGAGTGTCCCTGCATGAAGAACCAGAAAGGCCACTGTATGAAACTGTGAAGGGAAAGCCTGGATTGCCTTGGAGACCCCAAGATGTTGGAGACGCCAGAGTCATGGGATTCCTGCCAAGAAAAATTACAGATGGGGTGTGGAACCAGCCCAAGTACGAGAAGTGTGTCACAGTCAACAAAGCTGAAAAGAACTGGAGATCTGAAGATCTTTAACCTCAGACATGGAGATGCAAAATTTGGAGTTTGCCCTGCTAGGTTTCAGACCGGCTCTGGTCCAGTATTTCCTCACTATGCTTCCTTTCCTCCCTTTGGAATGGTAATGCATATTCTGTGCTGTTGTGTGCTGGAAGTATGTGATCTCCTTTTGTGTTTACCCTGGGTTACAGTTAAGAGATTGCCTTGAGTCTCAGTAGAGACTTTGGAATTTGAAACAGTATTGAGACTGAAAGACTACAGTCCTTTTGGAGTTGGACTGAATGCATTTTGCTCTATGTTATGACTACAAGCCTGTGTGGCAGGGGGTGGAGTTTGGTGACTTGGATAAGAATGCTCGGATAGACTAAGACAAGGGGTGGGCTGCCATTCCTAACCCGCCTTTCTAAACAGCTCTGTGGCTCCTGACCTGAACTGCTCCCCTGCAAGGTCTCTGTCACCACTCCAGGGATACTGCACCGCAATCACAGCCACAGAACATCATACAAGAGGCTACATTCTAAACCAGTACAGAAGGAAATAAAGAGTGTCATATTTTACTAAATGACCTGGCCACAAGCCTAGGAATAGATTTGGTAATGACTTCTAAGGAATATACTGTTTAAACAGCTGAATTCAGTCAGGCATTGATAGAGCACGCCTTTAATCCCAGCAATCAGGAGGTAGAGCCAGGTGGATCTCTGTGAGTTCGAGACCAGCCTGGTCTACAGAGCAAGTTGCAAGACAGTCAGGGCTACACAGAGAAACCCTGTCTCAAAAAACAAACCACCACCAACAACAACAACAAAAGAGGCTAAATTCATTGTCTCGGATGCAGTTACCAGATTCTGGATTTACAGTTTCAGCAGGAGCACATGCGAGTGACTCTAAAATGTATTTCACCGCTTGTCTACAATCTGGGACTCGGGATATTATTTCCAAATACGTTAAAATGCCAGAACTTCTGACAGAGTATGGAAGAAACCCAAATGAGATAGCTGCCATTATGATCCCATCTGAGAGATAATATCCTGAAAAACTGGGTGCTAGCCAATAGGATGTCGAGTGCATTAAAAAGCACTGGAGAGAGAGAGAGAGAGAGAGAGAGAGAGAGAGAGAGAGAGAGAGAGAGAGAGAGAACTGAGCAATATATAACCCCATCTTTTTTCCAAAACTATGACACTCAGCACTCAGGTCTTGAGATCAAGGGCAATGGGGGTGGGGGCTATATAACTCAGTGGTAGAGTCCTTGCCTACCACACACAAGGCTCTGTGGTCGGTCTCCAACACTGAATACGAAAAGGAAGGAAGGGAGGAATGGAAGGAAGGGAAAGCCCATCATAGCATCATGAGCCTGTAATTCCAGCACTGGGGAGGAAGAGGCAGGCAAAGCTTTGTAAGTTCAAGGCCAGCCCAATCCACATAAAATGTTCCAGGCCAGCCAAGACTACATAGCGAGACCCTGTCTCAAAATAATAACAACAACAATAATAGTATGGAAAGTGATTGAGGAAAACATTTGATATCAACCCCTGGCCCCTATACACACATGCACACACATGTATGTACACTCATACATGCATGTACACATACATATACACAGGAGAGGAGAGGAGAGGAGAAGCAGTAGGGCTGAGGCTGTATAGCTCAGTGGTACATGTTGTGGAATATTCCTTTACACTGTGTAAGATATGTCACTGTGATTGGCTTAATAAAGAACTAAACAGCCAATAGCTAGGCCGGATTTTTGGGGCAGAGAGAATGCTGGGAAGAAGAAGGGCAGAGAAGCCAGACAGACACAGAATGAGTTGGACACACAAAATGGGACAGAAGTAAAAGAACGTAGATTAATAAAAATATGGGTTAATTTAAGTTAGAAGAGCTAGTTAAGAACAAGCCTAACAGGAAAGGCACCAAAGCTACACAGAGAAACTCTATCTTGAAAAAAATAAAACACACAAAAAAAGAACAAGCATAAGCTATCAGCTCTGCTTTCATAATTAATAAAAAGTCTCTGTGTGGTTATTTGGGAGCTGACAGGCCAGACAGAAAATATCCGCCTACAGGTACATATCACCACGGGAGAGTTCTCTGGTTCAGTCTCCAGCACCAATAAAACAAGAGCAAAAACACAAAGCAAATATAAAAGCAGTAGTGGAGTTTGCATTCACTTTTACATGCAATCTACATAACTTTTGCTCTGTCTCTACAGACATCTTAGCTTTCAAGCTCACACCTGGGAAATGCTGCCTAGTTCCTTTAAATTGGACTGTGACTAAGAGGAACTTTCAGCACCCTTCTGGGGAAGGAGCACCTTTTTGTATATTGTAAGTGAGCCTGGGAAACTTAGTGAGAGAATGCCTCAAAAAGAAAGTAAGAAAGTGGCTGGGGTGTACCTTAGTGGCAGATCAATTTTCTGTTATGCATGAGGACTTTCACCCAATCATCAGAAGACTGACACAGCTGTCTAAAGAGCCCGTTCTATGGTTTAGAGTGGGGTGTAAGCGCAGCTCTGCAGACGGATGCAGGGTGAAGGTCCTAGGTTACCAGCTGCATTGTTAGATGAGGGGTTGGCTGGGTGGTTGTGTAACATGCCTTTAATTCGCGGCGAGCGGACGCTAATCCAGATGGATCTCTGAGTTTAAGGCCAGCCTGGTCTACAAAGTGAGTTCCAGGACAGTCAAGGCTATACAGAGAAACTCTGTCTTAAAAAGCAAAGAAAAAAAAAAAAAGTGGAGTCCCAGGGTACTAAATTATTCCCTGTGCTGTCTGCTTCAATTCCACTGTTAGGTTTCAAATGTTTATCTCTGGCCTAAATTCCTAAGCATAGATCTGAACACTCTTCCCACACAACCCCCCAAGACAGGGTCTCCCTGTGTGGCCCTGGATCACATGGATCCACCTGCCTGTGCCTCTGAGTGCTGGGATTGAAGGCGTGCGTACCATCGTGCCTGGCGTAGTAGAGAGCGTTTCTGTGGTGGGCAACAGTTAATGCAGAGACTCCTAACTAGTCAAAGTGATTAGAATAAGCGATAGTGAGTGCTCAGCCCAAAACGGCACATCTCACCAACCCGACCCCCGAGGTTCAGTGGAAAAGGAGAGAGAAGTGCCAGAGGAGGGAAGAGTGCAGCAGGGAAAGGCTGTCTCTGGCCGTGAAATGGCTGATGGACTCCTGAACTCACGGCAGCTGTGGTAGCCCGAACAAGAAAAGCACAGAATCGGGCTGGTTAAAACTCAAGCATGGAGCCGGGCGGTGGTGGCGCACGCCTTTAATCCCAGCACTCGGGAGGCAGAGCCAGGCGGATCTCTGTGTGTTCGAGGCTAGCCTGGTCTACAGAGTAAGATCCAGGAGAGGCACCAAAGCTACACAGAGAAACCCTGTCTCAAAAAAACAAAACAAAAACCTCAAGTGTGGATGAGCCCCAATCTTTACTGAGAATCCATTGACAGCTGTTGGCTCCTGGGGCAGGGAAAGTCATCTTTCTTTGAGATTGTGACCACAGGTAGGTTGTCTATTATCCAGTGAATGACCACACACTCATGTGACTCAGTGGGTTATGAAGAAGTGGGTGGTGGTGGGGGGGATGGAGAAGGAGGCCATGAAGTTGGGAGGGGACAGGCTAAGGAAGTGTGTGGTGGAATGGGAAGCTGGAGGTGGGGAACGGGCAGTGATAGGACCAAAATACATTGTATACATGCATGAAATTCTCAAAGAATGAATGAGAAAATGTTATGTTTAATTTTGACAGTATGTTGGAGGCTTGGCCACAGAAGTATGAGGACCTATGTTCTAACCCCCAGAACCTACATAAATCTCACCTGTAATCCTGATGAGAACAAGAGATAAAAATTGGTCAAGCGGTTTAGGGATAGGAGAAGTGTACAATGTTCTTGGTTGTGTCGTGACCAGAGGTCACTGGGGGCCCCCTGGTAATGTGTCGAAGGCTAACATCAGTTTGTCCCTTCTTAGGATTTAAAAAGCTGTATGAAAAAATGAAGCTATCAGGGTTTTGAGACCCATTAAGGGAAAACTCTTTGCTTCTAGTCGAAAGAATGAAACAGGAGTGGCTTTGGTGGGAATACGGCGTTCTACACACTCTAAAGACTGGAATACCATTGCTATGGTCGGCCCCCGGAGGGTTAATCCAGCTGCACTATTCATTACCTGGGTAGGAGAGATCATTCCTCAGGAAAGCAGATTCACCAGAAGACATGCAAAGCAGATGGGAGGAATGATTATCCCTTAATGAGATCATGGGCTTACCCCTCCCAGAAGCCACTCTCTGATGGAGTGGATTGAGGAGCGTCCACCACACAGCACTGTCAAGCCTGCCTGTATAGCTCCTGTCTGTCTGTCTGTCTGTCTGTCTGTCTGTCTATCTATCTATCTATCTATCTATCTATCTATCTATCTATCTATCTATCCATCCATCTATCCATCTATCCATCTACCTTTTCCTTTTGAATACTGGCCCAAAACCTAAGCACCTTTCTCCACCACTCTGGGATTTCTCATTTCTTTCTCTGAAGCACTCGCTTCTCTTCCACGATGTAGCTGCTTGTTGACGTGCATTCCTGTGAACATGCCAGCTTTCTTGTCCCTTAACTCAAAAAGGCCTATCAGTCTTTCTCTCCTTCGCCTCTCCATTTTCCTCCTCTTGACGGCTGCCAGGATTGACA
Source organism: Peromyscus leucopus (assembly GCF_004664715.2). Classification (NCBI taxonomy): domain Eukaryota; kingdom Metazoa; phylum Chordata; class Mammalia; order Rodentia; family Cricetidae; genus Peromyscus; species Peromyscus leucopus. The sequence continues at coordinate 130,077,198 of NC_051064.1, forward strand.
GCTTGCCTGTCCTGTTGTTTTTCTTTCCAGTTTTAATAAAATGGCCCTCAAGCTTCCTTCTGAACCCATTTTAAAACCATTCTATTAAGGAGACTAAGGATGCAAAGGGGATCCCAATTTCCCCAGGGACAATCCGGGTGCTGCCTTGGTGAGATGGGAAACAAGGACAGGAGACACCCCAGAAACTTGAGGGCCCACTAGCCTGGCATACAGAAGCAGCAAACAAGAGACCCTGACTCAAACAAGGGGGCAGTTCAGGACCAACACCCAAGTTGTCCTCTGACCACCACATGCCCACACTCATTCACAAACGTGCAGAAATGTACACAAGACGAAAATCAGCAGTGCGCGAACAGAGACAACTGACCAAGATCAGAAAGCTGAGTGCTTTATACAGGGAGTTTGAACACAACAAATGTATTCTACAACATATAAAGTGCATAGCTGGAAAATTGTGCTTTTTATATATGTTTTGGGTTTTGGAGACTGGGTTTCTCTGTGTAGCCCTGGCTGTCCTGGCACTTACTCTGTAGACCAAGCTGGACTCTAACTCAGAGGTCTGCCTGCCTCTGCCTCCTGAGTGTTGAGGCTAAGGCATGCACCGCCGCCACCATCACCACTACCACCTCCACCACCACCACCACCACCTCCACCACCACCTCCTCCACCACTCCTCCACCATCACCACCTCCTCCACCACCACCACACCACCACCACCACACCACCACCACACACCCTCCACCACCACCTCCTCCACCACCACCACCACCTCCTCCACCACCACCACCACCATCACCCCTACCACCTGGCTATATATGTTTTTAAATGAGGTATAATATCAATTAAAACTCTGGAGGCTGGAGAGATGGCTCAGAGGTTAAGAGCACTGACTGCTTTTCCAGAGGACATGAGTTCAATTCCTAGTACCCACATGGTGGCTCACAACCATCTGTAACTTTAGTTCCAAGGGATTCAAGGTCCTCTTCTGGCCTCTACATGCATGCAGTACATGGACATGCATGCAGGCAAAACACCTATACACCAAAAATAATAGAAACTGTATTTTGTTAAATATAGAATTAATATTTATATGAATGAGGTAAAAGAATTAAACTTTTCACATGTGGCTAGGGTGGAGCTCAGTGGCAGAACACCCAAGGCCAACCTTCAGCACCAAAAAATGGTTTCCTCATACCTGGAAATGTACAGGTGCTAGTCTTGAAACCGGAAGACTGTTGAAGGGCAAAGAGGAAACACTCCAAGTCAAAGAGTTCACGAAAGTTGTGTCTGTGGAGAGAAAGGATGGATACTCAGAATGAACTTTTGTAATAAGAGAAGTATCTGGTAGGATACTGAATTATTTATATATTAGGCACCAGTGTTCAGCATGTAAAAATAGGTCAATTGGGCACAGAGCATTAGTTTTAAAAAATAGCTTTGGCCAATGGGGATAGTGGTGCATGCCTTTGATCCCAGCATTTGGAGGCAGAGGCAGGAGGATCTCCTTGAGTTCAAGGCCAGCCTGGTCTACAGATTGAGTTCCAGGACAGCCAGGGCTACACAGAGAAACCCTGTCTTAAAAAACAAATCAAGGGCTGGAGAGATGGCTCAGAGGTTAAGAGCACTGGTTGCTCTTCCAGAGGTCCTGAGTTCAATTCCTAGCAACCACATGGTGGTTCACAACCATCTATAATGAGATCTGGTGCCCTCTTCTTGTGTGCTGGCAGAACACTGTATAAATAAATAAATAAAATCGAATTCTAAAACAACAACAACAAAAGATAGCTTTGATGTTTTGGATCCCTTTCTAAATGAACTAACATTTGCAGGATATAGTAGAACACTCCTGAATCCCAGCACTTGGGGTGTGGTAACAGGAGGATCAGGGGTTCAAGGCTAGCCTTGGCTATTTGGTGAGTCCAAGGACAGTCTGCCTCAAAAAAATAATAAACTGGCTACAAAAGAAGTTTAGGAAACATTGGCAACTAAAGCAGCAGGTTAGAAATCGTGACTAAAACTCAGAAGTTGGAGGAACAACTGGTTTTACTGCTTGTTTGTTGAGTTATTATGAAGCCCCAGGTGCACTTCAAATTTCTGATCCTCCTGCCTCAGCCTCACAGCATTAGAATCACAGGCACATGCAATCATGCACAGGAAAACCAGGAGTCTGAGGGGGGAAAGATTCTTGCCATAGCGAAAGCTCATCTGTCCCCCAATCCTAAGGAGCTAGGGGACCCGGGTGGAGTGCTTACTCTGACAGCTTTCCGGCTCACCACGGCGACTTAGGGGCACAATCTTGGTCTATGCTGTGGCCAGCAAAAGTGAATTCTGGCCGGGTGGTTGTAGGGAGCCGCTACTCAAAGATGGCGCTGGCTTCCTGGTAGCCTAGCTATAAACAACTCCATATTTGGCTATGATGCACGAGTATGGTAATTGGCCTTATGTCCTCAGCCTATCCCGTGGCTCCCCGTGCTAGCATTCTGGCGGGACCCAATCACAGTACGGCACGTTTGCCTGATTCCCTATATAAGCAGCTGCAGTTTAGTCCTCGGGGCCCCTCACCTCCCGCTCTCCCTTAATCAAGAGACGCTCCAATAAAGTGTGATCTGAGAAGAATCCTCGCGTGGTGGTCGTTCTTCCTCGCTGGCCGAGGAGCGCGCCGCAACTGGTGCCGAAACCCAGGAAAGGTAACTTCGGACACCAGGTGAGGGGTCGAAGAGGATTCAGAACTCAACACACGGAGCGGTGACGTCGGTAAGTTCGCCAGGTATGCTGATTGCCGGGATTAATCCGTTTGTGTTTGCTTTCGTGGTCCTTCTTATGATTATTAGAGAGGGACGCAAAGCATTAAGCAAGCACCAGGATAGTCTATCAGAATCAGACTTTAAAGGGGAGAACTTAAGTAGGCCTAAAAAGAAGAAAGAAAAGAATAAAGAAAATAAGCCAGAGAAGGAAGGAAATTCAGGAAAGAAAGGGAACCCTTTTTATCCAGTATTAGAGGAATTTGCAAAACTTGATTTATCTGATAATGAATTAGATTCAGATGAGGAGGAAAATTTAGAGAAAGCTGCAGCTGAATATGAGGAAGAGAGATATGGGTGGTGGCGACCCCCTCCTTATGATGTTTCTGCTGGGATGAATGTGGAACCAATGGCGCCTTCGGGACCACATCCACCCCCGGCACCACCTTTGTATCTGCAAACAGGTGGAGGTTGTCATTTTATCAGGAGGGACACCTGGGCGCGGCTAGCGTCCGCGTTTCCAGTCTTTGAAGATCCGCAAACAAACAACAGATATCATGAACCTGTGCCTTATAAACAATTAAAAGACCTGGTTGAGGCTGCTCGAGCCTATGGAGTAACAGCCAGTTATACCTTAACATTATTGACTAGGCTCACTACTCAGGCTATGACTCCAACAGATTGGTTCGAAATAGCCAGAGCATGTTTAACTACAGGACAGTATCTGGATTTCAAATCTATAGTTACAGATAGAGCCCAGGTACAAACTAGAATTAATCTTCAGAATAATCGACCACAGTGGACGGCTGACATGCTACTGGGTCAAGGACAATGGACCGTAAATCAGACGGCATATCCTATTGAAGTTTATCAACAGATAAATGAGATTTATTCTAAAGCTTGGAAATCATTACCAAATAAAGGAGAAGTATCAGGGAATCTGACTAAGATCATTCAGGGCCCGAATGAACCTTTTTCAGATTTCGTAGCTAGAATGATGGAGGCAGCAGGAAAGATATTTGGTGATGTAGAAACAGCTATGCCTCTGGTTCAACAATTAGTATATGAGCAAAGCACAAAAGAATGTCATAGAGCCATTACCCCGTGGAAAGGAAAGGGATTAGAAGCTTGGCTAAAAGCCTGTCGGGAAATTGGGGGACCGCTAAGTAATGCTGGCCTAGCGGCAGCAGTCCTTGCGGCCACACGAGCTGCACGAATGGATGCTAGCTGCTCTGACGTAGCTCCTTTAATTATGGTGTTCACACATTACTTGTTATTCTAATCATTCTCAGAGAGGTTATGGGGAATCCTTGTGCTGGCTGGGGACCAGGTGCTAGGCATCACCTTTGCAGTGGAGGTTCAAACTGCTGCAGCTGGTCCCTGTCTCCAGAGATGCAGGCTTGGCCATTTCAGCCTCTTCAGGTGGAAGGAGTTGATGGCTCCAAACTATCCTTCGTACCTCTACTTCCCTAAATGCACAGTTGAAAGGTGGCCTTATGGTGCTTAACCAGTGCATTGACTTGGTACAAGAACAAGTTGACATCCTTTGGCAGCTGGTCCAATTGGGCTGTGAGTGGAGAATGCCTGGTTTGTGTGTCACTAGTGTGCAGTTTCAGAATGGTTCCCGAGCAGCGAATTTGTCTAAACAATTGTCCAGTTATCTTATAGGAAATTGGTCCGGAGAATTTGAAGAGACCTTGGAGAAACTGAGAGTGGCGGTGGTGACCATCAACTCCACCTGAGTGGATCTCAGTGTGGCGGAGGGACTGTCCTCCTGGATCGCTTCAACCTTTTCCCTGTTTAGAATGGGTGGGGGTAGGGTATATTTTTGGCATGCTGCCTTGGAGGATGCGTGTTTTGTCTGTGGTTGGTCTGCCGTTTGCGAGCACGTACAAAAAAGGACAAGGTCATTATCACTCAAGCATTAGCCGCTTTGGAGTGTGGCTCCTCCCCCCCAGATCTGGCTTTCTGCCTTAAAGAACAACTAATATCCACATAGCCTTTGCACCCCTGGGACTGGCAGTCCATTGCACGCGGGAAGGTATGTGGACAGCTTTCATACACTTGCATTGAGCACAGGATGTCAGGCTCGTGCACTGCACTTAAAGTGTAGGACATTTTCCTTCCTTTAAGGAGAGCAAGTCTAACTGCATATGGGTTCACATAGCCTTTGCACCCTTAGGACTGGTTAGTCCATTGCACTTGGGAAGGTATGTGGACAATTGTTACATGCATAGCCTTTGCACCCCAGGGACTGGTTGGTCCATTGCATTCTGGAAGGTATGCAGGCAATTATGCACAGTTAACTCATCCTCGATCGGTCAACACATCATGAGGTGGGGACCTGATCGGATGAAATACTTGTGTTGCAGAAATCAGACCTATACTCTCTCCTGCTTAATTAATAAAGAGGGGGGGAGATGTAGGGAGCCGCTATTCAAAGATGGCGCTGGCTTCCTGGTAGCCTAGCTGTAAACAACTCCATATTTGGCTATGATGCACAAGTATGGTAATTGGCCTTATGTCCTCAGCCTATCCCGTGGCTCCCGTGCTAGCATCCTGGCGGGACCCAATCACAGTACGGCACGTTTGCCTGATTCCCTATATAAGCAGCTGCAGTTTAGTCCTGGGGCCCCTCACTTCCCGCTCTCCCTTAACCAAGAGGTGCTCCAATAAAGTGTGATCTGAGAAGAATCCTCGCGTGGTGGTCGTTCTTCCTCGCTGGCCGAGGAGCGCGCCGCAGGTGGCGGCGGCGCACGCCTTTAATCCCAGCACTCGGGAGGCAGAGCCAGGCGGATCTCTGTGAGTTCGAGGCCAGCCTGGACTACCAAGTGAGTTCCAGGAAAGGCGCAAAGCTACACAGAGAAACCCTGTCTTGAAAAACCAAAAAAAGTGAATTCCAAGCTATCAGGGAGAATGGATTTCTAAGCCTAGTCTGTGTCCCACACAGTTTTTACATGCTGATGAAATGTCATTTTGGGGGACAATCACCAAGTTCCACCCTAGCACATACTCAGACACCTTCAGAACTTCCTTTTGGAAAACGAAAAAGTACATTTCCCAGACTCCTTTGCAGTTAGTGCCGATTCCCCCCTCCGCCCCCCCCCCCCCCATGTAAGACATCAATTCTCTTAGAGTTTCAAGGTAGAAATGAGGCAGGAACCATCTTTCCAGGGCTGGAATGTTAATGCTGGCAGACATGTCTGTGGAAGTTTGGCTGTCAAGACAGCACATGATTTATACATGTATGCAAATATCACAAATCTCATTTATTTTTATGTAGAAGTACTCCATTTGCACGTATGTCTGCATTACAGAAGAGGGCATCAGATCCCATTATAGATGGTTGTGAGCCACCATGTGGTTGCTGGGAATTGAACACAGGACCTCTAGAAGAAGCTAGTGCTCTTAACCGCTGAGCCACCTCTCCGGCGCATTTATTAATTTTTACGTACAAGTACTCCAATGCATGTACTAATCTCCATAATGTAGACATTATGTTAACAGTTGTAGTTCTTGTTTTGTTGTTGTTTGAGAAGGGGTTTCTCTGTGTAGAGTTGGTTGTCCTAGAACTCACTCTGTAGACCAGGCTGGCCTTGAACTCACAGAGATCTACCTGTCTCTGCCTCCCTAGCGCTGGGATTAATTTTTTTAAAAATTGGGCTGGAGAGATGGCTCAGAGGTTAAGAGCACTGACTGCTCTTCCAGAGGTCCTGAGTTCAATTCCCAGCAACCACATGGTGGCTCACAACCATCTGTAATGGGATCTGGTGCCCTCTTCTGGCCTGTAGTCATACATGCTGGATACATATAAATAAATAAATCTTTAAAAAAAAAGTTTTTAAAAATTAAATTTATTTGTATTTGTGTGTGTCTGTGGGTATATGCAATGTATGCGTAGTACCCACGGAAGCCAGAAGAGGGTGTCTGATCCCTGGAGCTGGCGTTACAGACGGTTGTGAGCCACCCAGTATGGGTGCTGGGACTGAACTCAGGTTCTCTGGAAGAGAACTTAACTCCTGAGCCATCTTGCAAACATTTCAGAATTTTATTACCATACTTCTTTCTTGTGTCTATCAGAATGCTTACACAAAACTGACTGGTCCTACCATATATATTTATAGGCATCCGAGGGTGAGAATTAAACTATGTAGGCAGGCTCTACTCTACACATCAACTGTACACCTCATTTCTACCTTATTCCTTATATCTGACTATGTAGACCAAGTGGTCCTGAACTCACGAAGATTATTGCCTGCCTGTCTCCAGAGCACATGGACTAACAGTGTGCATGACCACACGTGACTGGTGGCACATGCCTATGATCCTAGCACTCCACAGGCGGGAGCAGAAAGATCAGAGTCCAGCCTCTATACTCGATTCTGGCTTGAAAAAAGGCACTGGTCCTCGGCGAGCCTCGCTTGGGTGCATACTGTCCCTCCTTTAAACAAACCCCAGCTTGGCTTCCCAGTGACTCATCCTAGAAGTTTTCAGTGGCTTGTGTCCAGAACCCAGCTTCCTCTGAGTGGAGGCCCCTGGGAGGAACTCTTCATGCTGAGAGCCGCAGCCAGAGTAACAGCTCCCTCTGCTGCGCGTCTTCTTTGGGGCTGCTCCAGGATCCTCGGAGGCTAAGCTGAAGAGAGTCCCCCACCCCCCACCCCCACCGACAGCCACTTAACTGGCCCTTATCCTTCCTTTAGCTTGTATGACTTTTGCTTCTCTGCTCCTGTTTCCTGGCCCGAGATTCACCTAGTGCTCAGGGAACGTCACCAGAACTGAAGGTAGGAATCTCGACAGCTTCTTCGTTTTCTGTTTGTTTGTGTGTTTCATTTCTTTATTGAGATCAGAAGACAGAGGTGGCCTTTGGTTCTCTCCTTCCATCCTGTGGGCTCTCGGGATTGAACTCGGTTCATCAGACTAGGTGGCATGGCCTTTTTACCCTAGAGCTAGTTCACTAGCTCCCTATGGATCTGCCTGAGGCAGAATCAACCTTAAACAGATACCTTAAGTGACTCTCTTACCCCTTTTCAAATCCTTCGTATGTCTGTGCACCGTGTGTGCCCCCAGTGCCCGGGGATGCCAGAAAAGGGAGTCAAATAATTTTTCAGGGTAATTTTTTTGTTTTTTATTTTTATCTTATTTTATGTGCATTGGTATTTTACCTGCATGTATGTCTATGTGGGGTGTCAAATCCCCCGGAACTGGAGTTACAGACAGGCGTGAGCTGCCATGTGGGTGCTGGGAATTGAACCCAGGTCCTTGGAAAGAGCAGCCAGTGCTGCTGCAGTCCACCCCACCCTAGTGTTTCTCTGTACAGCCCTAGCTGTCCTGAAACTCATTCTGTAGATCACGCTGGCCTTGAACTCAAAGATCTGCCTGCCTCTGCTTGCATTAAAGGTGTGCACCACCATCGCCTGGCTGGATAATAATCTTACTATGGAGCCCAGGCTAGCTTCCAATTGTGATCCAGCTATAATGATTAAAAATATATATATTTATAAAAATTTACAGAAAGTGTTTCTTTTAATGTTTAAATTAAAGTCACTTCTTATTATGTGTTTTTGTTGTCCCATGTGCACACCCCATGGTCACCTGACATTGAGAGGACAATGTGGGGGGGAGTCGACTCTATCCTGCATCCTGTGAGTCCAGGGATCAAATTCATCAGGAATGGCAAGTGTCTTTACCCTCAGAATCGTCTTACTGGCCTCCAATAACTATTATATTTTTCAATACATTTTTCAAGTCTGGAAGTTATAAGGCAGGGCTGGAGAGATGGCTCACAGAAAGGAAGTATTTGCTGCTCTTCAAGAGGACCCAAGCTCGGTGCCCAGCATTTACATCATGAGGTTCACAGCTGCCAGAGGAAACCAAGGCACAAGAGAAATGACTAGAAAATTGGGGGCTGGAGAGATGGCTCATCAGTTAAGAGCACTGGCTACACTTCCAGAAGACCCGGGTTCAATTCCCAGCCCCACATGGCAGCTCACAACTATGTAACTCCAGTTTCAGGGGATTCAACTCCCTCACACAGACACACATGCAGGCAAAGTACTAATGCATATAAAATAAAATAAATCAATCCTTAAAAAAGAAAATCTCCAAAATTATACACAAAGCAAGTGAACCAAATCAGGGCTGGATCAGAGCCAATTTACATGTCTTATACTCTCTGCAAATGTCCCACAATGCCTCTTAGGCAAACAGGGTGCATTCCCAAAGAAAGCTGAAACAATGCAGGGAAAGACACAGCCTGAGGAGGGTCAAAAACCCACTTAAAGTTTAATTCCAGTGTGGTGCTCAGCCAGGAACCCCAGTACTCAAGAGGCTGGGACAGAAAAGGCTAAGGATGAGGTAGTCGGGTGGTAAAGGGCTGTCTAGCACTCTCGCACAAAGCCAGGCTTGACCCAAGCCCCACAGGAAACTTGGAGTACTGGGAAATGAAGATGGAAAGATCTGGAGTTCAAGGTCATCCCTGCCCACATAGCAAGTTTGAGGCCAACCTGGGCTACATAAGACCATGTCTCAATAAAGTAAAGAGTCAACGCTTTCAAGAGAAAGTTCTTCTTGAACTACATAGCAACAGGACGTGAAGGGCTCTAGCAGGCCCAAGCATAGCAAGCCTGGTGCTGGCAGGCCTTGCCCCTCCCCCTTGCTTCTCTCTTGTAAACTATAGATTACATGCCTAAAGCTAGCCACCAAGGTCTGTTCCATTACTTGAACACTTTTTTTTAAATTTGCTTTATTTTGTGTGCATTCATGTTTTGCCTGCATATTTATCTGTGTGAAGGTGTCAGATCACCTGGAACTGGATGGAGTTACAGACAGGTGTGAGCTGCCATGAGGGTGCTGGGAATTGAACCTGGGTCCTCTGGAAGCGCAGTCAGTGCTCTTAGCTGCTGAGCCATCTCTCCAGCCCCTTACTTGAACACTTCAAGCCCCTTATTTGAACACTTTATTATGCCAGGCTCATTCCCAAGGCTTATCACCAAGGTCCAACTATCAAAGTATTGAAGTCCAGCAATCAAAATCCCCAAGATTTTGGGCCTCTTGGATCTCTGTCAGTTCAAGGCCATCCTGGTCTACAGAGTGAGATCCAGGACAGGCACCAAAATTACACAGAGAAACCCCGTCTTAGGGGGGGGCGGTTGGGATCACACCTTGGCTGCTGTTTTCTGCCTGATTCCTTCCCTAATAAATAAAGGATCTCTCTATGAAAACAGGTGTTTGGTGTGTGGTCTGTGCCTAATCCGGGGTCTGGAAAAGAGTATCCCGCTGTGTGCAGATCCCTTCAGGAAGTGCTCAGGAAACTGGCTCCCTTACAACTTGGTAACACTTAGCATCCTTTACAATAGCAAATAGCATCCTGCCTGCATCAAGAAGGGCGCTATTTTCTGCATACAGGACTCTGCCACAGGCATGGATAATGCCTTCCAGATGTTTGCAGTAGATTGATCTTACAAGCTGTATTAGCTAGCTACACTAACTCCGGTGAGTCATCCAAAAGTCCAATGGAACGTCTACAATATCTCTGAGTTAAATATTTATAGTAGTCCCTAAGAAGATTATAGAATTCAAAATTCCCATTAAGGTCAATGATCTTTTAAAAGGTGGTTGGAACAGACAATTACATATTTTAGGAACCATTAGGTTTGAAGGTCTTTGGAACAGAAAGAAAAGTCATATAGACTGAAGATATGGGTAGCAAGTAAAGCCTGATACTACTATACACAGCATTGACACAGAGTGGTGGTTCTCAGCCTTCCTGATGCTGCGACCCTTTAATACAGTTCCTTAGGTTGTGTGACCCCCAACCAGAAAATGATTTTCGTTGCTACTTCATAACTGCAGTTTTGCTGTTGTTATGAATCATACTGTAAATATCTGACACACTGGATGTCTAATATTTGGCCCCCATGGGGGTCTCGACCCTAGGTTGAGAACTACTTATCTAGACCTTAGTGTGTTGGTCTTAGCAAAAACTCCTAGTTCCTAAATTTGAGTTAACTGGAAGAGCAATTGTGTTCTTTGAACAGCAATTGTATTCTTTGGAGGATGAAGAACTTGTAATTCTGGGAAGATTTAGAATTAAGTCCATCTTAAGAGCTGTGCTGTAGAAGGATGTGTCTCCTTCAAAGTTCACGCTGAAAGTTAATTCTCAGAAGGGAAAATTAAGAGGAGCTTTTAGGGGGTTATCAGGTGGCAGTGGGGGACTGCTCTCATGGAGGGGATTAGCATCGTAATAAAGGGATTTGGAGAAGTGGGTCTTGTTTTGTTTTTCAAACACAGGATTTCTCTCTGAAGCCCTGGCAGTCCCGGAACTTGCTCTGTAGACTAGGCTAGCCTCAAATTCAGACATCCCCCTGCCTCTGCTGGGATTAAAGGAGTGCACCACCACTGCCCAGCAATATTTCTTCTTTGTGTGTTATCCAATCCGATAATTTGTTTTAGAAGCACATATGGACTACAGGGTCTAAGACAGGAAATATTTAGAATTAAATATAAATGTCCTAGGGGTGATGGAGAGATGGCTCATCGGTTAAGAGCACTGACTGCTCTTCCAGAGGGTTCAATTCCCAGCACCCACATGGCAGCTAACAACTCTCTGTAACTCCAAGATCTGACACCCTCACACAGACATGCAGGCAAAACACCAATGCACATAAAATAAAAGTAAATAAATTTGAAAAATAAATAAGAACATTTGCTGGGTGGTGGTGGTGCACACCTTTGATCCCAGCACTCGGGAGGCAGAGACAGGCAGTTTTGTGTTCGAGATAAGCCTGGTCTACGCAGAGAAACCCTGCTTCGAAAAACAAAACAACTTAAGAAGAGCTGGAGTTATGACCCAGCAGTTAAGAGGACTGGCTATGGTTAAGAGCACTGTTTTTCCAGAGCACCTGGGTTTGCTCTCCAGCACCCACATGGAGGCTCATAACTACCTGTAACTTCCATTCAAGGGGATCCAACACCCTCATCTGGCACCAGGCATGCACTTGGTACACAGGCACACATACAGGCAAAACACCCATTTAAAACATAAAAAAGAAAAGAAGACTTAAAACTATAGTAGAAAGAGCCTCAGTTAGAAGATGACATGTTGGGCTGGAGAGATGGCTCAGTGGCTAAGAGCACTGGCTGCTCTTCCAGAGGTCCTGAGTTCAATTCCCAGCAACCACATGGGTGGCTCACAACCATCTGTAATGAGATCTGGTGCCCTCTTCTGGCCTGCAGGCATACATGCAGGCAGAACACTGTACACATGATAAATAAATAAATCTTAAAATGTTAAAAAAAAAATGTTAAAAAAAAAAATGTCCAAAGTAGGAAAGAGTCATTTGTATCTGAAAGAAGAGTACTCTCCAGGCAGAGGGAACTGCAGGTGAGAAGGCCCTGAGGTGGAACAAGTAAGAATGGAATATGGCTTCTCTTCCTTCTCCTCCTCCACCTCCTTATCTCTCTCTCTCTCTCTCTCTCTCTCTCTCTCTCTCTCTCTCTCCACTTGTCTTCTACACGCTCTCTTCTGTCCCCTCCCTCCCTCCTCCTAATAAAGCTCTGATACTGGGGGAAAAAAGAATGGAATATGGAGAAGGAAAGGGTGGAGAGAGCAGGCCACCATGTAGCATGACTATAATGCATGACTTGGGCGGCTGAGGTAGGAAGAAGCAAGTCCAAGGTAGCCCTAGGCCACTCAGAAAACCCTCATCTCAAAAATAAAATTAACGTAAAAAATGTGGTAGTGGCACATGCCTTTAATCCCAGCACTCTGTAGGCAAAAGCAGGTGAATCTCTAAGTCTGAGGCTAGCCTGGTCTACAGGGCAAGTTCCAGGACAGCCAGGGCTACACAGAGAAACCCTGTCTGGAAAAAAAAAAAAAAGTAAAGGATCTGGAGATGTATGTCAACAGTAGATCATTTGCCTAACATGTGCAAGGCCCTGGGTTCAACCCAGCAAGACAGACAGACAGACAGACAGACAGACAGACACACACACACACACACACACACTCGGTGAGCCCAGTTCCTATAAGGCCTTGGAGACTTATAGATCTTATGGGCCTTTGGCATTTTTGGTAAGATGTAGGGAGCGATTTAAGGCTTGGAGAGAGTTGGGCATATGGTTCAGTGGTAGAGCTCCTTCCTGTGTAACATGTATGAAGCCCTGGGTTCAGTTCATGCACAGAACAGTACCAGGTGTGGAGATCCATGCTGGCAATCCCAGCACTTGGCAGGTGGCTGCAGGAGAATCAGGAATCCAAGGTCATCATAAACTAGATTTGGGGCCAGCGTGGGCTACAAGGGACCTAGTCTTCCAAAAAGAAAGAAAAAAAAAGCAAAAAAAAAAAAAAAAAAAATCAGGGAGAATTAAAAATAAACTTATATCAACCTCTCTGAATATTAAAAAATTAACTATGCCATTGAAAGAGTTAAGACAAACTGAAATTCAACTAGTTCACCCCAAAACCCCTAAGGTGGAGGTAGGAGAATCAAAATTTCAAGGCTAGCCCGAGTCCAGTTTAAAACAAAGAATAAAATGGGTAAATAGATAAGAGTTAAGTGATAAAGATCAGGGAAGGTTTTTGGAACTTAGAGACTCCTGGGAGCTGCAAGAGCAGGGGGGCTTGGGAGGTTGTCACCACTCCTCCCACCCCACCCCCACCCCACCCCCCGCCAAGGGGTGAAACTCCGTCTTTCCTTTGCCAGGCAGAATAAACAGCCTGCACAGGTAGCTGTCTTATAAGAAATTAAGTGAACTATTCATGAAAGTGAAACCACTCCATTTACTAAAGTCCTGCAAATATAGACTTCTAGGTTAGCGGTGTGTGCGGTCGAATGCCCGCTAGGTGTGAAACCTATTCCAAACACGTCTCGCAAAGACGTGGAATACAGCTAACCGCACGGTCAAGGGCGAGTAAGCGCGCCAGAGCGCGAAGGAACCGAACCAGACAGTGTCGCCAGGTGGGAGATGCCAGGGACATTCTCCCGGGAGCCAGCTGGGGCTCCATACTTCGGCCCTCGGTTCTAAGACCGGAACCGTCGCGTCGTGATTGAAAGCGAGAGGGTGGAGGGCGGAGTGAGAACGCTGGGCTGCAGCGCCCCGCGCCCCGCGCCCCGCGCCCCGCGCCCCGCGCCCGCGCCCCGCGCCCCGCGCCCCGCGCCCCGCGCCCCGCGCCCCTCCCCCGCCGCGGCGCCCGACGGCTGCAGACACGCCCGACTCCGTGGCGCCGCCTCCCCACCGCCGCCGCCAGGAGGCTCCGGAGCCTTCCCGCCTTTCCCGGGGCCCGACCCGGTCCGGCTGGGGCGGGCGGGCGGCGGGGCGGGCGCGGGCGGCGACGGCGCAGCCATTGTCCCGCAGCCGCGCCCGGGGCCGCCGCCGCCCGCGCCTCCTTTGTGGCCGTCGCCGGCCCTCGGAGCCCCTGCTCTGCGCCCCCGGCTGCAAATGGCGCCCGGCCGCCCCTGCTCCGCCCCGTGCACGGGCCACGGTTGCACCCCGGGGTGCACCCCGGCGCCCCCGCCGCCCTCCTCCAAGCTCCCGGCCGGGCCCGCAGCCCCGACGCCCCGGCCGCCCTCCGCCCGCCCGCGCCCGCACAGCCACTTACCGCGGAGCTCTGGCCGCTCGTACGCGTTGCAGAGCAATTCCCGGTTCCCGGTGGGGAAGCACCCCCTTCCGAAGCCGAGGCTGTGCGCCCTAAAACAAGTAGCCCCAACGTGGGAGAAACAAAAGGTATTTGCTGACGTGGGCGTTGGACAGAAACGCCCGAGGGCTGAGGACACAATTAAAGGGGCAACGCACAGATTTCAGGCACCAACCAGCAGCTTCGCCCACTCCCCCTGTCCGTGCCCACACCCGGCTGCACCCTCCGCAGGCACTGGGGCGCCCAGATTCCCCAGCAATTCACTGCGGATCATTCTTTTAGTCGGGAGCTTAAATTTTTAAAATTGTACTTTACATTGGGAAAGGCGCCTCCCGAGGGCAAAGGGGCTGGATTTCTAAGATGTGGGGATATTGGTTTAAGGCTGAGAGGGAGGGACTTAGGCGTGCCCACAATTACTGTATAAGTACATGTGACATTATTGTACTTAACTTTAGCAACGTCAAATGGAAGAAATTTCCACAAAATTTCCCTCTTTATCGAATCACTTAGTCTAGTCAGGGATAGCCTTTTAGAAACCTTTGTAGGTCCCCATCAGACCATTTGAAAAGGCGAGCCCAGAGAGGCTGACATACCCGGAAAACGATTCTTGATATAAAACTAGTAGAAAGAGAAGGATCTGTTTTCAAATACGAAAATTGATCGTATCTCAAGCTTCTCTCCTGACATGTCCTTAGTATTGAGACCGCAAAACATCAGGTTATACATTTCCTAAAATAGTAAATTGCTGGATTTTCACTCTACACAAGAATAACTTCTATAAACTAAATTAGTTTTCTACTTCTTCATACTGGTTGTCAATTACTGCGAATCATGTATTACGATGAAATGGGGGGAACTCAAAATTTTAAAACATACATTTTTGCTTTTTTTTGGGGGGGGGGTTTCGAGCCAGGGTTTCTCTTTGTAGTTTTGGTGCCTTTCCTGGATCTCACTCTGTAGACCAGGCTGGCCTCGAACTCACAGAGATCCGCCTGCCTCTGCCTCCCGAGTGCTGGGATTAAAGGCATGCGCCACCACTGGCCCGCTCAAAGCATACATTTCATTTTTTTTTTTTTTTTTTTAAGGTTTATCTCTCCCAACTCTTAATCGATGGTGGGGGAGGGGGGGCTGGGGTCTTGTTTCCTCACTAATTCACCTTGCGTTTTGAAGTCATTCTCTGGAGACCTCAATAGACTGGTCTTCTCTGAATGTCACACCTGTTTACTCCAGAGGTGCTTTGTGATTTAGATGTGTTTCTTCGCCTTTTGAGGTAATGGAAGCTTGTTTGAAAAAGATTGGCATGCTGGTGTTGTGGCACAAGACTTTAATCCCAGCACTCCCGGAGGCAGAGGCAGGCAGATCTCTGAGTGAGAAGCCATCCTGGTCTACACAGCAAGTTCCAAGACATTCAGAGCTACGTAGTGAGACCCTGTCTCAAAAAGAGAAAACCATTAGCGATTAGCATTGCTGAATATGTTCAAATTCTTCTGCTAACACCCCGTTGAAGATTTATCCCAGAGAGCCCTAGACATTATAATAGCAAAAGTTTACTGTGGCACTGGGGAGGGAGGCAGAGGCAGGCAGGTCTCTCTGTATTCAAGGCCATCCTGGTGTACAAAGAGAATTCCAGGCCAGCCAGGGCTACACAAGGAGGCCTTGTCTCAAAACAAAACAAACATTCTGCAGACAGTTAAGCCAACCAGGAAGGTCCCTTTGCCCCAAGGGAGTGGGGGGGGCACACTCGGGGAGTGGGGTGGGGGTGGGGGTGTTCCTGGCATGTAATGATTGCAAATAGCAGCTTTTCACCTATGTGGCTATTCTCAAGGAAGTTGGAAACTACTCTAAAGCTATTCACGTCTCTGATCCAGAAGTTATCCCCAGTCTGGGCTCCAGACAGGTATGCAGAGTGCCTTTGGGAAGCCCCAGGGCACAGTGGCCAGGGTTCATTCACTTAGGCCAAGTCATCCTGTCCATCTGCGCCAAGCTCCTGGATAAGGAACATCTGGTTGAGGCCCAACCTGGAGTCAAGTTCAAATTCCTGGTCTCCAGATGATCCACGTCTTAAAGAAGTGGGGCTTCACCAAATGTAATGTATAATGCAGATGAATTTGAAGACATGGTCCCTGAGATGCAGCTCATGTCTATGCCTGATGCTCATGGTAGAAGCCAGCAGAGGACACTGGATCCCCCGGAACTGGAGTGAGAATGCTTGTGAGCCACCACATGAGTTCTGGGACTCAAACTCAGGTCCTCTGTGAGAGCATCTAATGCTCCATGCTGGGGTGAGCCTTGGTGATGCCTTTAAGTCATTTCTGCTCCTGTAAGTAACCCCAATAAAATCACTGGTTCCCCGAGATGGACTTTGGTGGTGTCCATACTTTGGTCTGGCGTGGGTTCCCTGTCTGGGGTGAGGAGAGGAGTGTGTTTTGTCTCCCCAGGCAAGGTTTTTGTCACACAACAGTGGCACACACCTTTAATCCCAGCCCCTGGAAGGCAGAGGCAGCCAGATCACTGTGAGTTCATGCCAGCCTGGTCTATATAGATAATACGAGCTAATTCAGGGCTGTCAAAAAAAGAAAGAAAAGAAGGAGCCCGGAAGAAGACCAGTTTGTGTCTGCTTTGTTTAGTGGAATAGGAGGGTCACAAAGGTCATAAAACTGGCTTGGACGTGTTGAGAATGAGGTCATCTCTGTGACAGAGGTTGACGTCTTCATCCTTTCTGGATGTCATACATTTTCATCCCTTTTGTATGCATGTCACCTGAAACCCATAGTTTGGAGAATTCCTTACCTTATGGTTAATTGGTGGAAGTAGAAACTACTCTCTGTAATAGAATATGAAATTACCAATGTTGTTGGTTGTTTTTGCTCTTTTAGGAGGCCCGCCACCTAGCTCCCAGACAAACCACACACGGAGCTTATTCTTAATTATAAATGCCTGGCCTTAGCTTGGCTTGTTTCTTGCGAGCTTTTCTTAACTTTAAATTATCCCATCTACCTTTTGCCTCTAAGCTTTTACCCTTTTCTTACTTCTGTAATTTTTTTTTTTTTTTTTTTTTTTTTTTTTTTTTTTTTTTTTTTGGTTTTTTGGGACAGGGTTTCTCTATGTAGCTTTTGGAGCTTGTCCTGGAACTCACTTTGTAGACCAGGCTGGCCTAGAACTCAGAGTTCACCTGCCTCTGCCTCCCAAGTGCTGGGATTAGAGGTGTGCACCACCACCCGGCTATTTCTGTAATTTTACTTTCACTCCGTGGCTGGCTGTGTCGCTGGGTGACTGGCCCCTTCTTTTCTCAATCCTTACTTTCTCTTGCTCTTTCTTCTTTTTCTCCCAGATTTCTCCTTCTGTTTATTCTCTCAGCCTGCCAGCCCCACCTGTCCTTTCTCCCACCTTGCTATTGGCTGTTCAGCTCTTTATTAGACCATCAGCTGTTTCAGACAGGCACAGTAGCTTCACAGAGTTAAACAAATGCAACATAAAAGAATACAACACGGGCTGGAGAGATGGTGTAGTGGTTAAGAGCACTGGCTGTTCTTCCAGAGGTCCTGAGTTCAATTCCCAGCACCCACACGGCAGCTCACAGATATCTGTAACTCCAGTTCCAGGGGATCCGAGGTCCTCATACAGACACACCTACAGGCAAAACACCTATGTACATAAAATAAAAATAAAAAAAAAGAATAAAACACATCTTTGCATCATTAAACAAATGTTCCACAGTATAAACAAATGTAACACATCCTAAAATAATATTCTATTACACACCAATGATTTATACTCCCAGGATTCCTTGCAGATACAACAACCATTTTTATACTTGGCCATCGGATGCCCCTCTTGAAGAGGGAACTACAGCAGCAATACCCAAGAACCATACAGGGTGTCTTTAACAGTAGTGACAGTTGCAGCAGTAGCTCCAGGGCCAGTGCTGTGTGTGTGTGTGTGTGTGTGTGTGTGTGTGTGTGTGTGTGTGTGTATACATACATACATATATATGTATATATATAATTTATTTATTTTTATTTCATGCTCATTGCATATATGTCTAAGTGAGGGTGTCAGATCACTGGAGTTACCAGACAGTTGTTAGCTGCCATGTGGGTGCTGGGACTTGAACCCGGGTCCTCTAGAAGAGCAGCCAGTGCTCTTAACCACTGAGCCATCTCTCCAGCCCCAGGCCAGTACTTCTAATGGCAGCACCCATTGCCTCACTCTGGTGCTGTGGTGCTAACTGGCTGTCCCTGTCTACTGAGAACAGTGCTGGTACCCTCACCAGGCCGATTCTGTGATATGACTTTGGCTATAGTTTCTGGATGCCTTCCATCCTTGTGTCCCACCTCTCCCTCTTATTCTGTGAACTTTTTTTTTTTTTTTTTTTTTTAAGATTTATTTATTTATTACATATACAATGTTCTGCCTGCATGCCAGAAGAGGGCATCAGATCTCATTTATAGATGGTTGTGAGCCACCACATGGTAGCTGGGAATTGAACTCAGGACCTCTGGAAGAGTAGTCAGTACTCTTAACCTCTGAGCCATCTCTCCAACCCATCTGTGAACTTCTAATGTAAATTCATTTCTGCTTAAATTAGAAGCTTAATAGGTAATTGTTTGAGATAAATATTTGTAACACGAAACAGTCTTATTAATAAAAAACAAAACAAAAACCCGAGCCAGACATTGTCTCTTTTGGCGGAGGATCTCATAGGGGTGAGAACTAGTGGCTGGCTGCTCTGCCTCTCTGATCTTTCACCTTTTACCTCAATATCTGGCCCTGGGTTTTTATTACAAATATTAGTCATCGCCATTTGTTGGTAGCACATGCCTGTAATCCTACTACTTGGGCGGCCTCCTAAAAGCAATCTGGGGAAGAAAGCGTTTATTTGGCTTACAAGTCCCAGTCCCAGTCATCTTTGAAGGAAGCCAGGACAGGAAGTCAAGCAAGGCAGTGACCTAGAGGCAGGAGCTGAGGCAGAACCCTAGAGGATCATTACCCACTGCCTGTTCCTTAATCAAGGAGACCCAAGAGTTCAAGGCCAGCTTGGGTGACATGAGACCCTGTCTCATGAAGCACAATTTGTCATCAGTGTCATGGAGACAGTAATGAAAACCATGCATGTGGGTAGAGAGACTATGAAGTGAGGAGAGAGGGTTTGGGATCAGTGGAGGTCCCTACAAGCTTCACAGCCGGCAGGAAAACCATCCGGTGAGGGAAGAATGAAACTCAGTTCAGCCCGATTTAGGTAACCAGTGCTGGGCCAAGACTTCCAGAGTCCGACACCAGTTTGTTTATTTTAGCCATATTTAAGAACAGTAAAATTTTGGGGAAAAGTTCTATGATAACAATGAACTCAGTCCCGTGTGAGTACCACAAAACTTAAAATATGTTTACACTGAAGCTTTTTACAAAGTACACATGGCTTCGTCCATAAGATGGGTTCTTGTTGGCTTAGAAACAATGCTCAATCTAAGGGTCTAGGGAGAGTGACTGAGGTCAGCATAATGCCTGGCCCTAAGAAGATACAGAAGTCACTAAGCTCTTATAAAGGACAAATGACATCTCTCACAAGGATGAGTTCTATGGACTAGAACTAATGCTCAAGGATTTAGGGGTAATGGGTCTGGGAAAAGTAAAATGTCTGTGAGATATGGGTGGAACTTGGCTCATCAGACAGCCAAGGATCACTAGGTTGTAAACTACATCCATTCCCAGCATTCCAGGAGAAAGAGGTTAAACATCTCCTGCCTTTGAAGAAAGCCTGCACGTTTAAGGTTCCTAGCCTTTCCAGTGCTTTTCTTCATGCGTGAGGGCATTTTGCCCTCTGCAGGGAATCAAGGTGTGTGTGGGGGTATTGTTTTTGTTTACTTTTTTGTCATCTTGGCACAAACCAGGTTCACGTGGGAAGAGGGACATTCCGTTGGGAGGACACATCCATCGGATTGGCCTGTAAGCAAGTCTGGGGGCATTTTCTTGTCTGATGGTCAATGTGGGAGAATCCAGCTCACTGTGGGTGGTGCCACCCCTGTGCAGGTGGGTTAAGAAAGAAGGCAGCGTGGGCAAGCTGTGGGGACGATGGCAGTAAGTATCGTACCTCTGGGTTCTGTCCCAGTCCCTGCCTCACTTGAGTTCCTGCCCTGGCTTCCTCCAGTGATGGGCTGTGATCAGGATGCGTAAGCCAAATAAACCCTCTCCTCTCCAAGCTGTTTATCATCATGGTGTTTATCAGAGCAATAGGAAGCAAATAAAGGCAGGAGGCTTTGATCTGGAGCAGGTCTCTCTATATAGCCAGTCTGGCGTTGAACTCACTCTGGGCCTCAGCCTGCGATGTGCCGGGATTCTAGACATGGAACACCACGGCTGTCTAGGACCAAATGTGAAGCAATCCCTTTATCTAATGGATGGGAGATGAAGCTGCATTGAGTCTGAGAAGTGACTGGAGAAGGAAGAGACATGGGATGATATGTTGTAACTGCAGCTATAGAAGACTTCAAGGAGGTAGACAGAATTGGACAGCGATATTTAGTCTCGCTAAAACATCAGGTCTTGGAGAAGGTATCTGCTAGTACTAACAAGCTGGAGATCATTGATCTCAGAGAGTGGTATTAAGCTTGAAAGTTAGAGTGATGGTCTGAGCATACAGAAAAAAACAAAAATAAAAACAAAACTCCATTTCTATACTTGTAGCCACCATTTGACACAGAAGACTTCTAGGAATAAGACAGCTATTCAGGGAAGCCATTGTAAGCAGATACGGTAGAGTATCAAGGCACCTCTGACACTGTCTACCTGGGTATAACATCAGATCCTCCAGGTTGAGGGCAGTTCTAAGACTGCTCCCTTCAGATACCGATTGCAAACAATAAATTGTTTTACTTGTGCTCCTGACCTGGGTAAAAAAGCTTCCCACAAGCCCCTGGGGGAAACCCATTAATTCTCTGCTTTATCATAAAGGTTATGAGAAGTGGTAGAAATAAAGAGATAGCTTAGACAAAGTACGGGGAAGGGACACAGAGCTCCCAACCCCCTCCCCTTCCCATGCACCGATCTCCAAGAACCATTCTGTGTGACTGTCTTCATTACTTTCCGACTGGTGGGATAAAACATCATGACCTAGGCAACTTATTAAAAAAAGCTTTTAATTGAGCTTACAGTTCCAGAGGGTTCACATCTGTGAGCTGGGGCAAAGGCATGGTGGCAGGAACAGCTGAGAGCTCACATCTGGATCCCCAAGCAGGAGGCAGAGAGACACACTGGGAATGGTGGGAGTCTCCTCCATGAAAGCCACACCTCCTGACCTCCCCACCCACCTCCCCAGCCACCCACTGGACCTCTCCTTGTTTGTCTTGAAGTTGTATGTCCAAATTTGTGGGGTCTCGAGTGGGCCCTGATTGGCTAGGTGAATGTTTGCTGATGACGTTAGAAATGAGACCCGAGACTAGCCGTCAAAAAGTTACACTCGGTTCTGGTGGCTACAGCCTGGCCTGTCTGCTGCCCACTGCAGCTTTTCCAACCTGATGTTACTCAGCCTCTGGCTCTCGAAGCTGGAGCCCTGGTACAGTGGAGGTTTGTGTTTCTCCTGTGACGTCCTCGTCCCCCAGGACTGTGTTTCTAGCCCACCAGAGAGTCCTACTTCCCACCTAGGGGAGGTCCTTCCCAGAGTAAGGCTGTGGGATGTCTTTCTGTCGGCTGTAAATATGTGTTGCTCCGACTGGTTGATAAATCAAGGAGAATCGGGCAGATGTTGCAGGCCGCTGCCAGCTGCCAGGACAAGCAGGATGTGAAAGTACCGGTAAGTGGCAACATATAGACTCATAGAAATGGGATGAGTTGAGTTGTAAGAGCTAACTGTAGATGTAACCAATTGTCTTATTAAAGTAAGAAACACAGAACCAATGTAAAAGAGAAAGCTGAGAGGTCAGAGCTCAGAGCTAAAACCTTACCTCCTGCAGCACTCCTAGCTTCCCCGAGAGAGAGCTACTTCCTGTTTGTCTGTCTTTAAATAGTCTTTCTGTTCTGCCTTCTCATTGGTTGTAAACCCAACCACATGACTGCCTGTAAGTACCCTCCAGGTCTTAAAGGTGTATGTCTCCAATACTGGCTATATCCCTGAACACACAGAAATCTACCTAGCTCTTCTAACCACCATGCTCTTGCTATGGCTCTAATAGCTCTGACCTCTCGGCTTTCTCTTTTACATTGGTTCTGTGTTTCTTATTTTAATAAGACAGTTGGATACATCTACATATGGCGCCCAACGTGGGGCTCGAACCCACGACCCTGGGATTAAGAGTCCCATGCTCTATCGACTGAGCTAGCCAGGCGCGGTGGCTATTCACAGGCACGATCCCACTACTGATCAGCACAGGAGTTTTGACCTGCTCCGTTTCCGACCTGGGCCAGTTCACCCCTCCTTAGGTCAACCTGGTGGTCCTAGAGACGGGTCTCACTATGTTGCCCAGGCTGGAGTGCAGTGGCTATTCAAAAAATGGTGGTCCCCCGCTCCCGGGAGGTCACCATATTGATGCTGAACTTAGTGTGGACACCCAATCGGCATAGCGCACTACAGCCTAGAACTCCTGGACTCAAGCGATCCTCCTGTCTCAGCCTCCCGAGTAGCTGGGACTACAGGCATGCGCCACCGCGCCCGGCTGGCGCCCAACATGGGGCAGGATGTGAAAGTACCAGTAAGTAGAAATGGGATGAGTTAAGTTGTAAGAGCTAACTAGCGAGAAGCCTGAGCCATTAGGCCATACAGTTTGTAATATAAGCCTCTGTGTGTTTACTTGGGACCAAGCGGCTGAGGGTCACAGTGGCCAGGCAGAACCAGAGAAACTTCCGACTAGAGTCCCTTTGTACCCAGATCAGTGTGAGACCTTGTCAGAGAGAGATGTTGGCAGAGACACAGGGAGAGTTGAGAATGGGCTACTCCTGGGAGATTTTCCTGGAAAGAGGAGCTGCATTTCTTCTCACTGTAATAAACCAACTGACATGTGGTGCTATGAACTTAGATCTGGTTTATTTTGTGTGTGGATCCTGTGAGTTAGGAAAGCGACAGGTTATCAGCGGGCATGGCTTGTCTCCCATTCCACAGTGTCTGCCGCCTCCTCTGAGAAGACTCAGAATGATGGACACTGAGATCTGGAAGTTTCTTTACTTCCAAATTTAAGACTAAGACTGGGACAACAGCTGGATGTGGTGGTGCACACCTTTAATCCCAGCACTCAGGAGGCAGAGACAGGTGGGTCTCTGAGTTCCAGACCAGCCTGGTCTACAGAGCAAGTTTCCAGGACCAGCTACACAGAGAAACCCTGTCTCCAAAGCAAAACAAAATAAAAACAGAAATCAACTTTTAAGCATTCATAGAGACCACGGGGGTGACAAAGACATCTTTAGTATACAGAAGAAATAGTTCATAGTAGCTGGACTTGTAAGAATGTCTAAGAATGGCCCAGAGGAAAAGTGTTATCTCCACTCCCCCTACCTCCAATCTGGAGGGCCAAGGCAAGAACAGAGATAGGTATAATGACGTCTAACTGCCTGTAAATAGTTTGACGTGCTCTCTTGAAGGGCAGATCAGAACAGCTGAAGACTGCTGAAATGAGTGTGGGCTAGACCTAGTGACTTGCTTCTTAAAATAGAATAAGATAGAAATGATATGTGGTTTCAGAAACCTGGTCACCAAGATATAGCAGCTTCCTGTTTGTTCTTTTCTGTCTTGAATAAGTTACTCTGAGAGAATCCTGAAGAAGCCCTGAGGAGGTGACCTGAGACCTTTGCCGCAGCATGTGAGTAGGACAGAGGCCATCATGAGATACATCCTCATCCTCCAGCTCATCTTCAACTGACTGTTGCGCCAGATAACAGTTTCATGAGAGACCCTGAGTATTGTCTGAGTCCAGCTGTGCTCTGGACTGTTGGTCCTCACAGTCTTACAAAGAGTAAATGTTGTGTTTGTTTTTCAGAATTAAGTATTAAGCCCACAGCCTCACACATTCTAAAGAACTGTTCTCCCACTGAGCTACACACCCAGCCCAATGCTTGGTGTTTAAACCATTAAGTTGGGCTTGCCAGGCAAAGCTATCTGTGCAGGTAATCCCAGTGAAGACAGGATGATTGCCACAAGTTCAAGAGCAGCCTAGTTCTCTGAGTGAGTTCCAGGCTAGCCAGGACTACACAGTGAGCCCTGTTTCAAATAGAAAAACAAACTTGTCTTCTAGTTAGATTTCTATTGTTGTGATAGAGACCATGATCAAGCCAGGGGGTGGTGGTGCATGCCTTTAATCCCAGAGACAGAGACAGGCACTCAGAGACAGAGCCAGGCAGATCTCTGTGAGTTCGAGGCCAGCCTTGTCTACAGAGCGAGATTCAGGACAGGCACCAAAACTACACAGAGAAACCCTGTTGGGGAGGGGGCGATACAAATAGGAAAAGAAAAAGTCATGGTACCCTTATGTATAAATAAGAAATGAGGTTAGTAGTTAATGTTTAAAAATTAAACTTGTAGTCACATTAGGTATGTTTTCAAGGCTAAATGGTATATTTTAGATTAAATGGTTTTCAAATACTTCAAAGACCTATAGAATATGGCCTTTAAAATATTTTAACTTGCCGGGTGATGGTGGCACATGTCTTTAATCCCAGCACTCAGGAGGCAGAGGCAGGTGGATCTCTGTGAGTTCGAGGCTAGCCTGGGCTACACAGTGAGTTCCAGGATGGCACCAAAGCTACACAGAGACACCCTGTCTCAGGGGAAAAAAAAGAAGAAAGAAAGAAAGTAAATTAGGTATAAAACTTTGGATTCACTAAGATAGGATAGATAATGCATTATTTTCTCTGAATATACTCGCTACAAATGGACAGAATATTGTAAATGTAATTTTTACTTGATAACTTTTTCTTTGTTTGGTTGTTTTTTTGTTTTTTTTTTTTTTTTTTTTTTTGTTTTTTGTCTTTTGTTTTTCGAGACAGGGTTTCTCTGTGTAGCCTTGTGCCTCTCCTGGAACTCACTCTGTAGCCCAGGCTGGCCTCGAACTCCCAGAGATACACCTGCCTCTACCTCCCAAGTGCTGGGATTAAAGGGTGGGCCACCACCACCCAGCTTGATAACTGTTTTTGTTGTATATAGTTTTACTATGTTAAAATTACAACCTTTCTTTGTATTTAGACAAAAAAGGGGAAATGTAGAATATTAAAGATGTGTTACACTTGTTCATGCTGTGGAACATTTGTTTAATGATTCAAAGATGCGTTTCATTCTTTTATGTTGTATTTACTTAACTATGTGTGCCACCACCACCTGGCTCATTTTGCATTTTTTTTTTATGGGTTGAAAGTAACCAAAGGAAGAATATTTTGTGGCCAGTGAAATATTTTTCTGTCAGCTTAATGGCTGCACCTGAAATGGATATTTTAACTACCTTTTGTGACCCTGCAGCCCCGCCATACAG
The DNA here is from genome assembly GCF_004664715.2 of Peromyscus leucopus. Lineage (NCBI taxonomy): Eukaryota > Metazoa > Chordata > Mammalia > Rodentia > Cricetidae > Peromyscus > Peromyscus leucopus. The sequence goes on from NC_051064.1 coordinate 130,103,018, forward strand.
CCTGGTGCGACTTCTGCTCACACCGGCACCAGCTCTGTTGCCGCCACCACATGTAGCTTTTAAATTAAGTCTCTACCATTCTATTTACCAATGAAGACTAGGGAGTCAGATGTTGGAGTGAAACCTTCTAGCTCAGAGAGGCCAAGAAGCAACCAGCTGACTTTTTTTTTTGCCCAGAGACCCAGCAAGAGAATGTCTCTATAGTTGGCATTTTCTTTGGGCTACTAATCAGCTCCCAAGTAAAGACATGAAGACTTATTATTGATTATGAATGCTTGTCCTTAGCTCAGGCTTGTCCCACTAGCTCTTTTAACTTAATTTAACTGATTTCTATTCATCTATGTTTTGCCTCATGGCTTTTTACCTTTCTTTCATTCTGTATGTCCTGCTTTCCTGCTTCCTCCATGTCTGGCTGGCTGGCCCCTGGCATCTCTTTTTCCTTCTCCCCCCTGAGCCTAAATTCCTCTTTCTACTTATTCTCTCTGCCCAGAAGCCTGCCTATACCTCCTCCCTTACTATTGGTTGTTCAGCTTTTTATCATACCAACCAGGTGCCTTAGGCAGGCAAGGTAAAACAGCAACACATCTTTACATAATTAAACAAATGTAACACATCTTTACATATTTAAACAAATGCAGCACTGTGGAAGGTTCGTCTACATTGTGTGAATATATGTCACTGTGATCACTGTGATCACTGATTGTTTTAATAAAGAAGCTGACTGGTCCATAGCTGGACAGGTAGAGGTTAGGCAGGACTTGCAGACAAAAAGAGATCATGAGGGGCTGGAGAGATGGCTCAGAGGTTGAGAGCACTGACTGCTCTTCCAGAGGTCCTGAGTTCAATTCCCAGCAATCACATGGTGGCTCACAACCATCTATAATGAGATCTGGTGCCCTTCTCTGTATACATAATAAATAAATAAATCTTTTTTTTTTTTTAAAAAAAAGAGAGATCATGAAAGAGAAGAAGAGGGTTGGGGATTTAGCTCAGTGGTAGAGCGCTTGCCTAGCAAGCACAAGGCCCTGGGTTCGGTCCTCAGCTCTGGGGAAAAAAGAAAAAGAAAAAGAAAGAAAGAAAGGAAGGAAGGAAGGAAGGAAGAAAGAAAGAAAGAAAGAGATAAAGAGAGGAGTCTTAGAATCTTGAGGAGATGCTGAGAGAAGGAGATGAACTTGCCATACTGAGAAAAAGTATCAAGCCACATGGAAGAGTGTAGATAAGAAATATGGGTTAATTTAATTTTGTTGTTTTTTTTTTTTTTTTTTTTTTTAAGATTTATTTTATTTATTCTGTATACAGTATTCTGCCTGCATGTATGCCTGCAGGCCAGAAGAGGGCACCAGATCTCATTACAGATGGTTGTGAGCCACCATGTGGTTGCTGGGAATTGAACTCAGGACCTCTGGAAGAGCAGCCAGTGCTCTTAACCACTGAGCCATGTCTCCAGACCATGGGTTAATTTAAAATGTGAGAATTAGCTCATAACAAGTCTGCACTATTGGCCAAGCATTCATAATTAATAATAAGTCTCTGTATGGTTATTTGGGACCTGGCTGGTGGGAAAGAAAAGTCCGACTACACAATGCATCTTTGCATAGTTACACAAATGTTCTACAACAGTCTCCAGCCATCCCAAACCAAAAAACCCTACAAAACTCCAAGTCCCCCCTACTTCTTCCTGTGTGTCTCTCAAGCTGTCTTCCTGGCTTCTCTATGGCTAATTCCTGCCAACTAGTTGCTGGCTCAGCCCCTGATCTAAGGTTGATTTTTTTTTTTTTAACACAGTCTCAGGTTTCACAATGTGATTAAATATCCTGTAATATGAAAGGTATATGAATTCAGATTTTACATAAAAAGAAATCTATTAGAACACATGTAGCTGAAAGTTTTCCTGTGTCCTGCCCGGTCTGAAGCCGTTCAGACCCAAGTAAACACACAGAGGCTTATATTAATTAAAACTGCTCAGCCATTAGCTCAGGCTTATCACTGACTAGCTCTTACATTTAAACTCAGCCCATTTCTGTTCATCTATATGTTGCCACGTGTTCCATGGCTTTACCTATCTGCCATTACCTGCTGCTCCCTGGACGGCAGAATGGCGTCTCCTGACTCAACCTTCCTCTTCCCAGAATTTTTCTTGTCTGCTTATCACAGCTATACTTCCTGCCTGGCTACTAGCCAATCAGCATTTTTTTTTCTTTTTTGTTTTTGTTTTTTGGGACAGGTTTTCTCTATGAAATAGTCCTGGCTGTCCTGGAACTTAGTCTGTAGACCTGGCTGGCCTCGAACTCACAGAGTGCCGCCTGCCTCTGCCTCCCAAGTGCTGGGATTAAAGGTTTGTACCACCACTGCCCGGCACCAATTAGCATTTTATTAAACCAGTGTACAAAAGCATTATCCTACATTAGTTACCTCTCCCTCTGTGACCACTCACCTGATAAAGGCTACCTAAGGAGAGAAGGGTCTATTTTGGCTCACAGTTGGAGAGATACATTCCATCACAGTGGGGAGGCAAGGCAGCTGGTGAGATTCCAGCTGCATCAGGAAGCAGAGAGAGAGGAATCTAGCACTCAGATTGCAGTCTCCTCTTTTATTCAGTCCAGGACTCTGCTCCATGGAACGGTGCAACCCGCATTCTAAGTAGACGTTCCCTCGTCAGTCCATCCTTCTGGAGATGCCCTCACAGACCCACCAGAGACCAAGCTGGCAATGAAGAGTATCCATGAAATCAACTATGGTTGCTCTTTTGTACAGCTTCCCTGCATCAATGTCAGTTCTGAGTGGACCTGCAACACAGGATGTACCCAGCCCCCGGGGCATTTACTCCGTGGCCCTTTATGGAAAAAAATCTTGCCGGCCCCTGTTGTAGGGAAGGAGATTTTGAGGGTGTCTGTTACCTCATTGGAGATGACTAATACATTCAAGAAGAGTTAACGGAGCACGTGACTAGCCAGAGGGAAAGGCAGGCAGGCACCACAGCCCACTCTGGGTCCCTCCCATTGGCTGCCACTATGCACACTCGTCGCCTCCCCGCACCCTTCCGCACAGCCTTCCCCACAGCAGGACTGGGCTCAGCCGCGATTTTCAGTCAGTATGGGTAACCTGGGCTTTACTCCCCTCCCACTGGGCTATACATTTCATAACACAAGATTTATGGCTTCAGCCTGTTGGCACTCGCGTGGCGATGGATGTGGTGAGGTGTGTGGTGGATGTGGATGTGGGTGTGGTGTGGGGGTTGGGGTTGGGGATTCTCTATCACCTCCACTTTCGTCCTCTGGGGCATCATCTCTTTCTGACCTGGAGTTCTGTCTGTCTGTCTGTCTGTCTGTCTGTCTGTCTGTCTGTCTATCTGTCTCTCTCTCTCTCTCTCTCTCTCTCTCTCTCTCTCTCTCTCTCTCTCTCAGCTAACCTCAGAAATCCTCATTGTGCCCCTCAGTGCTTTTGCACAGTCACTGCGATCTAATTCTGGTCCTCCTGCTGGCACATCGAAATCTCCGAACTACGGAGCCCTCTCTCCAGCCTTCACTTAAACCATTTAAAAAATTATGACATTTAAAAACACTATTTAGTGTGTGTGTACACAGAGCACATGTGGAGACCGGAGGACGGTTTGTGGGAGTCAGTTCTTCCTGCCTCTTCACTTAAGCCCTGGGGATTGAACTGTGTGTTTTGCTGTAATCCCAGCACTCAATGGAGGAGGATATACATATGTGTATATATATATATGTATATACACATGCATACTACACACATACATGTATATATTTCAAGGTCATCCTCAGTTACATATCAAGTTCAAGGCCAACCTGGCCTACATAAACTCTGTCATCAAAAACTAGGAGGCTTTAATCCCAGCACACAGGAGACTAAGGCAGGTGGATCTCTGTGAGTTTGAGTCCAGCCTGGTCTATACAATGAGTTCCAGGACAGCTAGGACCACATGGAGACACTGTTTCTAAAAACAAAAACCAAACAACAAAATTAGAGCCAGCAGGGTGGCTTCCTGAGTAAAGACACCAAACACCAAAGAGCCATTGCTGGTGGAGCGAGAGCAGACTCCTATGGTGATATATTTGTAATCTAAGAAATAAAGTTTGCCCGAGAATCAGAGGACAGAGCCAGCCACAGAGTTAGTTACAGAAGTCAGGCGGTGGTGGCACTCACACTTGGGAGGCAGAGATCCATCTGGATCTCTGAGTTCACAGCCACCCTAGACTACAGGAGATTAATCCAGTTTAAAAGGGAAACATCCAGGCATTGGTGACACAAACCTTTAACCCCAGTACTTGGGAGTCACACACCTTTAATCCCAGTACTTGGGACACACCTTTAATCCCAGTACTTGGGAGTCACAGACCTTTAATCCCAGCACTAGGGAGGTTGAGGCAGAAAGTGACTGGGCAGAGAAAGGAATATAAGGTGGGAGGAGACAGGAATTAGGCCCTTTCTGCTCAGGACTCAGAGGCATTCAGTCTGAGGATTCCTGAAGACAGGATCTTCTCTTTTCAGCTGAGGAGTTGGTGAGGTGAGAAGTGGCTGTGGCTTGTTTCCTCTGATCTTTCAGCATTTACCCCAATATCTGGCTCCGGGTTCTTAGTATAAGACCATTTAGGATTCGTGCAACATACTCCCCTGGGTTGTCCTCTGACTCTGACTCCCCCACACCACATACATGCACACAACATGATAAAAACAAACCAAATAAAAAACTGGAGGTGCACAGTAAACACCAGGAGGAAGGCCGGTGTTGGGGGCCACTGCACTGAGAATAAGACGTGGTCCTGCCTGTGTGTCGGGGATTTGGTAGAGGAGAGGGTGGTGGAGGAGGAAGCCCCCCAAGACTGATTCTAAAAGGTGAGGTAGACTTTCAGCAGAGGGACATGTGAGCCTAGAGTGCAGAGAAGATAAGGAAGTGGAAAAAGGCCAGAGCAAAAGCAACTTGAAAGGGATTTCTGGGGCGCTCTCCAAAAGCCTGGAGAGAGGGCGAGGCCACCTTTGAAGGTGGTGCCAGTGAGTGAATATTTGTATAACTTTTCACTGATCTTACAGTCTAATCCCTTTAGGGAGTATATCCTGCTTGGTGAAAGATCCTATTAATGTTTATTTGATGATGGTTTCTCGAAGCAGGAAACATGTGGCCTGGTTTTTTCGGATCAGGATCTAGTTCTGTCCTCTCCAGCAGCATGGGCAATGAGACCATGCAAATGGAGATGCCCTGAATGTCTAGATAAACACTAAATTCCCCAGACAAAGAAAAGAACCCGAGGGGCTGGAGACATGGCACAGTGGTAAAGAGACCTGGCTATTCTTCCCAAGGACATGGGTTCAGTTCCCAGAACCCACCTGGTGGTGGCTCACAACCATATGTGACTCCATTTTCAGGAGATTCCCTGCCCTCTTCTGGCCTCAGCAGGTACTATACACACATAGCACACAGACATAAATGTAGGCAAACACTCAGACATATGTAAAGAAAATAAACATTAAAAAAAAAGGAATCTGAAAGATCGTTCTTTATTTTTATTTTGAATTCATGTTCTAATGATAGTATTTTGAATATGTTAAGTAAACATACATCATGAAACTATTGGTATTTATCTCATTATTTAACATTTTTAAATGTACGTGTATTGGTGTGTGTGCAAGTACATGAGCGTGCAAGTGAATATGCATGTGTGTGCACGTATATGTGAAGGATCCGGAGGAGAGCCTCAGGTTTCACCTTCAGGAGCATTCCCCACCTCCTTTGAGACAGGCTTTCTCATTGGCGGGGATCTCATTAATTAAGCTATCCAGCAAGACCCAGGCATCCTCCTCTGTCTGCCTTCTCAGGGCTGGGATTATAAGTCTTACCATGCCTGACTGATTGTTTTCATGGCTACTGGAGACTGAACTCAGGTCTCTGTGCTTGCAAGCCAAGCACTAGGCTGGCTTAGTTAACTCTTCAGCCCCAATTATTTTCATTATTTTAAAATATGGCCAGCCATTAGAAGTTGACATGGTGGCACAAGCCTTTAATCCCAGCTCTCAGGGAGGCAGAGGCAGGTGGATCTCTGAGTTCGAGGCCAGCCTGGTCTACAGAGTGAGTTCCAGGACAGCCAGGGCTACATAGAGAGACCCTCATTTCAAAAATCAAAAACTAAAAAAGGAAAGAATGATCGTACAAGATCACCAGTGTCATAGTTAGGGTTTCTATTGCTGTGATGAAATACCATGACCAAAAAGCAAGTTGGGGAGGAAAGGGTTTATGTGGCTTACACTTCCATCAATGAAGTTCATCACTGAAGGCAGTCAGGACAAGAACTCAAACAGGGCAGGAACCTGGAGGCAGGAGCTGATGCAGAGACCATGGAGGGGTGCTGCTTACCGGCTTGCTCAGTTTGCTTTCTTTCTTTTTCTTTTTCTGTTTTTTTGAGACAGGGTTTCTCTGTGTTTCTCTGTGTAGCTTTGCGCCTTTCCTGGAACTCACTTGGTAGCCCAGGCTGGCCTCAAACTTGCAAAGATTCGCCTGGCTCTGCCTCCCGAGTGCTGGGATTTAAGGTGTGCGCCACCACCTCCAGGCTTGCTTTCTTATAGAACCCCCAACCATCAGCCCAGGGATAGATAGCATCTTTCATAATGAACTGGGCCCTCCCCCATAAATCACTAATTAAGAAAATGCTGCCGGGCAATGGTGGCACATGCCTTTAATCCCAGCACTCAGGAAGGAGGCAGAGCCAGGCGGATCTCTGTGAGTTTGAGGCTAGCCTGGTCTACAGAGCAAGATCCAGGACACATACCCAAACTACACAGAGAAATTCTGTCTGAAAAAAAAACAAAAACAAAAACAAAACCAAAAAACAAGCAAACAAAAAAAAAAGAAAGAAAGAAAGAAAAAGAAAAGAAAAAAAGAAAATGCCCTACACCCTACAGGCTTGCCTACAGCCCTGTCTTATGGAGGCATTTTCTCAGCTGAGACCCCCTCTCCTCTGATGGCTCTACCCTGTGTCAAGTTGACATAAAACTAGCCAGAACACCCAGGAACCACATGGTGGGAGCAGAGAAGTGGTTCCCACGGGTTGTCTCTGATGTGCGTGTGTTTGCTGTGGTATGCACACTTCTCCCCAGGCATAAGCAAATAAGTAAATAAATTTAAAAAGAAAAGCGAAGAATGGTGGCACATGGCTTTAATTCCAGGATAAGAGAGGCAGACACAGGCAGATCTCTGTGAGTTCAATTTTAAGGCCAGCCTGGTTTAGATGGTGAATTCAAGGCCAGCCTGGGCTACATAGTGAGAACCATTTTGTTGTTGCTTGTTTGCTTGTTTGTTTTTTTTTTTTTTTTTTTTTTTTAAGCATTAGTCTAGCCTTTGGTCAGGAGCACCATCCCATGTTGAGAGGCTGTGGGCTTTACCATCTATTTTTTCTTGTTTTAGAGCCAATAAATGTCTACTATAAGTCAACATCACAGAGTTCCTGCAGCCCAGATATTGCCCAGAAAACTTGCTTCTTAATTAAACGGCTGCTGACGAGGCTTTGTGGAAGCTTGGTTGATAGCATTGCTCAGAGGGTCCAGGGAGTGTGCCAAGCCCACATTTCACTGCACTCTACAAGCTCTGCCCCTGAATCAAAGTTGTGTGAGCGAGCACGCTCGGACGATTTAGTGGTGTGTGCAAGTCCTCGATTTTTTCGTGTTCTGCGTTAGCGGCCCTGACAAGCACTCTAAAACTCCTGAGGCAGCACTTGCCTGCTCTTTCCCAGGATCCCTCACACAGTGAACTGCTTAGTAGACTTGAGGAGCAAGCGGTGGAGGTTCTGGGTGTAGTACTCTGTACTCGGAGGCTAAGGCAAGAGGGATTGATCGCTCGAACAAAGAGTTGAGACCAGCCTGGGCAGTAGAGTGAGCCCTTCCTCCAAAAATCATTTAGTGGCAGAAAAAACTCCTTTCTAAGCCAGGCAGTGATGGTTCACTCCTTTAATCCCGGCACTCAGGAGGCAGAAGCAGGCGGATCTCTGAGTTTGAGGCCAGCCTGGGCTACAGAGAGAGTTCCAGGATATGGAAGGCTACACAGAGAAAACCTGTCTTATAAACCAGAAACAAACACATGAACTTCCTTTCTTGTGATAAACAAGTGTATTTCCTATGATTATACAAGAATGTGTGTGTGTGTGTGTGTGTGTGTGTAGCATGTATGTATATATATATGGTTTATGTATGCTTGTGAGTGGAGGCCAGAAGTTGACCCCCGGTGGCTTGCTCAGTTGCTTTCTACCTTTTTAAAAGGTTAATCTTATCTTTTTATATGTGTGTCTGTTTTGTCTGCATGTAAAGTACGTCTGTGCACCAAATGCATTGGTGTCTTTGGAGACCAAAAAGGGTGTTGGATCCCCTGGGACTGTAGTTACAGATGGTTGTGAGCCACCATGTGGGTACTGGGAACTGAACCCAGGTCCTCTATGAGGCAGTTAGTATTAACTGCTGAGCCATCTCTCCAGCCCACACACCTTTTTTTTTTTTCCCCTTAGGATAGTTTCATTCACTGAACTTGGAGCTCCCTCAGTTCAGTTAGACTAGCTGGCCAGTGAGTTACAGGGACTTGTCTATCCCCCAGCCCAGCACTGGGGTTACAGATGACCTCAGGATCCCACTTTGTTTGTTTGTTTTTTTTGAGATAGGGTTTCTCTGTGTAGCTTTGTGCCTTGGCCTCGAACTCACAGAGATCTGCCTGCCTCTGCCTCTAGAGTGCTGGGATTAAAGGCATGTGCCACCACCAGCTGGCTTTCTTTCTTTTCTTTCTTCCTTTCTTCCTTCCTTCCTTCCTTCCTTCCTTTCTTTCTTTCTTTCTCCTTCCTTTCTTTCTTTTCCTTCCTTCCTTCCTTTCTTTCTCTTCCTTCCTTCCTTCCTTCCTTTTTTTTTTTTTTATCTATTAAAAAAAGTGGAGCCGGACGGTGGTGGTGGTGGTGGTGGTGGTGGTGGTGGTGGTGGTGGTGCACGACTTTAATCCCAGCATCGGGAGGCAGAGCCAGGCGGATCTCTGTGAGTTGGAGGTCAGCCTGGGCTACCAAGTGAGTTCCAGGAAAGGCACAAAGCTACACAGAGAAACCCTGCCCGGCTCAGGATCCCACTTTTAAATGAGTCCTGGGGATCCAAACTCAGGTCCTCACGCTGGTGTGAAGCCATGTTTCCAGCCCTGATTTTTTTTTTCCCCTGAGAGGGAGTCTCACTATGGTGCCCAACCTGGCCTCAAAGTAAAGGGCTGGTGGCCTTAAACCATTCTCCTGCTTCAGCCTTCCAAGGAGCTGGGCCTGCAGGTGTGTTGTTTTTTTTTTTTTTTTTTTTTTTTTTTTTTTTTTGCGTTCTCTGGTAGCTGGCCTTGCTAGAACTTGGGCCTACACAGACTCCCTCCAACTAACATGGCTCAGTTAAATGGCTTTTTATTCTTTAACTTAGTTTTTGTTTATATTTTAATAGCATACAAAGTAAACAGCAAGATTTTCACACTTGCCTTGTTTTCCTTGGCCCTTGTCCCGATTCCCTCTCTTCTACTTAATATTTCATTTTACAGTGGTGCATCACATCTGCATGACTCTTGCTTTTCACTTTCTTCTTCTTTTTCTTCTTCAACACAGGGTTTCTCTGTGTAACAGCCCTTCTGTCCTGGAACTCACTCTGTAGACCAGGCTGGTGTCGAACTCACAGAGATCCACCTGCTTCTGCCTCCAGAGTGCTGGGATTAAAGGCGTGCGCCACCACCAGCTGGCTTTCTTTCTTTCTTTTTTCTTTTTTTTTTTTTAATTTATTTTTATTTTATGTATAGTGGTGTTTTATCCTTATGTATTTCTATATGAAGGTGTCAGGTCTCCTGGATCTGGAGTTACAGACAGGTGTGAGCTGCCTTGTAGTTGCTGGGAATTGAACCTGGGTCCTCAGGAAGGGCTGCCAGTGCTCTTAACTGCTGAGCCATCTCTCCAGTCCCTGCTTTTTACTTTCAAGAAGTCTCCTGAGCTTGTCAACATTTTTTAAAAGATTTATTTATTTTTGTTTTATGTGTATGCATATGTGTATTGTTACATAGCTGGTTCCCATGGAGGTCAGATCCCTTAGAACTAGAATTGTGGTTATGTGCTGTCATGTGAATGCTGGGTATTGAGTCTGGATCTTCTTTCTTTCTTTCTTTCTTTCTTTCTTTCTTTCTTTCTTTCTTTCTTTCTCTCTCTCTCTCTCTTTCTCTTTTCTTTTTTTTTTTTTTTTCTTGTTTTTTCAAGACAGGGTTTCTCTGTATAACAACAGCTCTGACTGTCCTGGAACTCACTCTGTAGACTAGGCTAGCCTTGAACTCAGCGATTCATCTGCTTCTGCCCCTCAAGTGCTGGGATTAAAGGCATGTTAACTGTTGTTTCTTTTGAGAGATGGTCTCGGAACTTGCTATGCAGCCCAGGCTGGTTTCTAATGCCAAACAATCTTCCTTTCTTATCTCCTACAGGCAAGGCATATAAATGTGTAATCTTACACTAGTTTTTCGTAACATTCTCTCTCTCTCTCTCTCTCTCTCTCTCTCTCTCTCTCTCTCTCTCATTCTCTCAGCTTTTTAAGACAGGGTTTCTCTGTGTGGGCTTGGCTGTCCTAGAACTCTCTCTGTAGACCAAGACCTGCCTCTGCCTACCAAATGCTGGGACTAAAGGTGTTCACCACCACTGCCTGGCTCCCAGGACATTTTCAAACATGGATTAAGTAGCCAGTTTGAAATCATGACTGGCTGAGCTCAGGCCACAAAGTGCTTGCTGTGAAAGCTTAAAGACCTGAATTAGATTCACAGATCCCAGCCTAGTTGCAAGAATTTCTAATCCCAGCTCCTGAGAGGTAGAGACAGGAGGTCCTTGGTGCTCTCTGGGGACAAGCCAATCTGCTTGGTCAATTGCAGGGCAATGGGAGACAGTCTTAAAAGAAAAGGTAGACTTGATGAACTCAATGAATTAAAAAGATAATAATAATATGAAGGACATGGAATTGGGAGGAAAACATGGAGAAGGGGGGTATGGGAGGTGGATATGAGCAAAATACATTGTATACATGTATAAAATGCTTTAAGAATGAATAGTAGCCGGGCGGTGGTGGCGCACGCCTGTAATCCCAGCCCTAGGGAGACAGAGGCAGGTGGATCTCTCTGAGTTCGAGGCCAGACTGGTCTACAGAGCTAGTCCAGGACAGGCTCCAAAGCTACAGATAAACCCTGTCTCGAAAAACCAAAAAAAAAAAAAAAAAGAATGAATAATATATTTTAAGACAAAACAATGAAGGTGTAGTTGGAAGCTCTCGGGGTCCCGCCAAGCCCCCGCAGTCCCACTCCCCACCCCCTCCGCCCTGTCCTGCAGCTTACTTATAAAATAAACACACAGATGCTTATATTATTTCAACTGTTTGGCCTAATGGCTCAGGCTTCTAGCTAGCTGTTCTTATATCTTAAATTAACCCATTTCTGTTAATCTGTAAGTTGCCGCATGGCTCATGGCTTACCAGTATCTTAATATCTTCTCACGGTGGCGGCTGGCAGCATCTCCCTGCCTCAGCCTTCCACTTCCCAGACCTCTCTTCTCTCTTTGTCCCGCCTACACTTCCTGCCTGGCTACTGGCCAATCAGTACTATATTTGTCAATCAATCATCCCCAGCAAAGGTGGATGGCTCCTGAGGCATGGCATCTTAAGTTAACTTCTGATCCCCACATAGCAACATCAACACACGGGCACACAATTAGGATTAAACTATAATATTGCAAAGCCAGCAAACATTTTCTGTAAAGGGTAGATAGAATTTTGGAGTTCTCAGACAATTTAGTCTCCTTGATGGTATGTGAACAAACCCACGTGACGGGGTTCCAAGGGAGCTGACCACTTACGGACACTTAACTTTGGAATTGATGTAATTTTCACATGTCAGAAAATATTATTGCTCTTTTGACTTTGTTTCAGCCATTTAAAGTTTAGAGACAAATTTGACTTCACAAGGATACACTAACGGGCAGAGAGCCAGCTTTGGTCTGCGGGTTGTAATGTGCCTACCTCTGCAAATTTTAATGAAAAAGACAAGGCTGCAAAATTGCTTTTACAGTACAGTTTCAAGTAACTAAAATGAAGCATCTAATACACAAAGAAAAGGCTGAGGGGCTGGCAACACGGCTCAGCAGGCAGGGGTGCCTGCCACAAAGCCTGACGGCCCCAGTTCCATCTCTGGAATCTGTATGGCAGGAGAGAACTGTGGCCCATACATTGTTCTCTGGCCTCCCCTTCACAGGTCTGCTGTGACATGTGATTCTCCCATAACACACACCCAATAATAAATTAATAAATTAATTAAAAGGTTGAGTATAACTCTACCAAAGCATAGGCTGGTTTTATGTTTCTTTGAGATAGATTCTTGCTTTGGAGCCCTGGCTATTTTGGGGGTCTCCACCCCCTGCCCCAGCTTTCTGAATGCCGGGATTACATGGCTACTGTGGTTGAGATTGTGGTTGATTTTCCTTTCTTTACTTTTGGTGGTTTGAAATTTTACCAATGGTTAGGGGCTAAAGAGATGGCTCAGTAGTTAGGAGCACTTACTGCTCTTCCAGAGACTGGAGTTCAATTCCCAGCACCCACATGGTGGCTCACAACTACTTTGACTCCAAATCTAAGGATCCAATGCCTTCTTCTGGTCTCTGAGGGGATCAGGCATATTCATGATACACAAAATGAATTTCAAATTTTGCTGAAGGTTATATTTTCCTGTAATCACAGAAATAAAGAACATGTGTTAGCGCACATCTTAGTGCAGATACATAAAATACAGCAGAGAGGGAGAAAAGTACAATGACTTATGACGTTGATTGGAACTGGAGTCCATCTAATCACTGTATATATTTTATTCTTTCCTCATATACCTCCATGATCACTCTGTATTATTTTCTACACGTCATCTAACTCACCTATTAGTATATGAAATGCCCACTGAGAGGGCCTCACAGCAGCAACACTGTGAAAGCTACGAACTCATGTGGAAACCTTGGCTTCTTTTTTCCTTCTCTTCATTCCCTTCCTCCTCCTCTTCACCCCCTTCTCGACAGGTCTCACTGTAGACCTGGCTGGCCTGGAACTCACAGCTCAATATCTCAGAGATATGCACACCTCTGCCTCTGAATACTGGGATTAAAGGTACACATACCACCCACTATGACTGTTTCCTTTTGTCTTTTCTTTTCTCTTTTTCTTTTTTTAAAAGTGGGGTCTCCTGCGGCAGCATCTACATTTTCCTGTCTCCATCCACCTGGGCTGGGATTGCAGGTCTGGAGGGCTCAGATCTGGGTTTCTAAGTCTCTGCTCTCTGGTGGTGCCTATCCATAGAATCCTAGCATTTGGGAGGCCGAGGCAGGAGGCTCCAAAATCCAAAACCAGCCTGTGCCACAGAGGCTGTCTCAAGCTAACGCGTTCTTTATTAAACAGAACCAGGACACTCTGGAGAAGTTCTGGATTCTGAGTCTAGAATACTCTGTGTCACAAGGAAGTATCCAAAGAACAACCGGGCCACGTCAAATGGGAATTCAGGCAGCTGACTTGAAAGGGTTTTCAATGGCTTAACTTTGGAACATTAAAAATGAATGACATAGCAGATTACTCCCAGTGAATAAAATAGGAAATGGTGAGTCTGCATTTTTAAAAATGATTAAATTTAAAGTGTTTAAAGAAACAGGTGTGGCTGGAGAGATGGCCCAGCGGTTTAGAGCCCTTGCTATCCCAGAGAACACGGATTCAACTCCCAGCACCCTCTTGGTGGCTCACAACCACCCAAAACTCCAGTTCCAGGGGATCGGACATCTTTCGCAGATCCCTAGGCACCAGGTACACGCGTGGTGCACACACGTATACGGACAGGCAAAACATTCACACAGGCAAAATAAACAATCTTAAAAAATAAATCTTAAATAAAAAAAATTCAAAAGAAGATAAACTGGTCATTTATATACAAAATTCTTTTTAATTGCCAGGGGTAACTTTCCATCGAAGAATTCTGGCAGACATCCCCTTAATTTAGGACAAAAAAGAACATTATCAGTAATAAGACCTGACAGATTTAAACCGTGTGCTGCTAGGATGGATATCTAGCGCTGAGAAGGACGCACATCCCTTCTGCGACAGCCGTGCCTAAGATGCCCAGCCAGAAGCGAATCAAGACGGGCACATCCTCCATCAGTCAGCCGCCCAGGCCTGACCCTCCCGCGCACTGCTGCAGACCTGCTGGCCTCATCCTCCCCGCTGCTGCCGCCAGGAGGCTCGGGCGCCTTCCCGCCTCTTTCTACCCCACCTCCACCTCCCTCGGCCATTATCCCCGCCGTCCCTCCCTCCCGGGGAGCATCCTCTATCACGAGGTCCTCCAGGAGTCCAGGAACAGTAACTGGACTTTTTCTTTTCATTATTTAAAACACACAGCGATGTGTCGCGTGATAAAAATTTAACATTTTAAAGGACAATGTAGCTAGGTGTGTCGGTGCACACCTGTAACCCCAGCCCTCGGCGGGCAGAGGCAGAAGATCAAGAGTTCAAGGTTATCCCTCAACTGCACCAGGAGTTCAAGGCCAGCCCGTGTTACAGGAAAGAGCAGTCAGCACCACCCGCCTGCCTGCCGGCCAGGCCAGGCAGCCACCACCACTCCATGGTTGGCTCTAAAGACTTGCCTATTCTGGCCGTTTCCTATAAATGGAATTGAATAACATACAGCAGCCCTTTGTCACCGATTCGCTCACGTTGGAAACAAAATTCCTGAAAGAAATGAGGATATTCTGAAGGGTGTTTGTGTCTGGTTATCTGGACCGTTGAAACCAAGCAGCCTTGGAAATCAGGATTACCTTCTCACCCCCTCACCAGGTTTCACATACTGACAAGAAAAGGTTGAAGCCTTCCTGCCAATCAAACAGGGAACTTGTCTCCATGAAAAGAGAAGTGATGTCGACTGGAGTCAAGACAGAATGGTGGGTCAATGATGGCCAGAGCCACACCTTGACTGGGACGGCATAATTATACACACACATTAATATTTAGTATGTATACAGTGTTCTGCCTGCATGTATGCCTGCAGGCCAGAAGAGGGCACCAGATCTCATTACAGATGGCTGTGAGCCACCATGTGGTTGCTGGGAATTGAACTCAGGACCTCTGGAAGAGCAGCCAGTGTTCTTTTTTTTGTTGTTTTGTTTTTGTTTTACGAGACAGGGTTTCTCTGTGTAGTTTTGGTGCCTTTCCTGGACCTCACTCTGTAGCCCAGGCTGGCCTCGAACTCACAGAGATCTGCCTGCCTCTGCCTCCCAAGTGCTGGGACTAAAGGTGTGCACCACTACCACCTGGCCAATACCTCCTTAACCTACCCAAATAACACCATTAGTTGGGGACCAAGCATATAATGCTGGAGATTATGGGGGGACATCTCATTCAGAACTACCACAAACGTTTCAGGCTTTGCAGATAAAAGATGCCAGTCACAATCACTGTAGGTGGCCACCATAATGGAAAAACTGGCATTTGCAACACAGAAGAGAACAGGTGAGCTTGTGTTGCAATAAAACTTTATTTACAAAAACTAGGCAGCAAGCAAGAAGTGGCCTAACCCCTGTTCCCCCAGTAACAGAGTAACAGTTGTTTTTTTTTTCTTCTTATACTAAATGAAGCTAATGAGTCTTCACACAGATGGAAAGTGTATTTAACATTAACAGTTCTATATTGTTATGTGGAATCTTTGAAAGAAAAAAAAAACCACAGGCTATAAATGTTTTTCTCAAGAGCAGGCAGCGAGCCCAGCTAATCTTAAATAAACTCAGCTTCAACATTTTAAAAAATGTAAAATTATATCAATACATTGTTGAAACTGGACCAACTTCCTGCCTTCAAATGAGAAATATTTGAAACTGTTGTTCATCTGAAGTCATTTTAAAACACAAATATGCACATATGTTTTAAAAACATTAAGATAAAATGCTGAGACAGCAGAAATAAGAAGTCACTTTTGTGTGGGTTATATCCACTGATTTATTACTTTACTATCTCTTGATTTTATATATATTCAATCTGGTGTCCTCTTCTGGCATTCAGGCATACATCCAGGCAGAACACTGTATACGTAAGAAATAAATAAATCCTTTTTTAAAAAATTGAAACAACACACAACTTGGACAGCACTGGACCAGAGGACCAGACCTGGCTCGAACATGAAGGCCAATCCAGTCCCCAAAGTTCTTCATTTGGAGGGGAGGAAGGTTTGAGACAGGGTTCTGTATATATAACTCTGGCTGCTCTCAAATTTGTGGTGATCCCCCACACCACATCTGTCTGTCTTCCAGATGCTAGGATGACAGGCGTGAACAGCCATGCTGGCCCCTTCCCACCTTTTCAAAAGGGTTATCAGTTGCTGTTTAGCTCATGGTCATGGTCAAGATTATTACCGATTTTGAATTCTCTACTTTCCCCCTTTTTTGAGACAGGGCCTCTCTACATAGTCCTGGCTGGCCTGGAACTCACTTATTTAGACCAGGCTGGCCTCACACTTACAGAGATCCACCTGCCTCTGCCTCCTGAGTGCTGGCATTAACATGTGTCACCATCCCAACTCTTCCTGAAAAAGAAAAAAAAGCCATTTTGACAAATGTCAGTGTAAGATAAATTTAAGCCACATGGGAACTTAACCAAAAATAAAGTCAGGCTTTATTATGGAAAGTATGTGGCTGTATAACTCAGAGTTTAGATTGGTTAGATATCCTGTGATGTTTGTGGTATTCGCCAGCTTCTTTCTTTTTGTTTGTTTGTTTGTTTGTTTGTTTTGAGACAGGGTTTCTCTGTGTAGTTTTGGTGCCTGTAGACCAGGCTGGCCTCGAACTCACAGAGATCCGCCTGGCTCTGCCGCCCAAGTGCTGGGATTAAAGGTGTGCGCCACCACCACCCGGCTCGCCAGCTTCTTTTTTAAAAAAATATTTCATGTGTATGGGTGTTTTGTCTGTATGTGTCTGAAATAGCCAGAAAAGGGCATCAGATCCCCTAGAACTGGAGTTATAGATTGTGGGGAGCCATCATGTGGGTGCTGGGAATCAAACCTGGGTCCTGCAAAAGCAGCCAGTGCTCTCAACTGCTGAGCCATCTGAAACTTATTTAAAAGTCTAAAGTTCAAAGTCTCTTCTGAGATGCATGGCAATCTCTTAACTATAATCCCCTGTAAAATCAAAATCAAAAAGCAGATCACATACTTCCAACATATAATGGCACAGGATATACATTACCATTCCAAAACATAGGGAAGGAAGCATAGCGAGGAAATACTGGACCAAAGCAAGACCAAAAACCAGCTGGGCAAACTCCAAACTCTGCATCTCCATGTCTGATGTCAAATTGCTCTTCAGATCTCCAGCTCCTTTCAGCTTTGTTGACTGCAACACACTTCTCTCTCTTAGGCTGGTTCCACTCCCTGTTAGCAGCTCTCCTTTGTAGGTATCCTATGACTTTAGCATCTCTAACATCTTGGGGTCTCCAAGGCAACCCAGGCCCAACTTAATAGCTTCATCCAATGGCCTCTCCTAGGCCTCCATTCAGGGACACCCTGACATGTGCCTAGCCTCAGCAGCTTTCCTTAGGCATGGAGGCAAATTCCATAAACTGTTTCTTCTGTCCTTAATTTTAAAGCCAGAACCACATGCCTAAAGCTGCCAAGTTCTGTGCTTGCTGGGCTGGAACATGGCCCCTCATTAAATTACATCTTCACCAGCTTTCTATTTTCCATAGTTTCCTTTACTGCCTAGGCTTGGGTGTCCTGGAACTCCATCTGTAGAGGAGGCTGGTCTCAAACTCAGAGATCTTTCAATTACATCTTCACCAGCTTTCTTTTTTTTCCTTTTTTTTTCCCCCATGATTTCTTTCACTGCCTAAGCTTGGCTGTTCTGGAACTTGCTCTGTAGACCAGGCTGGCCTCAAACTCAGAGATCCACCAGCCTCTGCCTCTGCTGGGGTTAAAGGTGTGCGCTACCACACATGGCTCTAAGTTTTTCTTTAATTCCTTTTCACAAGTAGGAAACTTAGCTGGGTGGGATCTTGCCCCAGGTCACCACTCCCTTTATTCCATTTCTTAGTTTGTTTATCTCCTTGAACACAGGACTCAGCTCCATCCACTTTCTGGTGCTCCTTTTCTCCTCAAATATTTTTCCTTGCTCAGCTCGCTCCTTGTCACTGCATATCTTCATTAGATACGTTAACACATTAGTAACCACACAACAGAGTCTATCCTAGGCTGTTTTGAAAGAATTAATCCCAAAGTCTTCACTTTAGCCTCAGGCAAACTGTTCAGACAAGGGCAAAAAGCAGACACATTCTTCTTCACCAAAATATCAGATTTCTAAGCAACATCCTAAAATTCTTCTCCTCTGACACCTCTGGAGCCAATCCCCACAGTTCAAATCACCCCAACACCGCTTCTTCCACACTTCTACTGGAATGGCCCATTAAGCAACACTTAAAGCATTCCACTGCTTTCCTAGGTGAAACTCCCAAAGTCCA
Organism: Peromyscus leucopus; assembly: GCF_004664715.2. Taxonomy (NCBI): domain Eukaryota; kingdom Metazoa; phylum Chordata; class Mammalia; order Rodentia; family Cricetidae; genus Peromyscus; species Peromyscus leucopus. Next base: position 130,121,552 of record NC_051064.1, read on the forward strand.
AATTCTCCAAATAAAAGCATGGTCAGGCCTATCACAGCAATACCCCATTCCGGGTACCAACGTCTGTCTTAGTTAGGGTTTCTAGTGCTCTAAAGAGACAGACACCGTGACAAAAGCAACTCGTATAAAGAAAACATTTAATTGGGGTGGCTCACATTTTCAGAGGTTTGGTCCCTTATCATCACGATGTGACATGGTGGTGTGCAGGCAGACATGGTGCTGGAGAGGAGCTGCTACATGTTGATATGCGGGCAACAGGAAGTAGACTGTCTCAATAGACATAGCTTGAGCATACATGTAACCTCAAAGCCTGCCTCCACAGTGAAGCACTTCCTCCAACAAGATGATCACACCTAATAGTGTCACTCCCTTTGGGGGCCATTTTCTTTCAAACCACCAGAGTTTGTAAATGTTTTAAAAATTGACTTACTTATACATGTATGTACGTTTTTCCTACATGTATGTCTGTGTACTACACATGTGTCTGGTACTTACAGAGGCCAGAAGAGGGCATTGAATTCCTTGGTACTGAAGTTACAAATGGTTTAGAGCTGCCATGTGGATGCTAGGAATGGAACCCAGTCAGGTCTTCTAGAAGAGCAGCCGATGCTCTTAACTGCTTAACATTTCTCCAGCCCCTGGATTTTTTTCTCTTTTTTCAGGTTTTTCGAGACAGGCCTTCTGTGTGTAGTTTTGGTGCCTGTCCTGGATCTCACTCTCTGTAGACCAGGCTGGCCTAAAACTCAGAGAGATCTGCCTGGCTCTGCCTCCCGAGTGCTGGGATTAAAGGCGTGCGCCACCACTGCCTGGCTGCAGGCCCTGGATTTTAAAGTGTGTGTGTGTGTGTGTGTGTGTGTGTGTGTGTGTGTGTGTGTGTGTGTGTGTGTTTTAGGTGTCTCTGGAGGCCAGAGAGAACAGATCCACCTGAAGCTGGAGTTACAGGCAGTTGTGAGCCACCCAACCTGATTGCTGTGACTTAAACCAGATCCTCTGCAAGAACAGTAGTTGCTCCTAACCACTGAGCTGTCTCTCCAGCCTGTATCTGTAGATGAAAAAAAAAACACACACGACTTCTTTAAGGTTTATTTTTATTTTTGAGTGTTTTTCCCTGCCACACACACACACACACACACACACAAATGCACCACCTGGCTGTAGTACCTGCAGTTCCTGAAGGGCTGAAGAGGGAGTCAGGGACTCACAACCCTTGGAACTGGAGTTAAGATTGCTAAGAGCTGCTGTGTGGGTACTGGAAACAGAACACAGGTCCTCTGGAAGAGCAGTTAAATGCTCTTAACTTATGTAATGCAATATTATATAATCGAGGATGACCTTGAACTTCTGATCTTCTTGTCTCCATCTCCCAGTTTATGAGGAGCTGGGAATTGAACACAGAGCTCCACGGACCTGAAGCAAGCACACTGCCACCTGACCTATATCCTCTGCCCTGGAAAAAATGATTTCAAGAAAATGTTGGATATTTTTACTTTTGAAAGTTTTTAGCAAATACAATGAGTAGATAAAGATAAAACACATGATGTATGTTAGATAACTAGACAACTGGAAATTTCAATTTACATTAATTTGTGTGTGTGGGTGTGTGGTAACTAAGCTGCAGATATACAAGAGTAATATAGGACAAAGAAATTAAATTAACTTCTGCTACTTTCAACTTGTAGCTTCCCGTGTCCCTGTCTAAGCATGACAAGAATGCATGCCATCCCACAAAGCATGCTTTAACATACGGGCCTAAACAGCAACTGATAGGTAAGCAAGAAAGTAAATGCTATCTGTGCATGGGATTTTCTGCCTTTCCAGAAGTGTCTGTTATCAGCATAAGCCTGTCAGGACTGATTTCTGATCTTACCCAGCCATGGGGGAACTAACTTCATTCCACGTCTCTGTAAAGTGGAGCCTGCTTCAGGTCCTTCCTAGCCTTCAGATCCTTGGGAAGTCCTGTCTTAGAGCTGTCCTGCTTCCTGGGGGGTTGACTAGCTCACATGGTAGCCAGAAGCCAGTCCAGAAGCTATAGGGCCCTCTACATGTGTCACAGTAATATTTTCCCTCTATCAACTGAATCAACCAAACAATAGTGATTCGCTGTTGGTTTAAATCTATCTTTTTTTTTTTTTTTTTTTTTTTTTTTTGGTTTTTCGAGACAGGGTTTCTCTGTGTAGCTTTGCGCCTTTCCTGGAACTCACTTGTAGCCCAGGCTGGCCTTGAACTCACAGAGATCTGCCTGGCTCTGCCTCCCAAGTGCTGGGATTAAAGGCGTGTGCCACCACCACCTGGCTTAAATCTAGTCTTAATTGACAAATAATACTTTTTTCTTTTTTTACAATGAGCAATATTACTTTTTTACTTTCCTATGTAGACACTGATATTTTAAAAGTAATGCTTGGGTATCTGAAACATATTTTCTAAAGACTAGGATATTATGCAATGTATTTTCTTGTTTTTGTTTTTGTTTTTGAACACAGGCTAGCCTCAAATTATACGCAGTTGAAAATAACTTTGAATTCCTGATCCCAAATGCCACAATGCCTGGAAGAGGTGGTGCTGAGAGGACCACACTATCTTTTTTTTGGGGTTTTTTTTTTTTTTTTTTTGTTTTTTGTTTTTCGAGACAGGGTTTCTCTGTGTAGCTTTGCGCCTTTCCTGGAGCTCACTTGGTAGCCCAGGCTGGCCTCGAACTCACAGAGATCCGCCTGCCTCTGCCTCCTGAGTGCTGGGATTAAAGGCGTGCGCCACCACCGCCCGGCTCTTTTTTTTTTTAATAAAGATTTCTCTCTTTCTTTCTTTCTTTCTTTCTTTCTTTCTTTCTTTCTTTCTTTCTTTCTTTCTTTCTTTCTTTCTTTCAGAAATTATTTAAATTGCTTATAATCGGAAGTTCACTGCTGTGGGGTCACAGCAAAGGCAACTTGGACAGGAAAGTCTTTGCTGAGGCCCGTGTGCTGGGGCTCCCACCTGCCTGTTCTCAGAGCCCCCTTCCGTCACCCACAACACTCTCTGTTATAACTGCTTTACCTTAAAAGCAGTGATTGTGTTGGCTCAGTGTAAAAATCCACAGTAAGAACTTCATAAATAATTGTTGGGTAATTGTTAAATAAGTAACCAGCTATGGTCACTTAGTGATGTGCAGCCGAAGCAGCCAAGGGGACGCGTGCACTTCACGACACAGCAATCATGGACCACAGCGTATGCTGGGTCCTGGGTGACTACAGGTTCCCATCAAACCCGCAGAGGTTGCCAGTCAATCTTTATTTCCCTATAGTAAGACATATATACCTGTACAGCATACATATGACTATGAGCACCACAAAAAAATTTATGATTTTGGGGCTGGAGAGATGGCTCAGAGGTTAAGAGCACTGGATGTTCTTCCAGAGGTCCTGAGTTCATTTCCCAGGAACTACATGGTGGCTCATAGCCATCTGTAATGAGATCAGGTGCCCTCTTCTGGCCTGCAGGCAGAACACTATACATAATAAATAAAATCTTTTTAAAAAATTTATGATTTTTTTTTTAAAAGATAGGTTCTTAGTATCCCAGGTAGACTCTAACTTGCTATGTAGCAGAAGATGAGGTTGGACTTTTAAAAATAATTATTTTATTTTATATGTATGGGTGTTTTTCCTGCATGCATGTCCGTGAACCACTTTCAGAAGAGAGTAACAGATCCCCCGGGACTGGAGTTACAGATGGTTGTGAGCCACCACAAGGGAACTGAGACTGAGCCTGGCTCCTGGGAATGTGCAGTCGGTGCTCTTATCCCTTAGCCAGTGAGCCATCTCTCTAGCCTGATACGCGACATTAAAAACAGATTTACTTATTATAACCCACATGTTTCTATATTATTATAGATGGAGTTTTGTCTGTATGTACATCTTACCTCAGAAGAGGGCAGCAGACAGTTGTGAACTGCCATGTGAGTGGTGGAAACTGAACTCAGGACCTTTGGAAGAGCAGCAAGTGCTTTGATTCTTTCTCTTTTTTTTTTCTCTTCCGGAGCTGAGGACCGAACCTACCACCCAACTTTATGTTCTTTCTTACCCCTCTCTTTAAAAACAACCAAAGAGGGGCTGGCGAGATGGTTCAGAGGTTAAGAGCACTGGCTGCTCTTCCAGAGGACCTGGGTTCAATTCCCAGTAAACACACGGTGGTTCACAACAACTTATGAGATCTGGTGCCCTCTTCTGGCCTACAGGCAACATGCAGGCAGAACACTATATACATAATAAATAAATCTTTAAAAAAAAAAAACAAGCCGGGCGGTGGTGGCGCACGCCTTTAATCCCACTTGGGAGGCAGAGGCAGGCGGATCTCTGTGAGTTCGAGGCCAGCCTGGTCTCCAAAGCAAGTTCCAGGAAAGGCGCAAAGCTACACAGAGAAACCCTGTCTCGAAAAACCAAAAAAAAAAAAAAAATAAAAAAATAAAATAAAATAAAATAAAACCAAAAACAAATAAAAGACAAAATAAAACAAAACAAGAAACGTCCCATAAAAAACCTCCCGCAGGAAAAAAAAAACTAAATATGAGACTGGGGCTGATGTTGCACACCTTTTGTATATGTGTGTGTGTGTGTGTGTGTGTGTGTGTGTGTGTGTTTAGAGACAGGGTTTCTCTGTTTAGCTTTGTTGCTGTCCTGGATCTCACTCTATAGACCAGGCTGGCCTCCATCTCGCAGAGATTCCCAATGCATGCACCACTATCGCCCCGCATGTTGTACACCTTTAATCCCAGCACTCAGGAGGCAGAGGCAGACAGATCTCTGTGAGTTCGAGGTCCAGGTCAGCCCGGTCTACAGAGCGAGATCCATGATTCATTTGCTTTCCGTATGAGATTTTGACCTTTAGTTAACATTTCTTGCTCTGTTACTGACAACCCGATAAGAGTCATACATTTTAAAATATAAATAAATAAAATTTCAAAAGGGGAGACAGGTGGTAGTGGCACACACCTTTAATCCCCACACTCGGGAGGGACTACTCAGAAAAACCCTGTCTTGGAAAAAAAAACAAGTTGGGCGGTGGTGGCTCACGCCTTTAATCCCAGCACTCGGTAGGCAGAGGCAGGTGGATCTCTGTGAGTTCGAGGCCAGCCTGGTCTCCAAAGCGGGTTCCAGGACAGGTGCAAAGCTACACAGAGAAACCTTGTCTCGAAAAACCAAAAAAGAAAACAAAACAACAACAACAAAAAACCCCAAAAATTTCAAAGGGGGGGGGCTTAAGAGATGGCTCAGTGGTTAAGAACACTGGCTGCTCTTCTAGAGGTCCTGAGTTCAATTCCCAGCAACCACAAGATGGCTCATGACCATCTATAACAGGATCTGATGCAGGTATATATGCAGAGCACTCATACATAAATATAAATAAATAAAATTAAGAGTCACTCATTTACTATGATGCTAGGCAACATTATATATGGTAGAAATAATGGCCCCTCAATGGTAAACTACAGCTGGAATGAGAAAACTACAATTTTTTTGTTTGTTTGTTTGTTTTCGAGACGGGGTTTCTCTGTGTAGCTTTGGTGCCTTTCCTGGAACTCACTCAGTAGACCAGGCTGGCCTCTAACTCATAGATCTGCCTGCCTCTGCCTTCCGAGTGCTGGGATTAAAGGCCTGTGCCACAGCTACCTGGCTCAGAGTCCTTTCTTAATTAGAAAATTATGGGTCTTGTTTACATTCCTTCCCAACCCTCAGAGAACTCAGATTCTAATCATGCATTTTGTGTGCAGTTTATACTTAGCCTCATCAGTGCACTCTATCTACTGTGAGATAAAATTATCTTCTGTGATCGTGGACTGAATGTGCCAGAGTGATGCGATAATATAAACTCAGTCACTAGTGGTCAGTGTTCGGCCTACTGTAAATCTACCTGTAAAACTGTCATCATGGACAGTCAGATCTACACAGTAAAACTCTGTCTTGAAAAAAAAAAGGTGACCATGGGCTGCAGGTGTGGGTCAGTGGTGTGCTGCTTGCTTAGCATGTGAGAGGCCCTGGGTCCAATCCCCAACACACACCCCTAACACTTTTTAAAACATTAACACCATGAGTTAAACCCTCAAGATACTGGGATGATAAATACTGGCCACCTAATGTGAACGAATGTTTAAAAGGGATCAGTTCATGACAGTACACACCAAAGATGTATCTCTCTTTAAAAATGACAGAATACAACGACCCAGTTATTGTAATGTACATTACATAAACTCCAAACAGTCAACGAGGAATGAGAATCTGAGACATCCCAGAGAATCAATACAATGCACACACAGGCTCCGCAGCCCCTTTTCCTCCCAAGATTCTGCCACCGTGAGGCAGTCGTTGAACAAAATTGGCCACATATGGCGGCTTGTGTCAGCACCCAGGAGGCAGAGGCAGACAGGTCTCTTTTTGAGTTTGAGGCTAGCCTGATTCACAGTGAGTCCCAGATGAGGTGAGGCAAACAGTGAGGCCCTGTCTTAAAACAATAAAACAAAAACACCAAATCAAGAAAAGGTCAGAGACAGGAATGAACGACTCTGGACATGTAGACCAGAGTCAGAGTCTCTTTCTTTCTTTCTCAGTTTTGCTCCTCCATGGACTTACGTGTGACTCGGTGGGTGTGAGTTTGAACACAGGAATGCTGGTGTCCGCAGAGAACACAGGCATCGGATGCCCCTGGGGCTACAGTTACAGGCAGCTGGGGGGCTGGGAACTGAACTTGGGTCCTATGCAAGAGCAATAAGCTCTTAACCACTAAGCCACCTTCCAGCCCATCAATTTCATTTTTTAATTTTTTGAGACAGGCCCTCGTGGGCCTGGAATTGGTGTTGTAGGCCAGGCTGACTGCCCCTTGCTTCTGCCTCTGGAGTGCTGGGATTAAGGGTGTGTGCCACCATGCTTGGCTGATACAGCTTCTTAAGCATTCCACACTGGCCTAGAACTGGTTTGGTAGCAGAGGTTGACCTTGAACTCCTGACCCTCTGGCTTCCTCTTCCCTAGTGCTGGGATTCCAGGTGTTTCCTACCATACCTGGCTGAATGTCTAAGTTTCTATATCATAAATCTACATCAGACATTGGGCAAGCTGTGAAACACCTGGTCTCAGAAACAAAGCACAAAATGTGTCTATTTGTTTTGTTTTGTTTTTTGAGACAGAGTTTCTCTGTTTCTCAACAGCCCTAGCTGTTCTGGAACTCTCTTTGTAGTCCAGACTGGCCTTGAACTCACAGAGATCTGCCTGCCTCTGTCTCCTGAGGGCCAGGATCAAAGGTGTGGCCCCTCCTCTCCCCAGTACAGAACACAAATTTAAAAATGAAAGATCATTTAAAAAAAAAAAACCACTTTATCATATATCTAGAATTTCTCAACCTTGGAACTATTGATTTTTTTAAAAAATTATATATTTATTTTGAGACACAGTCTCATTCTGTATCCTTAGCTTGCCTAGAGGTAGCTATGTAAATTAGGCTGGCCTGGAACTGTTCCAAATCCTCCTGTCTCTACTTCCCTGGATGCTGGGATTAAAGGCATGGGTCCTCCTATGTAAGACGGTTCTGCAGCGTCCCTTGCCCAGACCTACTGGATGCAGAAGTTCCCCTTCCCTGCTTCTGACAATCAAATGGAACCCAGACAATGTCAAATTTCTATGTAAGACAAATTATATCCAGCTGAGAAGCACTGTTGTACAGTGAAATCTCTAAAGCGATTTTTTTCTTACCCAGAGACCTGAAGAGGTGACAAGATGGCTGAAAAAGATCAGTCATGGAGCTGGAGAGATGGCTCAGAGATTAAGAGCACTGGCTGCTCTTCTAGAGGTCCTGAGTTCAATTCCCAGCAACCACATAGAGGCTCACAACCATCTGTAATGAGATCTGGTGCCCTCTTCTGGCCTGCAGGGATACATGCAGGCAGAACACTATATACATAATAAGAAATAAATCTTTTTTTTTAAAGATTTACTTATTATATACATGTTCTGCTGATGTATCCTGCAGGCAGATGACACCAGTTGTCATACATTTGTGAGCCATATTTTACTAATGAACTCAGGATATACAAGTGCTCTTAATAATCTCGCAATCATAAATCTTTAAAAAAAAAATCTGCCTGCTCAATACCCAAGGAGGTATTGAGCAGGCAGAGAGGCTGGATTGTGATGTAGAAAGGTCATATTAAAACAGAAATAAATTAAATACTTCTGTGCTGTGCTGTCATGAGCATGAGCAGTGTTCCTAGGTTCAGCGATATCCGAGCCATGTTAAGCATCCTGAGTCAGACCCAGGGCTACCTGCGGAGCCCACAGGACACCTTGAGCCGGCCAGACACTGTGCTCATAGGTGAGGCAGTCTTACCCACGTGGCTAGGGCTCTGAGAGCTGAGCCAAACTCTTCTACGGTTGGGCCAGACCTCACTGGTTTGCTTTGGTACAAGCTTCCTCGTCTATCATGCTAGCCCCAGTCAGGACCTGTTGGACTCTCTGTTCCAAGGTGAGGACTAGATCCGCCATGGGGTAGAGTACTGGAGAGATGGAGGGTCCTGGAGAGGAGTGGACAAGACAGAATAGGTGAGGGCCGGCCCCAGGCTCCTCTCCCATAAATCCTAAGTACCCCTTTATACAGACCTAGGACAGCTGCAGGGCGCCCCGCAGTCTGCGGTTTCCACGGCAGCGCACGTGTATGCCCAGCAGGTGGCGCTGCTGCCCGGGTGCAGGTCCGACCATCGCAGCCTCTTAGGCTTCATCATCTGCCATCACTCACATCCTACAAGGCCCCATTCACCCTAGGATGATAGTCCGTTTCTATGCCAGACCTTGCAAGCCGCCGGAGCTGCCCTGAACCTCGGTGAGCCAGGCCCCGTATCCAGATTCATGGGCACACACTATCCATGCTGTCACCTACAGCAGATCTGCAGAAGAGGCTCTGTTCGAGTCACCCTGGGCCTGGTGCTGGACACTGGCGCTCACTGCCCTGACCTACTTTCTATGGGCCCACCATGTGACAGCTGCGTGGCGATGGCACCTTCCATCCAGAGTCCCTCTTGTAGTGTTGCTATTTATTCTCTGCCAGGCCAGTTCTGTCAACTCCCTGGAGTGTGCCCTCTGCCCTAGCCTGGACGTGGTGCCTGTCACGAAGAGCAGCCGCTCCAAGCAAGGGCCTGATGGAGGCACTGAGGTTGACGCCGCCATAGGCTGCCCTGCCCGCTTCCTCGGCTCGGTTTGCCTAGATACAGCTGTCCCTATCATGGCTTTCCTAGTTTTGCCAGAAGTCTGTCAGCCGGATTCTTCTTCCAGCCGCTATTCCTTCCAGCCGTCCTGGGTTATGTCCCCTGCGTCCTTGAGGTTATGTCCTCAAGAGCATTGACCTGCTCTCCGGTCCACACCTGCTGGCCCTGCTCCTTTGCTCACCCAATCCATTTCCTACCCCGACTCCTGTCAGAACCCCCTGCACCATCCCTTTGTGCTGGAGAGCCCAAGCCAGGATCGTACCCGTGGGTTGAAGTATGGGAAGCAGGCACTCCAACCCACCAGACTGTGAATGGGTATGTCATTACCCAATGTCCTGTGCCGGGCTCAAATGGAAGGCATAGCTGGACAGACAGGAGGAGTCAGCCATAGTTGAGACCCCACCCCTCAGCGATGGCCTAGGCAGCTTCCTCCACTTCGAATGACTACCTGGGAGCGTCCTCAGGCTGCAGGGAGGCCTGCTCACAAACACAGGCTGTGCACGGGTGGTCATGAGTGGGGGGCTGTTTCCCCACCCTGGAATCTCTCCGGGACAAGCGTGGGATCCCATGGACCTTTGCTTCCCTGGCACCTACATGGAAGGTGTTCAGACTAAACATGGCTGGGGGTGGACCACTGTCTCAGAGAGCAGTTGGGATGAGCTGGGCCCTGCACAAGATGTGGCGTGCTTGGCTCAATGCGAGCAAAGCACTGTGCAGCAAGAATATGATGGTCAGGGACTGGGGAGATGACTCAGTGGTTAGGGCACTTGTTGCTGCTGTAGCTCCAGTTCTCAGGATGGACTTCTGCAGCAAGCCTTCCAACTGCAAGTCCCCCAGCTCGGGGCTGGAGTCTGAACTGTGCTGTGCCCTCCCCTTTTTCTTTCTTTCTTCCTTTTTTTTTTTTGGATTTACAAAACAGGGTTTCTCTCTGTTGCCCTGGAACTTGCTAGGTAGCCCAGGCTGGCCTCCAACTCACAGAGATCCACCTGCTTCTGCTCCTCTAGTGCTGGGATTAAAGGCCTGTGCTACTGCCTGGTCCTTTTTTTCTTTCTTTTTTTTTTTTTTTTAAGTGTTTTTTGTTTTTTGTTTTGTTTTTGGTGCCCTCCCTTTCCACAGTGGCCCTCATGTAGGCCCAGCCAATCTCCTGTTTCAAAGACTCTCACATGGCCTTCACTGGAGATCTCACTAGACCTTCCACCTGGGCTTTGGGCAAGACCTGCCTATGTTCTGCCCTCCAGGACCTAAGGGTCCAGGGAGCATTACTGTGGTGCCATGCTTTCTAGGATCTGAGTTGCTTCCATTCTGTTGACTCAGGCTTGCCTTCCAGGAGTTTTTCAAAAATTCCTGGGTAAGATGGATGGCTGTCCTGGCTAATTTTATGTCAACTTGACATAAGGTAGAGTTATCTGGAAGGAGGGTACCTCAATTGAGAAAATGTCTCCATAAGATCCAGCTGAAGGGCATTTTCTTAATTAGTGATTGAGGGGGAATGACTCAGCCCATTGTGAGTGGTGCCATCGCCTGGGCTGGTGGTCCTGGGTTCTCTAACAAAGCAGGCTGGGCAGGCCATGATGAGCAAGTCAATAAGCAGTACTCCTCCATGAGCTGTGCATCAGCTCCTGGCTCCTGCCCTGGTTGAGTTCCTGCCCTGACTTCCCTCAGTGTCATCTGGAAGTGTAATCTGAAATCAACCCTTTCCTGCCCGAGCAGCGTTGGTCATGGTGTTTTATCTTAGCAATAGAAACCCTAATTAAGACAATGGCAGAACAGTGGCTACCTCTGTGAGAGCTGAGGGAAAAGAGTCAGAATAAGGAGGGAAAGAAAAGAAAAAGATAGTCAGAAACAGAGGAAGTGAAAGGATGATGGAGGAGAATAAACATGCCACACAGAGGAAAATACCTACCACAAACTCCGCTGCACAGGTCCCTGGCTGGGGGAAGCGACTGAGAAGCTACTTCCAAAAGGTAAGGCAGATAAAAGGTTGGCGGTCAAACCACCAGGACAAGCCCACAGCACTCGGGAGCCACAAACCCGCTTGCCATGTTTTGGTGAGGTAATTGATTTCTCTGGTAGATGGTCTGCAGCTGAATGAAATTTCCTTTTGTTGTGCTTCTGACCCCAAGAGCAGCCATCTTGAGGAGCTGTTGTTAAAAACAGAGCTACCCCCTCCCCACAGGGGCCTGAGATAGGGAACATCCACAGATTGAGGAGACTTAGTTGGCCTGTCATATCTGGGAAAAAAAAGGACCAGAAAAGCAGATATGGGAAGCGGGAGGTCCCGACACTAGATGGCAGATGTGTGCAGATGGTAGGAGGCTGGTTCAGATCAGAAGATGCGTAAGGGGAAACAGAAACAAAAAACTGGTGTCCTCTCTGTGGAGCTCTGGCTGTCCTGGAACTGGCTCTGTAGATCAGGCTGGCCTAGAACTCACAGAGATATGATTCCTCCACCTCCAGAGTGCTGGGATTAAAGGTATGCACCACCACCACCTGGCAACATTTTGGTCTTTTATTTCCCTCTTATTCATCTAATTTTGTATCTGAGCTTTTTCACAATTGGGAAATCTTGTTTTGTTTTTTTTTTTTTGAGAGAGGATTTCACTATGTATCCCTGGCTGGCCTAGAACTCACAGAGATCTGCCTTCCCCTGCCTCCTGAGAACTGGTATTAAGCGTCCAGCTAAACCTATCTTTTAAAATAGAAATAAAGACATCCTAAGGCAAGCACAGGCTAAAGCAGTTCGTGACCACTAGGTTAGCAGTGTGGAAGACACTTAGAGAACACTATCCACAGAGAGGAAAGAGAGCTAACCTAGTTCCAAGAGCACAGGAAAGGATCCGTTTCCTGAGAGCACCAGCGGAAAGAAGGACCCCACCAACCTAGTCTAGCAAGCCAGCAATACCCTGATATTAACAGGAAGAAAATCACAAACAACAATCCAGCTGATCACAAAACAGTAACAGTTGCAAGGGTTTGTACACATATCTCAAAACTAAGCTACATGGATAAAATGTACCGATGAGGGAGATGGATCAATGAGATTGTAGAACTAGATCCAGCCATGTATTTTCTCCAAGCAGCACACGCATTGTTCAAGATGACCAGGGATGATTGTCAAGTAGGGGAAGCAAACCATCAAATGAAAGGAGGTTGAGCCCAACTGATATGGCTAATCTCATAAGCTTCCTGACAGAACTCTATAGCAGGCCGCTGGATGTTAGTAAGGGAAATGTTCATCTAGAAGATGTAGTGATTGCAAATATGAATGCAGCAAACGTTGGGTTTCATAAGACAAACACTAATGGAATTATAAGGTCAGATAGGACCACATAGATTAATAGTGGGTGGTTTCACGATCCCACGCTAATCTCTAGATAGGGCATCCAAACCGGTAACCAAAGAAACCTCAGTGTTGAACTCTGCAATAGAAGAAGTGGACTGAACAAATGGAACGAGAGAACAGTCCATCCAACAGACACAGAATGCACACTTTCCTCAGTACACGGTGAAACTTCTCCAAGACTACAAACCAAGTCTTTCCAAATACAAAAGGATCAAATAAACTCTTGTACTTTATCAGATTACAGTGTAGTTAGGAATCAGAAATAAGAAAAACAACAGGAACTGTACAAATACATGGAGATTGAATAACACCTTTAAATGACCAGTGGGTCACTAAAGAAATCAAGGATGCAATGTGAAAGTTTCTAAAACTAAGTGAAAATGAAATACAAGTCACCAGAATCTTTATGATGCAGGTATGTACACACACACACACACACACACACACACACACACACGCACGCACGCACGCACGCACGCATGCAAGCATGCTCGCACACACAAAATTTAAATCAATAGTGTATGTAGTTTTAAAACTTAAAACCAATATCCTCAAACACAAACCAATAAAAAAAAATGGTGAAAAATCCCATTAACTGTAGCTTCAAAAACAAAAAATACCTCGGTGAAGAAGACCCTAGAAGGTGGAGAGATCTCCCATGCTCATTGGTGGACAGAACACTGTGGAAATGACTACATTACAAAAGCAATCTAATCTACAGATTCAACACAATCCCCATCAAACACGTAGTGACATTCTCCTAGAAACAGTAATTCTAGAATTCATATGGAAGCACAAAAGCATCCAGACTGCTAGAGGAATTCTTGGTGGTGCTGGAGGTATCACAGTACTGGATACTAAGTTTTATACAGAGGGACAAAACAAAACAGACTCAGGGTTTCTCTGTGTAACAGTCCTGACGCTCCTGGAACTCACTATGTAGACCAGGCTGGCCTCGAACTCAGTGAAATCACCTAGTTCTGGCTCTGCCTCCCAAGTGCTGGGATTAAAGATGTGCACCACCACTGCTGGGCCATGTTAGGCCTTTTTTTTTTTTTTTTTTTTTGCTCTGGAACATTTGCTTAATGATGCAAAGATGTGTTTGATTAAATATAATTCACCTGTGGTCAAGAGACTGCATCAGCAACTAGCTGACAGGAAATGGTAAGAAGAAGCCCGGTGCAGAAGGGTTTTTACGTAGGGTCCAGGAGAAACATGAGGGCGTTTTGAAGGATGCGAGCAAGGCAAGGAGGTGAGCTAATTGCTATTCAGCCTCTCTGAGGAGCAGATTTCCACCTTAAGCTTTGAAACTTGAGTTCTTTAGAGGAAAAGAGATTTAGTTAAGTTCCCTACATAGCTTTGAATGAATCAATGCCTAAGGGAACAGACACCTAATTTTTGATAAAACTTTCAAAAACATACATTAAAAAAAAAGACAGCACCTTTAACAAATTGTTCTGAAAAAACTTAATTTCTCCTTGTTAAAGAAGGAAACTAAGCCTGGCATGGTGGTGCCCACCTTTAATCCCAGCACTCAGGAGGCAGAAGCAGGTGAATCTCTGTGAGTTTGAGGCCAGCCTGGTTTATATGACAAGCCCCTGGACAGCCTGAGCTACATAGTAGAGAGTCCTTGTGTGGTGATAGTTAGTTGTACTCTAACAATAAAGCTTGCCTGGAGATCAGAGTAGGGAGCTAGTCAGTAGAGACCAGGCAGTGGTGGCACACACCTTTAATCCCAGCACTTGGGAGGAGAAAACCTGAAGTGATGTGGCTGGGCAGAGAGAGAAAGTGATAAGGCAGGGTGGGGACAGGACCTTGGCCTTTTTTATTCTGAGGATTCAGTAGAGTTAAGAAGTGGCTGTGGCTTGCTCCTTTGTCTCTCTGATCTGAGTTTCTGTGGTCATGGTGTCTCCTCACAGCAAGAGAACAGTGACCACAACAAAATGCTCCAGCTACAGTGTGATGTTCAGTCCCGTCTTCGGAATAAATCCTGAAAGTTGCATGTCTGCGATGTGTGTGGTGGTATTGTGTTCCCCAAAATATTGTGTATCCTAATAAACTTATGTGGGGTCGGAGACAGAGCAGCCACATTATTAAACATGAGGATAGGCAGTGATAGCACATACCTTTAATCCTAGCATTCCAGAGGCAGAAATCTATCTGTTCAAGGGTACAGCCAAGCATGGAGACTCACGCCTTTAATCCTAGAAAGTGAGCCTTTCATCCCAGGGAGTGATGGTAGAATGGAAAGGTATATAAGGCGTGAGGACCAGAAACAAGCAGCATTTAGCTGGTTAAGCATTTGGCTGGTTAAACATTTGGCTGGTTAAGCTTTCAGGTTTTGAGCAGCACAGTTCAGCTGAGAGCCATTGGGATGAGGACACAGAGGCTTCCAGTCTGAGGAAACAGGATCAGCTGAGAAGTTGGCCAGGTGAGCTTAGCCGTCTCTCTGATCTTCCAGCATTTCACCCCAATAACTGGCCTCAGGTTTGATTTTATTAATAAGAACTTTTAAGATTCCTGCTACAGTTTGCCGGGAAGAAGGGGGCTCTGCTGCTGCTTCCTCTTCTCGGCAAGCTATGGCTGAGCTACACTGTGTAGGGGGTGTGGCCCCCACCAAGTACCAACACGCTTCTCCTGGCTGTACAAGTCCCCAGGGGTGACCATAACATCTTGGCCACATCACTTAGGGACATCTCTCCCTAATGACAGAGCCCATGGGCTGCTACACCTTGTGAAGAATGGACTCCCCCATGCCATGAAATCTTTTGAATTCCCAGAACCTGCCTGTCCGTAGGTCACACTTGTATGCCTGTGGTATTGTCACAGAGCATGGGTCTGCTACCTTCCTTACCTGTGTGCCCCAAATCCCCTGAAGCAGAGGGTCTTCCTGACCTAAGCCTAGACTTGGCTCCTGACCTGTTCTGTGCATCTTTCCTAGGAAAGTATGTGGGGGGGGGGGCGGCACGCTGGGGTGTGACCATGTCCCCCCACAGGTGCTGTGTACAGTGTCCATCCTTCAAGGAAGTTCAAGACAGGAAGTAAGCCAGATTTACCGGGCCCTGGCCCCCCCAAGTGTAGATGAACGGTAAAGACTGCAAACGGTCACTCCCGGAGAAAGGCCACTTACCCAGCAGAAGCAGAGACCAACAGAACTGCCTGGCAGACACAAAGCTGAGCTGCCTGGAAGAGGTACCAATGGAACCACCTAGAAAGGTCACTCTCAGGGTTGGGGATTTAGCTCAGGGGTAGAGCACTTGCCTAGCAAGCGCCAAAGCCCTGGGTTTGATCCTCAGCTCCGGAAAATAAAATAAAATAAAATAAAATAAAATAAAATAAAATAAAATAAAGGTGTGTGCCACCACAAAAAAAAAGAAAGAAAGAAAGAAAGAAAAGAAAGGCAGGAAGGAAGGAAGGAAGGAAGGAAGGAAGGAAGGAAGGAAGGAAAGAAGGTCACTCTCTAAGCTGGTGAGCTGTCGGTAGGCTGTGCAGTGTGCCCCAGATTTCCAGATTTTATGGCCTGTCACTCATGCTGGTGAGGCCTGTTGGTATTGTGGCTGTCTTTGAGTCATTATCTCTGCTCTTCGCCCATATTCCTGTGAGTAATCACAATACAATGAATTGGTTACCAAGTTGGACTCTGGTTATATCCATGTTTTGCCTGCCCTTGGATCTCTAACTGGGATAAGTAGACGTTTGTTCCTGTCTCCCTGGGAAAAATCTGTCACACAACAGGGCAGGCTCAGTCCAGCCTCACAGGTTGGCAGGAGTGAGGTGATGGCCTTCATAGCCATCTTGCTTCTGTGTGGGCAGACCCCACCCCTACCCATCCTGCCAACGATCCAGGACCCCTGAAATACACAGTCACATCTGGGTAGTGGTGGCGCATGACTTTTATCCCAGCACTGGAGAGGCAGAGGCAGCCAGATCTCTGTGAGTTTGAGGCCAGCCTGCTCTACAGAAAAAGTTCCAGGACAGTCAGGGCATCACAGAGAAACCCTGTCTTAAAAAACCAAAAACAGTCCGGCGGCGGCGGTGGTGGTGGTGGTGGTGGTGGTGGTGGTGGTGGTGGTGGTGCACGCCTTTAATCCCAGCACTCAGGAGGCAGAGCCAGGTGGATCTCTGTGAGTTCGAGGCCAGCCTGGGCTACCAAGTGATCTCCAGGAAAGGCGCAAAGTTACACAGAGAAACCCTGTCTCGAAACACCAAAAAAAAAAAAAACAAAAAAAAAAAAAACCCAACCCACCAAACAACAACAAACACAACTCGGTTGCTATTCTTTTCTTTGTACATTTATTGAGTTTTCCCAACTCCTGGGCCTGCTTCATTGCATTTTAGCCCTATGGTTGAGTTAGGCTCTTGGCTTTCCATGTAAGGCTTTGCCAGGCAAGATTCTGCCCCGGCTGGAGGGGGAGGGAGGCATACAGGCTAGGAAGGCTTCTGGCTTAGACTTGACAATAGGTCCAGGGAGGCATAGAGTGCACACATGGGACCCTCAGACTCTGGTTCCCAGTGCACCTGGGGAGGGTCCACCCGCAGCGTTAGGCCACATTCTTCTAGCAAGACCCAGGTGGGAGCCTCCTCATCCCAGCTGTTCCCAAGGAGGCTGAGGGGCAGTGACACAAAGCTTGGCTCCTGCCATGGGGTGCTCTGCACCAAGATATGCTCCACCTACCAGCAGAGGAGGGGGACAGGTTGTAGGTGGTGGACCTGTAGCCTGAGCCCCAGGGCTCTGCAGCACATGCCAGTGTCAGCCTTCCCGGATGTACCCAGGGCCCCGCCGCATCCCCAGGGCCATGGCCTCTCACCAGCTCCAGCTGCTTCAACAGCATCCTTGTCTCCAGAGCCTCAGCCAGCAGCTTCTGCTGGGTTTCAGTCAGTGCTGGGGAGAGAGATTGGGGCTGAGAGAGGGTTCTGGAATGCCCCAAATGGAACCCAGTCCTCCCTTCCTGTCCCATGCTAATCTAATCCTCCACAGGCTGCTCACCAGTCAGTGCTCCCAACAGGTAGGAGATGGGCTCAGCAAGTTTCAGGACCAGTTCTCCAGAGGGAAGCACCAGACACTTGAGGATGCTGCCTGCCGGGCCATCCAGAGGTTCCACCTGCCCACCACTGCACAGGCCCTGCTCCAGCTGAGGCATAGGTGGGGTAAGTGAGGCTGGGCAGGCTTGGGTAGGCCCGGTCCACCCCCAATACCCTCACTCACTGAGGCCTCCAAGGCTTCCATGTGGGGTTGGTCGTCTAAGAGTCTCCCAATGTCCCTTAGTAGTTGTTCTCTTAACTCCATTTTTAAGTGCCACAGTTCTGCAGACTTATCCTTCACCTCTGCCCGCAGGCCTCTGAAGTCAGCTGCAGGCCGCAGGAATATATCATAAGAACTCAGCTGGTTATGCCAAAGTCACTACCTGGCGGAATCAGGGAACTCCTCCAGAGGAAGCCAAATCCCAAGGAGTTTTTGGTGTTACTTGGCTTGTTATATATCAGCTGTCTTCTGTTATGAAAATCATGTGTGCCTTCATAGTTTTCCCAATTGACTTTCCCCTAAGAAGGGCTGACTGTGTGGACGGATCACTCTCTGGACATACATATTCCAGGTATTTGGAGAACAGCCTCAGGGAAAGGCTTTCTCTGGATTCAGATTATCTCCCTTAGCCACTTTCAAGGACTACAGGAAACTCCACCCAGGGGGGCGCCCAACTTCTGAGGACTAACAATGATAACAGGCTACTTGCAAGTCTCCTGACTTAAGGTAAATTCCACAAGGAGACACTGCCTAGGTGAGGTGGATGTTAAGTAATAGCTTTACACAATTTAGCTCGGACCCTCCCTTTATATACCGGGACTTCCAGGACACAGGACGGAGAAGAGAAAAGAGAATGGAAGAACTAGATGGGTAAGAACTTGAGAGGAGCAAACTGAGATGGGAAGAACTAGACTGAAGGCCTGGAAGAGAGGACTAGAGGACTGAGATGGAAGATGAGGGGAGCCGGATGGGGAAGCACTAGCTGGGTAAGAACAAGATGAAAAGGCCCTAGATGAGGCACAATTAAGATGAGAGAATTAAGATAGAACTTAGATAAGTGTAGAGAGAAATCAGGCAAGAAAGGAGCTAGACACGAGAACAGAACTGAAGCTGTGTATAAAGGAATAATGCCAGAGGAATTAAAGCGAGTGGACGATAGAGCTCGGTGTGCTGAGATTCTATTTCTCGAAAATAGTCCTCGCTGTGAGTAGTTCTCTCCTGAGCCCCTGGGATGTATAATATTGAGGCTGGTCCCGCTAATATTATACAAGAGAAGTCTTCTCTGATCACCTGTTCCTCATGGATTGCATCTGTAGAGTCAGAGGGCAGCACCACCCGATGATGCCTATGAGGTCTTGGGGGACTCGAAGTAGGAAGGGTAGATTCAGGGAGCAGAGGGGTCTCAGGGTGACACATGGGTACTGACCAGTCAGGAGCATGAGTGGGGCACACCTGGATTGTGCTTCGGGAAACATGCTCAAAGCTCGCGGCTTTTGGCCATCCTTTCTTCTGTGGCCTGGGCAGGGCATTCAGAGGGCAGAAGGGGAAAAGGCTGAGATGTTCCCTGGATCCTCCCAGCTCCGTCTCTCCTGTCCTGCTTGCAAGCCCAGGGCAGATAGAAAGCCAAACAGGCCCAACAACTTCACATTGTGCATGTGTGTGTGTGTGTGTGTGTGTGTGTGTGTGTGTCTGTGCCCACCTCCACTGGAGGCTGACCACCTCATGCCCTGAGTATGAAATACCCCATAGGTAACAGATATGTGGGACCAGAGGGGCCTTACTTGATGAGGGGAGCTCAAAGGTCCTCTTCTCATCATCAGGAAAGAGAAGGATATCTGCCCACAGGAAAAAGCAAACAGGTCACCAACCCCCTTATCAACAGGGCTCTTGGGACCTCATGAGGGATTGCCCCCATCACCCACACATCAGCACCTGGCACCCTTGACCACCCTGTCTGGGAAATTATGCAGCCAGATGCCCCCACTACATCACCTGGTTAGCTGAAACATCCCAGACTTCCTGCTTCCTGGCCAGGTAGTCTGGGCTCCAGAGACAGGCCCTTGACCCTGCACTCACCCCATGTAGGGTCAATGAGAAGCTGGGCCACCCGGAATGCAAGGATGCTCCCTGCAGGAATGGTCACCATCTTCTTCCGGCTTCGGTGGCCCTTGCCTTCACCCTGAAGGATGGATAGAGGCTCAGGGATGTAGAGCGAATAACTGTGGGTGAGCGCTGGTGACTGGCTTTATCGGTTGTAGCTCACTGGGCAAGAGAGGCTATGGGTTGCTTCTGCAAGGGTCTTGGAAGAGCCTAGACCAGCTGCTGCATGGGAGGCTGTTGCCTGGCCTCTTAAGATCCTGTCATTGCTCTGTGCTCAAGGCAGGGCCTAGGGCTAACCACACACCTGCAAGCATGTGACTCCAGGCAGTGCAAACTGGCCTGAGCCCTCCCGGTCATAGTTCAGGGTGACCTGCACCTCTTCCTGTGTCTGTAGCACCTCCGTCACCACGAACACGTCTACTCCCCGACTCCGAAGCTGTTGCAGGATTTTATGTTCAGGCTGCTGCAGGTGCCTACAGAAAGATTGCTGGGCTTGCCCACCGTAGACTAGCTCCCTTTTCTACCCCCTGATGACAGGTGGGATGGAAAGGCTAGGGAGTCAGGCGGATCTCTGTGAGTTCGAGGCCAGCCTGGGCTACAGAGTGAGTTCCAGGAAAGGCGCAAAGCTACACAGAGAAACCCTGTCTCGAAGAAAAAGAAAAAAAAAAAAAAACCCAACAGTGTCTAGGTGGTGGTTGTGGGAGTATGACAGATTCAAACAGAGAGTAGTGGACACATGTACCTGTGGAGAGAGTCCATTCTGTACTGTTCATAAACGCTCCCAGTCCACTTCACTCCTTTCCCATAGCAGCTGTGAGCTCAGCCTGATCCTCAAGATACAGCCCTGGCAACGGAGCCTTACTGACTCAAGTAACATCCTTCCCAACCTGCCATTGTTCATAGCGCTCCCTTCCTCTGGGACTTCCCTTGCTCAGTGCTGAGAGACACTGCTTCAGAACCCTCCTGATGCCCGGCACCCAGCAGACTTCCCAAGAGCATGGCGGTTCAAGGTCAGAGAGCCCTCCTCCCTGCCGAGGCTCACCTCTCTTGATGCATGACCACCCAGGTGTTCTGAGCCACACGCAGTATACACACATTCATGGACGCACTGTGACTGCCAGACATGGCAACCGCGCCAGCAATCTTCCCCTGGTCCATGCTTTCCAGCGCCATGTCACCCTGCACGCTCCCGTCCGCGGCATCAGAGATTTTGACGCAGCCACAGCGTTCAGGTTCTGAGGCAAGACTGACTCTAAGGTTCCATTACACTACCCACTGCCTTGCCTTTCCTCTGTAGCTGTGGGTCCTTTAACGAGCTCCCTCTTCTGGAACTAGGGCCAGAGGAACAGAGCTGGCAGAGGAAGGGGGCAGAGCTGATAGAGCCCAGGAGGAGGACAGGCTGGGCTTAGCCCACTATTCAATCTGGGGGCTCGGGATGGGGATGAGGGGAGCAGGGAGAGAGATACCTGGTTCTGGAGCACTGGGTTCCAGGATGTCTTTGATTGACAGGTTGACACACTTGTATCGGTATTTCCAGTACTTTGAGAGCGAGACTTTCCTCCTTAGGAGGCTGTAGGGTCTGAAGCTGGTGGAGTTCCGAAGGCTGTCCACTGGGATGAGGTCTCCTCTTGAGTCCAGCTCTTTGATGGCACTCTTGACTACCTCCTTAAATGCTGATGGCATGATCCTGAGGGCAGACAGATCGGTCCTCTTTGTTGCCTCCAGCACTTGCTAATGC
This sequence comes from Peromyscus leucopus, assembly GCF_004664715.2. Classification (NCBI taxonomy): domain Eukaryota; kingdom Metazoa; phylum Chordata; class Mammalia; order Rodentia; family Cricetidae; genus Peromyscus; species Peromyscus leucopus. The sequence goes on from NC_051064.1 coordinate 130,142,970, forward strand.
TCTCCCTTCAAAGTGACCTTGCCTTGCTGGTCCTGACACATTCTGACTGACCACTGCACGGACACAGACCCAGTGTTCACTTTGTGGCTCACTTGTCTGTCTCTCCCTGGAGCCATGGGCCCTGGAGAGAGGAGGCAGCCTACAGCAGGTCCTGTACTAGCCACACCGTCAATTCCTGTGTGTAGCCCTTGGCTACTTGGGACATCCTGTTGCCCTCCTTGACTGAGGACCAAGGCTGGGGAGGGAACACAAACCCCCACTTCTGGGATATTTGGCACAGGCACCCACAGCAAAGCCAGAGTTCAGATTTCAGTGGTTTCCTCCAGGGCTCTCTCTTATGCACAGCTCCATGAGACAAGTGTCCTGGATGAACCTTCATGGGTCAGAAGCCAGAACAGGCCCAGGACAGACAGACAACCTCTTTAGTGTGGAGAAGCAGCCCTACCCCTCGGAAACTGGGTTCCTGGGGCCTGCTGATGGTGGAGAGTGAGCCAGGAAGGCACTTGGAGAGCACGGAGGGACTTGTGGGCCAGGGGATCAGCATGAGGCCCAGAAGCCTAGAAAGTCAAGCCCAAACCAGGCTGGCTCCACTGTCTGAGCTAGTGGGTGGCCTTCATAGAGGCTACTATGCCCTAGAGGCTAGAGCATCCTCAAGCTGTCTGGTATAGTGGAGCTGCTGGGAAAGACTACATCCCCCACCCGACAAACAGGCATCTGGGCCATAGAGCAGACCAAGCCAGAGGAGGAGAAGTCGGAGTCTGGGAGGGCTGAGTAGCAGGGTGGCTCACCTCAATCTTCAGATCTTCACCTCTACTGAGGTGCCTGGGTCCACCAAACGAAGCAAGGAAGTTCGGGGAAGCAGGGAAGGGTCTCTGTCCGCTCAGCCCGGGGTCCACGAGATCCCAACTGCGAAGAGGTGCCAGGACACAAAAGTGAACCTGTGAAGCTGCAGCTCCCAGGAGGACTCAGTGGCACGTCCAAGGAGCCCTCCCTCCCTCCCTGAACAGTTGGACAGCACAATGGCTGCAGTCTGGCGGCCCCGGCCTCCTCCTCTTCCCTGGAGCTCACCAGGACCGTGGGAAACGCCTCTCTTCTCAGTAATCTGGTCCTGCTACCTAAAACTGCGCAGCACTTTTTCTTTCTTAAACATCTGGGCAGTAGGAAAAGATCTATATGAACTTCTGTAGAGATACACAGCTGTGCAAATTGTCCAACAAGCACATCATGAGTTATCAGAAAAATGCAAATCAGGAAAATGCAAATCAAAACTAGATAGCATCAAGGCTGGCTTTCATCCTAAGTAAACAGTAGTAAGAATGTGGCGACACAAACCTGGGGTTCTTGCAGGCAAACGGTGGCAGAGCAGCTGATACATTGGCAGTTTTTCAAACAGGTATATGTTTAGTTACCAGGTGACCTAGGGTTGGCCTTTTAGGTGTGTATCTGTCGCGGCTTCCTCGACCAGCAAGGAAAACGCAACACCAAGCTCTTGTTCAAGCTGTTTATTCAGGCCGTTAACAAGTGTCTTCTCTCCCTGGAGGAGCTCCGTCCCAACCTTATATAGGTCCTGCTTCACCAACCTACTTACGCCACGTGAGGCTATCGAATTGGTACACCTTTGCCTGAGCAAGCCATGTCATGATACCAAGCCAAATATGGAGCTGTTCATCAGAGAGAGCACTCACTGTCGGGAGGGTGGAAGGTGGAAGCCAGCGCCATTTTGGGGTGCGGCTGTACGCAGCTCTCTACACATATCCAAAGCTAGAGTTTATCGAGGAAGAGGAGGAGGAGGAGGAGTAGCTGCGGGTTGTGCCTGTCAAAAGTGAAGCGTTTGCCTAAAAAGCAAACAAGAGTCAAACACATATGTATACACCAATGTTCATGGTAGCATTTACATTTTCTCTTTAGATTTTGAAGGTTTTCTTTTATGTGTGTGAATGTTTTGACTGCATGTATGCACCTGCACCATATGTGGGTGCTGGGAACTGAGCCCCAGTCCTCTAGAAGAGCAGCAAGTGCTCTTAACCCCTGCATGCTGTGGGACAGTCTGTATGTCAAATTGCTCTGATTGGTCCATAAATAAAACACTGGTTGGCAAGTGGCCAGGCAGGAAGTAGGTGGGACAAGGAGAGAGGAGAATTCTGGGAAGTGGAAGGCTGAAGCAGAGAGTCACTGCAGCAGCCGCCATGACCAACAGCATGTGAAGACGCCGGTAAGCCACCAGTCACGTGGCAGGGTATAGATGTATGGAAATGATTAATTTAAGCTATAAGAACAGTTAGCAAAAAGCCTGCCACGGCCATACAGTTTGTATGCAATATAAGTCTCCGTGTTTACTTGGTTGGGTCTGAGCGGCTGAGGGACTGGCGGGTGACAGAGATTTGTCCTGACTGTGGGTAAAGCAGGAAAACTCTAGCTACACCTGCAGCATCTCTCCAGTCCCCATGGTAGCATTTGAAAGAGTCAAACAGGGGCTGGAGAGATGGCTCAGAGGTTAAGAGCACTGGTTATTCTTCCAGAGGTCCTGAGATCAATTCCCAGCAACCACATGGTGGTTTATAACCATCTGTAATAAAATCTGGTGCTCTCTTCTGGCCTACAGGGATGCAGGCAGAACACTGTATGCATAATAAATAAATATTTAAAAAAAAAAGGGTCAAACAGATAACCCTTAAATAACCTCATGGTCTATCACTTCATACACAGAAAAGGAAAAAAATAGTAATTCTGTACAGTATTTTGTTGGGTTTTGGACCCTGCACACATGGGAAAGTAAGTGTTTTCTGACTAAGCTCCCTCACCTACCCACAGTGGGTGCCATGGCAACTGGAAGGAGTAAACACACTTCTGTGATACCCTGCAGGATGCTGATGAACTGTGAAAACACCACCACCACAGGCAAATGAAGCCAGACCAAAACCAAACCAACTAACCAAACAAACCACTCATTACTGTGCAAGTTATTTTGTTTTTTGTTTGGTTGTTAGTTTTTGTTTTTTTAGACAGGATTTCCCTGTGTAGCTTTGTGCCTTTCCTGGAACTCACTCTGTAGCCCAGGCTGGCCTCGAACTCTCAGTGATCCGCTTGCCTCTGCCTCCCAAGTGCTGGGATTAAAGGTATGTACCACCACCGCCCGGCACAAGTTATTTTGTATGAAACTCCCAGAATAAGCAAATCTGCTAGTGCTTGCCAAGGTCTAAAGAAAGGGGGAACAGTAACTCCTAATGGTTTTGGAGTATTTTTCTGGGGTGTGAATAATCATCACATACTTTTATTCTATTTTCCTTTTTGAGACACGGTCCCATTATGCAGCCTCTGCTGGCCTGGAACTCAACTAGACCAGACTGGATTTGAACTCCCAGAGATTTGCCTGTCTCTGCTCTTCAGTGCTGGGATTAAAGGCGTGTGCCTCCGTGCCCACACACTTCTGAATATGGTAGACTCATGGAATCATTCACTTTTTAATAGCTGGAGTATAAGGTAGGTATATGAATTGCTTCTCAATAAAGGCAATTATTGTAAAAACTCTGGACCCTGGGGTGTGGGGGTGCTGTAGAGATGGGTTCAGTGGTTAAGAGCGTGTGTGCTCTTGCAGAGGACCCGAGTTTGGTTCCTAGCACTCACTTGGTGGCTCACGACCAACCGTAACTCCAGTGCCTTAGGATCCTTCGAGTTCTCCTGGCCCTCACAGGTGCTTCACAGACAGAGTGCACAGACACACATGGCGGCAAAACACCCACACACACATAAAATATAAATAAAGACATATTTTTATAAGTCTGGAGTTTAGTAGAAGCATCAGTCTAGCTACCGACTCCCAGGGGCGCTAGTGTTCTGGTATAGCGCGACTTGGAGCTGCTCTCCACACATGGTTCCTTACAACCAACCTCCTCAGGCCTCTCTTAGGTTGTGATTGGAACACTGTGGCTTTGGCTCCAGGCTTAGTGTAGATGGAGCTCTTGAAAGTGTCCCCTCTTCCAGGCCCTGCCACGGCAGGGACAGGCTACTGTCAGGTCCCTTCATTGCCATCCCCCAGCTCTTCAGGGGCGTTTATGGACCAAGTAGGTCCAATATTTCATTTCAAGACAGGATTCTGGACAGAGCTGTTTTCTACCAGGACCCCAGAAATTAGGAAGCTCATCCATATTTCTGACTCTAGGGATTTGCAGGCCCTCTCCATTGGACTAGAGGGGCTCATACACATGGTATTAGTCTGGTGTGGTCTCTCCATGGTGAAGAGAGGGCACCGGCCTGGATGGGAGTGTGGCTCATGCAATTCCTTGTTCACATTTCCAGTACTATAAAAATAACCTGAAATAAAAAGTTCTGGACTTGTTGGCTCCTGACTCTAGGTATTGTTAGCTCCCGACTCTACCTTGTCCCTTCCTGAGGGAGGATCAACATCCTGCCTTGGGCAAGGGGAGTATAAACCAACCTCTGTTCACCTGCGGATGCAGGCCTTGCAACCTGACCTTGAATCTAACTAGAGGTACCCAGGCTGAAATGCCATGGCTCTCTCTCTCTCTCTCTCTCTCTCTCTCTCTCTCTCTCTCTCTCTCTCTTTGTGTGTCTGTGTGTGTGTGTGTGTGTGTCTCTATATAAACATGCACCCATGCATGCATCCCTGTGTCTGGCCTGGGACTTGTCCTGAGTCTCTGCAATAAGTATGAATTAGCACCCGGGACTAAGTGTTTTTCCTATAGCAGGTTCTAGGGATGAAAAAGAGGTCTCTGCCCCACCCTGAAGGTGATTCCTGGCATCCCTGAAATGTTGCCACTGCACAAAACTAGAAGCTTAGATTCAGATAAAAGGGCAACATTGTCTTGTGTTGACAAAATCCCAGAACCAGTTCATCAGGTAGAGGGTGGATAGGGCTTTGGGCACACTTTGAGCTCTGACTGAACTCCTTTGCTGATCCCGAGTCCATGTCCTTGCTGGTATAGTGGAGGCTCCAAGGAGTGGAGAGCCAAGTATACGTGTATGTGTCCTCGTTCACCTCAGCTGTCAGCCTGACACAACCTAGAGCCACCTGAGACATGGGAACCTCAAATTGACTAGGTTCGATTGGTCTGTGGGGCCATTGCTTGGAATGATGGTTGATGTGGGAAGGCCCAGCCCTCTGTGGGCAGTGTCATCCCTGGGCGTCCTTAGGTGTGCTTGGGCTGTGTCAGAAAGCTATGGGAGTACAGGCTAGGGAGTGAGCCAGGGAACAAGCCAGGAAGCAGCCTTCCTCTATGGTGTCTGCTTCCAATCTTGCTTGAGTTCCTATGCTGACTTCCTTCAAAGATGAACTGTAAAATAAAAGTCAGATAAACGCTTTCCTTCCTGTTGTAGAATATTATTTTAAGGTGTGTTCCTTTTTGTAACACATTTGTTTAACTCTGTGAAGCTGTGTTCCTGTGCCTGTCTAAATAACCTGATTGGTCTAACCAAGAGCTGAAAGGTCAATAGTGAGACAGGAGAAAGGATAGGTGGGGCTGGCAGGCAGAGAGAATCTATAGAAGGAGAAATCCGGGAGGAAAAATGACGAAGGAACGAGAGGTGAAGGAGGAGGACATCAGGGGCCAGCCACCCAGCTACACAGCCAGCCACGGAGTAAGTGTGAAATTAAGATTACAGAAGGAAGAAAAGGAAAAAGCCCAGAGGTATAAGGTAGAAGGGGTAATGTAAAGTTAAGGAAAGCTGACTAGCAACAAGCCAAGCTAAGGCAGGCATTCATAATGAAGAATAAGCCTCCACATGTGATTTATTTGGTAGCTGGGTGGCAGATCCCCCAAAAGAGTAAAAAACCAACACCACCACCTCCCCTTGGTCGGAGTGTTTTATCACAGCAACAGGAAGCAAACTCATATACTATGTGTATGTTGTATGTATATGTGTTTATCTGTGGGTATTATGTGGGTAAGTATGTGTTTCCTTTTTCATGTGCTTGTACATGTAAATTCACGTGTTCATGTTTCTATATGAGCATGTGCAAATGTGTGTATCTGTAAGTACAGATATGTTCGTGTTTATGCGTACACATTTCCTCAGTGCATGTGTTTGAGTGTAGTGGGACCTGTGCCAGGCCAGGGGCTGCCCACCGCAGGAAGCAACTCCATCTGACATGCTAGGTCTTCAATCCTCTCTGTCCTCTTCCAAGCACTACCAACCCTCATGAGCCCTGCCCAGCTTGTTCCTTTTTTCTATCTCTCCAGCTGGGCCACCTCTAATCCAGGGACAGTGGAAGTAGTCTTTGTTTGTTTTTGTTCTCTGTGACAGGGTCTTTTTATATAGACCAGGCTGTCCTCAAACTAGATCCCCCTGCCTCTGCCTCCCGAGTGCTGGGATTAAATAAGTGAGCCACCACACCCTGCTGGAAGTGGCCTTTTGAGGGCAGGCAGACTTTGTCTTGTGGGTTTTCAACAGGATGTGATGAGCTCTGCTTGACTTTTGGTTTATTTTTTAGTTTTTAGAAATTTGTATTACATTTGATGTATTTGTGTGTGTGTGTTCATTTGTGTGCACATGCATGTGCATGGACTGCAGGGGGTTTGTTGAGGTTAGAGGACAACGTTCCTGAGCTGGTCATGGGGATCAAACTCAGGTCCTCAGGTTTGGGAATGGGCGTCTTTGTTCACTGAACTATCTTGCTGGTCCCTGGTGTATGCTTTCAGAAGACAAGTATGTGGGGAGACAGGACTATCTGAGACATGAAGGCCAGGTAGGTGCCATCCACAGGGAGAGCAAAACAGGAGTGGTTCATTGTCCTGCCATCTCCAGGCAGTGGTTTGGAGTAGCCACAGTCTGGATGCAGGCACTGTTGGTGTGTATTCCTTATTCGCATTTTCAGTTTGTCTTGTTTTGTTTTTTTGAGACAGGATTTCTCTGTGTTGTCTTGGCTATTTTGGAACTCCCTCTGTAGACCAGGCTGACCTCAAACTCACAGAAAGCTGCCTGCCTCTGCCTCCCGAGTGCTGGGAATAAAAGTTGTTGGCCACCACCAATTAAAAGTGTTCACCACCACCACCTGCCTCACATGTTCAGTTCTTTAATAATAACCCCAAACCCAAAGTTCTGGCCTTGTTGGCCCCCGACAGCTGGTCTGAGAGGGCAAGATGTGAATAAACTTCAAAGGAAGGCATTTGTGTATGCAGGGCGAGTCCCCACGCCCTCTCCAGCCCGCTTTCACCAGCTAAGGGCCCCTAGGTCCTCAGGAGGGCTAAGGAGTCTGGAACACATTGCAGCAACCCCCAGACACCCCGTGTGACAGACTTCCTCCTTCTGACTTGGTTATGGGCTTTGAGAGGTGATGGGGTGACCAGGGCTACCCTGGGCAAGATCTGGATAGGTCTTTTGAGTTCAGAGCCAGACAGGTCTTTGGGGTGGAACTGTGACCAGGGCCTAGAAGCCTTGGACCAAGAGGATTCTAGGGAGAGTGGGTCTCAGACGGGTCATATGGGCGAGGTGAGCCCATATAGGGCTGCGTGAAGAAAAGGAAGCTTACTGCACAGCTGCAGCCTGCCAGGATTGGCACTGGGCCAGTAACAGCAATGACCCTCAGGGACCAAGGAGCCTGGCCGCGGAGCAGGGACGGGTTGTGGAACTCAGGAGGCCCAATGACAAGAGGGACACAGGACTAGACAAGTGTTCAGCCTCGGGGAGGTGGGTGGGGAGCACCTTCAAGGTGCTGTAAGCTGCGGACCAAGAAATGGGAGGAAGGGGTTTCTATTTTGTGTCCAGACTCTTGGTTTAGCTGCCTAGCTGACCCCGGAGGGGGGCAGCATCACCTTGGCCCCTCCTTCAGTCCCTCAGCAGCCTTTAGCCAGGTTCTGTGGCTGAGGCTAAGCAATATCAGCAATATGATAGGTCCTTTGGGTCCAGAGGGACCGGGCAAGAGTGTCGCTTTTCAGAGTGGTCGGGAAAGGCTGCAGAAGGACCCAGGGTGTTGAGGAGTGCAGGGAAAGGGGCCAGTTGCTGCCCTCTGGAGACAGGCAGCTGGCGGGGGGGGGGGAGCGTGGAGGGAGTGGGGGAGTATGGGGGGGTTGGGTTGAAGGGGGTCCCTGTTCCCTCATGTAACCCGGGCTCATCTGTAGGTGCCCTTTCCTGGCACATCCTTCCCGTCTTATTTCCTTTTGCGAGGGTCAGGTCCCAGTACCAGCGGGATGGGTTGAAAGGACATAGTGCCCTGTGTCTGCCACTGGCACGCCCCACATTTCCCGTAGGTCTTTCTGCCACGCCCTGCTTTGGGAGTAGGGCTTGTTTTTCAGGAACTGATAATCCATGTAGCCTGGGACTCAGCAGGTGGAAGACTGGAAGGTGAGGCTGAGGCAGAAAATTATGGGGACATGGGAAGGAAAGGACCCCTTTCTCCTGGAGTCAGATTGAAACCTCTCGTCAGTTGAGAAGCAAGATCTAGCAGTAAAGGCTGTTGGCATAGAGGTAACATTCTCATATACAGATACTTTATGTCTGACTTTGGTTAGGACCTCTCTCCTTTCAGTGTTAGCTGATGAGGGGATCCCTGTAGGTGCCACACAGGGAAGCAGCGCTAGGAGAAATGAGAGTGAAAACCCCTTGCAGACTGACTTTGTCAACCTGGATCAGACTTTGGGGGAGTCTAATGCCAGGGAGTTCATTGTCAGCATATTTAAAACACAACAGGGGGCTGGAGGGATGGCTCAGAGGTTAAGAGCACTGGCTGCTCTTTCAGAGGACCTGAGTTCAACTCCCAGCAACCACATGGTGGCTTACAACCATCAGTAATGAGATCTGGTATCCTCTTCTGGTCTGCAGGCAGAACACTGTATACATAATAAATATACATAATAAAATAAATCTTCAAAGCACAGTTGCCAAAAAGGTTTTCAGGCAACCATCTGTCCAGTTCTAGATGCACAACAAAGCTTAAGGGTAACAGCATAGAAACTCCTTTACAAAGTACATGTGACCATGAGGGTGGGTTCTACAGCAAAAAAGGCCTAGAACCTAGTGTGGAATCTGATTAATAGCATAGAGGTCATCAGGCCATAAAGTACATGAGACATCTCCCCTAAGGATGATCTAGGGAGGGAAGAACCTAAGATAATCATTCCGGGGAATTTGGGTGAGGTCAGGTCTGCCTCTATATCAAAAGGTGGGTGAGGTCTGACTCTTCAGAGAGCAAAAAGGTCACCAGGTCATTAACAAATTCCACTCCCAGCCTTCTGGTTGGGAACACACATATTTTATCTTCTTCATTGAGAAGAGGCCGCTCTGTGTTTAACACTCCTGATTTGCCCAGCGATCTGTGGACACAAAGACTTTTGTGCCCCCAACAAGTCACCTCCTAAGAACCACCTGGTGGGCTTATTTAAGTTTCTTAGAAACTTAAAAAAAATTTATTAAGACAGGATTTCTCTGTGTAGCCCTGACTGTCCTGGGACTCAATCTGAAGACCAAGCTGGCCTCGAACTCAGAGATCCACCTGCCTCTGCCTCCTGAGTGCTGGGATCAAAGGTGTCTGCCCCCACTGCCCTGCTTCTTAGCAACTTTGAAGAAAATTTCAAACACCACCAAAACCCAGTATGATTATTGTAAAACAGCCAGTTCTGGCTACCCCTTGAGGGGCCTCTGCCCTCACTGGAGTGTCTTACTTTGAATGAATGTTCTTTGAGACCCCCACACCCACGCTTTCCTCTGAGCATCTCTCTTTCTCTTAATTCTGGTGCTTAAGCCTATATTAAAATATATTTATTATACCTCAGTTCTGTTTCATATTGGCTATTCCTGAAATTCTTTAATGTGTCAACACCATAAATGGATCCATTTGGTCTCAGTTGAGGTCCCTGAAAGTCCAAGGGAACTCTTTAGGTAGCTGAGGTGACACTGGGGAGCTATACTCCTGCCTCTGCTCTCACAAAATACTGACAAGTCCACACCATGCATATGTCCCCAAGAGCCTGGTGGAATGCTCCATTCTATGGCCAAGGATGCCCAATTCAACCTTAATCACACAAATTCTCCAAAGAGGAAAGTAGTTTGTTTGGCAAGAAGTTTATTTTGTTGTTGTTGTTGTTTCTTTACTTTGTGTCTTTTGAGACAGAGTTTCTCTGTGTAGCCTTGACAATCCTGGAACTCACTCTGTAGACCAGGCTGGCCTTGAACTCAGATCCGCTTGCCTCTGCCTCCCAAGTGCTGGGATTAAAGGTATGTACCACCACCGCCCGCACAAGTTATTTTGTATGAAACTCCCAGAATAAGCAAATCTGCTAGTGCTTGCCAAGGTCTAAGGAAAGGGGGAACAGTAACTCCTAATGGTTTTGGAGTATTTTTCTGGGGTGTGAATAATCATCACATACTTTTATTCTATTTTCCTTTTTGAGACACGGTCTGATTATGTAGCCTCTGCTGGCCTGGAACTCAACTAGACCAGACTGGCTTTGAACTCCCAGAGATTTGCCTGTCTCTGCTCTTCAGTGCTGGGATTAAAGGCGTGTGCCTCCGTGCCCACACACTTCTGAATATGGTAGACTCATGGAATCATGCACTTTTTAATAGCTGGAGTATAAGGTAGGTATATGAATTGCTTCTCAATAACAGCATTTATTGTAAAAACTCTGGACCCCGGGGGTTGGGGATGCTGTAGATATGGGTTCAGTTGTTAAAGAGCTTGTGTGCTCTTGCAGAGGACCCGAGTTTGGTTCCTAGCACTCACTTGGTGGCTCACGACCAACCGTAACTCCAGTTCCAGAGGATCCTTCAAGTTCTCCTGGCCCTCACAGGTGCTTCACAGACAGAGTGCACAGACACACATGGCGGCAAAACACCCACACACACATAAAATATAAATAAAGACATATTTTTATAAGTCTGGAGTTTAGTAGAAGCATCAGTCTAGCTACCGACTCCCAGGGGCGCTAGTGTTCTGGTATAGCGCGACTTGGAGCTGCTCTCCACACACGGTTCCTTACAACCAACCTCCTCAGGCCTCTCTTAGGTTGTGATTGGAACACTGTGGCTTTGGCTCCAGGCTTAGTGTAGATGGAGCTCTTGAAAGTGTCCCCTCTTCCAGGCCCTGCCACGGCAGGGACAGGCTACTGTCAGGTCCCTTCATTGACATCCCCCAGCTCTTCAGGGGCGTTTATGGACCAAGTAGGTCCAATATTTCATTTCAAGACAGGATTCTGGACAGAGCTGTTTTCTACCAGGACCCCAGAAATTAGGAAGCTCATCCATATTTCTGACTCTAGGGATTTGCAGGCCCTCTTCATTGGACTAGAGGGGCTCATACACGTGGTATTAGTCTGGTGTGGTCTCTCCATGGTGAAGAGAGGGCACCGGCCTGGATGGGAGTGTGACTCATGCAATTCCTTGTTCACATTTCCAGTACTATAAAAATAACCTGAAATAAAAAGTTCTGGACTTGTTGGCTCCTGACTCTAGGTATTGTTAGCTCCCAACTCTACCTGTCCCTTCCTGAGAAAGGATCAACATCCTGCCTTGGGCAAGGGGAGTATAAACCAACCTCTGTTCACCTGCAGATGCAGGCCTTGCAACCTGACCTTGAATCTAACTAGAGGTACCCAGGGCTGAAATGCCATGGTTCTCTCTCTCTCTCTCTCTCTCTCTCTCTCTTCTCTCTCTTCCTCTCTCTCTGTGTGTGTGTGTGTGTGTGTGTGTGTGTGTGTGTGTGTGTGTGTGTCTATATGCACATGCACCCATGCATCCCTGTGTCTGGCCTGGGACTTGTCCTGAAGTCTCTGCAATAAGTTTGAATTAGCATCCGGGACTAAGTGTTTTTCCTATAGCAGGTTCTAGGGATAAAAAAGAGGTCTCTGCCCCACCCTGAAGGTGATTCCTGGTGTCCCTGAAATGTTGCCACTGCACAAAACTAGAATCTTAGATTCTTATAAAAGGGCAACATTGTCTTTTGTTGACAAAATCCCAGAACCAGTTGATCAGGTAGAGGGTGGATAGGGCTTTGGGCACACTTTGAGCTCTGACTGAACTCCTTTGCTGATCCCGAGTCCATGTCCTTGCTGGTATAGTGGAGGCTCCAAGGAGTGGAGAGCCAAGTATACGTGTATGTGTCCTCGTTCACCTCAGCTGTCAGCCTGACACAACCTAGAGCCACCTGAGACAGGGGAACCTCAAATTGACTAGGTTAGGTTGGTCTGTGGGGCCATTGCTTTGAATGATGATTGATGTGGGAAGGCCCAGCCCTCTGTGGGCGGTGTCATCCCTGGGCGTCCTTAGGTGTGCTTGGGCTGTGTCAGAAAGCTATGGGAGTACAGGCTAGGGAGTGAGCCAGGGAACAAGCCAGGAAGCAGCTTTCCTCTATGGTGTCTGCTACCAATCTTGCTTGAATTCCTATGCTGACTTCCTTCAAAGATGAACTGTAAAATATAAGTCAGATAATCCTTTCCTTCCTGTTGTAGAATATTATTTTAAGGTGTGTTCCTTTTTGTAACACATTTGTTTAACTCTGTGAAGCTGTGTTCCTGTGCCTGTCTAAATAACCTGATTGGTCTAACCAAGAGCTGAAAGGTCAATAGTGAGGCAGGAGAAAGGATAGGTGGGGCTGGCAGGCAGAGAGAATCTATAGAAGGAGAAATCCGGGAGGAAAAATGACGAAGGAATGAGAGGTGAAGGAGGAGGACATCAGGGGCCAGCCACCCAGCTACACAGCCAGCCACGGAGTAAGTGTGAAATGAAGATTACAGAAGGAAGAAAAGGAAAAAGCCCAGAGGTATAAGGTAGAAGGGGTAATGAAAAGTTAAGGAAAGCTGACTAGCAACAAGCCAAGCTAAGGGTAGGCATTCATAATTAAGAATAAGCCTCCACATGTGATTTACTTGGTAGCTGGGTGGCAGATCCCCCAAAATAGTAAAAAACCAACACCACCACCTCCCCTTGGTTGGAGTGTTTTATCACAGCAACAGGAAGCAAACTCATATACTATGTGTATGTTGTATGTATATGTGTTTATATCTGTGGGTATTATGTGGGTAAGTATGTGTTTACTTGTTCATGTGCTTGTACATGTAAATTTATGTGTTCATGTTTCTCTATGAGCATGTGCAAATGTGTGTATCTAAGTATAGATATGTTCATGTTTATGCGTACACATTTCCTCAGGGCATGTGTTTGAGTGTATTAGTGGGACCTGTGCCAGGCCAGGGGGCTGCCCACCGCAGGAAGCAACTCCATCTGAGGTGCCAGGTCTTCAGTCCTCTCTGGTCCTCTTCCAAGCAGTACCAACCCTCATGAGCCCTGCCCAATTTCCTCCTTTTTTCTATCTCTCCAGCAGGGCCAGCTCTAACCCAGGGACAGTGGGAAATAGTCTTTGTTTGTTTTTGTTCTCTGTGACAGGCTCTTTTTATGTAGTCCAGGCTGTCCTCAAACTAGATCCCCCTGCCTCTGTCTCCCGAGTGCTGGGATTAAATAAATGAGCCACCACACCCTGCTGGAAGTGGCCTTTTGAGGGCAGGCAGACTTTGTCTTGTGGGTTTTCAACAGGATGTGATGAGCTCTGCTAGACTTTTGGTTTATTTTTTAGTTTTTAGAAATTTGTATTACATTTGATGTATTTGTGTGTGTGTGTGTGTGTGTGTGTGTGTGTTCATTTGTGTGCACATGCATGTGCATGGACTGTAGGGGGTTTGTTGAGGTTAGAGGACAACGTTCCAGAGCTGGTCATGGGGATCAAACTCAGGTCGTTAGGCTTGGGAATGGGCATCTTTGTACACTGAACCATCTTGCTGGTCCCTGGTGTATGCTTTCAGAAGACAAGTGTATGAGGAGACAGGACTATCTGAGACATGAAGGCCAGGTAGGTGCCATCCACAGGGAGAGCAAAACAGGAGTGGCACATTGTCCTGCCATCTCCAGGCAGTGGTTTGGAGTAGCCACAGTCTGCATGCAGGCGCTGTTGGTGTGTATTCCTTATTCGCATTTTCAGTTTGTCTTGTTTTGTTTTTTTGAGACAGGATTTCTCTGTGTTGTCTTGGCTGTCTTGGAACTCCCTCTGTAGACCAGGCTGGCCTCAAACTCACAGAAAGCTGCCTGCCTCTGCCTCCCGAGTGCTGGGAATAAAAGTTGTTCGCCACCACCAATTAAAAGTGTTCACCACCAACCGGGCGGTGGTGGCGCACGCCTTTAATCCCAGCACTCGGGAGGCAGAGCCAGGCGGATCTCTGTGAGTTCAAGGCCAGCCTGGGCTACCAAGTGAGCTCCAGGAAAGGCACAAAGCTACACAGAGAAACCCTGTCTTGAAAAACCAAAAAAAAAAAAAAAAAAAAAAAAAAAAGTGTTCACCACCACCACCTGCCTCACATGTTCAGTTCTTTAATAATAACCCCAAACCCAAAGTTCTGGCCTTGTTGGCCCCCGACAGCTGGTCTGAGAGGGCAAGATGTGAATAAACTTCAAAGGAAGGCATTTGTGTATGCAGGGCGAGTCCCCACGCCCTCTCCAGCCCGCTTTCACCGGCTGAGGGCCCCTAGGTCCTCTGGAGGGATAAGGAGTCTGGAACACATTGCAGCAACCCCCAGACACCCTGTGTGACAGGTTTCCTCCTTCTGACTTGGTTATGGGCTTTGAGAGGTGATGGGGTGACCATGGCTACCCTGGGCAAGATCTGGATAGGTCTTTTGAGTTCAGAGCCAGACAGGTCTTTGGGGTGGAACTGTGACCAGGGCCTAGAAGCCTTGGACCAGGAGGATTCTAGGGAGAGTGGGTCTCAGACGGGTCATCTGGGCGAGGTGAGCCCATATAGGGCTTCGTGAAGAAAAGGAAGCTTACTGCACAGCTGCAGCCTGCCAGGATTGGCACTGGGCCAGTAACAGCAATGACCCTCAGGGACCAAGGAGCCTGGCCGCGGAGCAGGGACGGGTTGTGGAACACAGGAGGCCCAATGACAAGAGGGACACAGGACTAGACTAGTGTTCAGCCTCAGGGAGGTGGGTGGGGAGCACCTTCAAGGTGCTGTGACCTGCAGACCTAGGAATGGGAGGAAGGGGCTTCTATTTCGTACCCAGACTCTTGGTTTAGCTGCCTAGCGGACCCTGGGGAGGGGGCGGCATCGCCCTGGCCCCTCCTTCAGTCCCTCCGCAGCCTTTAGCCAGGTCCTGTGGCTGAGGCTAAGCAATATCAGCAATATGATAGGTCCTTTGGGTCCAGAGGGACCGGGTGAGAGTGTCGCTTTTCAGAGTGGTCGGGAAAGGCTGCAGAAGGACCCAGGGTGTTGAGGAGTGCAGGGAAAGGGGCCAGTTGCTGCCCTCTGGAGACAGGCAGCTGGGGGGGAGCGTGGAGGGAGTGGGGGGCGTGGGGGGGTTGGGTTGAAGGAGGTCCCTGTTCCCTCATGTAACCCGGGCCCATCTGTAGGTGCCCATTCCTGGCACATCCTTCCCGTCTTATTTCCTTTTGCGAAGGTCAGGTTCCAGTACCAGCGGGATGGGTTGAAAGGACATCGTGCCCTGTGTCTGCCACTGGCACGCCCCACATTTCCCGTAGGTCTTTCTGCCACGCACTGCTTTGGGAGTAGGGCTTGTTTTTCAGGAACTGATAATCCATGAAGCCTGGGACTCAGCAGGTGGAAGACTGGAAGGTGAGGCTGAGGCAGAAAATTATGGGGACATGGGAAGGAAAGGACCCCATTCTCCTGGAGTCAGATTGAAACCTCTCATCAGTTGAGAAGCAAGATCTAGCAGTAAAGGCTGCTGGCATAGAGGTAACATTCTCATATACAGATACTTTATGTCTGACTTTGGTTAGGACTTCTCTCCTTTCAGTGTTAGCTGATGAGGGGATCCCTGTAGGTGCCACACAGGGAAGCAGCGCTAGAAGAAATGAGAGTGAAAACCCCTTGCAGATTGACTTTGTCAACCTGGATCAACTTCGGGGGAGTCTAATGCCAAGGAGTTCATTGTCAGCATATTTAAAACACAACAGGGGGCTGGAGGGATGGCTCAGAGGTTAAGAGCACTGGCTGCTATTTCAGAGGACCTGGGTTCAATTCCCAGCACCCACATGGTGGCTCACAACTATCAGTAATGAGATCTGGTGCCCTCTTCTGGCCTGCAGGCATATGTGCAGGCAGAACACTATGTACTTAATATACAAAGTGAAATAAATCTTCAAAGCACAGTTGGCAAAAAGGTTTTCAGGCAACAATCTGTTCAGTTCTAGATGCTCAACAAAGCTTAAGGGGTGACTACATAGAAACTCCTTTACAAAGTACATGTGACCATGAGGGTGGGTTCTATAGCAAAAAAGGCCTAGAATCTAGTGTGGTATCTGATCAATAGCATAGAGGTCAGCAGGCCACAAAGTACATGAGACATCTCCCCTAAGGATGACCTAGGGAGGGAAGAATCTGAGATGATCATTTTGGAGAATTTGGGTGAGGTCTGCCTCTATATCAAAAGTCGGGTGAAGTCTGACTCTTCAGAGAGCAAAAAGGTCACCAGGTCCTTTACAAATTCCACTCCCAGCCTTCTGGGTGGGAAAACAAGTATTTTATCTTCTTTATTGAGAAGAGGCCTCTCTGTATTTAACACTCCTGATTTTCCAGTGATCTGTGGACATAAAGACTTTTGTGCCCCAACAAGTCACCTCCTAAGAACCACCTGGTGGGCTTTATTTAGGTTTCTTAGCAACTTTAAAAAAAAAAATTTTAAGACAGGATTTCTCTGTGTAGCCCTGACTCTCCTGGGACTCACTCTGTAGACCAAGCTGGCCTCGAACTCAGAGATCCACCTGCCTCTGCCTCCTGAGTGCTGGCATCAAAGGTATGTGCCGTCACTGCCCTGTTTCTTAGCAACTTTTTGAAGAAAATTTCAAACACCACCAAAACCCAATAAGATTATTGTAAAACAGCCAGTCCTGGCTACCCCTTGAGCAACCAGTGCCCTCACTGGAGTGACTTACTTTGAATGAATGTTCTTTGAGACCCCCACATCCATGCTTTCCTCTGAGCATCTCTCTTTCTCTTAATTCTGGTGCTTAAGCCTATATTAAAATATATTTATTATACCTCAGTTCTGTTTCATATTGACTATTCCTGAAATTCTTTAATGTGTCATCAACATAAATGGATCCATTTGGTCTCAGTTGAGGTCCCTGAAAGTCCAAGGGAACTCTTTAGGTAGCTGAGGGTGACACTGGGGAGCTATACCTCCTGCCTCTGCTCTCACAAAATACTGACAAGTCCACACCATGCATATGTCCCCAAGAGCCTGGTGGAATGCTCCATTCTATGGCCAAGGATGCCCAATTCACCTTAATCACACAAATTCTCCAAAGAGGAAAGTAGTTTGTTTGGCAAGAAGTTTATTTTGTTGTTTTTGTTGTTTCTTTACTTTGTGTCTTTTGAGACAGAGTTTCTCTGTGTAGCCTTGACAATCCTGGAACTCACTCTGTAGACCAGGCTGGCCTTGAACTCAGATCCGCTTGCCTCTGCCTCCCAAGTGCTGGGATTAAAGGTATGTACCACCACCGCCCGGCACAAGTTATTTTGTATGAAACTCCCAGAATAAGCAAATCTGCTAGTGCTTGCCAAGGTCTAAGGAAAGGGGGAACAGTAACTCCTAATGGTTTTGGAGTATTTTTCTGGGGTGTGAATAATCATCACATACTTTTATTCTATTTTCCTTTTTGAGACACAGTCTGATTATGTAGCCTCTGCTGGCCTGGAACTCAACTAGACCAGACTGGCTTTGAACTCCCAGAGATTTGCCTGTCTCTGCTCTTCAGTGCTGGGATTAAAGGCGTGTGCCTCCGTGCCCACACACTTCTGAATATGGTAGACTCATGGAATCATTCACTTTTTAATAGCTGGAGTATAAGGTAGGTATATGAATTGCTTCTCAATAAAGGCATTTATTGTAAAAACTCTGGACCCCGGGGTGTGGGGGTGCTGTAGAGATGGGTTCAGTGGTTAAGAGCGTGTGTGCTCTTGCAGAGGACCCGAGTTTGGTTCCTAGCACTCACTTGGTGGCTCACGACCAACCGTAACTCCAGTGCCAGAGGATCCTTCGAGTTCTCCTGGCCCTCACAGGTGCTTCACAGACAGAGTGCACAGACACACATGGCGGCAAAACACCCACACACACATAAAATATAAATAAAGACTTATTTTTATAAGTCTGGAGTTTAGTAGAAGCATCAGTCTAGCTACCGACTCCCAGGGGCGCTAGTGTTCTGGTATAGCGCGACTTGGAGCTGCTCTCCACACAAGGTTCCTTACAACCAACCTCCTCAGGCCTCTCTTAGGTTGTGATTGGAACACTGTGGCTTTGGCTCCAGGCTTAGTGTAGATAGAGCTCTTGAAAGTGTCCCCTCTTCCAGGCCCTGCCACGGCAGGGACAGGCTACTGTCAGGTCTCTTCATTGCCATCCCCCAGCTCTTCAGGGGCGTTTATGGACCAAGTAGGTCCAATATTTCATTTCATGACAGGATTCTGGACAGAGCTGTTTTCTACCAGGACCCCAGAAATTAGGAAGCTCATCCATATTTCTGACTCTAGGGAATTGCAGGCCCTCTTCATTGGACTAGAGGGGCTCATACTCGTGGTATTAGGCTGGTGTGGTCTCTCCATGGTGAAGACTGGGCACCGGCCTGGATGGGAGTGTGGCTCATGCAATTCCTTGTTCACATTTCCAGTACTATAAAAAATAACCTGAAATAAAAAGTTCTGGACTTGTTGGCTCCTGACTCTAGGTATTGTTAGCTCCCGACTCTACCTTGTCCCTTCCTGAGGGAGATCAACATCCTGCCTTGGGCAAGGGGAGTATAAACCAACCTCTGTTCACCTGCAGATGCAGGCCTTGCAACCTGACCTTGAATCTAACTAGAGGTACCCAGGGCTGAAATGCCATGGCTCTCTCTCTCTCTCTCTCTTTGTGTGTCTGTGTGTCTGTGTGTGTGTGTCTCTATATAAACATGCACCCATGCATGCATCCCTGTGTCTGGCCTGGGACTTGTCCTGAGTCTCTGCAATAAGTATGAATTAGCACCCGGGACTATGTGTTTTTCCTATAGCAGGTTCTAGGGATGAAAAAGAGGTCTCTGCCCCACCCTGAAGGTGATTCCTGGCATCCCTGAAATGTTGCAACTGCACAAAACTAGAAGCTTAGATTCAGATAAAAGGGCAACATTGTCTTGTGTTGACAAAATCCCAGAACCAGTTCATCAGGTAGAGGGTGGATAGGGCTTTGGGCACACTTTGAGCTCTGACTGAACTCCTTTGCTGATCACGAGTCCATGTCCTTGCTGGTATAGTGGAGGCTCCAAGGAGTGGAGAGCCAAGTATACGTGTATGTGTCCTCGTTCACCTCAGCTGTCAGCCTGACACAACCTAGAGCCACCTGAGACATGGGAACCTCAAATTGACTAGGTTCGATTGGTCTGTGGGGCCATTGCTTGGAATGATGGTTGATGTGGGAAGGCCCAGCCCTCTGTGGGCGGTGTCATCCCTGGGCGTCCTTAGGTGTGCTTGGGCTGTGTCAGAAAGCTATGGGAGTACATGCTAGGGAGTGAGCCAGGGAACAAGCCAGGAAGCAGCCTTCCTCTATGGTGTCTGCTACCAATCTTGCTTGAGTTCCTATGCTGACTTCCTTCAAAGATGAACTGTAAAATAAAAGTCAGATAAACGCTTTCCTTCCTGTTGTAGAATATTATTTTAAGGTGTGTTCCTTTTTGTAACACATTTGTTTAACTCTGTGAAGCTGTGTTCCTGTGCCTGTCTAAATAAACTGATTGGTCTAACCAAGAGCTGAAAGGTCAATAGTGAGACAGGAGAAAGGATAGGTGGGGCTGGCAGGCAGAGAGAATCTATAGAAGGAGAAATCCGGGAGGAAAAATGACGAAGGAACGAGAGGTGAAGGAGGAGGACATCAGGGGCCAGCCACCCAGCTACACAGCCAGCCACGGAGTAAGTGTGAAATTAAGATTACAGAAGGAAGAAAAGGAAAAAGCCCAGAGGTATAAGGTAGAAGGGGTAATGTAAAGTTAAGGAAAGCTGACTAGCAACAAGCCAAGCTAAGGGCAGGCATTCATAATGAAGAATAAGCCTCCACATGTGATTTATTTGGTAGCTGGGTGGCAGATCCCCCAAAAGAGTAAAAAACCAACACCACCACCTCCCCTTGGTCGGAGTGTTTTATCACAGCAACAGGAAGCAAACTCATATACTATGTGTATGTTGTATGTATATGTGTTTATCTGTGGGTATTATGTGGGTAAGTATGTGTTTCCTTTTTCATGTGCTTGTACATGTAAATTCACGTGTTCATGTTTCTATATGAGCATGTGCAAATGTGTGTATCTGTAAGTACAGATATGTTCGTGTTTATGCGTACACATTTCCTCAGTGCATGTGTTTGAGTGTAGTGGGACCTGTGCCAGGCCAGGGGCTGCCCACCGCAGGAAGCAACTCCATCTGACATGCCAGGTCTTCAATCCCCTCTGGTCCTCTTCCAAGCAGTACCAACCCTCATGAGCCCTGCCCAGCTTGTTCCTTTTTTCTATCTCTCCAGCTGGGCCACCTCTAATCCAGGGACAGTGGGAAGTAGTCTTTGTTTGTTTTTGTTCTCCATGACAGGGTCTTTTTATATAGTCCAGGCTGTCCTCAAACTAGATCCCCCTGCCTCTGCCTCCCGAGTGCTGGGATTAAATAAGTGAGCCACCACACCCTGCTGGAAGTGGCCTTTTGAGGGCAGGCAGACTTTGTCTTGTGTGTTTTCAACAGGATGTGATGAGCTCTGCTTGACTTTTGGTTTATTTTTTAGTTTTTAGAAATTTGTATTACATTTGATGTATTTGTGTGTGTGTGTTCATTTGTGTGCACATGCATGTGCATGGACTGCAGGGGGTTTGTTGAGGTTAGAGGACAACATTCCCGAGCTGGTCATGGGGTTCAAACTCAGGTCCTCAGGCTTGGGAATGGGCGTGTTTGTTCACTGAACCATCTTGCTGTCCCTGGTGTATGCTTTCAGAAGACAAGTATGTGGGGAGACAGGACTATCTGAGACATGAAGGCCAGGTAGGTGCCATCCACAGGGAGAGCAAAACAGGAGTGGCACATTGTCCTGCCATCTTCAGGCAGTGGTTTGGAGTAGCCACAGTCTGGATGCAGGCACTGTTGGTGTGTATTCCTTATTCGCATTTTCAGTTTGTCTTGTTTCGTTTTTTTGAGACAGGATTTCTCTGTGTTGTCTTGGCTGTCTTGGAACTCCCTCTGTAGACCAGGCTGGCCTCAAACTCACAGAAAGCTGCCTGCCTCTGCCTCCCGAGTGCTGGGAATAAAAGTTGTTCGCCACCACCAATTAAAAGTGTTCACCACCACCACCTGCCTCACATGTTCAGTTCTTTAATAATAACCCCAAACCCAAAGTTCTGGCCTTGTTGGCCCCAACAGCTGGTCTGAGAGGGCAAGATGTGAATAAACTTCAAAGGAAGGCATTTGTGTATGCAGGGCGAGTCCCCACGCCCTTTCCAGCCCGCTTTCACCGGCTGAGGGCCCCTAGGTCCTCAGGAGGGCTAAGGAGTCTGGAACACATTGCAGCAACCCCCAGACACCCTGTGTGACAGGTTTCCTCCTTCTGACTTGGTTATGGGCTTTGAGAGGTGATGGGGTGACCAGGGCTACCCTGGGCAAGATCTGGATAGGTCTTTTGAGTTCAGAGCCAGACAGGTCTTTGGGGTGGAACTGTGACCAGGGCCTAGAAGCCTTGGACCAAGAGGATTCTAGGGAGAGTGGGTCTTAGATGGGTCATATGGGCGAGGTGAGTCCATATAGGGCTGCGTGAAGAAAAGGAAGCTTACTGCACAGCTGCAGCCTGCCAGGATTGGCACTGGGCCAGTAACAGCAATGACCCTCAGGGACCAAGGAGCCTGGCCGTGGAGCAGGGACGGGTTGTGGAACACAGGAGGCCCAATGACAAGGGGGACACAGGACTAGACTAGTGTTCAGCCTCGGGGAGGTTGGTGGGGAGCACCTTCAAGGTGCTGTAAGCTGCGGACCAAGAAATGGGAGGAAGGGGTTTCTATTTCGTACCCAGACTCTTGGTTTAGCTGCCTAGCCGACCCCGGAGGGGGGCAGCATCACCTTGGCCCCTCCTTCAGTCCCTCAGCAGCCTTTAGCCAGGTCTTGAGGCTGAGGCTAAGCAATATCAGCAATATGATAGGTCCTTTGGGTCCAGAGGGACCGGGCGAGAGTGTCGCTTTTCAGAGTGGTCGGGAAAGGCTGCAGAAGGACCCAGGGTGTTGAGGAGTGCAGGGAAAGGGGCCAGTTGCTGCCCTCTGGAGACAGGCAGCTGGAGGGGGGGGAGCGTGGAGGGAGTGGGGAGTATGGGGGGGTTGGGTTGAAGGGGGTCCCTGTTCCCTCATGTAACCCAGGCTCATCTGTAGGTGCCCTTTCTTGGCACATCCTTCCCGTCTTATTTCCTTTTGCGAGGGTCAGGTCCCAGTACCAGCGGGATGGGTTGAAAGGACATCGTGCCCTGTGTCTGCCACTGGCACGCCCCACATTTCCCGTAGGTCTTTCTGCCACGCACTGCTTTGGGAGAAGGGCTTGTTTTTCAGGAACTGATAATCCATGAAGCCTGGGACTCAGCAGGTGGAAGACTGGAAGGTGAGGCTGAGGCAGAAAATTATGGGGACATGGGAAGGAAAGGACCCCTTTCTCCTGGAGTCAGATTGAAACCTCTCGTCAGTTGAGAAGCAAGATCTAGCAGTAAAGGCTGCTGGCATAGAGGTAACATTCTCATATACAGATACTTTATGTCTGACTTTGGTTAGGACCTCTCTCCTCTCAGTGTTAGCTGATGAGGGGATCCCTGTAGGTGCCACACAGGGAAGCAGCGCTAGAAGAAATGAGAGTGAAAACCCCTTGCAGATTGACTTTGTCAACCTGGATCAGACTTTGGGGGAGTCTAATGCCAGGGAGTTCATTGTCAGCATATTTAAAACACAACAGGGGGCTGGAGGGATGGCTCAGAGGTTCAGAGCACTGGCTACTCTTTCAGAGGACCTGGGTTCAACTCCCAGCAAACACATGGTGGCTCACAACCATCAGTATTGAGATCTGGTGTTCTTCTGGTCTGCAGGCAGAACACTGTATACATAATAAATATACATAATAAAATAAATCTTCAAAGCACAGTTAGCAAAAAGGTTTTCAGGCAACCATCTGTCCAGTTCTAGATGTACAACAAAGCTTAAGGCGTGACTACATAGAAACTCCTTTACAAAGTACATGTGACCATGAGGGTGGGTTCTACAGCAAAAAAGGCCTAGAACCTAGTGTGGAATCTGATTAATAGCATAGAGGTCATCAGGCCATAAAGTACATGAGACATCTCCCCTAAGGATGATCTAGGGAGGGAAGAACCTAAGATAATCATTCCGGGAATTTGGGTGAGGTCAGGTCTGCCTCTATATCAAAAGGTGGGTGAGGTCTGACTCTTCAGAGAGCAAAAAGGTCACCAGGTCATTAACAAATTCCACTCCCAGCCTTCTGGTTGGGAACACACGTATTTTATCTTTTTCATTGAGAAGAGGCCGCTCTGTGTTTAACACTCCTGATTTGCCCAGCGATCTGTGGACACAAAGACTTTTGTGCCCCCAACAAGTCACCTCCTAAGAACCACCTGGTGGGCTTATTTAAGTTTCATAGAAACTTAAAAAAAAATTATTAAGACAGGATTTCTCTGTGTAGCCCTGACTGTCCTGGGACTCAATCTGAAGACCAAGCTAGCCTCGAACTCAGAGATCCACCTGCCTCTGCCTCCTGAGTGCTGGGATCAAAGGTGTCTGCCACCACTGCCCTGTTTCTTAGCAACTTTGAAGAAAATTTCAAACACCACCAAAACCCAGTATGATTATTGTAAAACAGCCAGTTCTGGCTACCCCTTGAGGGGCCTCTGCCCTCACTGGAGTGTCTTACTTTGAATGAATGTTCTTTGAGACCCCCACACCCATGCTTTCCTTGAGCATCTCTCTTTCTCTTAATTCTGGTGCTTAAGCCTATATTAAAATATATTTATTATACCTCAGTTCTGTTTCATATTGGCTATTCCTGAAATTCTTTAATGTGTCAACACATAAATGGATCCATTTGGTCTCAGTTGAGGTCCCTGAAAGTCCAAGGGAACTCTTTAGGTAGCTGAGGGTGACACTGGGGAGCTATACCTCCTGCCTCTGCTCTCACAAAATACTGACAAGTCCACACCATGCATATGTCCCCAAGAGCCTGGTGGAATGCTCCATTCTATGGCCAAGGATGCCCAATTCAACCTTAATCACACAAATTCTCCAAAGAGGAAAGTAGTTTGTTTGGCAAGAAGTTTATTTTGTTGTTGTTGTTGTTTCTTTACTTTGTGTCTTTTGAGACAGAGTTTCTCTGTGTAGCCTTGACAATCCTGGAACTCACTCTGTAGACCAGGCTGGCCTTGAACTCAGATCTGCTTGCCTCTGCCTCCCAAGTGCTGGGATTAAAGGTATGTACCACCACCGCCCGGCACAAGTTATTTTGTATGAAACTCCCAGAATAAGCAAATCTGCTAGTGCTTGCCAAGGTCTAAGGAAAGGGGAACAGTAACTCCTAATGGTTTTGGAGTATTTTTCTGGGGTGTGAATAATCATCACATACTTTTATTCTATTTTCCTTTTGAGACACGGTCTGATTATGTAGCCTCTGCTGGCCTGGAACTCAACTAGACCAGACTGGCTTTGAACTCCCAGAGATTTGCCTGTCTCTGCTCTTCAGTGCTGGGATTAAAGGCGTGTGCCTCCGTGCCCACACACTTCTGAATATGGTAGACTCATGGAATCATGCACTTTTTAATAGCTGGAGTATAAGGTAGGTATATGAATTGCTTCTCAATAACGGCATTTATTGTAAAAACTCTGGACCCCGGGGTGTGGGGGTGCTGTAGAGATGGGTTCAGTGGTTAGAGAGCGTGTGTGCTCTTGCAGAGGACCCGAGTTTGGTTCCTAGCACTCACTTGGTGGCTCACGACCAACCGTAACTCCAGTGCCAGAGGATCCTTCGAGTTCTCCTGGCCCTCACAGGTGCTTCACAGACAGAGTGCACAGACACACATGGCGGCAAAACACCCACACACACTTAAAATATAAATAAAGACTTATTTTTATAAGTCTGGAGTTTAGTAGAAGCATCAGTTCTAGCTACCGACTCCCAGGGGCGCTAGTGTTCTGGTATAGCGCGACTTGGAGCTGCTCTCCACACAAGGTTCCTTACAACCAACCTCCTCAGGCCTCTCTTAGGTTGTGATTGGAACACTGTGGCTTTGCTCCAGGCTTAGTGTAGATGGAGCTCTTGAAAGTGTCCCCTCTTCCAGGCCCTGCCACGGCAGGGACAGGCTACTGTCAGGTCCCTTCATTGCCATCCCCAGCTCTTCAGGGGCGTTTATGGACCAAGTAGGTCCAATATTTCATTTCAAGACAGGATTCTGGACAGAGCTGTTTTCTACCAGGACCCCAGAAATTAGGAAGCTCATCCATATTTCTGACTCTAGGGATTTGCAGGCCCTCTCCATTGGACTAGAGGGGCTCATACACGTGGTATTAGTCTGGTGTGGTCTCTCCATGGTGAAGAGAGGGCACCGGCCTGGATGGGAGTGTGACTCATGCAATTCCTTGTTCACCATTTCCAGTACTATAAAAATAACCTGAAATAAAAAGTTCTGGACTTGTTGGCTCCTGACTCTAGGTATTGTTAGCTCCCAACTCTACCTGTCCCTTCCTGAGAAAGGATCAACATCCTGCCTTGGGCAAGGGAGTATAAACCAACCTCTGTTCACCTGCAGATGCAGGCCTTGCAACCTGACCTTGAATCTAACTAGAGGTACCCAGGGCTGAAATGCCATGGTTCTCTCTCTCTCTCTCTCTCTCTCTCTCTCTCTCTCTCTCTCTCTCTGTGTGTGTGTGTGTGTGTGTGTGTGTGTGTGTGTGTGTGTGTCTATATGCACATGCACACCATGCATCCCTGTGTCTGGCCTGGGACTTGTCCTGAAGTCTCTGCAATAAGTTGAATTAGCATCCGGGACTAAGTGTTTTTCCTATAGCAGGTTCTAGGGATAAAAAAGAGGTCTCTGCCCCACCCTGAAGGTGATTCCTGGTGTCCCTGAAATGTTGCACTGCACAAAACTAGAATCTTAGATTCTTATAAAAGGGCAACATTGTCTTGTGTTGACAAAATCCCAGAACCAGTTCATCAGGTAGAGGGTGGATAGGGCTTTGGGCACACTTTGAGCTCTGACTGAACTCCTTTGCTGATCCGAGTCCATGTCCTTGCTGGTATAGTGGAGGCTCCAAGGAGTGGAGAGCCAAGTATATGTATGTGTCCTCGTTCACTCAGCTGTCAGCCTGACACAACCTAGAGCCACCTGAGACAGGGGAACCTCAAATTGACTAGGTTAGGTGGTTGTGGGGCCATTGCTTTGAATGATGATTGATGTGGGAAGGCCCAGCCCTCTGTGGGCGATGTCATCCCTGGGCGTCCTTAGGTGTGCTTGGCTGTGTCAGAAAGCTATGGGAGTACAGGCTAGGGAGTGAGCCAGGGAACAAGCCAGGAGCAGCTTTCCTCTATGGTGTTGCTACCATCTTGCTTGAGTTCCTATGCTGACTTCCTTCAAAGATGAACTGTAAAATATAAGTCAGATAATCCCTTTCCTTCCTGTTGTAGAATATTATTTTAAGGTGTGTTCCTTTTTGTAACACATTTGTTTAACTCTGTGAAGCTGTGTTCCTGTGCCTGTCTAAATAACCTGATTGGTCTAACAAGAGCTGAAAGGTCAATAGTGAGGCAGGAGAAAGGATAGGTGGGGCTGGCAGGCAGAGAGAATCTATAGAAGGAGAAATCCGGGAGGAAAAATGACGAAGGAATGAGAGGTGAAGGAGGAGGACATCAGGGGCCAGCCACCAGCTACACAGCCAGCCACGGAGTAAGTGTGAAATTGAAGATTACAGAAGGAAGAAAAGGAAAAAAGCCCAGAGTATAAGGTAGAAGGGGTAATGAAAGTTAAGGAAAGCTGACTAGCAACAAGCCAAGCTAAGGGTAGGCATTCATAATTAAGAATAAGCCTCCACATGTGATTTACTTGGTAGCTGGGTGGCAGATCCCCAAAAGTAAAAACCAACCACACACCTCCCTTGGTTGGAGTGTTTATCACAGCAACAGGAAGCAAACTCATATACTATGTGTATGTTGTATGTATATGTGTTTATATCTGTGGGTATTATGTGGGTAAGTATGTGTTTACTTGTTCATGTGCTTGTACATGTAAATTTATGTGTTCATGTTTCTCTATGAGCATGTGCAAATGTGTGTATCTAAGTATAGATATGTTCATGTTTATGCGTACACATTTCCTCAGGGCATGTGTTTGAGTGTATTAGTGGGACCTGTGCCAGCCAGGGGCTGCCCACCGCAGGAAGCAACTCCATCTGAGTGCCAGGTCTTCAATCCTCTCTGGTCCTCTTCCAAGCAGTACCAACCCTCATGAGCCCTGCCCAATTTCTCCTTTTTTCTATCTCTCCAGCAGGGCCAGCTCTAACCAGGACAGTGGGAAATAGTCTTTGTTTGTTTTGTTCTCTGTGACAGGCTCTTTTTATGTAGCCAGGCTGTCCTCAAACTAGATCCCCTGCCTCTGTCTCCCGAGTGCTGGGATTAAATAAATGAGCCACACACCCTGCTGGAAGTGCCTTTTGAGGGCAGGCAGACTTTGTCTTGTGGTTTTCAACAGGATGTGATGAGCTCTGCTAGACTTTGGTTTATTTTTAGTTTTTAGAAATTTGTATTACATTTGATGTATTTGTGTGTGTGTGTGTGTGTGTGTGTGTGTCATTTGTGTGCACATGCATGTGCATGGACTGTAGGGGTTTGTTGAGGTTAGAGGACAACGTTCCAGAGCTGGTCATGGGGATCAAACTCAGGTCGTTAGGCTTGGGAATGGGCATCTTTGTACACTGAACCATCTTGCTGGTCCTGGTGTATGCTTTCAGAAGACAAGTGTATGAGGAGACAGGACTATCTGAGACATGAAGGCCAGGTAGGTGCCATCCACAGGGAGAGCAAAACAGGAGTGGCACATTGTCCTGCATCTCCAGGCAGTGGTTTGGAGTAGCCACAGTCTGCATGCAGGCGCTGTTGGTGTGTATTCCTTATTCGCATTTTCAGTTTGTCTGTTTTTTTTTTGAGACAGGATTTCTCTGTGTTGTCTTGGCTGTCTTGGAACTCCTCTGTAGACCAGGCTGGCCTCAAACTCACAGAAAGCTGCCTGCCTCTGCCTCCGAGTGCTGGGAATAAAAGTTGTTCGCCACCACCAATTAAAAGTGTTCACCACCAACCGGCGGTGGCGCACGCCTTTAATCCAGCACTCGGAGGCAGAGCCAGGCGGATCTCTGTGAGTTCAAGCCAGCCTGGCTACCAAGTGAGCTCCAGAAAGGCACAAAGCTACACAGAGAAACCCTGTCTTGAAAAACCAAAAAAAAAAAAAAAAAAAAAAAAAGTGTTCACCACCACCACCTGCCTCACATGTTCAGTTCTTTAATAATAACCCAAACCAAAGTTCTGGCCTTGTTGGCCCCCGACAGCTGGTCTGAGAGGGCAAGATGTGAATAAACTTCAAAGGAAGGCATTTGTGTATGCAGGCGAGTCCCCACGCCCTCTCCAGCCGCTTTCACCGGCTGAGGGCCCCTAGGTCCTCTGGAGGGATAAGGAGTCTGGAACACATTGCAGCAACCCCAGACACCCTGTGTGACAGGTTTCCTCCTTCTGACTTGGTTATGGCTTTGAGAGTGATGGGGTGACCATGGCTACCTGGGCAAGATCTGGATAGGTCTTTTGAGTTCAGAGCCAGACAGGTCTTTGGGGTGGAACTGTGACCAGGGCCTAGAAGCCTTGGACCAGGAGGATTCTAGGGAGAGTGGGTCTCAGACGGGTCATCTGGGCGAGGTGAGCCCATATAGGGCTTCGTGAAGAAAAGGAAGCTTACTGCACAGCTGCAGCCTGCCAGGATTGGCACTGGGCCAGTAACAGCAATGACCCTCAGGGACCAAGGAGCCTGGCCGCGGAGCAGGACGGGTTGTGGAACACAGGAGGCCCAATGACAAGAGGGACACAGGACTAGACTAGTGTTCAGCCTCAGGGAGGTGGGTGGGGAGCACCTTCAAGGTGCTGTGACCTGCAGACCTAGGAATGGAGGAAGGGGCTTCTATTTCGTACCCAGACTCTTGGTTTAGCTGCCTAGCGGACCCTGGGAGGGGGCGGCATCGCCCTGGCCCTCCTTCAGTCCCTCCGCAGCCTTTAGCCAGGTCCTGTGGCTGAGGCTAAGCAATATCAGCAATATGATAGGTCCTTTGGGTCCAGAGGGACCGGGTGAGAGTGTCGCTTTCAGAGTGGTCGGGAAAGGCTGCAGAAGGACCCAGGGTGTTGAGGAGTGCAGGGAAAGGGGCCAGTTGCTGCCCTCTGGAGACAGGCAGCTGGGGGGCGTGGAGGGAGTGGGGGGCGTGGGGGGTTGGGTTGAAGGAGGTCCCTGTTCCCTCATGTAACCCGGCCCATCTGTAGGTGCCCATTCCTGGCACATCCTTCCCGTCTTATTTCCTTTGCGAAGGTCAGGTTCCAGTACCAGCGGGATGGGTTGAAAGGACATCGTGCCCTGTGTCTGCCACTGGCACGCCCCACATTTCCCGTAGGTCTTTCTGCCACGCACTGCTTTGGAGTAGGGCTTGTTTTTCAGGAACTGATAATCCATGAAGCTGGACTTCAGCAGGTGGAAGACTGAAGGTGAGGCTGAGGCAGAAAATTATGGGGACATGGGAAGGAAAGGACCCCATTCTCCTGGAGTCAGATTGAAACCTCTCATCAGTTGAGAAGCAAGATCTAGCAGTAAAGGCTGCTGGCATAGAGGTAACATTCTCATATACAGATACTTTATGTCTGACTTTGGTTAGGACTCTCTCCTTTCAGTGTTAGCTGATGAGGGATCCCTGTAGGTGCCACACAGGGAAGCAGCGCTAGAAGAAATGAGAGTGAAAACCCCTTGCAGATTGACTTTGTCAACCTGGATCAACTTCGGGGGAGTCTAATGCCAGGAGTTCATTGTCAGCATATTTAAAACACACAGGGGCTGGAGGGATGCTCAGAGGTTAAGAGCACTGGCTGCTATTTCAGAGGACCTGGGTTCAATTCCCAGCACCCACATGGTGGCTCACAACTATCAGTAATGAGATCTGGTGCCCTCTTCTGGCCTGCAGCATATGTGCAGGCAGAACACTATTACTTAATATACAAATGAAATAAATCTTCAAAGCACAGTTGGCAAAAAGGTTTTCAGGCAACAATCTGTTCAGTTCTAGATGCTCACAAAGCTTAAGGGTGACTACATAGAAACTCCTTTACAAAGTACATGTGACCATGAGGGTGGGTTCTATAGCAAAAAAGGCCTAGAATCTAGTGTGGTATCTGATCAATAGCATAGAGTCAGCAGGCCACAAGTACATGAGACATCCCCTAAGGATGACCTAGGGAGGGAAGAATCTGAGATGATCATTTGGAGAATTTGGGTGAGGTCTGCCTCTATATCAAAAGTCGGGTGAAGTCTGACTCTTCAGAGAGCAAAAAGGTCACCAGGTCCTTTACAAATTCCACTCCAGCCTTCTGGGTGGGAAAACAAGTATTTTATCTTCTTTATTGAGAAGAGGCCTCTCTGTATTTAACACTCCTGATTTTCCCAGTGATCTGTGGACATAAAGACTTTTGTGCCCCCAACAAGTCACCTCCTAAGAACCACCTGGTGGGCTTTATTTAGGTTTCTTAGCAACTTTTAAAAAAAAAATTTTAAGACAGGATTTCTGCTGTGTAGCCCTGATTGTCCTGGGACTCCCTCTGTAGACCAAGCTGGCCTCGAACTCAGAGATCCACCTGCGTCTGCCTCCTGAGTGCTGGCATCAAAGGTATGTGCCGTCACTGCCCTGTTTCTTAGCAACTTTTGAAGAAAATTTCAAACACCACCAAAACCAATAAGATTATTGTAAAACAGCCAGTCCTGGCTACCCCTTGAGCAACCAGTGCCTCACTGGAGTGACTTACTTTGAATGAAGTTCTTTTGAGACCCCACATCCATGCTTTCCTCTGAGCATCTCTCTTTCTCTTAATTCTGGTGCTTAAGCCTATATTAAAATATATTTATTATACCTCAGTTCTGTTTCATATTGACTATTCCTGAAATTCTTTAATGTGTCATCAACATAAATGGATCCATTTGGTCTCAGTTGAGGTCCCTGAAAGTCCAAGGGAACTCTTTAGGTAGCTGAGGGTGACACTGGGGAGCTATACCTCCTGCCTCTGCTCTCACAAAATACTGACAAGTCCACACCATGCATATGTCCCCAAGAGCCTGGTGGAATGCTCCATTCTATGGCCAAGGATGCCCAATTCACCTTAATCACACAAATTCTCCAAAGAGGAAAGTAGTTTGTTTGGCAAGAAGTTTATTTTGTTGTTTTTGTTGTTTCTTTACTTTGTGTCTTTTGAGACAGAGTTTCTCTGTGTAGCCTTGACAATCCTGGAACTCACTCTGTAGACCAGGCTGGCCTTGAACTCAGATCCGCTTGCCTCTGCCTCCCAAGTGCTGGGATTAAAGGTATGTACCACCACCGCCCGGCACAAGTTATTTTGTATGAAACTCCCAGAATAAGCAAATCTGCTAGTGCTTGCCAAGGTCTAAGGAAGGGGGAACAGT
This sequence comes from Peromyscus leucopus, assembly GCF_004664715.2. NCBI lineage: Eukaryota > Metazoa > Chordata > Mammalia > Rodentia > Cricetidae > Peromyscus > Peromyscus leucopus. Next base: position 130,174,700 of record NC_051064.1, read on the forward strand.
AACTCCTAATGGTTTTGGAGTATTTTTCTGGGGTGTGAATAATCATCACATACTTTTATTCTATTTTCCTTTTTGAGACACAGTCTGATTATGTAGCCTCTGCTGGCCTGGAACTCAACTAGACCAGACTGGCTTTGAACTCACAGAGATTTGCCTGTCTCTGCTCTTCAGTGCTGGGATTAAAGGCGTGTGCCTCCGTGCCCACACACTTTCTGAATATGGTAGACTCATGGAATCATTCACTTTTTAATAGCTGGAGTATAAGGTAGGTATATGAATTGCTTCTCAATAAAGGCATTTATTGTAAAAACTCTGGACCCGGGGTGTGGGGGTGCTGTAGAGATGGGTTCAGTGGTTAAGAGCGTGTGTGCTCTTGCAGAGGACCCGAGTTTGGTTCCTAGCACTCACTTGGTGGCTCACGACCAACCGTAACTCCAGTGCCAGAGGATCCTTCGAGTTCTCCTGGCCCTCACAGGTGCTTCACAGACAGAGTGCACAGACACACATGGCGGCAAAACACCCACACACACATAAAATATAAATAAAGACTTATTTTTATAAGTCTGGAGTTTAGTAGAAGCATCAGTCTAGCTACCGACTCCCAGGGGCGCTAGTGTTCTGGTATAGCGCGACTTGGAGCTGCTCTCCACACAAGGTTCCTTACAACCAACCTCCTCAGGCCTCTCTTAGGTTGTGATTGGAACACTGTGGCTTTGGCTCCAGGCTTAGTGTAGATAGAGCTCTTGAAAGTGTCCCCTCTTCCAGGCCCTGCCACGGCAGGGACAGGCTACTGTCAGGTCTCTTCATTGGCCATCCCCCAGCTCTTCAGGGGCGTTTATGGACCAAGTAGGTCCAATATTTCATTTCATGACAGGATTCTGGACAGAGCTGTTTTCTACCAGGACCCCAGAAATTAGGAAGCTCATCCATATTTCTGACTCTAGGGAATTGCAGGCCCTCTTCATTGGACTAGAGGGGCTCATACTCGTGGTATTAGGCTGGTGTGGTCTCTCCATGGTGAAGACTGGGCACCGCCTGGATGGGAGTGTGGCTCATGCAATTCCTTGTTCACATTTCCAGTACTATAAAAATAACCTGAAATAAAAAGTTCTGGACTTGTTGGCTCCTGACTCTAGGTATTGTTAGCTCCCGACTCTACCTTGTCCCTTCCTGAGGGAGGATCAACATCCTGCCTTGGGCAAGGGGAGTATAAACCAACCTCTGTTCACCTGCAGATGCAGGCCTTGCAACCTGACCTTGAATCTAACTAGAGGTACCCAGGGCTGAAATGCCATGGCTCTCTCTCTCTCTCTCTCTTTGTGTGTCTGTGTGTCTGTGTGTGTGTGTCTCTATATAAACATGCACCCATGCATGCATCCCTGTGTCTGGCCTGGGACTTGTCCTGAGTCTCTGCAATAAGTATGAATTAGCACCCGGGACTATGTGTTTTTCCTATAGCAGGTTCTAGGGATGAAAAAGAGGTCTCTGCCCCACCCTGAAGGTGATTCCTGGCATCCCTGAAATGTTGCAACTGCACAAAACTAGAAGCTTAGATTCAGATAAAAGGGCAACGTGGTCTTGTGTTGACAAAATCCCAGAACCAGTTCATCAGGTAGAGGGTGGATAGGGCTTTGGGCACACTTTGAGCTCTGACTGAACTCCTTTGCTGATCCCGAGTCCATGTCCTTGCTGGTATAGTGGAGGCTCCAAGGAGTGGAGAGCCAAGTATACGTGTATGTGTCCTCGTTCACCTCAGCTGTCAGCCTGACACAACCTAGAGCCACCTGAGACAGGGGAACCTCAAATTGACTAGGTTCGATTGGTCTGTGGGGCCATTGCTTTGAATGATGGTTGATGTGGGAAGGCCAAGCCCTCTGTGGGCGGTGTCATCCCTGGGCGTCTTTAGGTGTGCTTGGGCTGTGTCAGAAAGCTATGGGAGTACATGCTAGGGAGTGAGCCAGGGAACAAGCCAGGAAGCAGCCTTCCTCTATGGTGTCTGCTACCAATCGTGCTTGAGTTCCTATGCTGACTTCCTTCAAAGATGAACTGTAAAATAAAAGTCAGACAAACGCTTTCCTTCCTGTTGTAGAATATTATTTTAAGGTGTGTTCCTTTTTGTAACACATTTGTTTAACTCTGTGGAGCTGTGTTCCTGTGCCTGTCTAAATAACCTGATTGGTCTAACCAAGAGCTGAAAGGTCAATAGTGAGACAGGAGAAAGGATAGGTGGGGCTGGCAGGCAGAGAGAATCTATAGAAGGAGAAATCCGGGAGGAAAAATGACGAAGGAACGAGAGGTGAAGGAGGAGGACATCAGGGGCCAGCCACCCAGCTACACAGCCAGCCACGGAGTAAGTGTGAAATTAAGATTACAGAAGGAAGAAAAGGAAAAAGCCCAGAGGTATAAGGTAGAAGGGGTAATGTAAAGTTAAGGAAAGCTGACTAGCAACAAGCCAAGCTAAGGGCAGGCATTCATAATGAAGAATAAGCCTCCACATGTGATTTATTTGGTAGCTGGGTGGCAGATCCCCCAAAAGAGTAAAAAACCAACACCACCACCTCCCCTTGGTCGGAGTGTTTTATCACAGCAACAGGAAGCAAACTCATATACTATGTGTATGTTGTATGTATATGTGTTTATCTGTGGGTATTATGTGGGTAAGTATGTGTTTCCTTTTTCATGTGCTTGTACATGTAAATTCACGTGTTCATGTTTCTATATGAGCATGTGCAAATGTGTGTATCTGTAAGTACAGATATGTTCGTGTTTATGCGTACACATTTCCTCAGTGCATGTGTTTGAGTGTAGTGGGACCTGTGCCAGGCCAGGGGCTGCCCACCGCAGGAAGCAACTCCATCTGACATGCCAGGTCTTCAATCCCCTCTGGTCCTCTTCCAAGCAGTACCAACCCTCATGAGCCCTGCCCAGCTTGTTCCTTTTTCTATCTCTCCAGCTGGGCCACCTCTAATCCAGGGACAGTGGGAAGTAGTCTTTGTTTGTTTTTGTTCTCCATGACAGGGTCTTTTTATATAGTCCAGGCTGTCCTCAAACTAGATCCCCCTGCCTCTGCCTCCCGAGTGCTGGGATTAAATAAGTGAGCCACCACACCCTGCTGGAAGTGGCCTTTTGAGGGCAGGCAGACTTTGTCTTGTGTGTTTTCAACAGGATGTGATGAGCTCTGCTTGACTTTTGGTTTATTTTTTAGTTTTTAGAAATTTGTATTACATTTGATGTATTTGTGTGTGTGTGTTCATTTGTGTGCACATGCATGTGCATGGACTGCAGGGGGTTTGTTGAGGTTAGAGGACAACATTCCCGAGCTGGTCATGGGGTTCAAACTCAGGTCCTCAGGCTTGGGAATGGGCGTGTTTGTTCACTGAACCATCTTGCTGGTCCCTGGTGTATGCTTTCAGAAGACAAGTATGTGGGGAGACAGGACTATCTGAGACATGAAGGCCAGGTAGGTGCCATCCACAGGGAGAGCAAAACAGGAGTGGCACATTGTCCTGCCATCTTCAGGCAGTGGTTTGGAGTAGCCACAGTCTGGATGCAGGCACTGTTGGTGTGTATTCCTTATTCGCATTTTCAGTTTGTCTTGTTTCGTTTTTTTGAGACAGGATTTCTCTGTGTTGTCTTGGCTGTCTTGGAACTCCCTCTGTAGACCAGGCTGGCCTCAAACTCACAGAAAGCTGCCTGCCTCTGCCTCCGAGTGCTGGGAATAAAAGTTGTTCGCCACCACCAATTAAAAGTGTTCACCACCACCACCTGCCTCACATGTTCAGTTCTTTAATAATAACCCCAAACCCAAAGTTCTGGCCTTGTTGGCCCCCAGACAGCTGGTCTGAGAGGGCAAGATGTGAATAAACTTCAAAGGAAGGCATTTGTGTATGCAGGGCGAGTCCCCACGCCCTTTCCAGCCCGCTTTCACCGGCTGAGGGCCCTAGGTCCTCAGGAGGGCTAAGGAGTCTGGAACACATTGCAGCAACCCCCAGACACCCTGTGTGACAGGTTTCCTCCTTCTGACTTGGTTATGGGCTTTGAGAGGTGATGGGGTGACCAGGGCTACCCTGGGCAAGATCTGGATAGGTCTTTTGAGTTCAGAGCCAGACAGGTCTTTGGGGTGGAACTGTGACCAGGGCCTAGAAGCCTTGGACCAAGAGGATTCTAGGGAGAGTGGGTCTTAGATGGGTCATATGGGCGAGGTGAGTCCATATAGGGCTGCGTGAAGAAAAGGAAGCTTACTGCACAGCTGCAGCCTGCCAGGATTGGCACTGGGCCAGTAACAGCAATGACCCTCAGGGACCAAGGAGCCTGGCCGTGGAGCAGGGACGGGTTGTGGAACTCAGGAGGCCCAATGACAAGGGGGACACAGGACTAGACTAGTGTTCAGCCTCGGGGAGGTTGGTGGGGAGCACCTTCAAGGTGCTGTAAGCTGCGGACCAAGAAATGGGAGGAAGGGGTTTCTATTTCGTACCCAGACTCTTGGTTTAGCTGCCTAGCCGACCCCGGAGGGGGGCAGCATCACCTTGGCCCCTCCTTCAGTCCCTCAGCAGCCTTTAGCCAGGTCTTGAGGCTGAGGCTAAGCAATATCAGCAATATGATAGGTCTTTGGGTCCAGAGGGACCGGGCGAGAGTGTCGCTTTTCAGAGTGGTCGGGAAAGGCTGCAGAAGGACCCAGGGTGTTGAGGAGTGCAGGGAAAGGGGCCAGTTGCTGCCCTCTGGAGACAGGCAGCTGGAGGGGGGGAGCGTGGAGGGAGTGGGGGAGTATGGGGGGGTTGGGTTGAAGGGGGTCCCTGTTCCCTCATGTAACCCGGCTCATCTGTAGGTGCCCTTTCTTGGCACATCCTTCCCGTCTTATTTCCTTTTGCGAGGGTCAGGTCCCAGTACCAGCGGGATGGGTTGAAAGGACATCGTGCCCTGTGTCTGCCACTGGCACGCCCCACATTTCCGTAGGTCTTTCTGCCACGCACTGCTTTGGGAGAAGGGCTTGTTTTTCAGGAACTGATAATCCATGAAGCCTGGGACTCAGCAGGTGGAAGACTGGAAGGTGAGGCTGAGGCAGAAAATTATGGGGACATGGGAAGGAAAGGACCCCTTTCTCCTGGAGTCAGATTGAAACCTCTCGTCAGTTGAGAAGCAAGATCTAGCAGTAAAGGCTGCTGGCATAGAGGTAACATTCTCATATACAGATACTTTATGTCTGACTTTGGTTAGGACCTCTCTCCTCTCAGTGTTAGCTGATGAGGGGATCCCTGTAGGTGCCACACAGGGAAGCAGCGCTAGAAGAAATGAGAGTGAAAACCCCTTGCAGATTGACTTTGTCAACCTGGATCAGACTTTGGGGGAGTCTAATGCCAGGGAGTTCATTGTCAGCATATTTAAAACACAACAGGGGGCTGGAGGGATGGCTCAGAGGTTCAGAGCACTGGCTACTCTTTCAGAGGACCTGGGTTCAACTCCCAGCAAACACATGGTGGCTCACAACCATCAGTATTGAGATCTGGTGTTCTTCTGGTCTGCAGGCAGAACACTGTATACATAATAAATATACATAATAAAATAAATCTTCAAAGCACAGTTAGCAAAAAGGTTTTCAGGCAACCATCTGTCCAGTTCTAGATGTACAACAAAGCTTAAGGCGTGACTACATAGAAACTCCTTTACAAAGTACATGTGACCATGAGGGTGGGTTCTACAGCAAAAAAGGCCTAGAACCTAGTGTGGAATCTGATTAATAGCATAGAGGTCATCAGGCCATAAAGTACATGAGACATCTCCCCTAAGGATGATCTAGGGAGGGAAGAACCTAAGATAATCATTCCGGGGAATTTGGGTGAGGTCAGGTCTGCCTCTATATCAAAAGGTGGGTGAGGTCTGACTCTTCAGAGAGCAAAAAGGTCACCAGGTCATTAACAAATTCCACTCCCAGCCTTCTGGTTGGGAACACACGTATTTTATCTTTTTCATTGAGAAGAGGCCGCTCTGTGTTTAACACTCCTGATTTGCCCAGCGATCTGTGGACACAAAGACTTTTGTGCCCCCAACAAGTCACCTCCTAAGAACCACCTGGTGGGCTTATTTAAGTTTCATAGAAACTTAAAAAAAAATTATTAAGACAGGATTTCTCTGTGTAGCCCTGACTGTCCTGGGACTCAATCTGAAGACCAAGCTAGCCTCGAACTCAGAGATCCACCTGCCTCTGCCTCCTGAGTGCTGGGATCAAAGGTGTCTGCCACCACTGCCCTGTTTCTTAGCAACTTTGAAGAAAATTTCAAACACCACCAAAACCCAGTATGATTATTGTAAAACAGCCAGTTCTGGCTACCCTTGAGGGGCCTCTGCCTCACTGGAGTGTCTTACTTTGAATGAATGTTCTTTGAGACCCCCACACCCATGCTTTCCTTGAGCATCTCTCTTTCTCTTAATTCTGGTGCTTAAGCCTATATTAAAATATATTTATTATACCTCAGTTCTGTTTCATATTGGCTATTCCTGAAATTCTTTAATGTGTCAACAACATAAATGGATCCATTTGGTCTCAGTTGAGGTCCCTGAAAGTCCAAGGGAACTCTTTAGGTAGCTGAGGGTGACACTGGGGAGCTATACCTCCTGCCTCTGCTCTCACAAAATACTGACAAGTCCACACCATGCATATGTCCCAAGAGCCTGGTGGAATGCTCCATTCTATGGCCAAGGATGCCCAATTCAACCTTAATCACACAAATTCTCCAAAGAGGAAAGTAGTTTGTTTGGCAAGAAGTTTATTTTGTTGTTGTTGTTGTTTCTTTACTTTGTGTCTTTTGAGACAGAGTTTCTCTGTGTAGCCTTGACAATCCTGGAACTCACTCTGTAGACCAGGCTGGCCTTGAACTCAGATCTGCTTGCCTCTGCCTCCCAAGTGCTGGGATTAAAGGTATGTACCACCACCGCCCGGCACAAGTTATTTTGTATGAAACTCCCAGAATAAGCAAATCTGCTAGTGCTTGCCAAGGTCTAAGGAAAGGGGGAACAGTAACTCCTAATGGTTTTGGAGTATTTTTCTGGGGTGTGAATAATCATCACATACTTTTATTCTATTTTCCTTTTTGAGACACGGTCTGATTATGTAGCCTCTGCTGGCCTGGAACTCAACTAGACCAGACTGGCTTTGAACTCCCAGAGATTTGCCTGTCTCTGCTCTTCAGTGCTGGGATTAAAGGCGTGTGCCTCCGTGCCCACACACTTCTGAATATGGTAGACTCATGGAATCATGCACTTTTTAATAGCTGGAGTATAAGGTAGGTATATGAATTGCTTCTCAATAACGGCATTTATTGTAAAAACTCTGGACCCCGGGGTGTGGGGGTGCTGTAGAGATGGGTTCAGTGGTTAGAGAGCGTGTGTGCTCTTGCAGAGGACCCGAGTTTGGTTCCTAGCACTCACTTGGTGGCTCACGACCAACCGTAACTCCAGTGCCAGAGGATCCTTCGAGTTCTCCTGGCCCTCACAGGTGCTTCACAGACAGAGTGCACAGACACACATGGCGGCAAAACACCCACACACACTTAAAATATAAATAAAGACTTATTTTTATAAGTCTGGAGTTTAGTAGAAGCATCAGTCTAGCTACCGACTCCCAGGGGCGCTAGTGTTCTGGTATAGCGCGACTTGGAGCTGCTCTCCACACACGGTTCCTTACAACCAACCTCCTCAGGCCTCTCTTAGGTTGTGATTGGAACACTGTGGCTTTGGCTCCAGGCTTAGTGTAGATGGAGCTCTTGAAAGTGTCCCCTCTTCCAGGCCCTGCCACGGCAGGGACAGGCTACTGTCAGGTCCCTTCATTGCCATCCCCCAGCTCTTCAGGGGCGTTTATGGACCAAGTAGGTCCAATATTTCATTTCATGACAGGATTCTGGACAGAGCTGTTTTCTACCAGGACCCAGAAATTAGGAAGCTCATCCATATTTCTGACTCTAGGGATTTGCAGGCCCTCTCCATTGGACTAGAGGGGCTCATACACGTGGTATTAGTCTGGTGTGGTCTCTCCATGGTGAAGAGAGGGCACCGGCCTGGATGGGAGTGTGACTCATGCAATTCCTTGTTCACATTTCCAGTACTATAAAAATAACCTGAAATAAAAAGTTCTGGACTTGTTGGCTCCTGACTCTAGGTATTGTTAGCTCCCAACTCTACCTGTCCCTTCCTGAGAAAGGATCAACATCCTGCCTTGGGCAAGGGGAGTATAAACCAACCTCTGTTCACCTGCAGATGCAGGCCTTGCAACCTGACCTTGAATCTAACTAGAGGTACCCAGGGCTGAAATGCCATGGTTCTCTCTCTCTCTCTCTCTCTCTCTCTCTCTCTCTCTCTCTCTCTCTCTCTCTGTGTGTGTGTGTGTGTGTGTGTGTGTGTGTGTGTGTGTGTGTGTGTGTGTGTCTATATGCACATGCACCCATGCATCCCTGTGTCTGGCCTGGGACTTGTCCTGAAGTCTCTGCAATAAGTTTGAATTAGCATCCGGGACTAAGTGTTTTTCCTATAGCAGGTTCTAGGATAAAAAAGAGGTCTCTGCCCCACCCTGAAGGTGATTCCTGGTGTCCCTGAAATGTTGCCACTGCACAAAACTAGAATCTTAGATTCTTATAAAAGGGCAACATTGTCTTTTGTTGACAAAATCCCAGAACCAGTTGATCAGGTAGAGGGTGGATAGGGCTTTGGGCACACTTTGAGCTCTGACTGAACTCCTTTGCTGATCCCGAGTCCATGTCCTTGCTGGTATAGTGGAGGCTCCAAGGAGTGGAGAGCCAAGTATACGTGTATGTGTCCTCGTTCACCTCAGCTGTCAGCCTGACACAACCTAGAGCCACCTGAGACAGGGGAACCTCAAATTGACTAGGTTAGGTTGGTCTGTGGGGCCATTGCTTTGAATGATGATTGATGTGGGAAGGCCCAGCCCTCTGTGGGCGGTGTCATCCCTGGGCGTCCTTAGGTGTGCTTGGGCTGTGTCAGAAAGCTATGGGAGTACAGGCTAGGGAGTGAGCCAGGGAACAAGCCAGGAAGCAGCTTTCCTCTATGGTGTCTGCTACCAATCTTGCTTGAATTCCTATGCTGACTTCCTTCAAAGATGAACTGTAAAATATAAGTCAGATAATCCTTTCCTTCCTGTTGTAGAATATTATTTTAAGGTGTGTTCCTTTTTGTAACACATTTGTTTAACTCTGTGAAGCTGTGTTCCTGTGCCTGTCTAAATAACCTGATTGGTCTAACCAAGAGCTGAAAGGTCAATAGTGAGGCAGGAGAAAGGATAGGTGGGGCTGGCAGGCAGAGAGAATCTATAGAAGGAGAAATCCGGGAGGAAAAATGACGAAGGAATGAGAGGTGAAGGAGGAGGACATCAGGGGCCAGCCACCCAGCTACACAGCCAGCCACGGAGTAAGTGTGAAATGAAGATTACAGAAGGAAGAAAAGGAAAAAGCCCAGAGGTATAAGGTAGAAGGGGTAATGAAAAGTTAAGGAAAGCTGACTAGCAACAAGCCAAGCTAAGGGTAGGCATTCATAATTAAGAATAAGCCTCCACATGTGATTTACTTGTAGCTGGGTGGCAGATCCCCAAAATAGTAAAAAAACCAACACCACCACCTCCCTTTGGTTGGAGTGTTTTATCACAGCAACAGGAAGCAAACTCATATACTATGTGTATGTTGTATGTATATGTGTTTATATCTGTGGGTATTATGTGGGTAAGTATGTGTTTACTTGTTCATGTGCTTGTACATGTAAATTTATGTGTTCATGTTTCTCTATGAGCATGTGCAAATGTGTGTATCTAAGTATAGATATGTTCATGTTTATGCGTACACATTTCCTCAGGGCATGTGTTTGAGTGTATTAGTGGGACCTGTGCCAGGCCAGGGGGCTGCCCACCGCAGGAAGCAACTCCATCTGAGGTGCCAGGTCTTCAGTCCTCTCTGGTCCTCTTCCAAGCAGTACCAACCCTCATGAGCCCTGCCCAATTTCCTCCTTTTTTCTATCTCTCCAGCAGGGCCAGCTCTAACCCAGGGACAGTGGGAAATAGTCTTTGTTTGTTTTTGTTCTCTGTGACAGGCTCTTTTTATGTAGTCCAGGCTGTCCTCAAACTAGATCCCCCTGCCTCTGTCTCCCGAGTGCTGGGATTAAATAAATGAGCCACCACACCCTGCTGGAAGTGGCCTTTTGAGGGCAGGCAGACTTTGTCTTGTGGGTTTTCAACAGGATGTGATGAGCTCTGCTAGACTTTTGGTTTATTTTTTAGTTTTTAGAAATTTGTATTACATTTGATGTATTTGTGTGTGTGTGTGTGTGTGTGTGTGTGTGTGTTCATTTGTGTGCACATGCATGTGCATGGACTGTAGGGGGTTTGTTGAGGTTAGAGGACAACGTTCCAGAGCTGGTCATGGGGATCAAACTCAGGTCGTTAGGCTTGGGAATGGGCATCTTTGTACACTGAACCATCTTGCTGGTCCTGGTGTATGCTTTCAGAAGACAAGTGTATGAGGAGACAGGACTATCTGAGACATGAAGGCCAGGTAGGTGCCATCCACAGGGAGAGCAAAACAGGAGTGGCACATTGTCCTGCCATCTCCAGGCAGTGGTTTGGAGTAGCCACAGTCTGCATGCAGGCGCTGTTGGTGTGTATTCCTTATTCGCATTTTCAGTTTGTCTTGTTTTGTTTTTTTGAGACAGGATTTCTCTGTGTTGTCTTGGCTGTCTTGGAACTCCCTCTGTAGACCAGGCTGGCCTCAAACTCACAGAAAGCTGCCTGCCTCTGCCTCCCGAGTGCTGGGAATAAAAGTTGTTCGCCACCACCAATTAAAAGTGTTCACCACCAACCGGGCGGTGGTGGCGCACGCCTTTAATCCCAGCACTCGGGAGGCAGAGCCAGGCGGATCTCTGTGAGTTCAAGGCCAGCCTGGGCTACCAAGTGAGCTCCAGGAAAGGCACAAAGCTACACAGAGAAACCCTGTCTTGAAAAACCAAAAAAAAAAAAAAAAAAAAAAAAAAGTGTTCACCACCACCACCTGCCTCACATGTTCAGTTCTTTAATAATAACCCCAAACCCAAAGTTCTGGCCTGTTGGCCCCCGACAGCTGGTCTGAGAGGGCAAGATGTGAATAAACTTCAAAGGAAGGCATTTGTGTATGCAGGGCGAGTCCCACGCCCTCTCCAGCCCGCTTTCACCGGCTGAGGGCCCCTAGGTCCTCTGGAGGGATAAGGAGTCTGGAACACATTGCAGCAACCCCCAGACACCCTGTGTGACAGGTTTCCTCCTTCTGACTTGGTTATGGGCTTTGAGAGGTGATGGGGTGACCATGGCTACCCTGGGCAAGATCTGGATAGGTCTTTTGAGTTCAGAGCCAGACAGGTCTTTGGGGTGGAACTGTGACCAGGGCCTAGAAGCCTTGGACCAGGAGGATTCTAGGGAGAGTGGGTCTCAGACGGGTCATCTGGGCGAGGTGAGCCCATATAGGGCTTCGTGAAGAAAAGGAAGCTTACTGCACAGCTGCAGCCTGCCAGGATTGGCACTGGGCCAGTAACAGCAATGACCCTCAGGGACCAAGGAGCCTGGCCGCGGAGCAGGGACGGGTTGTGGAACACAGGAGGCCCAATGACAAGAGGGACACAGGACTAGACTAGTGTTCAGCCTCAGGGAGGTGGGTGGGGAGCACCTTCAAGGTGCTGTGACCTGCAGACCTAGGAATGGGAGGAAGGGGCTTCTATTTCGTACCCAGACTCTTGGTTTAGCTGCCTAGCGGACCTGGGGAGGGGGCGGCATCGCCCTGGCCCCTCCTTCAGTCCCTCCGCAGCCTTTAGCCAGGTCCTGTGGCTGAGGCTAAGCAATATCAGCAATATGATAGGTCCTTTGGGTCCAGAGGGACCGGGTGAGAGTGTCGCTTTTCAGAGTGGTCGGGAAAGGCTGCAGAAGGACCCAGGGTGTTGAGGAGTGCAGGGAAAGGGGCCAGTTGCTGCCCTCTGGAGACAGGCAGCTGGGGGGGAGCGTGGAGGGAGTGGGGGGCGTGGGGGGTTGGGTTGAAGGAGGTCCCTGTTCCCTCATGTAACCCGGGCCCATCTGTAGGTGCCCATTCCTGGCACATCCTTCCCGTCTTATTTCCTTTTGCGAAGGTCAGGTTCCAGTACCAGCGGGATGGGTTGAAAGGACATCGTGCCCTGTGTCTGCCACTGGCACGCCCCACATTTCCCGTAGGTCTTTCTGCACGCACTGCTTTGGGAGTAGGGCTTGTTTTTCAGGAACTGATAATCATGAAGCCTGGGACTCAGCAGGTGGAAGACTGGAAGGTGAGGCTGAGGCAGAAAATTATGGGGACATGGGAAGGAAAGGACCCATTCTCCTGGAGTCAGATTGAAACCTCTCATCAGTTGAGAAGCAAGATCTAGCAGTAAAGGCTGCTGGCATAGAGGTAACATTCTCATATACAGATACTTTATGTCTGACTTTGGTTAGGACTTCTCTCCTTTCAGTGTTAGCTGATGAGGGGATCCTGTAGGTGCCACACAGGGAAGCAGCGCTAGAAGAAATGAGAGTGAAAACCCCTTGCAGATTGACTTTGTCAACCTGGATCAACTTCGGGGGAGTCTAATGCCAAGGAGTTCATTGTCAGCATATTTAAAACACAACAGGGGGCTGGAGGGATGGCTCAGAGGTTAAGAGCACTGGCTGCTATTTCAGAGGACCTGGGTTCAATTCCCAGCACCCACATGGTGGCTCACAACTATCAGTAATGAGATCTGGTGCCTCTTCTGGCCTGCAGCATATGTGCAGGCAGAACACTATGTACTTAATATACAAAGTGAAATAAATCTTCAAAGCACAGTTGGCAAAAAGGTTTTCAGGCAACAATCTGTTCAGTTCTAGATGCTCAACAAAGCTTAAGGGGTGACTACATAGAAACTCCTTTACAAAGTACATGTGACCATGAGGGTGGGTTCTATAGCAAAAAAGGCCTAGAATCTAGTGTGGTATCTGATCAATAGCATAGAGGTCAGCAGGCCACAAAGTACATGAGACATCTCCCCTAAGGATGACCTAGGGAGGGAAGAATCTGAGATGATCATTTTGGAGAATTTGGGTGAGGTCTGCCTCTATATCAAAAGTCGGGTGAAGTCTGACTCTTCAGAGAGCAAAAAGGTCACCAGGTCCTTTACAAATTCCACTCCCAGCCTTCTGGGTGGGAAAACAAGTATTTTATCTTCTTTATTGAGAAGAGGCCTCTCTGTATTTAACACTCCTGATTTTCCCAGTGATCTGTGGACATAAAGACTTTTGTGCCCCCAACAAGTCACCTCCTAAGAACCACCTGGTGGGCTTTATTTAGGTTTCTTAGCAACTTTTAAAAAAAAAATTTTAAGACAGGATTTCTCTGTGTAGCCCTGATTGTCCTGGGACTCCCTCTGTAGACCAAGCTGGCCTCGAACTCAGAGATCCACCTGCGTCTGCCTCCTGAGTGCTGGCATCAAAGGTATGTGCCGTCACTGCCCTGTTTCTTAGCAACTTTTTGAAGAAAATTTCAAACACCACCAAAACCCAATAAGATTATTGTAAAACAGCCAGTCCTGGCTACCCCTTGAGCAACCAGTGCCCTCACTGGAGTGACTTACTTTGAATGAATGTTCTTTGAGACCCCCACATCCATGCTTTCCTCTGAGCATCTCTCTTTCTCTTAATTCTGGTGCTTAAGCCTATATTAAAATATATTTATTATACCTCAGTTCTGTTTCATATTGACTATTCCTGAAATTCTTTAATGTGTCAACAACATAAATGGATCCATTTGGTCTCAGTTGAGGTCCCTGAAAGTCCAAGGGAACTCTTTAGGTAGCTGAGGGTGACACTGGGGAGCTATACCTCCTGCCTCTGCTCTCAACAAAATACTGACAAGTTTCACACCATGCATCATGTCCCAAGAGTGTGGTGGTGTGTTCCATTCTATGGCCAAGGATGCCCAATTCACCTTAATCACACAAATTCTCCAAAGAGGAAAGTAGTTTGTTTGGCAAGAAGTTATTTTGTTGTTGTTGTTGTTTCTTTACTTTTGTGTCTTTTGAGACAGAGTTTCTCTGTGTAGCTTGACAATCCTGGAACTCACTCTGTAGACCAGGCTGGCCTTGAACTCAGATCCGCTTGCCTCTGCCTCCCAAGTGCTGGGATTAAAGGTATGTACCACCACCGCCCGGCACAAGTTATTTTGTATGAAACTCCCAGAATAAGCAAATCTGCTAGTGCTTGCCAAGGTCTAAAGAAAGGGGGAACAGTAACTCCTAATGGTTTTGGAGTATTTTTCTGGGGTGTGAATAATCATCACATACTTTTATTCTATTTTCCTTTTTGAGACACAGTCTGATTATGTAGCCTCTGCTGGCCTGGAACTCAACTAGACCAGACTGGCTTTGAACAGAGATTTGCCTGTCTCTGCTCTTCAGTGCTGGGATTAAAGGCGTGTGCCTCCGTGCCCACACACTTCTGAATATGGTAGACTCATGGAATCATTCACTTTTTAATAGCTGGAGTATAAGGTAGGTATATGAATTGCTTCTCAATAAAGGCATTTATTGTAAAAACTCTGGACCCGGGGTGGGGGTGCTGTAGAGATGGTTCAGTGGTTAAGAGCGTGTGTGCTCTTGCAGAGGACCCGAGTTTGGTTCCTAGCACTCACTTGGTGGCTCACGACCACCGTAACTCCAGTGCCAGAGGATCCTTCGAGTTCTCCTGGCCCTCACAGGTGCTTCACAGACAGAGTGCACAGACACACATGGCGGCAAAACACCCACACACACATAAAATATAAATAAAGACTTATTTTTATAAGTCTGGAGTTTAGTAGAAGCATCAGTCTAGCTACCGACTCCCAGGGGCGCTAGTGTTCTGGTATAGCGCGACTTGGAGCTGCTCTCCACACAAGGTTCCTTACAACCAACCTCCTCAGGCCTCTCTTAGGTTGTGATTGGAACACTGTGGCTTTGGCTCCAGGCTTAGTGTAGATAGAGCTCTTGAAAGTGTCCCCTCTTCCAGGCCCTGCCACGGCAGGGACAGGCTACTGTCAGGTCTCTTCATTGCCATCCCCCAGCTCTTCAGGGGCGTTTATGGACCAAGTAGGTCCAATATTTCATTTCATGACAGGATTCTGGACAGAGCTGTTTTCTACCAGGACCCCAGAAATTAGGAAGCTCATCCATATTTCTGACTCTAGGGAATTGCAGGCCCTCTTCATTGGACTAGAGGGCTCATACTCGTGGTATTAGGCTGGTGTGGTCTCTCCATGGTGAAGACTGGGCACCGGCCTGGATGGGAGTGTGGCTCATGCAATTCCTTGTTCACATTTCCAGTACTATAAAAATAACCTGAAATAAAAAGTTCTGGACTTGTTGGCTCCTGACTCTAGGTATTGTTAGCTCCCGACTCTACCTTGTCCCTTCCTGAGGGAGGATCAACATCCTGCCTTGGGCAAGGGGAGTATAAACCAACCTCTGTTCACCTGCAGATGCAGGCCTTGCAACCTGACCTTGAATCTAACTAGAGGTACCCAGGGCTGAAATGCCATGGCTCTCTCTCTCTCTCTCTCTTTGTGTGTCTGTGTGTCTGTGTGTGTGTGTCTCTATATAAACATGCACCCATGCATGCATCCCTGTGTCTGGCCTGGACTTGTCCTGAGTCTCTGCAATAAGTATGAATTAGCACCCGGGACTATGTGTTTTTCCTATAGCAGGTTCTAGGGATGAAAAGAGGTCTCTGCCCCACCCTGAAGGTGATTCCTGGCATCCCTGAAATGTTGCAACTGCACAAAACTAGAAGCTTAGATTCAGATAAAAGGGCAACATTGTCTTGTGTTGACAAAATCCCAGAACCAGTTCATCAGGTAGAGGTGGATAGGGCTTTGGGCACACTTTGAGCTCTGACTGAACTCCTTTGCTGATCACGAGTCCATGTCCTTGCTGGTATAGTGGAGGCTCCAAGGAGTGGAGAGCCAAGTATACGTGTATTGTGTCTCGTTCACCTCAGCTGTCAGCCTGACACAACCTAGAGCCACCTGAGACATGGGAACCTCAAATTGACTAGGTTCGATTGGTCTGTGGGGCCATTGCTTGGAATGATGGTTGATGTGGGAAGGCCCAGCCTCTGTGGGCGGTGTCATCCCTGGGCGTCCTTAGGTGTGCTTGGCTGTGTCAGAAAGCTATGGAGTACATGCTAGGGAGTGAGCCAGGGAACAAGCCAGGAAGCAGCCTTCCTCTATGGTGTCTGCTACCAATCTTGCTTGAGTTCCTATGCTGACTTCCTTCAAAGATGAACTGTAAAATAAAAGTCAGATAAACGCTTTCCTTCCTGTTGTAGAATATTATTTTAAGGTGTGTTCCTTTTTGTAACACATTTGTTTAACTCTGTGAAGCTGTGTTCCTGTGCCTGTCTAAATAAACTGATTGGTCTAACCAAGAGCTGAAAGGTCAATAGTGAGACAGGAGAAAGGATAGGTGGGGCTGGCAGGCAGAGAGAATCTATAGAAGGAGAAATCCGGGAGGAAAAATGACGAAGGAACGAGAGGTGAAGGAGGAGGACATCAGGGGCCAGCCACCCAGCTACACAGCCAGCCACGGAGTAAGTGTGAAATTAAGATTACAGAAGGAAGAAAAGGAAAAAGCCCAGAGGTATAAGGTAGAAGGGGTAATGTAAAGTTAAGGAAAGCTGACTAGCAACAAGCCAAGCTAAGGGCAGGCATTCATAATGAAGAATAAGCCTCCACATGTGATTTATTTGGTAGCTGGGTGGCAGATCCCCCAAAAGAGTAAAAAAACCAACACCACCACCTCCCCTTGGTCGGAGTGTTTTATCACAGCAACAGGAAGCAAACTCATATACTATGTGTATGTTGTATGTATATGTGTTTATCTGTGGGTATTATGTGGGTAAGTATGTGTTTCCTTTTTCATGTGCTTGTACATGTAAATTCACGTGTTCATGTTTCTATATGAGCATGTGCAAATGTGTGTATCTGTAAGTACAGATATGTTCGTGTTTATGCGTACACATTTCCTCAGTGCATGTGTTTGAGTGTAGTGGGACCTGTGCCAGGCCAGGGCTGCCCACCGCAGGAAGCAACTCCATCTGACATGCCAGGTCTTCAATCCCCTCTGGTCCTCTTCCAAGCAGTACCAACCCTCATGAGCCCTGCCCAGCTTGTTCCTTTTTTCTATCTCTCCAGCTGGGCCACCTCTAATCCAGGGACAGTGGGAAGTAGTCTTTGTTTGTTTTTGTTCTCCATGACAGGGTCT
The DNA here is from genome assembly GCF_004664715.2 of Peromyscus leucopus. Taxonomy (NCBI): domain Eukaryota; kingdom Metazoa; phylum Chordata; class Mammalia; order Rodentia; family Cricetidae; genus Peromyscus; species Peromyscus leucopus. The sequence continues at coordinate 130,191,995 of NC_051064.1, forward strand.
TTTTATATAGTCCAGGCTGTCCTCAAACTAGATCCCCCTGCCTCTGCCTCCCGAGTGCTGGGATTAAATAAGTGAGCCACCACACCCTGCTGGAAGTGGCCTTTTGAGGGCAGGCAGACTTTGTCTTGTGTGTTTTCAACAGGATGTGATGAGCTCTGCTTGACTTTTGGTTTATTTTTTAGTTTTTAGAAATTTGTATTACATTTGATGTATTTGTGTGTGTGTGTTCATTTGTGTGGCACATGCATGTGCATGGACTGCAGGGGTTTGTTGAGGTTAGAGGACAACATTCCCGAGCTGGTCATGGGGTTCAAACTCAGGTCCTCAGGCTTGGGAATGGGCGTGTTTTGTTCACTGAACCATCTTGCTGGTCCCTGGTGTATGCTTTCAGAAGACAAGTATGTGGGGAGACAGGACTATCTGAGACATGAAGGCCAGGTAGGTGCCATCCACAGGGAGAGCAAAACAGGAGTGGCACATTGTCCTGCCATCTTCAGGCAGTGGTTTGGAGTAGCCACAGTCTGGATGCAGGCACTGTTGGTGTGTATTCCTTATTCGCATTTTCAGTTTGTCTTGTTTCGTTTTTTTGAGACAGGATTTCTCTGTGTTGTCTTGGCTGTCTTGGAACTCCTCTGTAGACCAGGCTGGCCTCAAACTCACAGAAAGCTGCCTGCCTCTGCCTCCCGAGTGCTGGGAATAAAAGTTGTTCGCCACCACCAATTAAAAGTGTTCACCACCACCACCTGCCTCACATGTTCAGTTCTTTAATAATAACCCAAACCCAAAGTTCTGGCCTTGTTGGCCCCCAACAGCTGGTCTGAGAGGGCAAGATGTGAATAAACTTCAAAGGAAGGCATTTGTGTATGCAGGGCGAGTCCCCACGCCCTTTCCAGCCCGCTTTCACCGGCTGAGGGCCCCTAGGTCCTCAGGAGGGCTAAGGAGTCTGGAACACATTGCAGCAACCCCCAGACACCCTGTGTGACAGGTTTCCTCCTTCTGACTTGGTTATGGGCTTTGAGAGGTGATGGGGTGACCAGGGCTACCCTGGGCAAGATCTGGATAGGTCTTTTGAGTTCAGAGCCAGACAGGTCTTTGGGGTGGAACTGTGACCAGGGCCTAGAAGCCTTGGACCAAGAGGATTCTAGGGAGAGTGGGTCTTAGATGGGTCATATGGGCGAGGTGAGTCCATTATAGGGCTGCGTGAAGAAAAGGAAGCTTACTGCACAGCTGCAGCCTGCCAGGATTGGCACTGGGCCAGTAACAGCAATGACCTCAGGGACCAAGGAGCCTGGCCGTGGAGCAGGGACGGGTTGTGGAACTCAGGAGGCCCAATGACAAGGGGACACAGGACTAGACTAGTGTTCAGCCTCGGGGAGGTTGGTGGGGAGCACCTTCAAGGTGCTGTAAGCTGCGGACCAAGAAATGGAGGAAGGGGTTTCTATTTCGTACCCAGACTCTTGGTTTTAGCTGCCTAGCCGACCCCGGAGGGGGGCAGCATCACCTTTGGCCCCTCCTTCAGTCCCTCAGCAGCCTTTAGCCAGGTCTTGAGGCTGAGGCTAAGCAATATCAGCAATATGATAGGTCCTTTGGGTCCAGAGGGACCGGGCGAGAGTGTCGCTTTTCAGAGTGGTCGGGAAAGGCTGCAGAAGGACCCAGGGTGTTGAGGAGTGCAGGGAAAGGGCCAGTTGCTGCCCTCTGGAGACAGGCAGCTGGAGGGGGGGAGCGTGGAGGGAGTGGGGGAGTATGGGGGGTTGGGTTGAAGGGGGTCCCTGTTCCCTCATGTAACCGGGCTCATCTGTAGGTGCCCTTTCTTGGCACATCCTTCCCGTCTTATTTCCTTTTGCGAGGGTCAGGTCCCAGTACCAGCGGGATGGGTTGAAAGGACATCGTGCCCTGTGTCTGCCACTGGCACGCCCCACATTTCCCGTAGGTCTTTCTGCCACGCACTGCTTTGGGAGAAGGGCTTGTTTTTCAGGAACTGATAATCCCATGAAGCCTGGGACTCAGCAGGTGGAAGACTGGAAGGTGAGGCTGAGGCAGAAAAATTATGGGGACATGGGAAGGAAAGGAACCCCTTCTCCTGGAGTCAGATTGAAACCTCTCGTCAGTTGAGAAGCAAGATCTAGCAGTAAAGGGCTGCTGGCATAAGAGTAACATTCTCATATACAGATACTTTATGTCTGACTTTGGTTAGGACCTCTCTCCTCTCAGTGTTAGCTGATGAGGGGATCCCTGTAGGTGCCACACAGGGAAGCAGCGCTAGAAGAAATGAGAGTGAAAACCCTTGCAGATTGACTTTGTCAACCTGGATCAGACTTTGGGGGAGTCTAATGCCAGGGAGTTCATTGTCAGCATATTTAAAACACAACAGGGGCTGGAGGGATGGCTCAGAGGTTCAGAGCACTGGCTACTCTTTCAGAGGACCTGGGTTCAACTCCCAGCAAACACATGGTGGCTCACAACCATCAGTATGAGATCTGGTGTTCTTCTGGTCTGCAGGCAGAACACTGTATACATAATAAATATACATAATAAATAAATCTTCAAAGCACAGTTAGCAAAAAGGTTTTCAGGCAACCATCTGTCAGTTCTAGATGTACAACAAAGCTTAAGGCGTGACTACATAGAAACTCCTTTACAAAGTACATGTGACCATGAGGGTGGGTTCTACAGCAAAAAAGGCCTAGAACCTAGTGTGGAATCTGATTAATAGCATAGAGGTCATCAGGCATAAAGTACATGAGACATCTCCCCTAAGGATGATCTAGGGAGGGAGAACCTAGATAATCATTCCGGGGAATTTGGGTGAGGTCAGGTCTGCCTCTATATCAAAGGTGGGTGAGTCTGACTCTTCAGAGAGCAAAAGGTCACCAGGTCATTAACAAATTCCACTCCAGCCTTCTGGTTGGAACACAGTATTTTATCTTTTTCATTGAGAAGAGGCCGCTCTGTGTTTAACACTCCTGATTTGCCCAGCGATCTGTGGACACAAAGACTTTTGTGCCCCCAACAAGTCACCTCCTAAGAACCACCTGGTGGCTTATTTAAGTTTCATAGAAACTTAAAAAAAAATTATTAAGACAGGATTTCTCTGTGTAGCCCTGACTGTCCTGGGACTCAATCTGAAGACCAAGCTAGCCTCGAACTCAGAGATCCACCTGCCTCTGCCTCCTGAGTGCTGGGATCAAAGGTGTCTGCCACCACTGCCTGTTTCTTAGCAACTTTGAAGAAAATTTCAAACACCACCAAAACCCAGTATGATTATTGTAAAACAGCCAGTTCTGGCTACCCTTGAGGGGCCTCTGCCCTCACTGGAGTGTCTTACTTTGAATGAATGTTCTTTGAGACCCCCACACCCATGCTTTCTGAGCATCTCTCTTTCTCTTAATTCTGGTGCTTAAGCCTATATTAAAATATATTTATTATACCTCAGTTCTGTTTCATATTGGCTATTCCTGAAATTCTTTAATGTGTCAACAACATAAATGGATCCATTTGGTCTCAGTTGAGGTCCCTGAAAGTCCAAGGAACTCTTTAGGTAGCTGAGGGTGACACTGGGAGCTATACCTCCTGCCTCTGCTCTCACAAAATACTGACAAGTCCACACCATGCATATGTCCCAAGAGCCTGGTGGAATGCTCCATTCTACGGCAAGGATGCCCAATTCAACCTTAATCACACAATTCTCCAAAGAGGAAGTAGTTTGTTTGGCAAGAAGTTTATTTTGTTGTTGTTGTTGTTTCTTTACTTTGTGTCTTTTGAGACAGAGTTTCTCTGTGTAGCCTTGACAATCCTGGAACTCACTCTGTAGACCAGCTGGCTTGAACTCAGATTCTGCTTGCCTCTGCCTCCAAGTGCTGGGATTAAAGGTATGTACCACCACGCCCGGCACAGTTATTTTGTATGAAACTCCAGAATAAGCAAATCTGCTAGTGCTTGCCAAGGTCTAAGAAAGGGGGAACAGTAACTCTAATGGTTTTGAGTATTTTTCTGGGGTGAATAATCATCACATACTTTTATTCTATTTTCCTTTTTGAGACACGGTCTGATTATGTAGCTCTGCTGGCCTGGAACTCAACTAGACAGACTGGCTTTGAACTCCAGAGATTTGCCTGTCTCTGCTCTTCAGTGCTGGGATTAAAGGCGTGTTGCCTCCGTGCCATACACTTCTGAATATGGTAGACTCATGGAATCATGCACTTTTTAATAGCTGGAGTATAAGGTAGGTATATGAATTGCTTCTCAATAACGCATTTATTGTAAAAACTCTGGACCCCGGGGTGTGGGGTGCTGTAGAGATGGGTTTCAGTGGTTAGAGAGCGTGTGTGCTCTTGCAGAGGACCCGAGTTTGGTTCCTGCACTCACTTGGTGGCTCACGACAACCGTAACTCCGTGCCAGAGGATCCTTCGAGTTCTCCTGGCCCTCACAGGTGCTTCACAGACAGAGTGCACAGACACACATTGGCGGCAAAACACCCACACACACTTAAAATATAAATAAAGACTTATTTTTATAGTCTGGAGTTTAGTAGAAGCATCAGTCTAGCTACCGACTCCAGGGCGCTAGTGTTCTGGTATTAGCGCGACTTGGAGCTGCTCTCCACACAAGGTTCCTTACAACCAACCTCCTCAGGCCTCTCTTAGGTTGTGATTGGAACACTGTGGCTTTGGCTCCAGCTTAGTGTAGATGGAGCTCTTGAAATGTCCCCTCTTCCAGGCCCTGCCACGGCAGGGACAGGCTTACTGTCAGGTCCCTTCATTGCCATCCCCCAGCTCTTCAGGGGCGTTTATGGACCAAGTAGGTCCAATATTTCATTTCATGACAGGATTCTGGACAGAGCTGTTTTCTACCAGGACCCCAGAAATTAGGAAGCTCATCCATATTTCTGACTCTAGGGATTTGCAGGCCTCTCCATTGGACTAGAGGGGCTCATACACGTGGTATTAGTCTGGTGTGGTCTCTCCATGGTGAAGAGAGGGCACCGGCCTGGATGGGAGTGTGACTCATGCAATTCCTTGTTCACATTTCCAGTACTATAAAATAACCTGAAATAAAAAGTTCTGGACTGTTGGCTCCTGACTCTAGGTATTGTTAGCTCCCAACTCTACCTGTCCCTTCCTGAGAAAGGATCAACATCCTGCCTTGGGCAAGGGAGTATAAACCAACCTCTGTTCACCTGCAGATGCAGGCCTTGCAACCTGACTTGAATCTAACTAGAGGTACCCAGGGCTGAAATGCCATGGTTCTCTCTCTCTCTCTCTCTCTCTCCTCTCTCTCTCTCTCTCTCTCTCTCTGTGTGTGTGTGTGTGTGTGTGT